>NC_072473.1:58171818-59371818 GCF_027574615.1 Eptesicus fuscus | reverse complement strand
AAACTGAGCAAGGAATAGAAAACCTGTTTGAGCTGAAACCGGTTTGGCTCAGTGGATAGAGCGTCAGCCTGCGAAATGAAAGGTCCCAGATTCGATTCCGGTCAAGGGCATGTACAAAGGTTGCGGGCACATCCCCGGTAGGGGGTGTGCAGGAGGCAGCTGGTCGATGTTTCTCTCTCATCGATGTTTCTAGCTCTCTATCCTTCTCCTTTCCTCTCTGTAAAAAATCAATAAAATATATTTTTTAAAAAAGAAAACCTGTTTGAAGAAATAATAACAGAAAACTTCCCTGATATAGGGATGAAAAAACCCACACAAATACAAGAAACTCACAGAGTCCCAAGCAAAATGAACCCCAAAAGACCGACACCAAGGCACATTATAATTAAATTGGCAAACACCAACGACAAAATAAGAATCTTAAAAGCGGCCAGAGAGAGACAGAAAGTTACATACAAAGGAACCCCCATCAGAATAGCAACTGATTTCTCAACAGAAACTCATCAGGCCAGAAGGGAATGGAATGAAATATACAAAGTCATGCAAAGGAAGGGTCTAAATCCAATAATACTGTACCCAGCAAGGCTATCAATCAAAATTGAAGGTGAAATCAGGAGCTTCACAGACAAAAAAGGACTAAGGGAGTTTATCACCACCAAACCAGCAATGCAAGAAATGCTAAAGGATCTGCTGTAAAAAAAAAAAAAAAAGAAAGAAAGAAAGAAATAGGAAGCAAAGAAGGAACACAGGGGTATAGAATAAAAATGGCGACAAATAAGTACCTATCAATAATAACTTTAAATGTAAATGGATTGAATGCCCCAATCAAAAGACACAGGGTAACTGATTGGATAAGAAAACAAAACCCATATATCTGCTGTCTACAGGAAACCTACCTCAGAAAAAAAGATGCATACAGACTGAGAATGAAGGGATGGAAAAAAGGTTTTCCAGGCGAATGGAAATAAAAAAAGCTGGAGTAGCAATACTTATATCCGACAAATTATATCTCAAAGTGAAGGACATAACAAGAGATAATGAAGGCCACTTCATAATACTAAAGGGAGCAATCCAACAAGAAGAAATAACCTTTGGAAACATATACGCACCCAATACAGAGACACCCAAATACATAAAAAAAAAACTCTGGAAGATATCAAAGGAGAGATTGACAGCAATACAATCATAGTAGGAGACGTTAATACCCCACTATTACCATTGGACAAATCCTCTAAACAAAAAATCAGCAAAGAAACATCAAGCCTAAATGACTCACTAGACCAGATGGAATTAATCGACATCTTCAGAACATTTCACCCCAAAGCCACAAAATCTACATTCTTCTCAAGTGCACATGGGTCATTTTCAAAGATAGACCATATGTTAGGACATAAGCAAAGTCTCTCCAAATTTAAGAAGATAGAAATCATATCAAGTATCTTCTCAGATCACAGTGACATAAAACTGGAAATCAACTACAATAAAAACAATCCAAAGAAATCAAACACATGGAGACTAAACAGCATGCAATTAAACAATGACTGGGTTACCAAAGACATCAAGGAAGAAATAAAAAACATCATGACAACAAATGACAATGAAAACACAACAATACAAAATCTATGGGACACAGTGAAAGCAGTCCTGAGAGGGAAGTTCATAACTACCAGCCTACTGCAAAAAAACAAGAAATATTGGTAATAAATGACCTAAACCAACAACTCAAAGAGTTAGAGAGAGAGCAACAAGAAAAGCCCAGTGTAAGCAGAAGGAAGGAAATAATAAAGATCAGAGTGGAGATAAACGACATAGAGACCAAAGAAACAATACAAAAGATCAACAAAATCAAGAGTTGGTTCTTTGAAAGGATAAACAAGATTTATGAACCTCTAGCCATTCTCACCAAGAAGCAAAGAGAGAGGACCCAAATAAACAAAATCAGAAATGAAAGTGGTGAAATAACAACAGACCCCACTGAAATACAAGGGATTGTTACAAAATACTACGAACAACTCTATTCCAAAAAACTGAACAACCTGGAGGAAATGGACATATTCCTAGAAAAATATTACCTTCCAAAACTCAATAAGGAAGAATCTAAACAGCTCAACATGTCAGTAACTATGGAAGAAATTGAAGCAGTCATAAAAAAGTTTCCGGGAAATAAAAGCCCAGGGCCAGACTGCTTCACAGGAGAGTTTTACCAAACATTCAAGGAAGAACTAAAATCTATCCTCCTCAGACTATTCCAAAAAATTCAAGAAGGAACACTTCCAGGCTCCTTCTATGAAGCCAGCATCACCCTAATACCAAAACCAGATAAAGACAACACAATGAAAGAGAATTACAGACCAATATCCCTCATGAACACAGATGCCAAAATCCTCAACAAAATTCTAGCAAATCGGCTCCAGCAGTACATCAGAAAGATCATACACCATGACCAAGTAGGATTTATCCCAGGAATGCAAGGATGGTACAATATCCGTAAATCAGTAAAGGTGATACATCACACAAACAAATTGAGAGATAAAAATCATATAGTCATATCAATTGATGCAGAAAAAGCATTTGACAAAATCCAACACCCTTTCTTGATAAAAAGTATCAACAAAGTGGGAATAGAAGGATCATACCTCAACATAATAAAAGCTATATATGATAAACCCACAGCAAACATCATACTCAATGGGAAAAAAAAACCAAAACCATTTCCCCTAAGAACAGGAACAAGACTCAGATGCACTCTCTCACCACTCCTTTTTGACATAGTACTGGAAGTATTAGCCATTGCAATTAGACAAGAAGAAGAAATAAGAGGCATCCAAATTGGAAAAGAACAAGTAAAGCTGTCCTTATTTGCAGATGAAATGATATTGTACATAAAAAACCCAAAAGACTCCATCAAAAAACTAATAGACTTAATAAATGAATTCGGCAATGTAGCAGGATACAAAATTAACGCCAAGAAATCTATGGCATTTCTATACACCAATAGTGAACTTACAGAAAGAGAGACTAAAAAAGCAATCCCATTACAATCACACTAAAAAAACTAAGATACCTAGGAATAAACTTAACTAAGGAGGTAAAAGACCTATACATGGAAAACTACAGGACACTGAAAAAAGAGATAGATGAAGACGTAAACAGATGGAAGAACATACAATGTTAATGGATTTGTAGAATCAACATCATTAAAATGTCCATACTACCCTAGGCAATCTACAGATTCTATGCACTCCCCATCAAAATACCAACAGCATATTTCACAGACATAGAAAGAACTCTCCAAAAATTCATCTGGAATAAAAAAAGACCCCGAATAGCCACAGTAATCCTGAGAAAGAAAAATAAAGTAGGAGGGATCTCAATACCAGACCTCAAAATGTATTACAAAGCCACAGTTCTCAAAACAGCCTGGTACTGGCACAAGAACAAACAGATAGATCAATGAAACCGAATAGATAATCCAGATATTGACCCAAACTACTATGCTCAATTAATTTTTGACAAAGGAGGCATGAACATACAATGGAGTCAAAACAGTCTCTTCAATAAATGGTGTTGGGAAAATTGGGCAGATACATGCAAAAAAATGGAGCTAGATCACCAACTTACACCATACATAAAAATAAACTCAAAATGGATACAGGACTTAAACATGAGATGGGAAACCATAAAAATACTAGAGGAATACACAGGCAACAAAATCTCAGACATATGCCAAAAGAACTTCTTCACTGACACTACCCCTAGGGCAATGGAAGCTAAAGAGAAAATCAACAAATGGGACTACATCAAAATAAAAAGCTTTTTTACAGCAAAAGAAACCATCAACAAAACAATAAGAAAGCCCACTCTATGGGAGAACATATTTGCAAATGCTATCACTGATAAAGGTTTAATCTCCAACATCTAAAACTGAAAATGGAACTCCCATTTGACCCAGTAATCCCACTCCTGGGAATATATCCGAAAAAAACTAGAAACACCAATCAGAAAGTATATATGCACCCCTATGTTCATATCAGCACAATTTACAATAGCTAAGATTTGGAAACAACCTAGGTGCCCATCAGCAGATGACTGGATCAGAAAACTGGTACATCTACACAATGGAATACTATGCTGCCATAAAAAAGATGGCATTCTCATCATTTGCAGCAACCTGGATGGAATTGGACAACATTATGCTAAGTGAATATAAGCCAGTCAATGAAAGAAAAATACCACATGATCTCACTCATTTATGGATAATAAAGAACATTATAAATTGATGAACAAAAATTTAGATACAGAGACAGTAAAGCATCAAACAGACTGTCAAATTACAGGGGGAAGGTTAGGGAGAGGTGGGGGAGATAAGAGATCAACCGAAGGACTTGTATGCATGCATATAAGCATAACCAATGGACACTAATATCTGGGGGTGAGGGCATGTATGGGTGTGGGGTGGGGGGTGCCAATGGTAAGATATGTACACATATAATACCTAAATTTAAAAAAGTGGGAAAAAAAAAGAGGAGAGTCTAAGGGAGCTTTGGGCAATTTAAAATGAAAAAACATCAGCATAATTGGGGTGCCAGAAGGAGAGGAAACTGAGTACAGAATAGAAAACCTGTTTGAAGAAACAATGACAGAAAATTTCCCAGACTTGGCGAAGAAAAAAATCACACAAATCCAAGAAAGTACCAAGCAAGATGAACCCAAAAAGACCCACACCAAGACACATCATAATAAAATTGACAAATGTAAAATACAAAGAATCTTAAATGCTGCAAAAGAGACATGTAAGGTTACCTACAAGGGATTTCCCATTAGAATATCAATTGATTTCTCAACAGAAACACATCAGGCCAGAAGGGAATGAAATGAAATATACAAAGTGATGTAAAGCAAGTGACCTGAGGAAAGAATACTCTATCCAGAAAAGCTAACATTCATAATTAAAGGTGAAATCAGGAGCTACACAGACAAAACAAGGCTAAGGGAGTTTATTACCACCCAGCCAGCAATGCAAGAAATGCTAAAGGGCCTACTGTAAGGAAGAAATAGAATGGGAGAAACGAAAAGAGGCATAAAGAACAAATATGGCAACAAACAAATACCTATCAATAATAACATTAAATGTAAATGGATTAAATGCTCCAATCAAAAGACATAGAGTAACTGAATGGATAAGAAAATATGACCCATATATTTTGCAGTCTACAAGAGACCCACCTTAGAACAAAGGACTTACACAGACTGAAAGAGAAGGGATGAAAAGAATTATTCAGTCAAATGGAAATGAAAAAATACTGGGGTAGCAATACTTATATCTGACAAAATAGACCTCAAAGTCATAGGCCATAACAATAGAAAAGGAAGGCCACTACATAATACTAAAGGGATCAACACAACAAGAGGATATAACTCTGGTAAATATATATGTACCCAATACAGGAGCATACAAATACATGGAAAAAAAATACTTCTGGAAGATATCAAGGGAGAGATCAACAGCAATAGAATCATAGTAGGGGACTTTAATAACCAATTGACATTGGATACATCTTCTGGACAAAAAGCAACAAGGAAACAGAAATCCTAAATGACTCACTAGATCAGAAGAAACTAATTGATATCTCCAGAACATTTCACCTCAAAGCTACTGAATATATGTTATTCTCAAGTGCACATGGGACATTTTCAAAGATAGACCACATGTTAGGACATACACTAAGTTTCTATAAATTCAAGAAGATTGAAATCATATCAAGCATCTTCACAGATCACAATTGGCATCTTCACAGCTACAATCACCAAATCATAAACAATCAAACATAAGGGGGTTAAATAACATGCTATTAAACAATGAATGGGTTACAAAAGAGATAAAAAAAAAGAAATAAAAATAACCATACTGGAAATAAGTGACAATGAAAGCACAACAACAAAAAATCTATGGGACACAGTGAAAGCAATCCTGAAGAGAGTAAGATGGCTGCCTACAGGATGGCCAGCTACAAGTTAGTGTGTGAGTGATAGAACAAATGGAGAGGGTGACAATGTATGGGGAGTGTCTATATTCCAAGGGACTGTTGGGGACTTCTTGACCAGGATCCCCTGACTGGGCAGCCTCCACTGCTACTGAAATCTCTCCCAGAGTGACCAGCTCTGCTGCAGAGACCACACCATCCTGAGGGGAGAGTGACTGTTATCGGAAGCCTAGACTTATGTTCAATTGGGAAGAATTGGATACCTCATGAGACCCTACAACCACAGCACCCAGGGACCAGCAGTGAACCCACAAATACTGGATCTCAAGCAGCGCCAATACGTGGACCTGGATGAGCTCTGCACCTTCTCACAGAAAGGTCAGATTTCGCCCAGGGAAAGGTGAGGTCTGTGATTCAGGCTGAAGGGAAAAACGCATGCAGAGGGATCTAGAGATTCAGAGGAAGTTTGTGCCCCACAAAATCTGTGGATGTAGGGAACAGCGTAGTCCGTGAATGTGGAAGGGGGTCCACAGGGCTGCTGACAGAAGGGAACTCTAGAAAACAACCCATAGCTGGGCTGGACACAAAAAGGCAGCTGGAAGCTTTACCAGTAAACTGGCTGCACTGTGCCAGGGAAAAAAGACTTGCGCAGAGACGTGAGCAGAGTTGCGCACAGTGCCAGGGTAAAAAAGTCTCGAGTTCGCACACTTAACTCTGGCTCTTTTTCCTCTTTATGTCCTTGCTTTTGATTACTAAGCCAAGTACATAGGATCACCCAATTAAAAACACTCCCAGAGATGGCAGGGGAAAGTTGTTTTTGAGGAACCTGAGGATCAGAGTGAGGAGAAATGATCAGAAAACCAGTTCTGGGGCAGTCCATACCCCCAAAAAAGTATTAATTGAAGTAGGGAAAACAAATTCTAAATACTGGGTAGAGATGTCAATAGCCCCAGATGTCAATACAGAAACACTGCCACCCAGGGATTGAATCACAAATTGATTCTTGGGTAAATACCACAACAGGCAGACTGATTAACAAAGAAATACTGCCTGCTTGAAAATAAGATTATGGCTTATGACACAGAGGAGCTGTGGAATGCAGGGAACTTCAATACTGTCCTGACTACCTGACAGGAAACAGGTGTGCCAAACAGAACAGTACAGGAAGTGAATGACCTTCACTAATGCACATTTTTAATTTTTTATCTTTTACTTAAGAAACTAAATTTTTTCTAACTTGATTTTACCTTTTTAATTATTATATTTTTATTTTTAATCAGTATTACTACTACTATTTTACCCTTTTTATAGTTTCATTTTATTTTCTCTATTTTATTATGGGATTAGTGTTTTACATTATATTTTCATTTGTCCTTTAACTTCATTTTACTCTCTTTCAACTTTACCTTTATGCCAACACTCTCTTCCTCACTTTTTCCTTTTGTTGTCATAGAATAAGAATGTCTCTTATTCTATTCCTGCTTTAGATTTTCCCTATTCCTTCTTTTTATCCCTGTTAAATATTCATCCTACTTATATATTTAATTTATGATTCCCTGCACCAAGTCCATACACACTTCTCTCTTCTCTTTCTTCACTATCCAAAAATTTTTTTCTCTTCCCTTTTTTTTGTTTTGTTTTTGTTTTTAATTTATGTTTTTTGTTTTATTTTGTTTTGTGCTTCTTTCTCTCTGTCCTATTGTTATTAGTTTGACTGTTGATTAGATTGGTTTTATTGTTTGTTTGTTTGTTTGTGGGATTGTTCCCATTTTTTTGCTTCTGTTTTTCCTCTCCTCGCTTGTTATTAGTTGTTGTTTATAGTTTGCATTCATATCTTGGTGTTAGTTGTTTGCATTTTTTTGGATTAGTTATTGTACTATTGAAGTTTTCTACCCATATAAATAGTTTTTCTTCCTTCTTTTTATTCTCTTTCTTTTCTCTCTTACTTTTTTCCTTTTCTCAATATCATTTTTGCACTCTTTTTTAAAATCTCCTAATTCTCTTTTCTCTGGTGGTTACCTTTATTTGGGGTTATTAGTATCATGAATACATTTGTGTTCAGTGCCTTGTGCATTGTGCCTTGTTGTGTTGTATTTTGTGCCTTTAAGTCAACACAGGAGAGAGAGAGCTACATAACCAAACACCCAGAGAGAAGAGATCATGGGGAGACGAAGAAACAACCCACATATGAAAGAAAAGGAAGTAAACGAAATGGAGGCAAGAAATATGTCAGAGAAAGAATTCAGAGAAATGGTCATAAGGTCGCGGAAAAGGTTGGAAGACAAATTCAACAATATGTGCAAGAACCAAGAGGAAATGAAAAACCAAGAAGAAATGAAAAACGACATCACTGCACCAAAGAACTCAATAGAAAACATCAACAGTACACTAGACGAAATGGAGGATCTCATCAGTGAGGTAGAAGACAAGGTAGGAAAAAATACCCAAGTAGAGCAGCATCTAGAATAAAAAGCTTAAAAACAAGAGGAGAGCATAAGGGAACATTGGAACAACACAAAATGAAACAACATCTGCATAATAGGGGTGCCAGAAGGAGAGGAAACTTAGCAGGAATAGAAAACCTGTTTGAAAAAATAATGACAGAAAAGTTCCCTGATACAGGAAAGAAAAATCTCACACAAGTCCAAGAATCTCACAGAGTCCCAAACAAAATGGACTGCAAAAGACCGACACCAAGGCACATTATAATTAAATTGACAAAAACCAAGGACAAAGTAAGAATCTTAAAAGCGGCCAGAGAGAGACAGAAAGTTAACTACAAAGGATCCCCCATCAGACTATGGACTGATTTCTCAACAGAAACTCATCAGGCCAGAAGGGAATGGAATGAAATATACAGTCATACAAAGGAAGGGTCTGAATCCAAGAATACTGTACCCAGGAAGGCTATCAATCAAAATTAAAGGTGTAAACAGGAGCTTCACAGACAAAAAACACTAAGGGAGTTTATCACCACCAAAGTAGCAAAGCAAGAAATACTAAAGGGTCTGCTGTAAAAAGAAGAAATAGGAAGGGAAGAAGAAACACAGGCATAAAGAATAAAAATGGTGACAAACAAGTACCTATAAATAATAACTTTAAATGTAAATAGACTAAATGCCCCAATCAAAAGACATAGGGTAACTGAGTGGATCAGAAAACATGACCCATATATATGCTGTTTACAGGAAACCCACCTCAGAAAAAAGGACTCACATAGACTGATGGTGACGAGATGGAAAAAGGTTTTTCAGGCGAATGGAAATGAAAAAAAAAGCTGGGGTAGCAATACTTATATATGAAAAATTAGATCTCAAAGTGAAGGACATAACAAGAGATAAGGAAGGCCAGTTCATAATAATAAAGGGAGAAATCCAACAAGAAGATATAATTCTGATAAACATATAAGCATCCAATACAGGAGCAAACAAATACATAACAAAACTTCTGGAGGATATCAAGGGAAAGATTGACAGCAATACAGTCATAGTAGGAGACTTTAATACCACACTAACACCACTGGACAAATCCTCTAAACAAAAAATCAAAAAAGAAATATCAATCCTAAATGACACACTAGATCAGATGGAATTAACTGACATCTTCAGAACATTTCAGTCCAACATCACAGAATATACATTCTTCTCAAGTGCACATGGATCATTTTCAAAGAATAGACCATATGTTGGGACACAGGCAAAATCCCTTCAAATTCAAGAAGATAGAAATGATAGCAAGCATCTTCTCAGATCACAATGGCATAAAACTAGAAATCAACGACAATATTTTATTTTTATTTTTTATTTTATTTATTTATTTTTTCACTTTTTTAAATTTAGGTATTATATGTGTACATATCTTACCATTGTCCCTCCCACCCCACAGCCATACAAGCCCTCACCCCCCAGAGTTTTGTGTCCATTGGTTATGCTTATATGCATGCATACAAGTCCTTCAGTTGATCCCTTACCTCCCCCACCTCTCCCTAAACTTCCCCTTGTAATTTAACAGTCTGTTTGATGCTTTACTGTCTCTGTATCTAAATTTTTGTTCATCAGTTTATAATGTTCTTTATTATCCATAAATGAGTGAGATCATGTGATATTTTTCTTTCATTGACTGGCTTATTTCACTAAGCATAATGTTCTCCAATTCCATCCAGGTTGCTGCAAATGATGAGAATTCCTTCTTTTTTATAACAGCATAGTATTCCATTGTGTAGATGTACCACAGTTTTCTGATCCAGTCATCTGCTGATGGGCACCTAGGTTGTTTCCAAATCTTAGCTATTGTAAATTGTGCTGCTATGAACATAGGGGTGCATATTTCCTTTCTGAGTGGTGTTTCTAGTTTCTTCAGATATATTCCCAGGAGTGGGATTACTGGGTCAAATGGGAGTTCCATTTTCAGTTTTTTGAGGAAACTCCATACTGTTCTCCACAGTGGCTGCACCACTCTGCATTCCCACCAGCAGTGCACAAGGGTTCCTTTTTCTCCGCATCCTCGCCAACACTTGTCGTTTGTTGATTTGTTGATGACAGCCATTCTGACAGGTGTGAGATGGTACCGCACTGTTGTTTTGATTTGCATCTCTCAGATAATTAGTGACATTGAGCATGTTTTCATGTGTCTCTTGGCCTTCCTTCTGTCTTCTTTTGAAAAGATTCTATTTAGGTCTGTTGCCCATTTATTTATTGGATCATTTATCTTCCTTTTATTAAGTTGTATAAGCTGCCTGTAAATGTTGGAGATTAAACCTTTATCAGTGATAGCATTTGCAAATATGTTCTCCCATGCAGTGGGCTTTCTTCTTGTTTTGTTGATAGTTTTGTTTGCTGTAAAAAAGCTTTTAATTTTGATGTAGTCCCATTTGTTTATTTTCTTTTTAGCTTCCATTGCCCTAGGGGCAGTATCAGTGAAGAAGTTCTTTTGGCATATGTCTGAGATTTTGTTGCCTGTGGATTCCACTAGTATTTTTATGGTTTCCCATCTTATGCTTAAGTCCTGTATCCATTTTGAGTTTATTTTTGTGTATGGTGTAAGTTGGTGATCTAGCTTCATTTTTTTGCATGTATCTGTTCAATTTTCCCAACACCATTTATTGAAGACACTGTCTTGACTCCATTGTATGTTCATGCCTCCTTTGTCAAATATTAATTGAGCATAGTGGTTTGGGTCAATATCTGGATTCTCTATTCTGTTCCATTGATCTATATGTCTGTTCTTGTACCAGTACAAGGCTGTTTTGAGAATAGTGGCTTTGTAATACAGCTTGAAATCTGTCCAAGGACAAAGTAAGAATCTTAAAAGCGGCCAGAGAGAGACAGAAAGTTAACTACAAAGGATCCCCCATCAGACTATGGACTGATTTTCAATACTGAGGTATTGAAATCCCTCCTACTTTATTCTTCTTTCTCAGGATTGCTGTGGCTATTCGGGGTCTTTTTTTATTCCAGATGAATTTTTGGAGAGTTCTTTCAAGGTCTGTGAAATATGCCATTGGTATTTTATTGGGGAGTGCATTGAATCTATAGATTGCTTTGGGTAGTATGGACATTTTAATGATGTTGATTCTACAAATCAATG
Organism: Eptesicus fuscus; assembly: GCF_027574615.1. Lineage (NCBI taxonomy): Eukaryota > Metazoa > Chordata > Mammalia > Chiroptera > Vespertilionidae > Eptesicus > Eptesicus fuscus. Next base: position 59,360,248 of record NC_072473.1, on the reverse strand, counting down.
AACATGGTATGTTCTTCCATCTGTTTACGTCTTCCTCTATCTCTTTTTCCAGTGTCCTGTAGTTTTCTGTGTATAGGTCTTTTACCTCCTTAGTTAAGTTTATTCCTAGGTATCTTAATTTTTTTTGGTGCGATGGTAAATGGGTTTGCCTTTTTAGTCTCTCTTTCTGTAAGTTCACTATTGGTGTATAGAAAACCCATAGATTTCTTGGCATTAATTTTGTATCCTGCTACATTGCCGACTTCATTTATTATGTCTATTAGTTTTTTGAAGGAGTCTTTCAGATTTTTTATGTACAATATTATGTCGTCTGCAAATAAAGACAGCTTTACTTGTTCTTTTCCAATTTGGATGTCTTTTATTTCTTCTTCTTGTCTAATTGCAATGGCTAATACTGCCAGTACTATGTCAAACAAGAGTGGTGAGAGTGGGCATCCCTGTCTTGTTCCTGTTCTTAGGGGAAATGTGTTTAGTTTTAGTCCATTGAGTATGATGTTTGCTGTGGATTTATCATATATAGCTTTTATTATGTTGAGGTATGAGCCTTCTATTCCCACCTTGTTGAGAGTTTTTATCAAAAAAGGGTGTTGGACTTTGTCAAATGCTTTTTCTGCATCAATTGATATGACTATGTGATTTCTATCTCTCAATTTGTTTATGTGATGTATCACGTTTATTGATGTGAGGATATTGTACCATCCTTGCATTCCTGGGATAAATCCTACTTGGTCATGGTGTATGATATTTCTGATGTACTGCTGGAGCTGATTTGCTAGAATTTTGTTGAGGATTGTGGCATCTATGTTCATGAGGGATATTGGTCTGTAATTCTCTTTCATTGTGTTGTCTTTATCTGGTTTTGGTTTTAGGGTGATGCTGGCTTCATAGAAGGAGCTTGGAAGTGTTCCTTCCTCTTGAATTTTTTGGAATAGTCTGAGGAGGATAGGTTTTAGTTCTTCCTTGAATGTTTGGTAAAACTCTTCTGTGAAGCCATCAGGCCCCGGGCTTTTCTTTGCCGGAAGCTGTTTGATGACTGCTTCAATTTCGTCCATAGTTACTGGCCTGTTGAGCTGTTTAGATTCTTCCTGATTGATTTTTGGAAGGTTATATTTTTCTAGGAATATGTCCATTTCCTCCAGGTTTCCAGTTTGTTCGAATAGAGTTGTTTGTAGTATTTTGTAACAATCCTTTGTAGCTCAGTGGGGTCTGTTGTTATTTCACCTCTTTCATTTCTGATTTTGTTTATTTGGGTGCTCTCTCTTTGCTTCTTGGTGAGGCTGGCTAGAGGTTCATCAATCTTGTTTATGCTTACAATGAACCAGCTCTTGGTTTTGTTGATCTTTTGTTTCTTTGGTCTCTATGTCATTTATCTCCGCTGTGATCTTTGTTATTTCCTTCCTTCTGGTTATACTGGGCTTTTCTTGTTGCACTCTTTCTAACTCTTTGAGTTGTGGGGTTAGGTAATTTATTACCATGATTTTTTGATTTTTGCAGTAGGCTTGTAGAGCTATGAACATCCCTCTCAAGACTGCTTTCACTGTGTACCATAGATTTTGGATTGTTGTGTTTTCATTGTTATTTGTTGCCATGATGTTTTTTATTTCTTCCTTGATCTCTCTGGTGACCCAGTCATTGTTTAATAGCATGCTGTTTAGTCTCCATGTGTTTGCTTTATTTGGATTGTATTTATTGTAGTTGATTTCCAGTTTTATGCCACTGTGATCTGAGAAGATGCTTGATATAATTTCTATCTTCTTGAATTTGAAGAGACTTTGCCTGTGACCCAGCATATGGTCTATCTTTGAAAATGACCCATGTGCACTTGAGAGAATGTACATTCTGTGGCTTTGTGGTGAAATGTTCTGAAGATGTCAATTAATTCCATCTGGTCTAGTGAGTCATTTAGGATTGATGTTTCTTTTCTGATTTTTTGTTTAGAGGATTTGTCCAATGGTGATAGTGGGGTATTAAAGTCTCCTATTATGATTGTATTGCTATTAATCTCTCCCTTGATATCCTACAGGAGTTTTTTTATGTATTTGGGTGCTCCTATATTGGGTGCATATATGTTTACCAGAATTATTTCTTCTTGTTGGATTTCTCCCTTTAATATTATTAAGTGGCCTTCCTTATCACTTGGTATGGCATTTACTTTGAGGTCTATTTTGTTAGATATAAGTATTGCTACACCAGCTTTTTTTTTCATTTCCATTTGCCTGAAAGATATTTTCCCATCCCTTCACTTTCAATCTGTGTGAGTCTCTTGTTCTGAGGTGGGTCTCTTGTAGACAGCATATATATGGGTCATGTTTTCTTATCCATTCAGCCACTCGATGTCTTTTGATTGGAACATTTAGTCCGTTTACATTTAAAGTTATTACTGAAAGGTATTTGTTTGTAGTTATATCTATTTTTGTGTCTGTATTCCTTCTTACCTGTTTATTTCTTCTTTTTACAGTATTCCCTTTAGCATTTCTTGCATTGCTGGTTTGGTGTTGATAAACTCCCTGAGCCTTTTTTTGTCTTTAAAGGACCTGATTTCCCCTTCAATTTTGATTGATAGCTTTGCTGGATATAGTATTCTTGGATTCAGTCCTTTGCTTTGCAACACTTTGTATACCTCCTTCCATTCTCTTCTAGCTTGTTGTGTTTCTGTTGAGTAATCATTTGACAATCTGATGGGTGTTCCTTTGTAGGTAACTCTCTGCCTCTCTCTTGCTGCCTTTAAGATTCTCTCTTTATCATTTATATTTGCCATTGAAATTATGACATGTCTTGGTGTGGGTCTTTGGGGGTTGATCCTGCTTGGGACACTCTTTACTTGTGTAACTTTTATCTTTCCCATATCCGGGAAGTTTTCTGTCATTATTTCTTCAAATAGATTTTCTAATCCCTGCTGCTCTTCTTGTCCTTCTGGCAGCCCAATTATACGTATGTTACTTCGTTTCATGTTGTCCCGAAGCATCCTTAGGCTTTCCCCCCGCTTTTTAATTTTTTTCTCCAATTGCTGTTCAGATTGAGCTTGTTTCTGTACCTGATCTTCTAACTCACTAATTCGGTCCTCTGCTTCTTCTAGTCTACTGTTGAAACTTTCCATGACGTTTTTGATTGTAGCTATATCACTTTTCATTTCTTCCTGATTCTTGCATAAGTTGTTGATTTTCTCATCCATCCGATGTATAAATTCCATGACCATTACTCTGAACTCCTTTTCGGTCATGTTGCAAGCTTCAGTTTCACTAATTTCCTTTCTTGGCGACTCCACATTTTCTTTCCTCTGTGAGTTATTTTGTTTCCCCATTCTGGCTATCACCAGAAAGCTCAAGCTTCAGTTTGCGTGGACCTGGGCCGTGTGCTGTGGGGACTTCGCTCCACCCGAGTTTCACTATAGTGCTCTGACACTACGACATGTGGCTTCCTTTGGTTGGTGGGAACCAGAGTTGCCCAGGGTCAGTGTCCCCAATGTTCCGTGAGGTCTCGTGTGCACACTTAGAATCAGCGGCCCTGTTTGCACCACACTGTTGGTACGTGCCGAAAATGAGATCCTTAGCATGTGCCAGGAGTCAGAGTTTCCCTGTGTCTGCCCCAAGAATCGAGTGTCAGAGTCTCTGTTGCCTTGTGCAGTTTCTTGTTGAGAATCAGGTTCCCTGTGTGTGCATGCACCAACAATTGGAGTCACTGGCTCTTAGTGTGAATGCCCTGTGAGTCAGGGATCCCAGGCAGCTGTGTCCAGCATGCCAAATTCCCTGAAGTGGAGCTGCATCCTGTGTGTGGTCTCTCTACTGAGCCAAACCAGCTAGGGCTTAGCACACTCTCAAATTCCTGAAGGGGAGCTGCCTCTGTGCACTCTCCCAGATTCCCCGAAGGGGGACAGAGTCCATCCTGTGCATCATATTCCCCAAAGGGGAGCCCTTGTGTGCGCTCTCTAAGATTTCCCGAAGGGGAGCTGTGCCCCGCAAGCCAAATTCCCACAAATTCCCCGAAGGGGAGCCCTCTGTGATGCTGTCATATTTCCCCAATGGGGAGCTGTGTCTGTCCTGCGCGCCAAATTCCCTAAAGGGGAGCAAGTCCTTGTGAGGGCACTCTGCAGCTTGCGTGAGGGGCGGGTCTATCAGTTACTATGGGGCTATCTGGGAGCCTGCAGGTGCTCTGCAGATCGGGCGAGAGCTGGGTCTATCATTTACTAAAGTGCTATCCGCGCCTGCGGGCAGGGGGATAGGCACTTTGACTCAAGGAAATCTGCTGCCTGGAAATCTGGATTCTTGTTGTTTGTTCATCTGAAGCTGTGATACCAGTTCTCTCCCCAGTGGCTGCAGGGTCCTGGTTTGTGTCTGAAGACAGGATCCTAGTCTCAGGCAGCTCTGTTTCTCAAGATGGCGTGGCCTCAGCATCCTCACCAGCTGCTGAGAAGTGTCCGGTTTTTTCGCAGGGCTCTGCAGTCTAGGACTGCCCGGTTAGGCAGCCCCTTGGAAGACCTGCATAATCTAACTGACCCTAGCTCATACACACACACACACACACCACACATGTCTACACTCTCCTCTATGGGTTCCTCACTCACACTCTCTCTCTCCCTACCTTCCTGCCGGTAACCATCTTTCCAAGTCCCCTATACTTAGTACTTTGAATTACCAATGTTTTCCCTCACCTTGAAATCCCCTTATCCCTCCTTCTATTATACTTCACAGATCCTTCAAGGCTCAAATCATCACCTCAGTGAAGTTTTCTCATGGTATTTCTTCCCCTTTGTGTTCTCCATCTCATCTGAACTTCAGCTGCACTTAATGTATGTTCATTCTATTGTCCTTGCAGTTAATTTGTTTGTGTTCATATTTATTAAATGAACATTTCCGGAATGTCTATTATATGAAAGACACTGTATTAGACCCTGCGAAAAGACAGTTTCAGTTCTTCAATGATTTCCATGCATCACTTTAAATTAATTGCACATTCAATGGTGAGAAGGTGTGTCGTTAACCTTTAGCTGATCCATAGTAGAAAGCACTGTTGACATTTGTGGATATTGTAACAAGGGTAACTGTGGCATTCTAGACCATTCCCATTGGCTATTTTTCCCAAACCAATTATTGGTGAGGCAGCAGCAGAAGTCTGCTTCTCACAACCATAGGCAAGTGACATGAAGAGAAGACATTATTGTGGGTCCATTGATCTTCCTGGAAAATGCTGAAGACTATAGTATGGAGTGGTTCACTTTTTCTGCTCATAGCTCCACATATTTATGTGAGCCAATACAGGAAAATATAAAAAGTGAATTGAATATGACTATAAATGTATGAAAATATTTAATAAAGAAAATAAGAATCATTCTAATATAAATTTGCAGCATATGCTAATTTACCAAATAAACTAAAGGACACATTTTATATTGATACCTGAGGATTCAATCACTACTAGTATGACTGTCTTTCTTACTCCTTATTGGATGCCATTTCAGAGTCAGTCTATTGGACAATTGAATGTGCTATGTAATGGCAACAGCTGGACAACTGCTGTACTGTTGTGCTTAATTATTGTAGCAGATAGCTCTGCCATGACAATTAGTCTTAAAATGTGCAACATGCTGAGGATATGAATTGTATCCTATTTATGTTCATAGTTTTAAATTTAAGAATCGTAAGGAGCAGTGCATACCAATAAATATTACAGTGAAACAACCATTTTAGCTATTTTAAACCACTTGTTTAAAAAGTCCTGTTAATGAAACATCTCTTTAAATCCTTATCTAGCCAATAAGCCCAATTTTATTATAATTTTGCATATATTGAAATTTGACTTTTAACCCCCTAAGACTCTCAAGAATCTCATGGAGGAAATAAGTCACTTACCTATGTAATAAGAATATTTTCCTCTTGATTGAAAATAGATAAATTTATTTATTATACACTTATATTTGACAAAATCAGCCATTCTTTACTGAGAAAATATCTGTAAAAGGAGAGACATCTTTCAAGATATAAATAAAGTCAGGAAATTCTCTTGAAGAGATGCTTATTGCCAATGAGAGGCAATAACCAATTTGTGACCAATTTTACCTGACTCAGGGTAAAACTTTGATGCTATTCAACATCAGTAAATCAAATAATCCCATCAAGTACTATGAATGTTTATTTTCATATTATTAAAATTTCTTTTTTCACATTATTCTTAGCCAGTATCGTTGAGTTCCTGTTCATTTTCATGCCCAAAACCACCCATTAATGGAAACTAACACATTTTAATGGAAAAACCCCCACAATGGATCAGGAGACAAACAAAAATGATTTTACTAGTGTCTCTTGTTGACATATCATACCACTTTAGTAAGAAATAGTACAAAATTTTAGTTTTCTAATAAGTAAAATAAGAATAATATTACTCCTATTCTCCTCAGGCTTATGATTGTACACCCAGAGCCTAAAAATTCTTTTAACAACTGCTCCTTATTTAGAAGAAGTTATCTAAACAGCTGACTCTTCAAATAAGTTGACTCATGGCCTCCATATTCACTGGCAGTTTAATAAATAAAGAAATATCAACCTAAAAGTTTTCATATGTATTTTGGATTTACAGATCTGACAGTATTATAAATTTATATATCTTAAAATAATAGACTCTGCAAGAAGGGACCTTCAAAGTTATATAATATCTTCTATACCATCACTGACCTGCTGTCTTCCAGTTTGGGCTCAAATCCCTGGAGTAGCATGAGTTTACTTTCTTAAGTAAATATTATAAAATAGTTTCTTTATATTCACCCCAAGCTTCCATACATCTTCTGACCCCTGGGGTTCTGGCTTTCTTGAGGACCACACAGGATAGTTCTAATCATTTTCCTCTATGATAGCTTTTCAGATATTTAATGGTAGCTTTCAAGGCCACCTAATTTTATTTACCCCAGGCTAAACTTAATATTCCTTCAAATGCTTTCTATGTGACACAATTTAGTTGGTAAGGGACTATTGCAGTGATCAAGAGGTGAAACAGTGAGTATTCACCCTTGCACTGGGAATAAAGAAGGGAGATTAATGCAAAATATATTATGAAACTGTAACCAAAGGACTTGAAAATAGTTTTGTGTGGCAAGGAAAGAATCAATGATGATATTGAACTGTCAAGCCCATATCAATGGAAAGATATTAACACTATTAAACTAAACAAAAAAAAGTAATTAAAAAAAGTTTCAGAGTGAATAAGTTAAGTTGATGTTTAGAAATATAATTTTAGATGATAAAATGATATAAAAATGTAAATGTGTAATGGAGTTAAAATGTGGATTTAAAACTCAAAAGAGTATATAATAATAAAAATGTTAAAGACAGCCCTAACCGGTTTGGCTCAGTGGATAGAGTGTCGGCCTTCGGACTCAAGGGTCCCAGGTTCAATTCCAGTTAAGGAACGGCATGTACCTTGGTTGAGGGCACATACCCAGTAGGGAGTGTGCAGGAGGCAGCTGATGGATGTTTCTAACTCTCTATCCCTTTCCCTCTCTGTAAAAAAATCAATAAAATATATTTTTAAAAATGTTAAAGACAAAGTATTTCAGACCGGCTGGTAAAAATAAGTATGTAAAACAAATGTGTTATAACACAATTTTGAATTAGAGAACACGTGTTCTATTTGAATGTTAATCAAACAAGTCATATCTGTAAATTATACTTGATGCAGAGACTGCCAGTTTATATATTTGTTAGGTATAGAGAAGAGAGCTAAGAAAAAAAAAATCCAGGAAACATCATGCTTTCATGTGAGGAGGAAATGAGACCAGAAAAATGGACTGTGTAGTTACATGAGACTGAGAAAGAATGGTCAGAAGAGGAGGAAGAGGAGCGCTAGGAGGGTGTATGGAATTGCAACAGCCAGGAAGTGTCAAGTTAAGTTAAATAAGTCTAATGTCAAAGACAACTAAGATGAAGAATAACAAACAGATATTGGGATTTTTTAGCTAGTGACCATTGAGTGAAATAGTATGTGTTAGTTAGAGTGTCATGGGAAGGATTTACAAAATGATTCGAGTAATGAGGTTTTAGAAGTATAGATAGACCATTCTTTTAAGAATTTTGAAGTTAAGGGAATTTAAAAAAGGTATTGCAGCTTCAAGGAAGTATCAGGATTTAGGAACTTTTTAAAAAAATGAATGGGGACATCTTGAATTTGTTTTTATTATGAAGGAAAAGGATTTGGTGCCAAGTGAGAAATTAAAAATAAATAAAGAAAAAAACCTGAGGTGAGGGAAGGAAAGAAAAAGGAATCTAAGGCTTTAGAAAGAACAAATGTTTTCTCTAAGATGGGAGGGGAAAGTATAATGTGTATAGAAAATATAAAAATAATTTGAATTTGAGAAAAGAGACATTAAAGAATCTCATGTTGTGACAGTGCTTCCAAACCACATTATATCTTAGTCATGTTTGATAGTATTGAATTCAAGAAGGACTCAAAGTGCAATTAAACACCAAGGGAGTATAAATTGAACATGTTCTATATATGCTTTACGTTTCCTATATTAACAATTAGATTTGTAATTAAAAGGTAAAGTTAAAATTAATTGCTTTAATCATAATGACTACAGCTATCCTACCTTATAATAGAGAAACATGCAAATTGACCGCACCTCCGCTATGCCCATGATTGGGCCTGCGAGAGGCTGGGGGTGGGACTCCAGGTGGCCTATCCGGCCTTTGAGAAGACCAAGATGGCGGCGCTCAATCCTCTTAGTTCCGGGGGTCCTGGGGCGATCGCCACCCTGGGGGACGTGGCCGGGCCCAGCCAGGCGCTTCCCGGGGGTCCCGGTGCAATCGCCACCCTGGGGGGGCGTGGCCTGGCCCAGCCAGGCGCTCCTGTGGGTGATCGCCACCCTGGGGGGGCGTGGCCGGGCCCAGCCAGGCGCTTCCCGGGGGTCCCGGGGCCGATCGCCACCCTGGGGGGGCGTGGCCGTGCCGAGCCAGGCACTCCCGTGGGCGATCGCCACCCTGGGGGGGCATGGCCGGGCCCAGCCAGGCACTTCCCGGAGGTCCCGGTGCGATCGCCACCCTGGGGGGGCATGGCCGGGCCCAGCCAGGCACTCCTGTGGGCGATCGCCACCCTGGGGGGGCGTGGCCGGGCCCAGCCAGCCGCTCCCAGGGTCCCTGGGGAGATCGGCACCCCGGGGAGGTGAGGCGGGACTCGCCCAGCCGCTCCCAGGGTCCCTGGGAACATTGCAGGCATGTGGTTGCTGAGACCCAGACCAGGCCTCTGGCCACAGATTCATAGCTTTGCGGAGACCTAGGGCAGAGATCTGCCTCATCTGCAGAGAGACAGAGGTTCTGCAGTGCCCCCAAGACGTGGGTGGGCCCAGCCAGGGATCAAGGGGCATGGAAGGACTCCTGGCAGAGGGGCAAGGACCCTCACCCCTGAGGCGGGGATTGAGGGGTGGAGCCACCTCAGTGAAGGGGTGCTGCACTGCAGGGTACTGGACTGACTGACATGATTCAGAGAAGCTCCCAGTGCTAATGGGCCTCGCTCAGGCAGCCTTCACACTTCAGAGGCAGTGACTTCTGCTCCTGCCTTGACCCAAATGCAAGCTCGCTACACCCTGCCCCATGGCAGAGCATGCCTAGGCAGTGAGTGGGAAGCCTTCCACCTGCTTTGGAGAAGGGGGGGCAGTAAAGAATGGGGAGACAGGAAAGAATGTGGAGCATCCACAATGAAGAGGTGCTTGAGAAAGAGGCTGGGAAGCCTGACTGGAAGGTTTGTTCTGTTTGCTGGGCCGCTGCCCCTTAGGAAGCGCAAAGAGCATGGCTCTGAGGGCTTCCTGTGTGCTGAATCAAGTTCCACAGCCAACTGGAATTGGCCTCAGTTTCCTGGTCTATAAAATGGATGAAGCGTGTCCCAGTGCCTTCACTGAGCTTTGATGGCCAATTGAGATACTATATAAAGAAAATGAGGGAAGAAGTGAGAAAGAAAAGGAAGGACAAGAAACACAAAAGAAAGACTGAACCCATTGTCACTTAAATAGGGAATATAGTCAGTAGTGTTGTAATGATGGTATGATGCCAGGTGGGTACTAGAAATATCGGGGAACACTTTGTAAAGTATATGATTGTCTAACCACTATTCTGTAACTAATATAAAACCTGAAACCAATACAAAATAATGTTGAATGTGAAGAAATGAAAATTGGAGTGACATTTTTATAAATTTCAAAGTTTAAATAAAAGCTGTAAAGGAAGGAAGGGGAGAATAAAAAGTGTTTTTCATTTTGCCACTTCATTAAAAAGACAGTTGTCTTTCTATGGTGCTTTTATACTTTTCTAAGTCATTATCTCATTTTAATTTCCGGGTAACTTAAAGACAAGATAAGTATTCCCTCCACTATTCAAAGAAAGGAAATCTTGGTGTCTGGTCCTAATGATTCAATTGTCAAGCCCTTATTGTAAAGCAGGGTTAGTAAAATTTTCTGTGCAGGGTCATATCTATACTAATAAAAGCCTTGGGGGTGATCATGCCAGCAGCGGAGGGTATTTGGGGGCAATCAGGCCAGCAAGGAAGCAGTTAGGGGGCAATCAGGCAGGTAGGTGAGCAGTTAGGAGACAGTGGTCCCAGATTGTGAGAGGGATGTCCAACTGCAGATTTAGGCCCGATTCCAATCGGGCCTAATCCTGCAGTTGGACATCCCTCGAGGGGTCCCATATTAGAGAGGGTGCAAGCTGGGCTGAGGGACACCCTCCCCAGTGCACGAATTTCATGCACCGGGCCTCTAGTATTCAATATAGTTCTTAAATAGTGAGGTATACCAATCACTTGTAAAAAGAAGTCTTCTACCAAAAAAAAAAAAAAAATGGAACAAGATTCCAGCTATTAACTTTTTCTGTGTACACATAGTATTTTATGTTGTAAAATATCTGCTAAAATAATATTCACCATTTTTCACCCTTACAGTTTTCCTTAAAATGGATCACTATATAGTATCATTACTAACACTTTTTTATATTGGTTCTCTTAGTTGATGCAACATATCTCTAATGAAAAAGCAATAAATAAATAAATAAATGCACAATGTATTGTTATCCTGTGATACATTAATTTATTAAGCATGCAGGGTACCCTGACATCATATTCCTTTTCTCTTACAACATAGTTTTAAAAATGGCTTAGTGGGGAGGTGGTCTGTCAACTACATGACGAGTATAGCATCCTGAAAATCGTGAATCTCCCTGATCTTCTCTAGTCTGCTTTATAATTCCCAGGACCAGGACCTGGGCAGTGGTGCATTCGTCCATATGTCCACAGATCATCCTAGCCAGATGCATCTCTGAGAAGGCTGCAAGCCCTCTATGTGCTTTGCTCAGGAACCAGCGCCTTGCGGGTAGATTCTGACCCAACCAGCAGAAGGTGCTAGAGCTCACGGGGTGCAAGGGCAGGGGGCCGCTGGCTGGGCATCATGAGTCAGCAGCTGCCAGCACAGAATCTGCTCAGCTAGCTCGAGGACCAGACAGAGGAGCAGGTGCACCCCCAGCGCCAGGACCACACCAACGTGGACGGCCCGTTGCCATAAAAAAAAAAGCATTGATTTAGAAGATAATGTACAAGCTGTGCACATGAGAAAAGCTCCAAAATGGAAGAGATCTCATTTTGATTCATCACTATTTCTTATAACAAGAAAATTTATGGATATTATCAGGAATGCTTCTGGGGATATTGTTGACTTAAACAAGATTTCAACAAAACTGGGAGTAGCAAAACGAAGATTATATGACATCACCAATATCTTAAGTGGCACTGACCTGGTTGAAAAAAATATCTTAAAACCATATTAGATGGATAAGATTTTATATCACCAATTTTGAAGCATTGCCCCAACAGAAGAAGCTGCAGGAGGAACCCTATGGCATATCAGCAATGGAAGATGCTCTGGATGAGTTAATTAAGGATTGTGATCAGCAGTTGTTTGAGTTAACAGATGACAAAGAAAATTAAGGACTAGCATATGTGACATATCTAGATATTCAGAGGATTCAAGCATTCCATGAACAGATTGTTATTGTAGTTAAAGCTCCAGCAGAAACCAGACTGGATGTTCCAGCTCCCAGAGAAGATTCTGTCAAGTAGGTATACGGAGCACCAGAGGGCACATTGATGTCTACTGGTATTTGTTTGAAGTGAAACAGGATCACTCAAGTAATAGGTATCTGAAGATGTAGGAATCTCCTTATCTAAAAGCAAACACTCAGAAAACCCTGATAAGGAAGAAAATCCTCCACAGCAAAGTGAATAATTACTTGAAGTGAGCAAGTGATAGCCTTTGAAATTTCTCCATTGAGTGTTTTTCAAACATCCTGTATAGATAAAATATGCATTAAGTTTGATGCTCAGAAGTTCCCTCAGTCTTAGTCAGTAGCAGCATTAAGGCCAGTATGTTTTTGAGTAGCTCACTACTTATATTACTGGATAATTATGATTTCCACATTAGAAAATAACTCTTTTTATATTTATTCATGGCTTTTTGTCAGTAAATTTGACACCCTGCCTACTGAAATAACTTCACCACAGAGTATCACTAAAACAGATGGTCAGGCCTAAAATGGACAGTTCTTCATGGGCTCTGTCCTTTCCTTCAAAGATTATGTGTTCTTATAACAAAATAAATTGCCTTACATGGGTTCATGTCTAAAATTAGCTGTTGTACATTGGATGGGGGTACACAAGCATCTAAGCATTATGTCTTTAAATATCCTCTCTAATAAAATGGTAATATGCAAATTAACCATCACTCCGCTACATAAGCCATGCCCACCAGCCAAGCCACGCCCACCAGCCAATCAGGAAGAGTATGCAAATTAACCCCAATCCAAGATGGCTACAGCCACAGAGAGCAAGGTTTCCCAGGTAACAGAGGAAGCCAAGGTTTCCATAGCCATTGCAGGCCTAAGCCTCCACTCAAGCTATAAAGTTTCAATTATAGAAGGTCAAAAAATTCAAACAAATGGTGGCAGAATGGAGCTTGAGAGAGCAGGCCAGGGTTGCCGGCAGCAACAGGGGAAGCAAAGCTTTCCACACACCCTGGCCGGGCTCACCCGCTTAAGGCTACAAAGTTTCAATTGTAGAAGGTGAATTAACTGCCACAGAAATGGCTGCCACCCCAGAAGGAGCAGCAGGCTTGGTTCTGCCCCAGGCTACAAAGTTTCAATTGTAGAAGGAAAATAAATTCCAGATACCAGGGCCTCCCCTTGGGTTGCCAGGGGGCATGGCTGGCCTGCAAACCACCACAGGCCCCTCACTCAGGCCGCCCCACACCCCAAGGGAACCCCCACCCTTATCTGGGACACCCTTCAGGGCAAACCAGCTGGCCCCCACCCGTGCACCAGGCCTCTATCCTATCTAATAAAAGAGTAATATACAGATTGATCATCATTGCAACACACAATATAGCTGTCCCCATGTGGTCAAAGATCCTGCCCCCATGTGGACACAAGATGGCCACTACAAGATGGCCAGCAGGAGAGGGCAGTTGGGAGGCACCCTGTCTGCAAGGGAGGGCAGTTGTGAGGGACCAGGCCTGCAAGGGAGGGCAGTTGGAGGTGATCAACCCTGCAGGAGGGGGCAGTTAGAGGTGACCAGGCTGACAGAGGAGGGAAGTTGGGGGCAAACAGGCTGGCAGGGGAGCAGTTAAGCATCAACCAGGCTGGCAGCGGAGTGGTTAGGGGGTGATCAGGCTGGCAGGCAGAAGCGGTTAGGGGCAATCAGGAAGGCAGGCAGGCAAGCAGTTGGGAGCCAGCAGTCCTGGATTGTGAGAGGGATGTGAGGGATGTCCGACTGCCCGTTTAGGCCCGATCCCACCAGGATCGGGCCTAAATGGGCAGTCAGAAATCCCTCCAGGAGTCCCAGATTGGAGAGGGTACAGGCTGGGCTGAAGGACAAGCCCCTGCCATGCACGGATTTCATGCACCGGGCTTCTAGTATGTGTATAATGTTTAGATTACTTGTGAAGTATGTCTAAGTGAAACTTCTCACCATTGTACAGCCAAAATAATGTATATAAGGAAAGTAACATACAAATTCTCTAATATTTGTGGTATCTATAATGTACTAGAATCCTCTGAATGCGAGTTAGAGGAAAGTTTTTCCAAACTGCGAAATGTAGAAGTATCATAAGTATGCTATACTGGTACATTTAAAGTTATTGGTGTGTATTTTTTTGTTTGTTTGTTATTATTGTTAATCTTCACCCAAGGATATTTTCCCATTTATTTTTAGGGAGAGAAAGACAGAGTGAAACATTGATGTGAAAGAAACACATTGATTGGTTGCCTCCTGCCTGAGCCCTGACCAGGGCCCAGGCATGGGAGGATCCTGCAGCCAAGGTACATGCCCTTGAATGGAATCAAACCTTGGACGCTTAGGTCTGCAGGTAGATGCTCTATCCACTGAATAAAACTAGCTAGGGCAAAAGTTATTGGTTTTAATTGAATGTCAGTATGACATTCTTTTGCCCCTGTCTTTTGTAGAGCAGTAGTTTTTAACTTTCATGAATTTTAGTTTATCAATTATTTATTTAGTATATTGTGCCTTTTGGTGTTTTACCAAAAAAGTCATTGCTTGCCCTGACCCCTATGAGCATCATCCTTTATACCGCAAGGGTGCAGGTTCAATCCCAGGTCAGAGCACACAACCAATTGGTTCCGACTCATTTTCCCTCTTCCTCTCCCCACTCCCTCCTTTCTCTGCTCTCTGAAATTAATAAGCATAACCTCAGGTGAGGATTAAAGTACAGTTTAAAAATTAAAAATAAGAGTAAATTTTCTCCTATGTTGTCATTAAAAGCTTTGGAGTTTTGCATTTTACATTTAGAATGCTAACAATGAATTTTAAATAATTTTAGACTCAGAATAATTTTAGACTATTTTTAAATTTTTGAAATAATTATAAATTCATAAAAAAACTACAAAATATTACAGAGTTTCTGTACCTTTCCTCAACCAGTTTCCCCATTGTTAACATCAGACATCAATTTGGTACATCTGTCAAAGCTAAGAAAATAACATCAAATAAATAATATCAAGTAAAAGCTGTGTTATTTTAATAACTCTACCTAATTTCTCTGATTAATAAAAAATTATTTTGAAGATAGAGCCTTAAAAACTAAATAATCCAAAATCTGTTGATAATTAAGACAATTTTCTTATATTTTTTAAAAAATCATCTTTATTGTTGAAAGTATTCAAAATGTCCTCTTTTTTCTCCCCCAGTAACACTCTTCATCCCACTCAAACTCCCCCCAATCCCCAGTGGAAATTTATTTTAAAACAAATTAAATGGAACTATTTAGATTTGTATTTCAAAGACTGATATGGGAATCTCAAGACAAGCCTATTATTAATATGAATTTTGTAGGATACTGAGTTTCCTTTCCTTTAAATTACCCAGTAGTTGGAAATATTTGAGATTTGAATTGCAACATTCTGGTTTCTTCTTATAATTTTTGAAAATCTAGAAAGAATATGCTGATTTTGTCATTTTTGTTTAAGAACTAGGTTCGAATTCTGTCACTGCTGAGTAGCCATCAAACTGAACCATACAGTTATGACTGGACTATCATGATATAATTATTAGAAATTCAAAGTTTCCAAGCTGCTTTAGGAAGGCTTATGATGTTTTCTTGTTTTTTTCACCAACTCAAGGAACTTATCCTATATAATAAAGAGGTAATATGCAAATTGATCATCACTCCACTACAAAGATGGCTGCTCCCACAGTGGAGGCTGGGTTTCCATAACACAAGATGGCTGCACCCACAGTGGAGGCCAAATTCTCGTAAGGAGACTTAACAAGCAATCAGCAGGGACCTGAAGCTTCGCCCATCCCCGACTCCCGCTCCCATGGAACTTGACAGGGGATCTCAGGCCGTGCCCCCCACCCTGGTGCCAGGCTGGTGGACCTCAGGCCACGCCCTCCACCCAGCAGGGCTTGACGGGGAACCTCAGGCTGCACCCCCACCCTGGCACCAGGCCGGGGGACCTCAGGCCATGCCCCCAGCCTGGAGGGGCTTGACAGGGGACCTCAGGCTGTGCCCCCAGCCCCGGCACCAGGCCAGGGGACATGAGCCTGTGCCCCCCCGCCCCGGTGCCAGGCCGGGGGACCTGAGGTCGCACCCCCTGCTCCGGTGCCGGGCCAGGGCCATGAGGCTGCACCCCACCTGGCGGGGCTTTACATGGGACCTCAGGCCATGCCCCCCGCCCAGCAGGGCTGGACGGGGGACCTCAAGGTGCACCCCCCGCCCTGGTGTTGGGCTGGCGGACCTCAGGCTGCTCCCCCGCCCCAGCGCCGGGCCAGGGGACCTCAGGCCACGCTCCCCACCCAGCAGGGCTGGACGGGGGACCTCAGGCTGCACCCCCCCACATGGCAGAGCTTGACGGGGGACCTCAGGCCATGCCCCCTGCCCAGCGGGGTTTGACAGGGGACCTCAAGATGCATCCCCCTCCCCAGTACTGGGCCGGTGGACCTCGGGCTGCTCCTCCTTCCCTGACACCTCCAGGCCATGTCCACCACCTGACAGAGCTTGACAGGGGACCTCAGGCCATGCCCCCCACCTTGGTTCCAGGCCCAGGACCTGAGGCCATGTCCCCCGCCCAGCAGGGCTTGACAAGGGTGTGACCGGCCAGATCTGGATCTAGCTCAAGGTGGGGGGGCAGACAGGTCTGGGTCTCATGCAATTTTGAGGCACACATGGGTGGGCGGGGACTTGACTCTGGGTTCCGCAGCGCACCCCAGACTCTGATAGGAGGGATATTTTCATATACCTTTTACTAATTTTCTTTCATCTCTGACACTTCTATTATAGAGAAAGGGCAAATAGTAATATTAAAATATTTCCTCTAATTAATCCCCTTTTAATGTGCACAAATTTTGTGCACTGGGCCACTAGTTTTTGTATATTGACAAGATTAGGATAAGGCATAGAAATTTGAGAAAATATAATATCTTCAATGGAAAAAATGTCTACCAAAGCAGACATGAATTTAAATAAGCCAAATGTTTGCTCTGATGTTTAACATACTTTGAGATTCTTAAAAAAATGTAATGCGGTTATATCGTTTTGAAACTTGGGGACCACATTTTTCATTGGATTATGATTTTTCAGACTATTTTTAAATCCAGTAAATTCCTACCCCACACCAAGTAAGTGTTAATGCATTTGCTTTCTAAACTCTAATTTTTCATTTGGAACACTAACATTCTCCCTCTAATCTTTTGTTTTCCTGGTTATTAAATATACTGTGATGCCATAAATGAAGAGTCTCTTCATTTAAGCTATAATAAAAAAGTGGAGGTTTCAAAATAGACTAGAGCTGAAGTCCAGTGACTTATGTTAATTTATCTCTTGTGAGGAAATGCATAAAAATGAAATGTGTGTTTTTTTAAAGATAGGTTTAAAATATAGCACATAATTTCTCTAGCTAAAAGATAATTGTTTTAGAAGTACAATTCTAAATATATTTACGCAATGAAAAACACAAAGAACCCCTTCAAAATAGATGACTAACATTATTTATTTTGGAATTTTACCATAAAAAATCTCTTACTTTATGTAAAGGGTGGAAGTGGTCCATTTCTCCAACATGATACTAAAATACTAAGAGAAAGGATCCTTATATTTTAAGTAGAATTGAAAGCAAAATATTATTTCCTAAAACAAGTTCATAAAGAACTCACACAAAAAAAATGGCGACCAGCAGGAAGGTAGAGAGAGAGAGAGTGTGAGTGAGGAACCCATAGAGGAGAGTTTAGACGTCTGTGGTGTGTGTGCGTGTGTATGAGCTAGGGTCAGTTAGATTCTGCAGGTCTTCCAAGGGGCTGCCTAACCGGGCAGTCCTAGACAGCGGAGCCCCGCACACATAGCGGACACTTCTTGGCGGCTGGTGCAGACATGGAGACCACACCATCTTGAGAAACAGAGCTGCCTGAGACTAGGATCCTGTCTTCAGACACAAACCAGGACCCTGCAGCCACTGGGGACAGAGAACTGCTATCACAGCTTCAGACCAACAGACAACAAGAATCCAGACTTCCTGGTAGCAGATTTCCGTGAGTCAATGAGCCTATCCCCCTCCCCTCAGGCTCCAGGATAGCGCCATAGTAACTGATAGACCCGCCCCTCTCCAAGGCTGCAGAGTGCCTGCACAAGGACGCTCTCCTCTTTAGGAAATTTGGCACGTGGGACAGAAGCAGCTCCCCTTCGGGGAAATCTGACAGCGTGCACAGAGGGCTCCCCTTTGGAGAATTTTGCATGCAGGAGGGACTCCGCCCCCTTTGGGGAATATGGGAGAGGGCACGGAAGCAGCTCCCCTTCAGGAATCTGAGAGTGTGCAAAGCCCTACCAGTTTGGCTCAATAGAGAGAGCACACACAGGATGCAGCTCCACTTCAGGGAATTTGGCACGCTGGACATAGCTGCCTGGGATCCCTAACTCACAGCGCATTCACACTAAGAGCCAGTGAACCCAATTGTTGGTGCATGCACAAACAAGAACCCTGATACTGAACGAGAAATCGCACGAGGCAACAGAGACTCTGACGCTCAATTCTTGGTTTAGACACAGGGAAACTCTGACTCCTGGCACATGCTAAGGATCTCATTTTCAGCACATACCAACAGTGTGATGCAGACAGTGCCCCTGATACTAAGTGTGCACACAAGACCACACGGAACACCGGGGACATGGACCCTGGGCAAGCCTGGTTCCCACCAACCAAAGGCAGCCACAGGTCCTAGTGTCAGAGCACTTCAGTGAAACTCAGGTGGAGCGAAGTCCCCACAACACACGGCCCAGGTCCACGCAAACTGAAGCTTGAACTTTCTGGTGATAGTCAGAATGGGGAGATGAAACAATTCACAGAGGAAAGAAAATAAGGAGTCGCCAAGAAAGAAAATTGGTGAAACTGAAGCTTGCAAAGTGACCTAAAAAGAGTTCAGAGTAATGGTCGTAGAATTTATACATTGGATGGATGAGAAAATCAACAACTTATGCAAGAATCAGGAAGAAATGAAAAGTGATATAGCTACAATCAAAAACACCATGGAAAGTTTCAACAGTAGACTAGAAGAAGCAGAGGACCGAATTAGTGAGTTAGAAGATCAAGTACAGAAACAAGCTCAATCTGAACAGCAATTGGAGAAAAAAATTAAAAAGCAGGAGGAAAGCTTAAGGGAGCTTCAGGACAACATGAAACGAAGTAACATGTGTATAATAGGGCTGCCAGAAGGACAAGAAGAGCAGCAGGGATTAGAAAATCTATTTGAAGAAGTAATGACAGAAAACTTCCCGGATATGGGAAAGATAAAAGTTACACAAGTACAGAGCGTCCCAAGCAGGATCAACCCCCCAAAACCCACACCAAGACCTATCATAATTTCAATGGCAAATATAAATGATAAAGAGAGAATCTTAAAGGCGGCAAGAGAGAGACAGAGAGTTACCTACAAAGGAACACCCATCAGATTGTCAAATGATTACTCAACAGAAACACAACAAGCTAGAAGAGAATGGAAGGAGGTATACAAAGTGTTGCAAAGCAAAGGACTGAATCCAAGAATACTATATCCAGCAAGGCTATCAATCAAAATTGAAGGGGAAATCAGGTCCTTCGAAGACAAAAAAAGGCTCAGGGAGTTTATCAACACCAAACCAGCAATGCAAGAAATGCTAAAGGGAATACTGTAAAAAGAAGAAATAAACAGGTAAGAAGGAATACAGACACAAAAATAGATATGACTACAAACAAATACCTTTCAGTAATAACTTTAAATGTAAACGGACTAAATGTTCCAATCAAAAGACATCGAGTGGCTGAATGGATAAGAAAACATGACCCATATATATGCTGTCTACAAGAGACCCGCCTCAGAACAAGAGACTCACACAGATTGAAAGTGAAGGGATGGAAAATTATCTTTCAGGCAAATGGAAATGAAAAAAAAGCTGGTGGAGGAATACTTGTATCTGAAAAAATAGACCTCAAAGTAAATGCCATAACAAGAGATAAGGAAAGCCACTTAATAATACTAAAGGTAGAAATGCAACAAGAAGAAATAATTCTGGTAAACATATACACACCAAATATAGGAGCACCCAAATACAGAAAAAAAATTCCTGGAGGCTATCAAGGGAGAGATTAATAGCAATATTATCATAGTAGGACACTTTAATACCCCATGATCACCGTTGGACAAATCCTCTAAACAAAAAATCAGCAAAGAAACATCAATCCTAAATAACTCACTAGAACAGATGGAATTATTTGACATCTTCAGAACATTTCACCCGAAAGCCACAGAATATACATTCTTCTCAAGTGCACATGGGTCATTTTCAAAGATAGACCATATGCTGTGTCACAGGCAAAGTCTCTTCAAATTCAAGAAGATAGAAATTATATCAAGCATCTTCTCAGATCACAGTGGCATAAAAGTGGAAATCAACTACAATAAATACAATTCAAAGAAATCAAACACATGGAGACTAAACAGCATGCTATTAAACAAGGAATGGGTCACCAGAGAGATCAAGGAAGAAATAAAAACATCATGGCAACAAATGACAATGAAAACACAAGAATCCAAAATCTATGAGACACAGCGAAAGCAGTCTTGAGAGGGAAGTTCATAGCTCTACAAGCGTATTGCAAAAAAACAAGAAACAATGGTAATAAATTACCTAAGCCTAAAACTCAAAGAGTTAGAAAGAGTGCAACAAGAAAAGCCCAGTATAACCAGAAGGAAGGAAATAACAAAGATCACAGCGGAGAAAAACTACATAGCGACCAAGGAAACAATACAAAAGATCAACAAAATCAAGAGCTGGTTCTTTGAAAGGATTAACAAGATTGATGAACCTCTAGCCAGGATCACCAAGAAGCAAAGAGAGAGGACCCAAATAAACAAAATCAGAAATGAAAAAGGTGAAATAACAACAGACCCCGCTGAGATACAAAGGATTGTTACAAAATACTATGAACAACTCTATTCCAGCAAACTGGACAACCTGGAGGAAATGGACATATTCCTAGAAAAATATAACCTTTCAAAAATCAATCAGGTAGAATCGAAACAGGTCAACAGGCCAGTAACTATGGATTTTATTGAAGCAGTCATCAAAAAGCTTCCTGCAAACAAAAGCCCGGGGCCTGATGGCTTCACAGGAGAGTTTTACCAAACATTCAAGGAAGAACTAAAACCTATCCTCCTCAGACTATTCCAAAAAATTCAAGAGCAAGGAACACTTCCAAGCTCCTTCTATGAAGCCAGCATCACCCTAAAACCAAAACCAGATAAAGACAACACAATGAAAGAGAATTACAGACCAATATCCCTCATGAACCTAGATGCCAAAATCCTTAACAAAATTCTAGCAAATCGGCTCCAGCAGTACATCAGAAAGATCATACACCATGACCAAGTAGGATTTATCCCAGGATGCAAGGATGGTACAATATCCTCAAATCAATAAACGTGATACATCACATAAACAAATTGAGAGATAAAAATCACATAGTCATATTAATTGATGCAGAAAAAGCATTTGACAAAATCCAACACCATTTTTTGATAAAAACTCACAACAAGGTGGGAATAGAAGGCTCATATCTCAACATAATAAAAGCGATATATACCTTAACTGGTTTGGCTTGGTGGATAGAGAATTGGCCTGCGGACTGAAGGATCCCTAGTTGGATTCCCATCAAGGGCATGTACCTTGGTTGCAGGGACATCTACAGTAGGGCGTGTGCAAGATGCAGCTGATCAATGTTTCTCTCTCATCGATGTTTCTAACTCTCTATCCCTCTCCCTTCCTCTCTGTAAAAATCAATAAAATATATATAAAAAATAAATAAATAAATAAAAGCGATATATGATAAACCCACAGCAAACATCATACTCAATGGACAAAAACTAAAACCATTTCCCATAAGAACAGGAACAAGACAGGGATGCCCACTCTCACCTCTCCTGTTTGACATAGTACTGGAAGTATTAGCCATTGCAATTAGACAAGAAGAAGAAATAAAAGGCATCCAAATTGGAAAAAAAAAACAAGTAAAGCTGTCTTTATTTGCAGACAACATGATATTGTACATAAAAAATCCGAAAGACTAGGTCAAAACCTAATAGACTTAATAAATGAATTCAGCAATGTAGCAGGATACAAAATTAACACCAAGAATTCTATGGCCTTTCTATACACCAATAGTGAACTTACAGAAAGAGAGACTAAAAGGCAATCCCATTTACCATCGCACCAAAAAAATTGAGATACCTAGGAATAAACTTAACTAAGGAGGTAAAAGACTTATACGCGGAAAACTACAGGACACTGAAAAAAGAGATAGAGGAAGATGTAAACAGATGGAAGAACATACCATGTTCATGGATTGGTAGAATCAACATCATTAAAATGTCCATACTACCCAAAGCAATCTATAGATTCAATGCACTCCCCATTAAAATACCAACGGCATATTTCACAGACCTTGAAAGAACTCTCCAAAAATTCATGTGGAATAAAAAAAGACCCTGAATAGTCACAGAAATCCTGAGAAAGAAGAATAAAGTAGGAAGGATCTCAATACCAGATTTCAAGGTGTATTACAAAGCCACTATTCTCAAAACAGCCTGGTACTGGCACAAGAACACACATATAGATCAATGGAATAGAATAGAGAATCCAGATATTGACCCAAACCACTATGCTCAATTAATATTTGACAAAGGAGGCATGAACATACAATGGAGTCAAGACAGTTTTTTCAATAAATGGTGTTGGGAAAATTGGGCAGATACATGCAAAAAAATGAAACTAGATCACCAACTTACACCATACACAAAAATAAACTCAAAATGGATCAAGGACTTAAACATAAGATGGGAAACCATAAAAAATACTAGAGGAATACACAGGCAGCAAAATCTCAGACATATGCCAAAAGAACTTCTTCACCGATACTGCCCCTAGGGCAATGGAGGCAAAAGAGAACATAAACAAATGGGACTACATCAAAATAAAAAGCTTTTTCACAGTAAAAGAAACTATCAACAAAACAACAAGAAAGCCCACTGTATGGGAGAACATATTTGCATATGGTATCACTGATAAAGTTTTAATCTCCAACATCTTCAGGCAGCTTATATAACTTAATAAAAGGAAGATAAATGACCCAATAAAAAATGGTCAACAGACCTAAATAGAATCTATTCAAAAGAAGACAGAAGGAAGGCCAAGAGACACATGAAAACATGCTCAACGTCACTAATTATGGGAGAGTTGCAAATCAAAACAACAATCTGGTACCATCTCACACGTGTCAGAATGGCTATCATCAACAAATCAACAATCGACAAGTGTTGGCGAGGATGCGTAGAAAAAGGAACCCTTGTGTACTGCTGGTGGGAATGCAGACTGGTGCAGCCACTGTGGAGAACAGTATGGAGTTTTCTCAAAAAAATTAAAATGGAACTCCCATTTGACCAAGTAATCCCACTCCTAGGAATATATCCTAAGAAACTGGGAACACCAGTAATAAAGTATATATACACCCCTATGTTCATAGCAGCACAATTTACAATAGCTAAGATTTGGAAACAGCCTAGGTGCCCATCAGCAGATCACTGGATTAGAAAACTGTGGTACATCTACACAATGGAATACTATGCTGCCATAAAAAAGAAGGAATTCTTACCATTTGCAGCAACCTGGATGGAATTGGAGAACATTATGCTCAGTGAAATAAGCCAGTCAATGAAAGAAAAATACCACATGGTCTCACTCATTTATGGATAATAAAGAACATTATAAACTGTTGAACAAAAAGATAGGTACAGAGGCAGTAAAGCATCAAACAGTCTGTCAAATTACAGCAGGAAGGTTAAGGAGAGGTGGGGAAGATAAGAGATCAACAGAAGGAATTGTATGCATGCATATAAGCATAACCAATGGACACAAAACTCTGGGGGGTGAGGGCATATATGGGAGTGTGGTGGGGGGGCAATGGTAAGATATGTACACATATAATACCTTAATAAAAAAAAAGAGATTTTTAAGAACTCACAGTGTGTGTGTGTGTGTGTGTGTGTGTGTGTGTGTGTGTGTGTGTGTCTATTTTTACTAGAGAAGCACACTGTTTCATTCCTACCTGTGCTAAGGCATATTTACAATTTCAGACCAAATTTTCCACTTAAATACACTCATGGAAACACTATTTGAGAAAATTAACTTTATTTTTAAACATATTTTGACTCTTCTTAAACAATTCAGAAT
Organism: Eptesicus fuscus; assembly: GCF_027574615.1. Classification (NCBI taxonomy): domain Eukaryota; kingdom Metazoa; phylum Chordata; class Mammalia; order Chiroptera; family Vespertilionidae; genus Eptesicus; species Eptesicus fuscus. Next base: position 59,335,965 of record NC_072473.1, on the reverse strand, counting down.
AAAAAGCAAATTCTTTATTTTTCAAATGGAGATTAAATTCTATACAAAATTTTTAAAATGTTGCCTTTCTTGTGGAGGACACTGACTTTCTCACTACTGTCACTAAAAGCCACACTATCTATATAATAAAGAGGTAATATGCAAATTGGCCATCACTCCAACACACAAGATGGCTGCCCCTATGTGGTCAAAGATGGCCACCCCCATATGGACACAAGGTGGGCAGCACAAGATGGCCGTCAGGGGATGGCAGTTGTGGGTGACCAAGCCTGCAGGGGAAGACAGTGGGGGGGGGGACCCAGGCTTGCAAGGGAAGGCAGTTGGGGGCGACCAGGCCTGAAGGGGAGGACAATTAGGGGTGACCAGCCTGGCAGGGGAGTTCAGTTAGGCATCGATCAGGCTGGCAGGGAAGTTATTAGGGGGTGATCAGGCTAGCAGGCAGAAGCAGTTAGGGGCAATCAGGCAGGCAGGCAGGTGAGCAGTTGGGAGCCAGCAGTCCTGTATTGTGATAGGGATGTCCGACTGCCCGGTGGGATCAGGCCAAAACTGGCAGTCGGACATTCCTCGAGGGGTTCCAGATTGGAGAGGGTGCGGCCTGGGCTGAGGGACAACCCCCCTCAGCATGAATTTCATGCACCGGGCCCCTAGTCAAATATGAATGAATTTAACTGGTTGTCTATATGCCAGAATGTTTACCACAAAACGGTTGACATATATTACTTTGGAGAACTTTCAGCACTCCACTCTCCCTAACCAAAATTGTTTTATTCAAAATATGATTTTAGTTAGTCTTATTTTTTCAAACACTAAATATTTCCAGGTTTGATTTTCATTCTCTTCTTGCAGTATGTCTTCTGAGAACTCCTTCTCAAGAGTGAACATAAATTGCTTATATGGGGGACAATGCATGCACAAAGTGTGTGAAATGAATCACGCTATAAATTAAGATTTATCTTGTGGTGATTTATCTAGTCTACAGATTGATATAATACATTATGTTTATTTTAATTTATTCTACTTTTGATAATTTTATTAGAACTTCTGTGAGATAAGAGGTAAAATTCAGTGTTTTCAAATAAATTTCATAAGATTTTTTTTATGTAAGTTATAGATGACATTGTGTAGATGTGACAGTGGGTTGGCCAGAGACTTCAGGTCATGTATAATTTTCACCTGCCTCACTTGGTCAACAGAGACAATTATGATTAAGCTATACATGAAAATATCTCACATTATTTACTTAACAACAACATATTCGGTCATGTCAGATAATTGGTTAAAGCAATAACTGAAGCACTGAATTGTGGCCTTTTTTTTCTGAATCTAAAGATACTTTGGAGACACAAATATGAGGCATTTAGAAATCTTTGATAATGTATATATATTCTTTTTAGAAATATTTGTATTGATTTAGAGAGAGAGATGAGGGAGAGAGAGAGAGAAACATGGATGGGAGAATGTAACATTGATCAGCTGTCTCCTGCAGCCTCCCTACCAGGGATTGAGCCTGCAACCAGGGCATGTACCCTTTCTGGAGGCAAATACCAAAATGTAGTTAGCATAATAAATACAAGAGGTCTGTCATAAGGCTGATGGACCTTGGGGATTTAGCAAGGGCTAAAAGCTATGTACCAAATATTCTGACGAGACAACGGTGGCTCAGGACAATCCCCTAACCTCATAATCTTTTACTGTTTACCAAACCTTACCTTTGATATGTCTGTTTGGTTTGCTAAAGGGGAAAATGTATATTCTAGTAAATAAAAAGCAGTGTGTCTGGACATTTGGGGAGCCATTCCACTAGAGAAGGGCCTCCACCTGGTTCCCCCAATGATTTCCAAATTTATATTCCTTATCTAGTATATCTGTTTGCGCATGACCCCTTCTCCAGATTCTGAATCCTTGCTGCAAAAGGTTGTGGCATGCCCAGACATGGAATCAAATCAGCAACCATTTGGTGCACTGGACGATGCCCAAACAACTGAACCACACAGACCAAGGCTGTATATTCTTTGAAATGACACTTTATATCTTAGATAAATGATCAAATTTCTATTTTTAATAAGATCGCTGCTGCAAAGGATTTAATAAAATAAAATGACATGATATTTTTCTAAAATAGTAAGGTTGCTTGACTTCAGCTTTTGAGGTACAAATGGTCCAATTTTCCCATTTGTCATGGTAAGATGACAACCTTTGGAATTAATCTAATACAGAACCAAAAAAAGAAATATTTAAAAAAAACACTTATAGCTGTAGATGAGGATAAAATAACTAGAACCTCATAGATGTATTTATCATCCTTGGGGTTAGAAGCTATATTTGTTTGTAATGGGACCAAACAATGAAGACATAGAATAAAACTGAAATTGACATGCCATATGTATGTTGATAATAATTCTTCAAATTTTAGGAAGATATGGTAAATCTAGTAACAAGTTACTGTACTTGTGGCACTAATCATAAAGCATTAGAAAAATCACTGAAAAAGAAGAGATAACTCAATCTTTGCTTTAAAGGAAAAAAAAAACAGAACACCAAAAATACTGAAAAATTCATAATTTCTAGATTAAAAGAATATAAATTTAGGCAGTAGCAGAGAAAAATAGTTTGTTGTACAGCTGAATTTTTACCTTCCTTTAGGGCAATTTCATTTGTCAATTGCTTTAATATACTGGATTGTTTTATGAAGATTTCATTTTTAAATTGGTTAGAGATAATTATTTTATTTGAACATGACCAAGAGTAGCTATTACATTTGAAATAATGGTAAATGAATGCCATTTTACATTAGGTGCCTCTGCGGAAAACAAGAGAGAGGAATTTAATAGCCATTGCAAGAAAACTCCCCCACACACATATAAACACATTTTGTGGTTATTTATGGAATATAAATATTTGAGCCTTTAAATGGTTTATGATATGTATATTGTTTGGAAATTTTCCAATGTTTGTTTTTGTGTTTAAATATTTCATACAATATAAAATTAAGACTGTGCATAGTCCATTAAGTATCAAGAATAAAAGACACACTGATTCCAGTGAAGTTTAATCAAATGAAATTATTTTGTGCCTTATAAATCATAATAGCATAATTCTACTTTCTCTAAACTATTTTTATTTTTATATACTCTTAGTTTGTCAGAAGCTTGTGTGAACATTTGCAGTATTTTAATTTAAAACTCAGATGTTTCTTTGGATGCTGCAATACAAGCAACCATTTAATTATCCAATAAAGATTAAAAGAGGCATACAATATAAACTTCATTTAGATTATATATTACTAGAGGCCCGGTGCACAGATTCGTGCATTGGTGGGGGCCATGGCCTGTGAGGATTGGAGAACTGTGGATGCACTGCTCATCAGCTGAGTGGCATTCCCGATGTGGGAGTGCACTGACAGTTTGCATTATAGGGACTGGTCGACAGGTCATTCTGCTCATTATGCTGTTTGGTCACTGGGCTTTTACATATACACTAGAGGCCCCGTGCACGAAATTTGTGCAGTGGGGATGGGGTATCACTTAGCCCAGCCTGCACCCTCTCCAATCTGGGACCCCTTGGGGTATGTCTGACCGCTGGTTTAGGCCCTATCCCACAGGGAGTCGGACATCCCTCTCACAATCCAGGATTGCTGGCTCCCAACTGCTCACCTGCCTGCCAGACTGATCACCCCCTAACCACTACCCTGCTAACCTGATCGACACTTAACTGCTCCTCTGCCAGCCAGATTGCCCCCAACTGCCCTCCACTGCAGGCCTGGTCGCCCCCAACTGCCCTCCCTTGCAGGTCTGGTCTCCCCCAACTGCCCTCCCATGCAGGCCTGGTTCCTCCCAACTGCCCTCCCCTGCAGGCCTAGCCACCCCCAACTGCCTTGCTGGCCTGGTCCCCCCAACTGCCCTCCCCTGCAGGCCTGGTCATCCCTAAGTGCCCTCCCTTGCAGGTCTGGTCACCCCAACTGCCCTCCCTTGCTGGCCTGGTCCCCTCCAACTGACCTCCTCTGCAGGCCTGGTCCCTCCCAACTGCCTTCCCCTGCTGGCCTGATCGCCCACAGCTGCCCTCCCCTGCTGGCCATCTTGTGGTGGCCATCTTGTGTCCACATGGTGGTGGCCATCTTTGACCACATGGGGGCGGCCATCTTGTGTGTTGGAGTGATGGTCAATTTGCATATTACCTCTTTATTTTTTTTTTTTTTAATATATTTTATTGAGTTTTTACAGAGAGGAAGAGAGAGGGAGAGAGAGAGTTAGAAACATCGATGAGAGAGGAACACCGATCAGCTGCCTCCTGCACACCTCCCACTGGGGATGTTCCCGCAACCAACGTACATGCCCCTGACCAGAATCAAACCTGGGACCCTTCAGTCCGCAGGCCGACGCTCCATCCACTGAGCCAAACCGGTTAGGGCTATTACCTCTTTATTATATAGGACTAGAGGACTGGTGCATGAAAATTCATGCAATAGAGAGGGGGTCCGTTAGCCTGGCCTGCCCCCTCTCACATTCCGGGAGCCCTCAAGGGGAGGATGTGACCCAGCGATCAGGGGAAGGTGAAGCTCCATCACACCTCTGCTGCTGCCACTGTTGGCAGCGCAAGCTTTAGCCGGCCCTGGTTACCTGAGCCTCAGTGGCCCTGTGTGGCTGGGCAGCCACCATCTGAGGCTTGCCTGTGCCTTGGTCTTTGGCTGGGCATCTGCTAGCTGAGGCTTGCCTTCACCTTGGGCCAGCATTGGTGGCTGGGCAGCCAACATCTGAGGCTTGCCTGTGCCTCGTGCCAACCCTGGGAGGCTGAGAGGCTGAGGGGACTGGTCACCGCCATCTTGTGGCTGTGGCCACTGCCATATTTGGGGGTGTGGCAGTAAATTAATATGTTTCCTCCTTTTTGGCTGTGGGTGCCACCATCTTTGTGAGGGTGTGATGGTCAATTAGCATAGTCCTTCTTTATTAGATAGGATAGATTGTTTCATATGTTGAGAGATGTTTCAACAAGCAACCTAAATTATAATTATTTGTAGCTAAAGGAGTATTGTTTTATCTTCCATAGCAGTATTTCCAATTGACTCACAGAACTTTTGATCATCTTAATGTGATCTTTTCCCAACTGCCCTTAAAAGCTATTGCAAGAGAGTCATCCTTTTAGTTATTTTACTACAATACTTACCCTGGTAGGTTTATTAAATCAGAGACAAATGTTTAACCATAGGATATTTCTCAAGTAGTTTAATTACCAAGTAATGTTTATGCCCTTGTTTAATCGAACATCCAGATGTTTTAGTCATAGCCAGACTAGTTCACCAAAGAAAGAGCTGGTTTCTCTGTATACTCTGCCTATACAAAATAATATGATGAGCTCCTCCTGGCAGGAATTTTGACCTCTTCAGTTTCTTCAAGGACTCACAGACTTCAGCCCACTGGTCCCTTGGGGATTGGCACCTCTCAGTTACTGCAGCCTAGGAAGCCGCATCCAGAACAGAGGAATGGGGGCTCCTTGATGAACCTCAGAGACTTCTCCCTTCCAATGTGATACTGGAAGTTTTTGCACTTGTATCATCTGTAGGAGAGAGAGAACTACATAACCAAACACCCAGAGAAGAGAGATCATGGGGAGACAAAGAAACAGCCCGCATATGACAGAATAGCAGGCATTACCAGAAAAGGAAGTAAATGAAATGGAGGCTAGCAACCTGTCAGAAAAAGAATTCAGAGAAATGGTCATAAGGTGGATGAAAATAATGGAAGACAAATTCAAAAATATGTGTAAGACCCAAGAGGAAATGAAGAAAAACCTAGAAGAAATGAAAAATGACATCACTGCTATAAAGAACTAAATATAAAACATCAACAGTAGATTAGAAGAAGCAGAGGACCACATTAGTGAGCTAGAAGACAAGGTAGGAAAAAATACCCAAGAAGAGCAGCTTCCAGAAAACAAATTAAAAAGCAGGAGGAGAGACTAAGGGAACTTTGGGACAACACGAAAAGAAACAACATCTGCATAATAGGGGTGCCAGAAGGAGAGTAAACAGAGAAAGGAGTAGAAAACCTGTTTGACGAAATAATGATAGAAAACAACCTTGATGTAGGGAAGAAAAAACTCACACAAATCACAGAAGCTCACAGAGTCCCAAAAAAAATGAACCCCAAAAGATCAACTTCAAGGCACATCATAATTAAATTGGCAAACACCAACGACAAAATAAGAATCTTAAAAGCGGCCAGAGAAAGACAGAAAGTTACATATAAAGGATCACCCATCAAACTATCAACTGATTTATCAACAGAAACACATCAGGCAAGAAGGGAATGGATTGAAAGATACAAAGTCATGCAAAGGAAGGGTCTAAATCCAAGAATACTGTACCAAGCAAGGCTATCAATCAAAATTGAGGGTGAAATCAGGAGCTTCACAGACAAAAAAGGACTAAGGGAGTTTATTACCACCAAACCAGCAATACAAGAAATGCTAAAGCGTCTGCTATGAAAAGAATAAATAGGAAGCGAAGAAGGAACACAGGGATAAAGAATAAAAATGGTTGCAAACAAGTACCTATCAATAATAACTTTAAATGTAAATTGATTAAATGCCCCAATTAAAGACATAGGGTAACTGAGTGGATAAGAAAACATGACCCATATATCTGCTGTCTACAGGAAACCCACCTCAGAAAAAAAGACACACACAGACTGATGGTGAAGGGATGGAAAAAGTTTTTTCAGGTGAATGGAAATGAAAAAAGAGCTGGGGTAGCAATACTTATATCTGATAAATTAGATCTCAAAGTTAAGGACATAAAAAGAGATCAGGAAGGTCACTTCATAATACTAAAGGGAGAAATCCAACAAGAAGAAATAACTCAGGTAAACATATATGAACCCAATACAGGAGCACCCAAATACATAAAAAAAAAAAAAAACTTCTGGAGGATATAAAGGGAGAGATTGACAGCAATACAACCATAGTGTGGGACTTTAATACCCCACTATCACCATTGGACAAATCCTCTAAACAAAAAATCAGCAAAGAAACATCAATCCTAAATGACTCGCTAGATCAGATGGAATTAATTGTTATCTTCAGAACATTTCACCCCAAAGCCACAGAATATACATTCTTCTCAAGTGCACATGGGTCATTTCCAAAGATGTACCATATATTGGTTCACAGGCAAAGTCTCTTCGAATTCAAGAAGATAGAAATCATATCAAGCATCTTCTCAGATCACAATGACATAAAACTGGAAATCAACTACAAAAAAATAATCCAAATAAATCAAACAACTGGAGACTAAATAGCATGCTATTAAACAATGACTCGGTTACCAGAGATCAAGGAAGTAATAAAAAACATCATGGCAACAAATGACAATCAAAACACAACAATCCAAAATCTATGGGCCACGGCGAAATCAGTCTTGAGAGGGAAGTTCGTAACTCTACAAGCTTACTGCAAAAAACAAGAATCTATAGTAATAAATTACCTAAACCTACAATTCAAAGAGTTAGTAAAAGGGCAACAAGAAAAGCCCAGTGTAAGTAGAAGGAAGGAAATAATAAAGATCAGAGTGGAGATAAAGGACCTAGAGACCAAAAAGAAACGACAAAAGATCAACAAAACCAAGAGTTGGTTCTTTGAAAGGATAAACAAGATTGATGAACCTCTAGCCAGGCTCACCAAGAAGCAAAGAGAGAGGACCCAAATAAACAAAATCAGAAATGAAAGAGGCGAAATAACAATAGACCCCACCGAAATACAAAGGATTGTTAAAAAATACTATGACCAACTCTATTTCAACAAACTGGACAACCTGGAGGAAATAGACATATTCTTAGAAAAATACAACCTTCCAAAACTCAATCAGGAAGAATCTAAAAACCTCAATAGGTTGATAACTATGGAAGAAATAGAAGCAGTCATCAAAAAGCTTCCAGCAAACAAAAGCCCGGGGCCAGACAGCTTCACAGGGGAGTTGTACCAAATATTCAAGGAAGAACTAAAACCTATCCTCCTTGTTGTAGAGTGCACGTGAGTGAACGACCACTGGAGTCCAGACCAAATTAAAATTTAGGGAGCCTTTATTAGCTAGCCGGCCGCCCGGCCAGCCAGATGGCAGCTGCTCTGCCTTTCTCCATGCAGGAAGTCCAGAGAGCAGCCGCGACACTTTGTGGGGGACCATTTTTAAGCACATTAACCACATCCTGTTTTTGCAGAAAAAGTAACACAAGACAAAATAGTTTTTCTTAAGCAACGTCAGGATCATGCCATTGACAACCATGTTTTTCACAGGGTCATCCTGTTCTTCAGAAAGCTGACAGTGTTCTATGAAAGAAGGCCTACGTGCTGGGAAGGGGTCATGAGACCCTATCTCAAGGCATGGCCTGGTGTCAGCACTGACAACTCTATCTGGGGCATAGTCCACGGCCTCTCTGGAGTGCTCAAAAATTCCCACTCTCCAACATTCCCCACCGGTTTTATGTACATGAGTCAAATCATTGACTCTTTTGGGTCATTGAGGGATTTATATTGACCCCTGAGGACTATAAGCTTGATATAATTAATTCTCTGCTGAGTAAAGTCAGTGGGCATGTTTATAAGATAAGGGCCCGGATTGAGGGCCAGGACTAATCTTAAGAGGGTCTGAAGAGTCCTGGACTCTATTTTGCCTGGGCTGTCTTAAGCTGGGTGTGATGAAGCCACGTCGGGATCCCGTCAACCTTGACTGCTGTGGGGGTGGTCCTTTCCAGGTAGGAGTCAGTCAGAGTCACCAGGGTGGAAGAATGGACCGGATCAGGCATGCTTCTGGACTGCTTTCTGGGTAGACTGTAAAGCCTGCAAGAACTTTAGTAAAGATTGGTTATGGATTTCAGCTTTTCTAGATTGGGTTTCTATGTAAGCTGGTGAGGTGGGTAGGTCAGGGTTTGGAAGAGTCACTAGAATCTGTAGAGGCCCCACTGGTTTTAGGGCAGCCTCCTGGGCTGCTTCATCTGCAGCCTCATCCCCTCTTGCTTCCAGGGAGTCCCCTTGTCTCACATAGGTAGATGAAAAGACTTAATTACATCTGGTAGTGCTAGTTGGCCCATCATCCTTGCTCTGCTCATATCTGTCTAACTGCCTAATATATTACCTCAAGGATCCTGGCTCGGAATTATTTTAGTGAAAATGGATGTCGGTGGGCTCTTCTAGCTACTTCCTGCTAAGGCGGGTCAGAAGTTTCTCTCAGAGCCAAGAGATCCTTGCTGTCTGTCAGAGGGACAATGAAGCCTGGGCTCAGAAGGAGGTGGGCTTGTGATCTGATAGAGACAAACTGTAACAAATGGTCTGGTAGAAGGGAAAGAAAACCTTTCAGTTTTAATAACTTCTATTGAAATAAGAATTTTTCTCTTTAAAATTACCCCCCTTTTTATCAAAAGAGCCAAATCAAGACTAATTTATCTATTGTATTTAATTTGGCTTGATTGTTTGCATAAACATAACAAGAATGGTAACTGACTACCTTTTCCGGAATTTCATGATTGAATCTTAATGTGCATCTTAATGTGCTCCGTAGGGCCAGGAAGCCAAGCTTTAAGATAGAATTTTCCTTGCCAGTCCTTTTTGTGGACTTTCTAAAGTAATATTTTCTGAATGTATTATAACAAACAGTAACTGTTAGATTTCTTTTATAAGTCCCTCCCTAAGTACTTTGGCATAAGCTATTTACCCTCTATTTAGGGAGGCAGAATGTAAATTATTTACTCTTCCTGGCTTACTGGCTTGTATTATTTGATTTCTTTTCTACATTTCTCTTCTCCTTCTTACACCTACATACACAATCTTCTATTGAAATAGACACTTCTAAATTAGCCTTCAAACCTTCTTTCTACGTCCTTTAAAAATGCATAACCATGCCTCAGACCTTCTACTCAGTAGTACTTATTCTTTGCATCCTCAATCCTTTAAACAGCCAGAATTTCTTAGATTAACATTTATGACTTAGAACTTCTGTGATACAACTAAGAGCAGGTAAAAATATTTCTTTTTGAGAGACAGAGATTTTTAAAACTTAAACTAGTTGTAACATTAAAGATATTATATCTTAAAGTTCCTTTGCTGAATATTCTACCACTGCCCAAGAAGTACCCAGTAAACCCCACCCTGCCAGGCTCAGACAGTGAGATTTTCTTTATGTGTATTGGAAGGGTTAAAGAGAAGAAAACGGGGCAGAGAAAGATCCACTGTGTTTTGCCAGCATAGTTCAGATAAGCAAGAAACCAAGGACACCAGCAGAGCAGGTTGTAACCAACAAAATCAACAAAAACCTATCTCTCCCTGCTCTCCCCGCCGACAACCCCCCTTTTCTGCATTAACCATTTACTTTGTCCTTAGCAGGGGAAATAAGGCAAGCGGTCTGAGATCCTGTATAACCAGGCTTTTTACACTTAAGGAACAGCTGCACTCCCTCCCAGATTTTCCTTCTTTCTACGGCCATACCACCCTGAATGCGCCCGATCTCGTCTGATCTCAGAAGCTAAGCAGGGTCGGGCCTGGTTAGTACTTGGATGGGAGCTTTTCCTTCTTTAGTCCAAGGTCCCAGGAGATCTTAACCTTCACCACTTCTGATATCTCCAACCATCCCCCTGTTCCCCAGCAGAGGGCTTCTCTATCTCAGCAGGCTGAGAGTGAATTCCACTGCTTCTACCCTTTCTCACACCTGTTCTGGAGCAGTTTTAACCCAACAAGCCTTTGTTTAAACTTCTCTGGATAGGCAACCTTCACAAATTAACCCTAGAATCCCAAAATTGTAAACTAACACAGCAAAATTATAAATCAAGGAAAAACAATTAAAAGTTATCTACTGTTTCCCTCTAAAGCAAGGTTTGCACTATCTTTCACACAGACTCTCACACTTACATTTCTTCCAGGATGCCTGTCCAGGTCCCCTGGGCCCCAAACCCAGTCCATTCACTGGAGGCCAAAAGGCCAGCACGCGGCGGCGCTCCTGTGCTAGCACTTCCTCTTTTCTGTAAATCAAAAGCATTAACGGAGGCTCCTTAGTCATCCACTTGCCGCTTTAATCCCGGAAAATATTTCAAAAAACATTTCAGGGGAGTACAGAGAGAAGCAGACTAACCCATTCTAATGATAGAGACAATTAGACCATAATAACACAGAATAACAAAGACAATGACAACCAACTGAGGATCGCCGGGCACCATCGTGTGCGGGATCTGGTCTCAGAAGTAGCGCTGCGTCCAGCCTTCCAGAGACCCTAGATGGGTGCCCACAGAACCAGAAATAAGTTTCTTACCAGTAAGAACCAGATCCAGGCGGCTCCAATCAGAGTCAATCAGGAAATTTAGCAGGCGGGGTCTCTGACCTCTACGAGTCCCCAGGCTGAGGAACATCTCTTAGAGATCTCCCCCTAGGTTAGAGAGTCCGGGGACCCCAGTGGGCTCTGGTCACAGGACCAGTAAAAGGCAGGTTATCTCGCTGGGGCACCTCCAAATGTTGTGGAGCTAACGCGCATGAACAACCACTGGAGTCCAGACCAAATTAAAATTTAGGGAGCCTTTATTAGCCGGCCGGCCGGCAGGCCAGCCAGCCAGCCAGATGGCAACTGCTCTGCCTTTCTCCATGCAGGGAGTCCAGAGAGCAGCTGCGACCCTTTGGGTAAGACCGCTTTTAAGCCCATTTACCACATCCTGTTTTTGCAGAACAAGCAACCCAAGAAAAAACAGTTTTTCCTAAGCAACATCAGGATCATGCCATTGATGACCAAGTTTTTCACAGGGTCATCCTGTTCTTCAGAAAGCTGACAGTGTTCTATGAGAGAAGGCCTACGTGCTGGGAAGTGGCCATGAGACCCTATCTCAAGGCATGGCCTGGTGTCAGCACTGACAACTCTATCTGGGGCATAGTCCACAGTCTCTCTGGAATGGGCAAAAATTCCCACTCTCCAACATCCTCAGACTATTCCAAAAAATTCAAGAGGAAGGAACACTTCCAAACTCATTCTATGAAGCTATCATCACCCTAATACCAAAACCAGATAAAGACAACACAATGAAAGAGAATTACAGGCCAATATCCCTCATGAACATAGATACCAAAATCCTCAACAAAATTCTAGCATATCAGATTCAGCAGTATATCAGAAAGATCATACACCATTACCAAGTAGGATTTATCCCAGGGATGCAAGGATGATACATTATCTGCAAATCAATAAACGTGATACATCACATAAACAAATTGAGAGATAAAAACCACATAGTCATGTCAATTGATGAAGAAAAAGCATTTGACAAAATCCAACACCCAATTTTGATAAAAACTCTCAGCAAGGTAGGGATAGAAGGATCATACCTCAACATAATAAAAGCCATATATGACAAACCTACAGCCAACATCATACTCAATGGGCAAAAACTAAAACCATTCCCCCCCTAAGAAGAGGAACAAGACAATGATGCCCATTCTCACCACTCCTGTTCGACATAGTACTGGAAGTACTAGCCATTGTGATTAGACAATAAGAAGAAATAAAAGGTAGCCAAATTGGAAAATAAGAAGTAAAACTGGCCCTTTTCGCAGATGACATGCTATTGTACATAGAAAACCCTAAAGACTCCATCAAAAAATGATTAGACTTAATAAATGAATTTGTCAATGTAGCAGGATACAAAATTAACACCAAGAAATCTATGGCCTCTCTATACACCAATAGTGAACTTACAGAAAGAGAGACTAAAAAAGCAATCCCATTTACCATCGCATAAAAAAATTAAGATACTGAGGAATAAACTTAACTAAGGAGATAAAAGACCTATATGCGGAAAACTACAGGACACTGGGAGAGGAACCAAGATGGCGCCATAGGTTAAACACCTAACCTGCAGCCGGGCACAACAATTTCAAAAATACAACTAGAGGTCAGAACGGACATCGTCCAGAACCACAGGAAAGTTGGTGGACTGAAATGCCCACAGCTGGGGGGAAGGAGAAGGCCACGGGGACAGTCGGGGAAGCCGTAAAAGCCTAAGGTATGGAGAAACGGGCGGAGACACGAGCACACGCGCCTGCGGGGAGAATGGAACCGGAGAGGAAGGGGTGGCTGATGACCTGGCCGGCGTTCACTGGCAGGAAGGAGATAAAGGCTCCGGAGTGCGCTGAGCGCCGGCTCCGATTGCACTGAACCCCATTCCGGGCGAAACCCTGGGAAACTCACTCACTTTCGCAACTCCGCCGCCCCCGCAGGCCGCCCGGCCCGGGACGCTGGGGACGCCGCCGCAGCGGCGGCGCCTGGAGCCCTGCGGCCTCCCAGCACCCATCCCCGCCACGCAGCCCCCGCGCGCCTGGTGCCACGGGGCGCGCGCCCCGCACACCGGGCAGAGGCCCGGGCGCCCTCTCCGTGCACCTCCCGGCGGCGCTAGACTTCAGTAGAGTTGACTGAATTCAAGGGATTAAGAAGTACAAATTGGGGGGACGCCGCGGCGGCGACGCCCGGAACGCGGCGATGGCGGTGCCTGGAGCTCGGCGGCCGCCCAGCGCCCGTCCCCGCCGCGCGGCCCTCGCGCACCTGGTTCCGCGGGACACGCGCACCGCACACCGGACAGAGGCCCGGGCACCCTTTCCGTGCACCTCCCGGTGGCGCTAGACTTCAGTAGAGTTGACTGAAATTAAGGGATTAAGAAGTACAAATTGGGAAGTTTGAAAAAGATGGCGGCGGAGGTTAAAGGCTGTTCTGTTGCCTCGCACCCAGCGAAATTGGAGGGGATGAGGTGTGGAGGCGCGTGGGTCTGGCTGGTGGCGGGGGGAAGGGGCTTTTGTTCCAAACCTAGGGGAGATTAGCTCTCCATCACCCTGAAATCCATCTTCTGGCGAACCGCGGGAGACCCAGATGCCTGCGGGGAGAGGCGGGACTCTTGCGGAGGTGCGCCCAGCAATCAGTGTTTGCTGCGCTGGAGTGTGGAACGAGGGGACTTAGATACGTGGAAGGCAGAAGGAGCAGACTCACAGCCATCGCGGCTCGCCGCACCATGGCCTGTTGGCGCCCTGAGACCCCGCCCCGCCCTGGGACCCACCCCACACGTTTTGAAGACCTGCCCCGCAAGTCTTGCAGGCACACCTGCGCCCCAAGCAACGGCTTATGCATGTGGGTGGCCTGCCCTCTGGCAGTGGACCAGATGAACTGCTGTTCTAGTCGGACTGCTCCAGGGCCACTCAGACAGGAGGAAGAAACTACAAATTTTGCTGTAATCCTTGCTGAGTGCCTAAGGCAGTAGCTGATCTACACCCCATTGGAGACCCAGAAAAGAGGGCATCTAGTGGTCTGTGGGAGATGACACCAGATTTCAACCATGTGCATAAGGGACACATTCAACAGGAATATTCAGTGAGCGCCAAAGCTTTGCTGCACCAAGACCCGGCCCATAAACGTGTCTCCTGCACAGCAACTCTTCCTTTATAGACAAAGAGAGCCCCCCCCAGTGACACCAACAACAATCAAGACTTAACTATACAAAGGAGGACCAAGATGGAGGCATAGGGCGGAAGCCTGATTGTTGCCTACCACAACAACTTTGAGACTACGACAAGAGAGCAGAGCAGACACCATCCAAGACCACCATAGGGCTGGCTGAGTAGATGCTCTACAACTAGAATAAAAGAGGGGTATGTGGGATGATGCTGATGCCGGTGACCCAAAGACCACACTTTAAGAACTACGGCTCAGGCGACACAAAAGAACTATGGCTCAGGCGATACAACAGCGGCCTGGAACGTGCTCGGCGCAGTTCCCCCGGCGGTCTCCGGCTGAGGGGACGGCTCCACTGGCAGCCAAGCACGGACAGACGAGCCCCTATGAGACATGGGGTGGGAGACTCCGCGCTTGCTGACCTCCGAGTCCGTCAAGAATCTCAACGCCCCGGAAGCGGCCAGGTGCGCATGCTTGGCGACCGGCCACCGATGCAGACCCAAGGGCCGACGCAGCGATGCCAGACCGGCCCACCGCCATGCACCGGGCGCACCAGAGCTTCGCCGAGCCGCCGCCCGACGAGTTCTGTAGCAGCCATAATGGAGCTCTGGAAGGATGGCCAGGGGAATTGCTGAGGGGGGATTGACCGGCAGGAATTGGGATCGGGAAGACGGGGTCCCGCTGAGTCCCGGATGCGGGCGGGGTTGCGCGCCTCTGGGCTAGGGTGTGGTCACACGCCTCTGGGTATAAGTGAGGCCTCACGTCCCTGGGTCTAGGTGAGGCCACATGCCCCTGGGTCCAGGTGAGGCCGGACTCCGGGTCCGGGTGAGGCCATGTGTCCCTGGACCCGGATGACGCTGGATCCCGTGCCCGGGCGAGGCCAAGCGCCCCTGGGTCTGGGAGAGCCCACACACGCCTGGGTCCAGGCGAGTCCATGTGTCCCTGGATCCGGGTAGGACCTCGTGCACCTAGGCCTAGGTGAGGTCACGTGCCCCGAGGTCTGAGAGGCCAAGCGTCCCTGGGTCCGGGTGAGACCATGTGTCCCTGGATCCGGGTGAGGCCGCGTGCACCTAGGCCCGGGTGAGCCCAAGTGACCCTGGGTCTGGGAGAGGCCAAGCGTCCCTGGGTCCGGGTGCGACCATGTGTCACTGGAGCCGGATGAGGCCTCGTGCACCTAGGCCCGGGTGAGGCCACGTGCCCCTGTGTCTGGGAGAGGCCAAGCGTCCCTGGGTCCGGGTGAGACCATGTGTCCCTGGATCCGGGTGAGGCCTCGTGCACCTAGGCCCGGGTGAGGCCACGTGCCCCTGGGTCTGGGAGAGGCCAAGCGTCCCTGGGTCCGGGTGAGACCATGTGTCCCAGGATCCGGGTGAGGCCTCATGCACCTAGGCCCGGGTGAGCCCAAGTGGCCCTGGGTCTGGGAGAGGCCAAGCGTCCCTGGGTCCAGGTGCGACCATGTGTCCCTGGATCCGGGTGAGGCCTCGTGAACCTAGGCCCGGGTGAGGCCACGTGCCCCTGGGTCTGGGAGAGGCCAAGCGTCCCTGGGTCCAGGTGAGAACATGTGTCCCTGGATCCGGATGAGGCCTCGTCCACCTAGGCCCGGGTGAGCCCAAGTGGCCCTGGGTCTGGGAGAGGACAAGCGTCCCTGGGTCCGGGTGAGACCATGTGTCCCTGGATCCGGGTGAGGCCTCGTACATCTAGGCCCGGGTGAGCCCAAGTGGCCCTGGGTCTGGGAGAGGCCAAGCGTCCCTGGGTCCGGGTGCGACCATGTGTTCCTGGATCCGGATGAGGCCTCGTGCACCTAGGCCCGGGTGAGCCCAAGTGGCCCTGGGTCTGGGAGAGGCCAAGCGTCCCTGGGTCCGGGAGAGACCATGTGTCCCTGGATCCAGGTGAGGCCTTGTGCAACTAAGCCCGGGTGAGGCCACGTGCCCCTGGGTCTGGGAGAGGCCAAGCGTCCCTGGGTATAGGTGAAGCCAGATCCTGGGTCCGGGTGAGGCCATGCCCCCCTGGATCCATCCGGGTGAGGCTGGGTCCCAGGCCCGGGTGAGACCACGCGCCCCTTGGGTATGGGTGAGGCCACGTGCCCCTTAATCCGGGTGACGCCGTGCCCCTGGGTTCGGCCGAGACCAAACCAGAGGGAGTCGGACCTCCATTACCACCATTTGTCCACCATCCAGATCTGAGGGGTCAGTGCGGACATGTACACATAAGGAACTACTGGACATTGAAATTGGGTCTCAAAAGAACTGTTGGTCCAGGGGGAAGCTCGCTACAGATTGATTCATTTGCCTGTCAGCATAACTATTATTGCTCGTCTCACATTCAGTTCTTATTAGTATATATCTAGTGACATATGATCTCGCTCATCTAGGGGAAATGATGAACAACATAGACTGAGGAACAAGAACAGAACCAGAAGCAAGGAGGCATCGATCGGACTATCGGGCCTCAGAGGGAGGATAGGGGAGGGTAGGGGGAGGGTCGGGGGAGGGGGAGAGTTCAACCAAAGGACCTGTATGCATGCATATAAGCCTATCCAACGGTTAAGTTCAACAGGGGATTGGGGCATGCGTGGGGAGAGGGGTGGGATGGGAATGGGTGTCACAAATATGTGACACCTTAATCAATAAAGAAATTAAAAAAAAAAAGAAAAAGCAAACTGAAAAAGGCATGAGCTATTTGCAAGCCAGTGCCATGCAGATGCCCACTATGCCACTCTTCTCTCATTGCAGAGGACTTGCCTATATAGCCTTCTGAGTTAGGAAAGAGGAGTAACCATAACATTGAATAAAATGTAAGGTTTTGACTCTTACAGTATTTAAATCATTAATTATCTATAAAGGTTTTACTATGTACAGGGACATATTGCCTGCAAACAGAAAATTTCAATAGTTTCTTTCCAATCTGGATACCTTTTATTTCTTCTTCTTCTTCTTTTTTTTATTTTTTTTGTCTAATTTACTCAAGCTAGGAATTTCAATACTGTGTTGAATAGAAGTGGTGAAAATGAGTAACCTGGTCTTCTTGATCTTAAAGGAAAAGCTTTCAGCTTGCCACTATTGAATACAATGTTAGCTATGGGTTTGTCATATATTAACTTTATTATATTGAGGTATAAACCTCTTATACCTAATTTGAGAATTTTTACCATGAAAGGATGTTGAGTTTTGTCAAATGCTATTTCAGCATCTATTGAAATAATCATATTATTTTTATCCTTCATTCTATGAATATAGCATATCACATTTATTGATTTATGTGTGTTGAGGCATCCTTGCATTTCAGGAACAAATCCCATTTGATCAAAGATATAGATATAGATATAGATATAGATATAGATATAGATATAGATATAGATATAGATATAGATATATGTATAATGGAATATTATTCAGCCATAAAAAATAAGAAAATCATGGAATTTGAAACAGCATAGATGAATCTGTAGGGCATTATTATAATTAAAACAAGCCAGACAGAGAAAGACAAATACTTTATGATATCACTTATAAGTGGAATATTAAGAAAAAATTAAAGCCTATTTCATAGAAGCAGATAATATAATGCTGGTAACCAGGAGCTGTGGGAGGGAGAAATTAGAAGTTATAGGTCAAGG
This sequence comes from Eptesicus fuscus, assembly GCF_027574615.1. Lineage (NCBI taxonomy): Eukaryota > Metazoa > Chordata > Mammalia > Chiroptera > Vespertilionidae > Eptesicus > Eptesicus fuscus. The sequence continues at coordinate 59,317,900 of NC_072473.1, read as the reverse complement.
GTTATAAGAAAAATATGTTCTGAGGCTCTAATGTATAGCATGGTGACTATGGTTAAAAAACAGTATTATATATTCGAAATTTGCTGAGAGTAGACCTTAAGCATTCACACCACACACATAGACACACACATACACACACACACACACACACACACACACACACAGAGTTAATTATGTGAGGTGATGAATGTATTATCTTGATCTTGTTAATAATTCCATATGTATATGTATATAAAATAATCATGTTGCATATTTTAAACATCCTATCTAATAAAAGAGTAATATGCAAATTGACCATCACTCCAACACACAAGATGGCCTCCCCCATGTGGTCAAAAATGGCCAGCCCCATAAAAAAAACAAAAAACTACAGGACACTGAAAAAAGAGAAGGAGGAACACATAAACCGATGGAAAAACATACCATGTTCATGGATTGGCAGAAACAACATCATTAAAATGCCCATGCTACCTAAAGCAATCTATAAATTCAATGCAATCTCCATTAAAATACCAATGGCATATATCACAGACCAGGAAAGAACTCTCCAAAAATTCATCTGGAATAAAAAAAGACCCCAAATAGCCACAGCAATCCTGAGAAAGAAGAACAAAGTAGGTGGGATCTCAATACCAGATTTCAAGCTGTATTAAAAGGCCACTGTTATCCAAACAGCCTGGTACTGGCACAAGAACAGGCGTATAGACCAATGGAATAGAATAGAGAACCTAGGTATCGACCCAAACCACTATGCTCAATTAATATTTGACAAAGAAAGCATGAACACACAATGGAGTCAAGACAGTCTCTTCAATAAATGGTGTTGGGAAATTTGGACAGATACATACAAAAAAAGTAACTAGACCACCAACTTACACCATACACAAAAATAAACTCAAAATGGATAAAGGACTTAAACATAAGACAGGAAACCATAAAAATACTAGAGAAATCCACAGGCAGTGAAATCTAGGGCAATGGAAGCTAAAGAGCAAATAAACAAATGGGACTACATAAAAATAAAAAGCTTTTGCACAGCAAAAGAAACAACAAAAAAACAACAACAAGAAAGCCCACTCTATGGGAGAACATATTTCCAAATATCACTGATAAAGGTTTAATATCCAACATTTACAGGGAACTCATACAACTCAATAAAAGGAAGGTAAATGATCCAATAAAAAAAATGGGCAATGGACCTAAATAGATACTTTTTAAAAGAAGATATAAGGAAGGCTGAGAGACATATGAAAACATGCTCAAAGTCACTAATTATCTTAGAAATGAAAATCAAAAAGACAATGCAGTACCATCTCACACCTGTCAGAATGGCAATCATCAACAAATCAACAAATGACAAGTGCTGGTGAGGACGCGGAGAAAAAGAAACCCTCGTGCACTGCTGGTGGGGATGCAGACTGGTGTAGCCACTGTGGAGAACAATATGGAGTTTCCTCAAAAAACTAAAAATGGAACTCCCATTTGACCCAGTAATCCCACTTCTAGGAATATATTCTAAGAAACTAGAAACACCAATTAGAAAGGATATATGCACCCCTATATTTATAGCAGAACAATTCACCATAGCTAAGATATGGAAACAGCCTAAATGTCCATCAGCAGATGAGTGGAGTAGAAAACTATGGTACATCTACACAATGGGATAGTACACTGCTATAAAAAAGAAGGAATTCTTACCATTTGCAGCAGCATGGATGGAACTGGAGAGCATTATGGTAAGTGAAATAAGCCAGGCAATGAAAGAAAAATACCACATGATCACACTCATTTATGGAAAATAAAGAACACTATAACCTGATGAACAAAAAGATAGATACAGAGGCACTAAATCATCGAATAGAGGGTCGAATTACAGCTGGAAGGCTGGGGAGTGTTGGGGACGGGGTGGGGGGGAAGATATGAGGGCATGCGACAGGGGGTAGGGGAGGCTGGGGGAAAGTCAAGGGGGGGAATAAGATATATGTACTACTATGTGTAATACTTTAAACAATTTAAAAAAAAGAAAAAAAGAATAAAGAATAAAAAGAGTGTAGTGATTGTGGGAAGTCCTTTAGGCAACAGAGTAACTTCACTCAATACCAGAGAGTTCACAGTGCTTCAAAATCTTATGAGAGTAGTGAATGTGGGAAATCTTTTACCTGCAATAATCACCTCCTTATCCATAAGAGAGTTCACACTGCAGAAAAACTATATTCGTGTACTGGTTGTGGGAAATCCTGTGTGCGCAGAAAAAAAATGAATTCTGTATTCTTCTGTTTGAGGAAATGATGGGTACTCTGAGCTCTTAGGATCTTCACTCCTTTGTCTCTGACTAAGGAATGGACCTAACCATTGGTTCCCCCAGACCACCATCCTAAGATGTGCTATGCCTTTCAGGTACATTGTGCTTCTCACATTGTGCTGTGATGAATTTTTTCAGGTAGTTATTCACCAACATGCAAACCACTTGCTGCGTGTGGCTCTGGTTTTTTATCTTTTTGTAAAGGTGCTTTTTGCATTTGTACCTTTAATTTATTGGTTCTATTCTCTGCCCAGAATGAATTCAAAGCACAATAGTGATTGTCAACATGTAGAGGTGAAGAGATACTGTGGGGATCCCAAACTTTCAGTGCTTCTAGGGGGAAATCTTAATGGCAGAAAATGACTCTTTGTCCAATATTTGTTCATACTGAATTCTGCCCAAAACCTTGAAAGCAAGACTGCAGGACTTTATGGTTCTAATTTGCAGCCTGTTACCTGTATTATTTGTGAAGTCAAAGGTCACCCTGAAGAGGAGGTCTTTGTTGTGCTTCTGTGAACAGTATGAATTATATTATGTGTTCACAGTGTGTATGACATAAGTCTCAGAAAATGATCCATATGCCATGATGTACTAAATTTCATAGGCTGGTGTAATTTGTGGTAAGAATCTGAGGGTTAAGTGCAACCACAATTAGGGCAGAAGCACTGTTTCAATTGTGAGTGGGAGAGACTGAAGTAAATTAGTTGAAAAATGCCTCTTCTGAATGTTTTCCACAAATGTCACAGGGCCTGTGGCTTGCGTGATGTTTTTGTACAGACATTCTCTGGACCTGCATAACTGTTTCCTGTGGCTTCAGTCATTGGCAGAGAAAATAATTTTATAGGTTTGCTATCCTGCTGGCTGCTCTAGGGTGTTCACTTCAAGGTTGATGCTCAACAGGCAAGCACTCAAAGGTAGAGGAAGGATAATCCTGTGATAAATCCTAGGATGTGTCTTGTAACCAGTCAACATTCCTGTGGATTCTGATGGTAATAGTCTAAATTATTTATCAATATTTGCTGTAACTGGGTCAAGGCTGTTCCTCCCAGGATATGAGAACTGACATGCAACAAACTTCAATTTTCTAATGTGTACTATTTGGTGAGCTTTGATGTACATATAAAGCTGTGAAGTTGTCACACATTAAACAAACTTATCTGTCACCAATGTACAGGGTGGAGCAAAAGTAGGTTTACAGTAGTGAGCACCAAAAACACAGAGTTTATTGTTTTTAAAAAGTATTTTAGACATAACATTTATTGATTCTTTTAGGGAGAATAGGAGGGAGGTATATAGAGAGAAACATCTATATGAGAGACATATGTTAATCTGATGCCTCCTGCATGATCCCTACTGGTGTTTGGGGAGGACATGTGTCCTGACCTGATCGAGTGACCTTTCAGTGTAGGGGATGATGCCCAACTGACTGAGCAACACTGGCCAGGGCAGAGTACATTCTTATATTATTATTTGTTAATTATTGTATTACTTTCCATACCAATAACCCTAAACCTACTTTTGTCATACCCTATATTTACTTTCTGCCCTATTACAAAATCTCTACCTTCCCCAGTCCTACATGCAGGTGTTGATTTTCCTTCCATTACAATACAGTAGTGCATATTTTTCATAATTTTATAGGCACTAGAAGGTGTGTACTCTTTAACAAATATTAGTTTCCTTCACCCTACATTGTTATTTTGAGATACAACACATATGCTTATGTGAATAGTTAATTGTTTTATTGCTGAGTAGTATTGTGTACTGTGAATTACTACTTTATTTATGTGTCTATGATTTTGGTTATTTCCAGGTTTGGGGTATTATAGACAAATCTGCCAGGCATATTTTGTTCAGTTCATTATCTAGATGTATGTATATTTTACTAATCAAACTGTTGTTGTGTAGGTGAATGATTCACATTGTAAAATATGTGGAACTGTTATCTAAAATGGTCATTTCCTTTTCCTTTCCAACCACCCACAGTAATGAAAATTCAAGTTTTTCTGCGACGCTGCCAGCCCAGAGAGTGGTTAATCTTTTTAAATACTAGTCCAATAAATGAGTATAGTATTAACTCACTTTTGTTTTAATTCCATTTACCTAAGAATTTTTGATGGTGAGCATTTATTTCATACATATATTCACATTGTCTTTATCACAGTTGTTAAAATGTCTGCTCAGAATTTTTTACCAATTTTTAAAATGAATTTATTACCTGAAGAGCATTATGCTAAGCAAAATAAGCCAGTCAAAGAAAGATCAGTATCACATGATCTCATTTGTGGGATATAATGAACAGCATAAACTGATAAACAAAAATAGATCCAGAGATAAAAAAGCATTGGAGAGACCTTCAAACCTCATAAGGAAGCATGAGCGGGAGTGCGGAGCTTGGGGAATAAGAGGTCAACCAAAGAACTTAGACTGGAGTCTGTTTTGATAAAAACACCTTGGTGACAAACGACAAGTGCTGACGAGGGTGCAGAGAATAAGGAATCCTTGTGCACTGCTGGTGGGAATGCAGACTGGTGCAACCACTGTGGAGATCAGTATGGAGTTTCCTCAAAAAACTAAAAATGGAACTCCCATTTGACCCAATAATACCACTTCTAGGAATATATCCCAAGAAACTAGAAACACAGTCAGAAAGGATATATGCACCCCTATGTTCATAGCAGCACAATTCACCATAGCTAAGAATTGGAAACGGACTAAATGCCCATCAGCTGATGAGTGGATTAGAAAATATGGTACATCTACACAATGGAATACTATGCTGCTATAAAAAAGAAGGAATTCTTACCATTTGCAGCAGCATGGATGGAACTGGAGAGCATTATACTAAGTGAAATAAGCCAGGCAATGAAAGAAAAATAGCACATGATCTCACTCATTTATGGAAAATAAAGAACATTATAACCTGATGAAAAAAAATAGATACAAAGGCATTAAAGCATCAAGCAGACAGTCAAATTACAGTGGGAAGGCTGGGGAGTATTGGGGACGGGAGGAAAGAGATCAACCAAAGGACTTGTATGCATACATTTAAGCACAACCAATGGACACAAGACACTGGGGGGAGGGTGGGATGAGGGCATGGGACAGGGGGTAGGGGAGGCTGGGGGAATGTCAATGGGGGGAAAAAGGAGATATATGTACTACTATGTGTAATACTTTAAACAATAAAATAAAATTTAAAAATAATTATAATGTTTCTTGGTGTCAGTCTTTTGGGTTCATCTTGTTTGGGACTCTGTGAGCTTCTTGGGTTTGTGTGAGTTTTTTCTTCCCTATATCAGGTAAGTTTTCTGTCATTATTTCTTCAAACATGTTTTCTATCCCTTGCTCAGTTTCCTCTCCTTCTGGCTCCCCTGTTACATGGATTTTGTTTCATTTCTTGTTGTCCCAAAGTTCCCTTAGACTCTCCTCATGTTTTTCAAGTTTTGTTATTTTTTTTTTTCTAGATGCTTCTCTGCTTGGGTATTTTTTCCTACTTTGTCTTCTAGCTCGCTGATATGGTCCTCAGCTTCTTCTAGTCTACTCTTGATGCTGTCTATTGAGTTCTTTATAATAGCCATGTCATTTTTCATTTCTTCTTGGTTCTTCTTCATTTCCTCTTGGTTCTTACACATGTTGTTGAATTTGTCTTCCATCCTTTTTAGCAACCTTCTGAACATTGCTCTGAATTCTTTCTCTGACATATTTCTTGCCTCCATTTCATTTATTTCCTTTTCTGGTTAGTCCTCCTTTTCTTTTGTATGTGGTATTTTTCTTTGTCTCCCCATGATCTCTCCTCTTTGGATGTCAGGTTATGTAGCTCTCTCTGTCCTGCACTGACCTATAGGCGCAGAATGCAACACAACAGGACACAACACACAGGGCACCAAACACAAATGTATTCACAATACTCATAAACCCAAATAAAAGTGACCACCAGAGAAAAGAGAGTTAAAGGATAGAAAAGAGTGCAAAACTGATATTGAGAAAAGGAAAAAATGTAAGAGAGGAAAGAAAGAGAAGAGAATGGGGGGAAATTTTTTACATATATATATCCTATCTAATAAAAGAGTAATATGCTAATGAACCATCACTCTGCTACACCCACAAGCCACTCCCACCAACCAATCAGGAGTGAGTATGCAAATTAATCCAACCAAGATGGCTGCAGCCACAGAATGAGCAGGAGGCTTGGGTTTCCCCGGTAATGGAGGAAGCCAAGCTTTCCACACACCTTGGCAGACCCTGGCCTCCACTAAAGGCTAGAAAGTTTCAATTATAGACGATAAATAAATCCCAACAAAAATGGCGGCAGACACAGAGCTGGAGAGAGCAGGAGGCTTGGGTTGCCCCCAGTTATGGAGGAAGCCAAGCTCCCACAACCCTGGTCTGCCTTGGCCTCTGCTACAAAGTTTCAATTATAGAAGAGAAATCCCAACAAAAATGGCTGCGGCCACTGAGCAAGTAGGAGGCTTGGCTCTGCTCAAGGCTACAAAGTTTCAGTTATAGAAGATAAATAAATCCCAGATACCAGGGCCTTCACTTGGGTCACCAGGGGGCGTGGCCAGCCTGAAAACCACCACAGCCCCCTCACCCAGGCTACCCCATACCCCAAGGGAACCCCCAACCTCATCCAGGACACCCTTCAGGGCAAACCAGCTCTCCCCACCTTCCGGGTGCTCCAGGCCTCTATCCTATCTAATAAAAGAGTAATAGGCAAATTGACCATCACTCCACCACACAAGATGGGTACAACCATGTGGTCAAAGATGGCTGCCCCCACGTGGACAAAAGATGGCCACCACAAGATGGCCAGCAAGGGAGGGCAGTTGGGAGGGACCAGGCTTACAAGGGAGGGCAGTTGGGGGTGATCCAGCCTGCAAGGGAGGGCAGTTATGGGTGACCAGGCCAGGAGAGGAAGGAAGTTGGGGGTGACCGGGCCTACAGGGAAGGACAGTTGGGGGGGGGACCCAGGCCTACAGGGGAGGGCAGTTAGGGGTGACCAGGCCTGCAGGGAAGGGCAGTTAGGGGTGACCAGGCCTGCAGGGGAGGGCAGGTAGGGTCAAACAGGCTGGCAGGGGAGCAGTTAGGCATCAATCAGGCTGGCAGGGGAGTGGTTAGGGGGTGATCAGGCTGACAGGCCAAAGCAGTTAGGGGTAATGAGGAAGGCAGGCAGGCAAGCAGTTGGGAGCCAGCTGTCCTGGATTGTGAGAGGAATTTGCAACTGCCCATTTAGGCCCGAATCTACCGGGATCAGGCTTAAACGGGCAGTCAGACATCCCTCGAGGGGTTCCAGATTGGAGAGGGTGCAGACTGGGCTGAGAGACACCTCTCCCCCTGTGCACGAATTTCGTGCACCGGGCCTCTAGTGTGTGTGTGTATGTGTATATATATATATATATATATATATATATATATATATGGATAAAACTCCAATAAAACAACAATAATCCAAAAATGCAAACAACAAACACCCAGAGATGAATTCAAACTACAAACAACTAATCCAAAATATGTAAACTACAAACCCACAAACAACAAACACCCAGATGAATTTGAGGAAGCAGAGCTTATTTCCAGAAGGTAAAGTCAAGGAATTGAATGAATGAGGAAATAGTCACAATTCAGTATACAGGAGGTGGACAGAGAATGCAAGAGTAAGAAGAAAAGTAAAAAACTAAATACAAAGCCCTATATGACAAACCTACAGCCAACATCATACTCAATGGGCAAAAACTAAACTCATTTCTCCTAAGAACAGGAACAAGACAAGGATGCCCACGTTCACCACTCCTGTTTGACATAGTAATAGAAGTACTAGCCATAGTGATCAGACAAGAAGAAGAAATAAAAGGCATCCAAATTGGAAAAGAAGAAGTAAAACTGTCCTTATTTTCAGATGACATGATACTATACATAGAAAACCCCAAAGATTCCATCAAAAGACTACCAGACCTAATAAATGAATTTGGCAATGTAGCAGGATACAAAATGAATACCCAGAAATCTATGGCCTTTTTATACACCAATAATGAACTCCCAGAAAGAGAAGTGGAAAAAAAAATCCCATTTACCATTGTACCAAAAAAAATTAAGATAACTAGGAATAAACTTAACTAATGACATAAATGACCTGTACTCAGAAAACTATAGTACAATGAAAAAAGAGATAGAGGAAGACATAAACAAATGGAAGAACATACCATGTTCATGGATTGGTAGAATCAACATCATTAAAATGTCCACACTACCTAAAGCAATCTACAGATTCAATGCAATACCTATTAAAATACCCATGGCATATTTCAAAGGTCTAGAACAAACTCTATAAAATTCATCTGGAATAAACAAAGACCCTAAATAGCCACAGCTATCCTGAGAAAGAAGAACGAATTTGGAGGGATCACAATACCAGACATCAAGCTATATTACCAAGCCACAGTTCTGAAAGCTGCCTGGTATTGGCACAAGAATAGACATATAGACAAATGGAACAGAATAGAGAACATAAAAATTGACCCAAGCCATTACACTTAATTAATATTTGACAAAGGAGGCAAGAGCATACAACGGAGTCAAAACAGTCTCTTTAATAAACAGTACTGGGGAATTTGGTCAGATACATGCAAAAAAATGAAACTAGATCACCACCTTACACCATACACACAAAAAAAAAAACTCAAAATGGCTAAAGGACTTGAATGTAAGATGGGAAACCATAAAAATCCTACAAGACTCCATAGGCAGCAAAATTGCAGACATATGACTTAGCAATATCATTACAGATACAGATCCTAGGGCAAGAGAGACTAAGGAGAAAATAAAAAAAATGGGACTACATAAAAATAAAAAGCTTCTGCATATCAAAAGAAACCATCAACATAACAACAAAAATCTCACTGCATGGGAGAACATATTTGCCAATGTTATCTGCGATAAGCATTTAATCTCCAACATTTTCAGGGAACTCATACAACTTAACAAAAGGAAGATAAACAATCCAATAAAAAAAATGGTCAAAGGATATAAATAGACACTTTTCGAAAGAGGACATACAGAAGTCTGACAGACATGTGAAAACATGCTCAAAGTCACTATTCATCTGAGAGATACAAATCAAAACGTCAATGAGGTACTACCTCACACCTGTCAGAATAGCTAGCATCAACAAATCAACAAATGACAAGTGCTGGAAAGGATGCGGAGAAAAAGGAACCCTCCTTCACTACTGGTCAGAATGCAGACTGGTGCAGCCATTATGGAAAACGGTATGTTGTTTCCTCAAAATTTAATACTGAACTGTCATTTGACCTAGTAATATCACTTCTAGGATTATATCCCAAGAAAACAGAAACACCAATCAGAAAGGATATATGTACCCCTATTTTCATAGCAGCACACTTTATAATAACCAAGATTTGGAAACAGCCTAAATACCCATCAGCAGATGAGTGGATTAGAAATCTACACAATGAAATACTATGTTTCTATACAAAAGAAGGGATTCTTACCATTTGCAGCAGCATGGATGGAACTGAAGAGCACTATGCTAAGTGAAATAAGCTTGTCAGTGAATGAAAAATACCACATGATCTCACTCATTTATGGATAATAAAAAACATTATAACCTAATGAACAAAAAGATAGATACAGAGGCAGAGAAGCATCAAACAGACTGTCAAATTACAGTGGGAATGCTGGGGAGGGTTGCGGGGGGAAGGTAAGAGATCAACCGAATGACACATATGCCTGCATATAAGCATAACCAATGGATGCAAGACACTTGGGGGGTGTGGTGAGGACATGTGCCAGGGGGTAGTGGGGTTAGGCCAGTGGGGGAAAAAGGAGACATATGTACTACTATTTGTAATACTTTTAAACAATAAAATAAAATTTAAAAAAAACTAAATACGAAAAAGAAAAAAATTAGGTATATTAAAGTATATATACAAAAGGAAATTTACATATATATATATATATATATATATATATATATTTCCCCCTTTCTTTAATCTATCTATGTATTCGTTTACTATTAAAAAAGGAGAATAGTGAGTAGATAGGCCTGTGTTTGTGATTGGAATTAGTTAAGATATTAGTAGGAGAAGAGAACAAGTGAGGAGAGGAAAAACAGAAGGAAAAAAATAAAACACAAAAAAAAACAAAGCAAAACAAAAAGAACAAAAACAAATAAGCCATACAAACCAAACTAATCAACAGTAAATCAAACAACAAGACAGATAGAAAGAGGCAAAAAAAAAAAAAAAGAAGTAAAAGAAAATTTGGATAGTGAAGAAAGAGAAGAGAGAAGTGTGTATGGACTTGGAGGAGGCGAGCAGAAATTAGATATATGAGGAAGATCAATTTATAACAAGGAGTAAAGAGAACAGATAGAGAAAAACTAAAGCAGGAACAGGGTAAGAGAAACAGGACAAAAGGGGAAAGTGATGAAGAGAGCATTGGCATAAAGTAAAATTGAGATAGAGTAAAATAATGCTAAAGGAAAAATAAAAATAGAATGTAGAACACGAATCCCAAAATAAAATGAAAGGAAAAATAAAATAAAACTTAAAAAAAAGAAATTAATAGTAGCAAAAATAATAGTTAAAAATAAATATATAATGACAAAGGTAAAATAAAGTGAGAAAAAAATTAGTTTCTCAAGTAAAAGATAAAAAATAAAAATGTGAAGTAGTGAAGGTCATTCCCTTCCTCTACTGTTCTGCTTGATGGGTCTGTTTCCTGTCAGGTAGACAGCACATTATTGAAGTTCCCTGCACTCTACCGCTCCTCTGTGTCATAATCCACAAGCCTGTTTTCAAGCAGTCGGGAGCTCTTTGTTTCTCAGCCTGCCTTTAGTTTTATTTACACAAGAGTAAATTTCTGATATAACGCCTGGGTGGCAGTGTTTCTGTATTGATATCCTGTGCTAAAAGGCCCCTCCCCTACCCAGTGTTTAGACTGCTTTCCTTGTAGCACTCAATACTGGGTTGGAGGGATAGACTGCCCTAGAGCTGGTTTTCTGCTGGTCTCTCCCTGCTCTGAACCCCAGGTTCCACAAAAACAGCTTTCCCCTGCAGTCTCGGTGAGTGTTTTTTTAATTTAAAGATCCTATGTACTGAACTTAGCAATCAAAAGGAAGGATTTAAAAACAAAAAGAAGAAAAAAAAAATCCACAGGACTCACACAGACGCGTGTCTTTTTCTCCTGGCACTCCTCCGCTGGTATACTGGTAGAATTTCAGGCCGCCTTTCTGGGCCCAGCCCTGCTATGGGTTAATTTCTGTAGTCTCTTTCTATCAGCATCCCTGTGCACCCCCTTCCACATTTGAGGGCTACACTGACCCCAGCAGCCGCGGATTTTGTGGGGCATAGTCTTCCTCTGAGACTTTAGTTCCAGCTGCACGCTTTTGGAGAATGTTTCGCCCTCGCTTCTCCCTCTAGCCTGGATGGTCAGAGAGACTGGAGTCTTGGTGTCCCTGGGGGTTGTGGTTGTAGTGTCCCGGAAGGTAACCGAGGTCCCTGGTTGAAGGTAAGTCTGGGCTTCAGATCACCGCCACTCTCCCCTTCAAGATGGCGCCGTCTCTGAGGCAGAGCTGGCCACTGCGGGAGATATTTCAGCCCAGTCCAGCAGTTCCCAACAATTCCTTGGAATATAACTGTCCCTCACTCACAAATACAGACACTCCCCTCACATCCACGCACTCTCCTTTCACTCACACACTATCTTGCAGCTTGCCATCCCATCAGCAGCCATCTTGGATCCCCTTTACTTTTATTTTTAAACTAAATTTATTGGGGTGACATACTTTAATAAAATTATATAGGTTTCAGATATATGATTCTTCAATACATCATCTGTATATTATATTTTGGTTTTTTTCTACACCAAGTCAAGTCTCATTCCAGCTGTTTTCTTTTCTTTTTTTTGAATGTTCTTCCTCTAATCTTTATATGGCTCAATCTTTCTTGCTATTAGATGTCATCTTTTTCAAAATTGTAGTCAACAATACTATCTTATAAATTTCAGTGTTGCTTAGGGATTAAATCTTAATTCTTCCCAACACAAAAATGAAAAATAATAATTATATTATGTGACAGTGGTATTAGTTAACCTTATGGTAATAATCATATTGCACTATATAAAGGTATCAAATAAACATATTATTTACCTTAAACTTATGCAATGTATAGGTCAGCTATATTTCAGTGGGAAAATAAAAGGTAACAGAGCATTGAGTCCTGTGCATCCTGGACTCAAAACTTTGCTGTGACACTTGCTTAGCTATATGACCTTGGGAAGGTCAATTCGGTTCCATACATTTCAGTTTTTTAATCTATAAAATTTTCACAGTCCTATGTACCACATGAAAATGTTTAAGTGTTTTACATTTGTTAACTTAGGATGCAGTGAATGCATATATATATGGTTGATATTTTTAAATGTCAGTTTATAAATGAGGTCTTCTTTGACCACCCAATCTGGAGTAGTTACTCATTCAACCCTTAACATTTATTTTATTATCAGCATACTACTTACTATTATCAACATATTTTGTATACCTGTCTATACATTTCTGTCTGCTGGTCTCTTTCCTTAGTAGAATCTAAACTCCATGAAGTTATTGACAATGTATCTTTCATTCATTACTACAACTCCAGTGCTCCTAAATTGCCTGATAAATAATTGGTGCTCAACAAATTTATGGCTGAATTCATGACTCTTCTAAACTGTCTTCACCCTACTTTTATGCTTGAGTCTCAAAGAAAATAAGTAACTTAGCTAAAGGTAATAGGGTTAGTTAATGTCAGAACTGAGTTTTCTTGATTCATTGCCCAAGCTCAGGGACAATGAATAAAAAACAAATTAAAAATCCCCTCTCCTTTAAAACTTGGTTTATATCAATTGTAATGTCTTGATAGTCATACAATCCCAGAAAACAATAGCATGTATAATTTCAAACAATAGGCAAAAAAAATGTGGTTTAGTCTAATTAGTGTGGTAAATAGTATACAATAATAACTGGATTCATAAAAATAGTTTAAAGTGATTGTTGAGATTTGAAAGCATCATAAAAATGATAAAAGGCATTTTTAAATTAGTACAGCTGCTAGGGATGTAGCAAGAAATACGAAATGTATATATAAATGTTCTATATAATAACTGAGAAGCATAAAATGCATTTTTGTTGAGCTGTCCAGCTGTCCATGCTTTTTCAAACCAAAGGTCATTTAATTACAAATGGTGGGAGTGGTGTCTAATACAATAAGTATTTAAGGCTTAACTAAAATCTTTCCTTTTTAAATATGGAGTAAGAAAGAACAGTGAACACATGAATGTTTGGTCTATTAAACGCATACTTTCTAACCTCATTTTGCACAGTGTACACATGGCTTGAAACATATTATTCCTTTTAAACATTAGTTTTAATATATGAGTTATTTAACAGTGATAAAAGGATTAATACATCATGTATATGTTGAATTATCTGTCCAGTTTATATTTTTGTTTTATCTTTAGGTCATCTACATGTTTGGTACAGTCATTGTTTCCTATCATGGAGTGTAATACATTTGGTTGGTCTGTGAGAGGAATGAGCCCTTAAAAAAAACTCACCAGAGGATATTTTCATTGATTTTTTTTAGACAGAGGGAAAGGGAGGGAGGGATGGAGGGAGGGAGGGAAAGAGAGAGAGAGAGAGAGAGAGAGAGAGAGAGAGAGAGAGAGAGAGAGAAATCGATGTGATGGTGCGTTGCCTCCAGGGATCAAACCCACCACCTGGGCATGTGCCCTGGCCAGGAATCCAACTCATAACCTTTAGGTGTACAGGACAAAACTCCTATTGACTAAACCACACCTACCAGGGCAGGAATGAGGTCTTTTTGATGATTATCTTTATTTCCTTCTCTATAGAGCTTACAACCCATTGCATTTAGGTATTGTGTAAATTAAAGTGGAAAGGAGTGTTTAGAAAGAAAATTATACATTTTATTCAACAATCTGCATGCTGAAGGAAACAAATCTATAAATTAAAAAAAAATTAAACTGCATAGCTGTGGGTTTTTTCCTTCCTGTTCTCAGTATCAGAAACATTTCCTACCTATGCTCAAAGTTAAAATTCACATTTCCAAATAGAGAAATAAAAGTTGAGGAACTTCCTGCTTCTGCAAGAAATATAAAACTCATGTGCTCTTGGATAGCATTAAACTCAGGCCATGTCTGTGTGTTTGGCAGTAACAGGGGTTTTACCATCACCTTGGGTCATACTGAATTACACAGTAAAAGGAGATATCTGTCCAAAACACCTGGTCAGAATAAGTCCTGGAACAAATCTCAAAATCATTTGGCCTCCATATTAGTATTGCCTTGTTCTAAACAAGAGGAAACCAGGCTACTAGGTGAGCATGTTAGGGAATCATCTCAAACGCTGGAACAGTGTTATAAAATATTGAAAGAATTAAGCCTTCTCTTGTGTTGGGCATTCTTGTCAAGCACGGGTTGGTTTCTTTTACTTGCATTAGACACAGCAACATATTTTAGAATGACAATGAATTGTGAGGCTAGTGGTACACAGCAAGAGAAATGACTTGGAATTCTTGAATGCTGATTATTTTGTGCTCATTGAGACAGGTGATGCATTAACATATTGACTTATTATTTTTAATGAAGATTTCACAGATTGCAAAAGCCAACTGGAGAAATGCAGATTAAGTGGAAATATGTTTTTTTAATAAATGAAAGAAATAATAATTGATTTTCACTTTTCAATTGTAACCATTAGAAGATAAAGATAGGCACTAGAGGAATTATAATAAAAATGTGGCAAATTTCCTAGTACTTTGGCAGTAATGGAGTAAACACATGAAAAAAACTGAACCATCTACAATAGTACAGAATAAAAATTATTTATGACATTGAGATGAAAATCAGACAATATATGAGTGTATATATGAAATATATTTAAATAGATTCATATATAAAGCATACATAAATTTTTAAAACAGTAAACCATAAAAAATTTTTAAATGACTATCTGATAAACACTGGAGAACCATTAACAAATATTATATAAGTAAATTCCTGCTACTACCCATTCTTCAGTAGTAGCAGGCATTAACAAGCACTTTAAATTGACATAGAATATAACAGTCTCTTGCTTTGAAATCTGCCATCAGGAGTCCCATAGGAATCCAAAATATATTTGGGAAGATTTGGTGAAATTATATAGTTTTATTAAAAAGATGCAGCATAAGAAAAAATTGCAACATAAATAGAACATTCATTTTTTTTTAAATTAAATAATAAGGTCTAATTTCTACTGTTCTGGAACTTCTTGTGGGAGCTTAACTTTGGGGGAGAAAATTCTGAGAATCTGATGAAAACAAATGTTCACATCTCTAGAAAAATTAGATACATATACATATACTTTTGCATATATTTTCAATTATCTGTGTGGGGCCCTCTTAAAACTATTCCATGGATTCCTAGGGCAGAGATAGACCCAAGTTAAGAAATCCTGGAGTAAAGTGACCAGATACCCTTATCTAGTTAGGATTGCAATCATTTTTGAAAATCTGTATCAAGTGAAAATTTGTCCTGGGTAATGCCTTCTGCAGGGCAGGTTGAGCTTTAGTTCCCACTATGGTTCAGTAGTGAGATGTAGAAAATGCTCTGTAAATTATCTGTGATACTTTGAGAGACAGTAATTGTCAAAGTCATCCCTAATCCACAGTCTACAACTTGATATTGCAGCTCAAATCTTTTTTTAGCCTAGAGGCTGATGTGCTCCAAGTTTGTTTGTTTTAACTGCGAAGTGAATTTTTAGGGACTAAATGGAAGTAAGGAAACTCCTTGGGAAGATGTTTCTCAGCCTCCCTTCACCATGCTGCAGTGACAAGGACACAAAATGGTAATGTGGAGAGGATCCTGCCTTAAGTGTTAACAGACCTCAAGTCCTCAATTTACCTTGGGTAAGTATTTAATATTGCTGAGGCTTTTTTTTTTCCTTTGGTAAACTAGAAATAACAATACCTGTCATCATTTTACAGGACATTTTGAGAATCAGAGAAAATAGCATATGTTACTTTTTATGTAAATCTATTGATTGAAAGATAGAGGGAAACATAACGTATTAGCTTTGACAAAACCGAACCTTCATTCATTCACCATGCATTTATTCTTTAGCAAATACCTATAATTTAACTTGAAAGGGCATCTTTGGTTTTCTTATGCTTCTGGTTGGAAATATGGCTATTTTATCTCTCAAATACCTTTTAGAATTTTTTCATCTTGTACAGGAAAAAAAGAGACTTGAAAGGCATTTAGTTATAGAGAATGAGGAAGTCAAATTATTTCTGTAGTATTTAAGTTGAAAAAATCAGTAATTGAGTAGTTCATATTAGCTCTGAAAATGATATTCAAAGGAAGCAAGATAATTTTAAGCTCATCTTAAAATATTGAGATCTTATCCTGCCCCACATCCTCTCCTGGAGATGATTTGTTATGGGGAAATGATGATAGCTGTCATCTTCTGACAGCTTTCCTCTCTTTAAATATGTCTTATCTCATTTAATTATCACTTGCCCAAGGTCACACCAAGGTTTCTCCAAGAGCTGAAATTCCAACCCTGGTCCTTTTACCTGCATAGTCCATGTTCATAGCTACTTAGAAACAGAAAAGTGGGATGATTTAAAATGAGCTGAATTGGCATTTGCCTTTTCTAAGGCTCATAGGCATCAATGTTAACTCACATTCTTTAATCTTGAAAGCTCAGAATAAATCTTTGAGCATGCTCTTCAGAATTTAAAGGAAGTGGTAATTGCCATCTGAAATCAGGGTGACGCTCAGATAGAATCAAGTTTTAGGTCTAAGAAACAAGGTTTTCATACCTAACATTTTTAAAGTGAAAATTTTTAAATAGAAAGTTTATAGTAAGGAACTTATTCCTATGGCATGGGATACAAATTTTGGGAAGTTGGTGATCAAATAAGGTATACCACTCTTGAAACTGTTTTCATAGTACATAACACTGAATACATATTTTAGTTGAATCCAAAATGGCCAAGGATTAAAATCAGTATTTGGTCAATGTTGAAATTCATCATCATTGAATGAAATTCTGAAATACAACAATAAAACAGTTTTATGTTTTAAAATATGAAGTATTACTAATGGCCCAGAATTCTGTTATAATATTATTCTTTAATTAGGTTCTGAATACATAACTGAAGGGTGCAAATAAAAATTATAAGTTTAGCCGAAACCGGTTTGGCTCAGTGGATAGACCATCGGCCTGCGGACTGGAAGGTCCCGGGTTCGATTCCGGTCAAGGGCATATACCTTGGTTGCGGGCACATCCCCAGTGGGGGGTGTGCAGGAGGCAGCTGGTCGATGTTTCTCTCTCATCGACGTTTCTAGCTCTCTATCCCTCTCCCTTCCTCCCTGTAAAAGTCAATAAAATATATTTTAAAAAAATTATAAGTTTAAAATATCTTAATTACTAAAGTTTTCACAATGTTTACCATCAATGGTAATTGCATAACTATTTTAAAACTTGGCATTCCATTCTATAAACATTTCTTACTATACTGATGCTTGTGGCAAAAACAAAACTGAAGTCACAGGTTAAACATATGCTAGTGATCTCTTTAGAAGAAAAAGGCTGTGTGCTTTCTTTTGGGCTCTTTTGCTATCATCTATTTCTTTCTTTCTTTCTTTCTTTCTTTCTTTCTTTCTTTCTTTCTTTCTTTCTTTCTTCCTTCCTTCCTTCCTTCCTTCCTTTCTTTCTTTCTTTCTTTCTTTCTTTCTTTCTTTCTTTCTTTCTTTCTTTCTATCATCTCCTCCCCTCTCCCTATAGTAATAATATAGGAATAATATAATTTAGTGTTATTCATATTTTGGTATGATCACTTATACTAAACCAAACTGAAATCAAAGGGTCGAAGATATTCCTAAATTAGTGCTGAAGTTTAAATTGTGTGAGAGGTAACAGTCATATTACACACATACACATGCACACAGAAAACAAATGAATATTCATATAACCCTTCTCATAATGGAATCACTAACATGCAGAAAGAAAACCAGTTTGCTAATGATAGCCCTGCATTTAATGAAGAAGAAAAATATGATGGTGACTTTCATGAGAGAATAAAATTTCAACTCTAAAAACATTTTACTTAAACTAATAACTTATTATAATGTACTTCATTCTAAAATGTAGTTATATTATAGTTGAAGATTAATAGGAGATAGTAACTTGATGCTAGTCATTAGTAATATGTCTAAGAAAAACAGTTTCAATGTATATATTGTTCAACTTCCAAAAAGAATTTTCTCAATGAAAAATACATATAGAAGAGCTAAAGTTAAGTGACAAGAGCACATTTCAGAAAGTGAGTTAGAAAAAGTAATTTTAAAAAGTACATAGAACCAAAAAGGGAAATATATTAAGACTTACTGAAAAAGAGTACATGACATTGTCTTTCAAGTTGATAATTTGTGACATACGCAAAATACAATAAATGAAAACATATTTTAAATAAAAGCTAGAAATGTGTTTGTTTTGGCATGGAAAGTGCTCCAAGTTTAAGAAAAATTGAAATAGAAAGCAATACAAATTTAGATCTAGGTTCATAATGAGTAAATTTTATTTTATTTCTATTAAGAGAGGAAAGAAGTACATAGGGGAGGGGCGAATGCCTGCATTGAAGCTGTTAGAAAAATTTTCCTAAGTATTCTAAAGACAAAATTTGTTGGTAAAATTGGAGTGTGAGTGGGTATCCCAAATTGAGAGAGGACAAGACTGCCCTATTCTAATCATAATTTTGCTTTCAGTTTTGTAGATGTATATAATCCCAGCCTCATCATGTAGCCTTCATGGCACTATTAACTCTTTTGAGATGTAAGAAACTGCTTACATAACAAATTAAACAAAAAAAAAAAAACACTGAAAGAATAAAAAAGTAATAGAACTCTAAATATATACTTGTCAGATCTAATTCTTCATTTACAAATTATTAAATAATTTTTAATTGGGATATAATCTATATATATATATATAAAAAGCCAGTGTCTGTGACAACTGTGACGACCAAATGACTGGTCACAATGAGGTGCATTGAGTACTTCCTGGTCCCTCCCCCACATCCCACAGGCTCCAATTGCAGCAAGGTAGGGCTACTAGCACAGCGGACGGGTGGGTGGGGCTGTGAATGCAAGGAGCAGTGGCAGGCGGGTGGGTGGGGCTGTGAGTGTAGAGGGGTGGTGGGTGGGTGGGTGTGGCTGTGAGCAAGGCGGGGTGGCAGGCGGGTGGGCAGGGCTGTAAGCAGCAGTGGGCTACCGAGCGCAATTTCACACGCTGGGCCTCTAGTTTATATATAACATTGTGTAAGATTAAGGTGTATAGCATGTTGACTTGATACATTTTATATTTTGTAATATGATTACCACCTCCATCACATCACATAACTATCATTTATTTTTGTGGTGAGCACCTTTAAGATTTACTCTTTGGCAACTTTCAAGCATATACTACAGTATTAACTGTAATCATAATGCTGGGTATTAGATCTCCAAAATTTATTCTCTAGAACATCTAACTGCAAGTTAGTACACTTTGACCATCATCTCTCCAATTCCCTCACCCCCAGCCTCTAGTAGCCACCATTCTATGAATTGTTTCTTTAAGTTTAGCTCTTTTATTTATTTTTTTGAGGTGTAAGCAAATCGTTTTAATGACATTTATTCTTTTTAACATTCAACACATATTTATGGGACATTTATTAAACATTTGAGGCACCTGCACTCAGTGCTATTTTATGATTTCAAAGCAACACAGAAGTGTATTTTCATGGCATGTAACCGATACCAAGTTTCCCATGTTTATAACCAGTCTGCCACGACTACGCACACCCTCCCTTCCTTCTGGCCAGTAGTGTATGCGCGCTGACTTTGGTCTATCACGAATTGCTTAAAAAGAGTAAACATGCAATCATATTTGGAAATCCTTTGATATTTACAGAACTGCAAACCACTTAGAAAATCCGTAAAATAGATGTGTCTTGAACAAGAGTTTGTCTGATAGCACCACTGAGAATCGCAGACCCCAGGGAGGAGCGGGGTGTGGGGAAACCTACAATGCCTTTTTGGCTCCTGTCTCCATCACTGGGGTGAATAGATCAGCTTTGTTTTAAGGAGGGCTGGAGGCCCCAGGAGAAACTGGTGGGTTATGAAATGACTGTCGGGAGACTCAGGTCTACCAGGGTCATTTCGGCACCATTTCTCCTTAGAGCAAACCCAAACCTTCCATCAGTGTCACGTGGGGCCCCACCCAGGTCCTGCCAGCCTGTGTCTCTGAAGGTGGGTCAGGGGATGCTTACACTCCCAGGACATATGCAAACTGGTGTCTGGGTCTGAAGTCAGATCTGATATGGATTCCCAAAGACACTTTAAGAGGAAAGAGAGCTGGAACTTTATCATTCAGAACTCTTCAAGGTGAGAAAGAATTCTCTGGGCCTGTTCTAACTTATGCTTACATCTTCAGGACGTAATTGGATTGGGTTCTGGAGAGTATGCATAGAGACAGGGAAAGCGGCCATTCATCTCTTCGATTTAAGGATCTTCCTTCCCTTTATCTTTGTTATTGGCAGGTCAATCCAATTATCATTATCATCCTCCTGGAATTAGCCACGAAGTAGTAAAATAATCCAGAAAAAGTTGTCTATATATATTCCTCACAGATTTTACTTCTGTGAAACAAAACCATTTAGAGAAAGTAAAATTTTCCTGGGGAAAAGAATGTACCTTTAAAACAAGAATCAAAGGGGGCGGGGAGGACTTTAGCCAAAGAATCTAGCTACTAAAATGCATGCATTCTTTTAGGAACAAATTTTTTTCTCCATTTAGGGGCTGAATTTTCTTAAATAATTACCAATAGTCATGATTCCAAAAGTTCTTTATTCTCATTCATTGCTTTTAGAGCATTTATTGAGTAACTTCACTTTGTCAGACAACTATCTGAAATTTGATTATGTAACTTGAAGGTTTTAGGCATGAGTGTGTGTGTGTGGGGGGGGGCGGGGAGGTGGGTAGAACAGAGCAGGAAAGAAAAATGCAAGACAGTACACATGTTTAGACCCCTCTTCATTTGATGATCCACTTTTAACCGAGTTGCTTGTGTATCTTTTCAGGATCCTTGCTTCACAGGAAGGTGGGCCGGGCAGTGTTCATCAGAGCTTAGTCCTTTAAGGAGAGAAGAAACTGGAACAATGGTTGCGCACTTCACAACCGCTGCCAATGTTGAGAGCACTGATTTGCTTTCAACCAGACAAAGGCTGGTTTGCCTTCTGTCCCTTGGATCTGATGCTGCATTCTAAAAACACGTTACATAAGCCCTTATGAAGTTTGTGTGGAGATGAAGTGGATGTTTTGAAGCAGGGACCCTTTGCTCTCATGATTCAAGGCACAGAGGGGGCTTGCTTCGCCTTCTGGAGTCAGGGTGAGCGTTGATAATTCGTTTTTCAAGGTCAACACCCTGGAAGGGCTTCATCGTCCCGAGGAGACCTGAGGTTGTTTTCCTGACACAAAAGTCTCACTGGCAGATACGCCTCGCTTAGTGCAAAGGCATTTTTAATGCAATGATGTGTGTCTATGAGTCGGATCACTTAAACATGCAGTTGTCCCTTATTTGTGCAAGATCCCCTGCATCCAACTTGATGATGAACTGAAAACATTTCAGCCAGGCTCAACGGCTCGTCTCGGGGGCTCGAAGACCTCAAGCCTCGCAGGTGGCGGCTGCACCACTTTCTTAATCAAATGGCTTGTTGGTTAGTGATGGGGATTTGACTCCATCAGGTTCTTTCCCCTGACCCCGACCTGACTTTCCTTGGAATTCTGGTCACTCAGGGATCCACTTTGCTGCTGTTGTTTAACAAGCAAAGCTCCAGGACAACAACACATAAAACTTATGCTTAATGCATCACCATTCCAAGCAATGAACTGAGATTTCTGCAAATATGTCCACTCGCTCATCAACCAGATACCTTTCCCAGCTGTAATGTGTGTCGGGCATTGCTATAGTCTACGTTGTGTGTGGTGATCCAAAGAGTGTAGTCTCTGAGAAGGCCTTCATGCTGGCAGGTGGCCGGCAATCCATCAACTCCCCCACAGCACGCAGGGGCTGCTACGGGTGGGGCTTCAGGCCAGGATACCCCGTGAGAAGTCACACAGGAGCCCTGATCTACTCTAAGCCTTTCTTATCCTCAAGGCGAGGGGGACATTTTTGTGCATCCTGACTTTGGGAGGGAAGTCGTGCCTGCCGCCTTATTCTGAGTTCTCCAATCCTTCGTGATTTTGATTGATGGGTGGCCCACGCTAAGATAACACCCTTTTTGGGTCTTTGTAGAAGATGGAAAAACTCCATGAGCTGGGACAGGAACAGATGGCACCACAGCTGTCATGGGGAACCTCCTCTCTCTGGGAAGGAAGGCGCAGTCCAGGACTTGTGGCCATAGATCCCGAGGAGGGCTCCTGGGTGAGCACAGTGCACAGGCGAGGGGCTGCTCTGTGCAGAGCGGGACGGAGTGGGGTCCCGGACTCTCACGCAATATTCTCTCAAAGGCTGCTTGCTAGGGACAGGCCCTTGCTCAGACAGTTCATCTGAATTTCCAAATGAAAAAGAAAGGACAAACTGACATACAGCTGAACAGATTGAGAGCAAGATTTTTCTTATCTTCAGTTCAGATATTTGTTTTTAAGAAGTAGGGATTTTTATGTATAGAATCATCCAAGAATAAAATATTGGCAATTTGTGTGGCCTTGATTGTGTTTAAGAAGCTATTACTCAAATAGGACATAAACCTTTCCCCTGTGAAGGCCCCCTTGGCTGAGTATTTGGGACACCAAGGAGCAGCTACTGGAGGAGCAAGAGCAGAGTCAAGGCCAGGGCCAAACTGCTGGGCAGATGCAGCGGAGCCGTCCTGGCTGGGCTCTTCAACATGCACATCACCCGGGACCAGGACCCGTTATTGGGCAGCGGGGCGAGGCACATGACGTAGACATCCACAGAGCGGATTGGGGAGGCTCTGAAGTTGGATTTGAAATCGGGTCCAAAGGCCAGGAAGATGCCCCTCATGTCCATGAGCTCATTGTCGTATCCGTGCCATCCGCGCTGCCAGCCTTCCCTCTTGCCAGTGCTGTTCATCCAGCACTGTTATGAACCATCCTTCATCCACCAGTAAGGTCAATGGAGAGACAAACTTCCCTTTCTTGTAGTAGAACCTGCTTGGTATGGCTTCCTTCTCATAGACAGTCATGTGTTCCACTGTTTGCAGCTTGTTGTATATCTCAGCATGTTTCCCAGGAGCTGGCCAGAGACTCACAACGGGCCCTCGGTCCTTCACTTGTTGCAGGTCACCCAAGCTGATGAGCTGCTTCAGCTCAATCACTTTGTCCTTCCAGAAGATGTCAGTCATCCCATGGTCAGAAAAGATGATGACATTGAGCTTGTCCTGCAGCTCCCACTCCTGGATCCACTGGGCCATGTACTTGAACACGGTGTCCACGGCCTTCAGGGCATCTTTCCTCTGTGGCGACGAGGGGCCGTAGTGGTGGCCCTCCACATCTATGAGCTGGTGGTATATGGCGGCCAGGTTGGCACGGCCACTCTTGAAGGAGTCGAGAGCATCGCTGACTGCGTTGGCAAAAATTGATATCCGTCAGGGAAGTTTTATATTCCAGGCAGTAAGTGGGTCTGACACCAAGAATCTCAACCTCACAGCCTGGCCAGTAGTACATGTGGACCTTCCTTTTGGCTTTGGTCAGGGTGACCCACAGAGGTTCTGACCCATTCCACCAGAGTGGCATCAGGCTGCCTTTGTTGACACCGATGTCAAATGACTTATTGGTGTTGGAGTCCCACATGTAGTTTCCGATCATCTGGTGGACATCAGAATGTCTGCCAGTCATCAGGGTGTAGTAGTTGGGATAAGAGAGAGTGGGGAAGTCTGGGGTCAAGTAGTCCGCTTTCACCCCCCTGGCTCACAATCTTTCAAACCAGGCAGGGACTCCAGGGCCTCGTCACTGATGTAGTCTGAGTTGAAACCATCCAGCAGGAACACCAGCTGCTTCCGGGGGGCAGAGACTGGCTGGGCCAGGCCCAGTGCAAGGACCAGCAGGAGGGCCCGGAGCAGCACTGCCATGCTTCCAGGAGCCTGCTGAGCCAGCTGGCACAGTCGTCCCCTTGCAAAGGCCGAGAATGGAGAATCTGTAGCTTTTCTCTCTTCTAGGGGCTGGACCTTGACTGCTGGCCTTCCTGAGCCAAGTTCACTTTCAGAATTTAAAGGTACAGAACCCCTTTTTTTTTTTGAGTCCTATATGAGCATTTATTCCAAGCAGCAGGTCATCCACAAAAATCTGCTCTCAAGTTTAGCTCTTTTAAAATACCACTTTTTAATTTTTGCTTTAATTGCATGTGCTTTTGACATACTCCAAAGAAATCACTGCCCAATCCAAAGTCAAGGAGTTTCTTCCCTGTGTTCTTGTAGGAATTTTAAGTTATTAGATTTTAAGTTCTTAATTAATTTTGAGTTAATGTATACTGTTGTGGAGCGGATGCGAGTGAATGACCACTGGAGCCCAGACCAAATTACAATTTAGGGAGCCTTTATTAGCCGGGTGGCCAGGAGACCCGGCGACTGCTCTGCCATTCTCCACGCCGGGAGACCAGAGAGCAGCAGCGACCCTTTGTGTAGGACCGCTTTTAAGCACATTAACCACATCCGGTTTTTGCAGAACAAGTAACCCAAGACAAAACAGTTTTTCCCAAGCAACGTCAGGATCATGCCAATGACGACCATGTTATTCACAGGGTCATCCTGTTCTTCAGAAAGCTGACAGTGTTCTATGAAAGAAGGCCACATGCTGGGAAGGGGCCATGAGACCATATCTCAAGGCTTGGCCTAGTGTCAGCACTGACATCTCTATCTGGGGCATAGTCCACGGCCTCTCTGGAATGCTCAAAAATTCCCACTCTCCAACATTCCCCACTGGTTTTATGTACATGAGTCAAATCGTTGACTCTTTTGGGTCATTGTTGGTGAGGGAGTTATATTGACCCATGAGGACTATAAGCTTAATAGAATTAATTCTCTGCTGAATAAAGTCAGTGGGCCTGTTTATAAGATAAGGGCCCAGAATGAGGGCCAGTACTAATCTTTAGAGGGTCCGAAGAGTTTTGGACTCTCTATTTTGCCTGGGCTATCTTAAGCTGGGTGTGATGAAGCCACGTCGGGATCCCATCGACCTTGACTGCTGTGCAGGTGGTCCTTTCCAGGTAGGAGTTAGTCCTTGTGTGGCAAATTTCTTTACCCAAACAGAGTCACCAGGGTGGAAGGATGGACTGGATCAGAGATGCTTCTGGACTTCTTTCTGGGTAGACTGTAAAGCCTGTAAGAACTTGAGTAAAGATTGGTTATGGATTTCAGCTTTTCTAGATTGGTTTTCTATGTAAGCTGGTGAGGTGGGTAGGTCAGGGTTTGGAAGAGTCACTAGAATCTGTAGAGGCCCCACTGGTTTTAGGGCAGCCTCCCGGGCTGCTTCATCTGCAGCCTCGCTCCCTCTTGCTTCTGGGGAGTTCCCTTGTCTCACATAGGTAGAGATGGAAAGACTTAATTACATCTGGTAGTGCTAGTTGGCCCATTGTCCTTGCTCTGCTCATATCTGTCTAACTGCCTAATGTATTACCTCAAGGATCCTGGCTCTGAATTCTTTTAGGGAAAATGGACGTTGTTAGGCTCTTCTAGCTACTTCCTGCTGAGGCAGGTCAGAAGTTTCTCTCAGAGCCAAGAGATCCTTGCTGTCTGTCAGAGGGACAATGAGGCCTGGGCACAGAAGGAGGTGGGCTTGTGACCCAGCGGAGACAAACTGTAACAAATGGTCTGGTGGAAGGGAAAGAAAACCTTTCAGTTTAATAACTTCTATTGAAATAGAATTTTTCTCCTCAAAATTACCCCTATGTTTATCAAAAAAGCCAAATCAAGACTAATTTATCTAGTGTATTTAATTTGGCCTGATTGTTTGCATAAACATAACAAGAATGGTAACCGACTACCTTTGCCGGAATTTCATGATTGAATCTTAATGTGCCCCATAGGGCCAGGAAGCCAAGCCATCCAGCTGCCGTCAGACCTGCCTTTAGTACCTGCTGAGTTTTTGAATTCTGGGGAGGTGATCAAGCTCCCCCTTCCACTCACTGGGATATGGGAAAGTTGGCCATTCCCACTCACAAAATTTCTGTAAATCAAAAGCATTAACGGAAGCTCCGTAATCATCTGCTTGCCGCTTGAATTCCTGAAAATTTTCAAAAAACATTGCAGGGGAGTACAGACAGAAGAACATGAAGCAGACTGACCCATTCTAATCATAAAGACAATTAGACCACAATAACACAGAATAACAAAGACAACCAAACAGGATCTCCGGGCACCGTCGTGCACCGGGATCTGGTCTCGGAAGTTGCGCTGCGTCCAGCCTTCCAGAGACCCCAGATGGGCACCCACAGAACAGAACCAGAAATAAGTTTCTTACCAGTAAGAACCAGATCCAGGTGGCTCCTATCAGAGTCAATCAGGAAATTTAGCAGGCGGGGTTTCCGACCTCTACCAGTCCCGAGGCTGAGGAACGTCTCTCAGAGATCTCCCCCTGGGTTGGAGAGTCTGGGGACCCCGGTGGGCTCCGGTCACAGGACCAGGCAAAGGCTGGTTATCTCGCTGGGGCATCTCCAAATGTTGTGGAGCGGATGCGAGTGAATGACCACTGGAGCCCAGACCAAATTACAATTTAGGGAGCCTTTATTAGCCGGGTGGCCAGGAGACCCGGCGACTGCTCTGCCATTCTCCACGCCGGGAGACCAGAGAGCAGCAGCGACCCTTTGTGTAGGACCGCTTTTAAGCACATTAACCACATCCAGTTTTTGCAGAACAAGTAACCCAAGACAAAACAGTTTTTCCCAAGCAACGTCAGGATCATGCCAATGACGACCATGTTATTCACAGGGTCATCCTGTTCTTCAGAAAGCTGACAGTGTTCTATGAAAGAAGGCCACATGCTGGGAAGGGGCCATGAGACCATATCTCAAGGCTTGGCCTAGTGTCAGCACTGACATCTCTATCTGGGGCATAGTCCACGGCCTCTCTGGAAGGCTCAAAAATTCCCACTCTCCAACATATACAATTTGTGTATGATATGGGTCTAATTTCCTTTTTCTGCATATGGTTGTCTCTTTTTCCCAATACAATTTTTTGAAGAAACTGTTCTTGCCACATTGACTGTCCTTGATTATCTTGTCAAACATTAGTTGAATCTATATAGATTATTTCTGAGCTCTTGATTCTTTGCTATTTGTCTATGTGTCTATTTTTATGCCAGTACTATACTGTCTTAATTACTAGAGCTTTGTAGTATACTTTGAAAACAAAGAGTGTGATGCCTCTGGATTTATTCCTTTTTCTCATGATTGTTTTAACTATTGGAGATCTTTTGTGGTGACATAAATTTTTAGGATTGTTGTTCTATTTCTGTGAAAAAGGTCTATTTCTGTGAAAATTGGAATTTGATAGGAATTGGAATTTTATAGAGATTGCATTGAATCTGTAATGGATATTTTAATAATATTAAAAATTCAGATTCATGAAGATGAGATATCTTTCCATTTGTGTATTCCTCAATTTCTTCAGAGTCTTGTAATTTTCATTGTATATATTTTTCACTTCTTTGATTGAATTGATTCTTATGTATTTTATTGTTTTTATAGCTATTTTACTGGATAGTTTTCTTTATTTTCTTGTCAAATGTTTTGTTGTCAGTGTATAAAAATGCAATTAATTACTGTATGGTGATTTTATATCCTCTAACTTTACTGAGTTCATTGATCACTTCCAACATTATTTTTTTTTTGGTTGAGTCTTTAGGATTTTTCTCTATATAAGAACATGACATCTGCAAATAAAAATAATTTTACTTTTTCCTTTCTGATCTGGATGCCTTTCATTTCTTTGGGTATTTTTAATTGCTTTAGCTAGGATGTTCAGTAGTATACAGAATAAGAGTAGTGAGAATGGACACACTTGTCTTTTTCCTAATCTTAGAGAAAAGGGTTTTCAATTTCAAAATGTTGAATATAACATTAGCTGTGGGTTTGTCATATATGGCTTTTATTATGTTGAGTTATCCTTTTTTTACCCAATTTATTGAAGGTTTTAATCATGAAAGGTGGATTTTTTTTTTGTAAAATACTTTTTCCACATCTATTTCTTCTTTTTGTTAACATTTTTATATAATATTTCTAATGTACATAAGTGAATAAATATGTTGTGAAACTCATTGTATTCATGAATCCTTTGAACAGTTATTAATACATGCCCATACAGTTTCATCTAATCTCCCCCACCTTCTTTTGCCCTCCACCATTAGATTATTTTGAGGGACTACGCAACATTATTTTATCTATATATATTTCAGCATGATTCTCTATAAAATAAGGATAATAGTATTGTAGTTATGAATCTACATCTATTCTGAGAATCGTGATTTTTATTTTTTATTCCATTAATTTGATATACAACATTTATTTATTTATTTTTATGTGGGCATATGTTTTTTTATTCAAAAGTATTACATATGCCCCCTGTTTCCCCCATTGACTCACTCCAGCCTGCCCCCCACCCCGCCCCAGGCCCTCATCGTCCCATTGTTTGTGGCCATGGGTCATGCATATCCTATATAATAATCCTATATAATAAAAGGTAATATGCAAATTCACCGAACCGGGGAGCGACAGGTCAGTGGCCGGCCTCCACGGCTGCAGTCAGACATCCCCTGAGGACTCCTGGACTGTGAAAGGGCACAGGCTTGGCTGAGAGACACCCCCCACCCAGAGTGCACAAATGTCATGCACCAGGCCTCTTATATGTATACAAGGTTCTTGGCTGATTGTTTCCCACCCACCCTCCCCTGCCTTTCCTCAGAGATTCTGCACTCTGTTCCATGCTTCCATGACTCTGGATCCACTCCATTCATCAGTTTATTTTATTACTTAGATTCCACATATGAGTGAGATAACTTAGCATGATATTCTCTGGGTCCTTTCATGCTGTCTCAAAGGATAAGAGATGCTTATTTTTTACTGCTGCATAGTATTCCATGGCATAAATGTACCACGTCTTTTTTATCCACTCATCTACTACTGATGGGCACTTGGGCTGTTTTCAGATCTTAGCTATTGTAAATTGTGCTGCTATGAAAATAGGGGTGCATGCATTCTTTTTAATTGGTGTTTTGGGTTTCTTAGGATATATTCCTAGAAGTAGAATCAATGGATCAAATGGCAGTTCCATTTTTAATTTTTTAAGGAAACTCCATACTGTTTTCCATAATGACTTTATCAGTCTGCATTCCCACCAGCAGTGTACTAGGGTTCCCTCTTCTCCACATCCTCACCAGCACTTATCATTTGTTGATTTGTTGATGGTAGGCATTCTCACAGGTATGAGGTGATACCTCATTGTTGTTTTAATTTGAAACTCTCTGATGATCAGTGACTTTGAGCATTTTTTCTTCTTTCTCTTGGCCATCTGTATGTCCACTTTGGAGAATTTTCTGTTTAGGTCCTTTGCCCATTTTTTAATTGGATTGTTTGTCTACCTTTTGTTAAGTTGTATGAGTTCCTTATATATTTTGGATATTAACCCTTTATCAGATGTATCATTGACAATATGTTCTCCCATACAGTGGGATCACTTTTCATTTTGTTGAAGGTTTCTTTTGCTGTGCAAAACCTTTTTATTTTGATGTTGTCTTATTTGTTTATTTTCTCTTTAGTTTCCTTTGGCTTAGAAGATGTATCTGTAACATATTGCTATGAGAGATGTATGAGATTTTGTTGCCTATCATTCCTTCTAGGATTTTTATGGTTTCAAGACTTAAATTTAAGTCTTTTATCCATTTTGAGTTTATTCTTGTGTATGGTATAAGTTGGTCATCAAGTTTAATGTTTTTGCAAGTATCTGTCCAATTTTCCCAACACCATTTATTGAAGAGACTCTCTTTACACCATTGTATGCTCTTGCCTCCTGTGTCGAATATCTATTAAGCGTAATGGCTTGGGTTGATTTCTGGGATCTCTGTTCTGTTCCCTTGATCTATATGCCTGTTCTTATGCCAGTACCAGGCTGTTTTGATTATGGTGGCTTTATAGTATAACTTCAAATCTTGTATTGTGATTCCTCCAACTTTATTTTTCTTTCTCAAGATTGCTGCAACTATTTGGGGTCTTTTTGATTCTATATAAATTTTTGGAGTATTCGTTCTAGATCTGTGAGATATGTTGTTGGTATTTTAATAGGGATTTCATTGAATCTATAGATTGCTTTGGGTAGTATGGACATTTTAATGATGTTAATTCTACCAATCCATGAACACAGTATACTATTCCACTTGTTTATATCTTCTACTTCTTTTTTCAATGTCCTGTAGTTTTCTGAATATGGGTCTTTTGCTTCCTTGGTTAAGTTTATTCCTAAGTGTCTTAAATTTTTTGTTGTAATGGTAAATGGGATTGCTTGCTTAGTTTCTCCTGCTGAGGATTCATTATTGGTATATAAAAAAGCCATTGATTTTTGGGTATTGATTTTATATCTCGCTACATTGTCAAAATAATTTATTAACTCTAGTAGTTTTTTTAATGGAGTCTTTAGGGTTTTCTATGTACATATCATATCATCTGTGAATAATGAGAGTTTTACTTTCTCCTTTCCAATTTGGATGCCTTTTATTTCTTCTTCTTGACTGCTTGCTGTGGCTAGGACTTCCAGTACAATGTTGAATAAGAGTGGTGAAAGTGGACCTCCCTGTCTTGTTCCTGTTCTTAGGGGCAATGGTTTTAAGTTTTGCCCATTTAGTATGATGTTCGCTGTAGGTTTCTCATATATGACCTTTATCATGTTGAGATCTGCTCCCTCTATGCCCCTTTTGCTGAGAGTTTTTATAAAAAATGGGTGTTGGATTTTGTTGAATGCTTTTTCTTGGTCTGTTGATATGATCATGTGATTTTTATCTTTCAATTTGTTTATGTGATGTATCATGTTTACTGATTTGATAATATTGTACTGGGCTTTCATCCCTGGAATAAATTACACTTGGTCATGATGTATAATTTTTTTAATACATTGCTGGATTTTTTTTGCTAATATTTTGTTGAGGATTTTAACATCTATGTTCATCAGGGATATTGGCCTGTAATTCTCTTTCTTTGTAGTGTCTTTATCTGATTTTGGAATTAGGATAATGCTGGCCTCTAAAAATATTTTAGAAATGTTCCTTCCTCTTAGGTTTTTTGGAATAGTTTGAGAAGTATAGGTGTTAGTTCTTCTTTGAATATTTGGTAAAACTCCCCTGTGAAGCCTTCTGGACCTGGGCTTTTGTTCGCTGGGATTATTTTTTTGATTATTGCTTCTATTTCATAAGTTGTTGTTGGCTTACTCAGGTTTCCTCATTTTTCCTGATTTAGTTTATGGAGATTGTATTTTTCTAGGAATTTTTCCATTTTGTCTACATTGTCCAGCTTATTGGCCTATAGTTGTCATAGTAACTTCTTACAATCCTCTGTATTTCTGTGGTGTCAGTGTTTACTTCTCCACTTTCCTTTCTTGTTTTATTTATTTGGGTCCTCTCTCTTTCTTTCTTGATGAGTCTGTTCAATGGTTCATCAATTTTGTTTATCCTTTCATAGAACCAGCTCTTGGTTTCATTGATTTGTTCATTTTTTTTTTTTTTAGTCTCTATGTTTATTTCTGCTCTAATCTTTATTATTTCTTTCCTTCTACTTACTCTGGGCATTTGTTCTTTTTCTCTTTCTAGTTCTTTAAGATGTAGGGTTAAATAGCTTATTGTTGATTTTTATTGTTTTTTTTTTAGGTAGGCCTATAGTGTTATGAACTTCCCTCTCAGCCCTGCTTTTGCTGTGTCCCAGAGATTTTGGTTGTTGTGTGTTCATTTTCATTTGTTTACAGGAATTTTTTTTATATCTTTCTTGATGTCATTGGTGACCCATATATAAAAGGCTAAGCGACTGTCCGACTGTCTGACCAGCTGGTAGGTATAATGCACACTGACCACTAGGGGGCAGATTCTCAATGCAGGAGCTACCAAACTATGTTGACTTGGCAGCGGCAGTTCTCAAGTGACACACCCAGAACCCAGAGAGGAGGGAGCCCAATTCTGGGGTGCATCACCTAAGAATCGCCCTCTCACTATCCAGGACCCCTCAGGGGATCTTGGAGAGCCATTTTTGGCCTGATCCCCTCAGGCCAGGCTGAGGGACTCCACCTGCCAGAGGGAGTCTGCTCACTCCACAGAAGCCCTTTGAGCCACAGCCCTGCCTGAGGTGTAGCTGGCCAGGGAGGGACTGGGGGAGGTTGGCTCCAAGGCCTGTCCAGCCTGTCTTGCCCAGTCCCACTCCACGGCCACCTTCTAATTAATTTCCTTTCAATGTGCATGAATCAGTGCACTGGGCCACTAGCTGTTTAGTAACACGCTATTTAACCTCCATGTATTTGAATGTTTGGGGTGTTTTTACTGTAGCTGATATCTAATTTCATTCCACTGTGATCTGAGAAGATGCTTGATATGATTCCAACCTTCTTGAATTTGTAGTTACTTGTTTTGCATCCTAACATGTGGTCTATCTTTGTGAATGAACTATGTGCACTTGAGAAGAATGTATATTCTGCTGCTTTGGGGTGAAATGTTCTATAATGTCAATTAAATCCATCCGATCCAGTGTGTCCTTTAGAGTCACCCTTTCCTTGTTAAGTTTTTGTCTGGTAGGTCTATCCAGTGAAGTCAGAGGGGTGTTAAAGTCCCCTACTCTGACTGTATTCCTGTATTCTTGTCGATCTCTCCCTTAAAGTCCTCTAGAAGTATATATATATATATATATATATATATATATATATATATATATAGAGAGAGAGAGAGAGAGAGAGAGAGAGAGAGAGAGAGAGAGGTGCTGCTATCTATGGTGGGTGCATATACATATATATTTACCAGAGTTATATCCTCTTGTTGAATTGATCCCTTTAGTATTATGTAGTGAACTTTTTTGTCTCTTGTGATGGCCTTCATTTTGAAGTCTATTTTGTTGAATATGAGTATTGCTACTCCTGCAACTTTTTCTTTTCCATTTGCATGGGAAAATTTTTCCCATCCCTTCACTCTCATCCTGTGTGTGTCTTTTATTCTTATGTGGGTCTCTTGTAGACATTATATAGTTGGGTCATGTTTTTGTATCCATTCAGCTACCCTATGCCTTTTTTTTTTTTTTTTTACTTTGACTGAAAAAAAATCTGGCTCAACATTCTGCTTGCAGGCTTCTACATGTACTGTATATGTGGTAAGTGTTTATATATGTATATAATAACTTTTTTCCCCCCAAGGGAATGGAGTATGGTCTAGCCCACTTTTCCATGGTTATATAGGAACTACAATGTTCTTTGCTAGCAAAGTAAGAAGTGTAAGGTCTGCGTTTCCACAAATTTGTTACAAAGCCCCGAGAGCTTCCTAAAAAGTAAAGCCAGCATGGAGAATTCAGTCAATGTCTGCAACAGGAAAAAGTTATGGTGGGAGAATGGAGGGACTTGATGATGGATAGCTGGCAGGTGGCTCAAATTCAACAAGTGGCCCTGAGCATCAGGACAGACATCTTCTCTGGTCTCAGGCCCATCTGTTACTGGATTCTGTGTGCCATGACCCAAACATTTACCCAATATGAGATTTGATGACAAGGACTTAGTTTGCTCCAAAGTCTGATTGAGTGCATCCTCCTCTCCTGCTAGAATTTTAGGGGAAATTTCTATACCCAATGTGCAGTGTAATTGATTAGACATTTTAGTTGAGGCTAGAATGACAGAACTGCTCTCCTTTACTGATTCAGTAGACCGGGGGACACCTTCTGTGTCAGTTACTAGGCCATCAGCTGGACCCCTGAAGTTACTATCCTCTACATCTTATATTCCAGTTCCAGTTGAAGTGTCCACTAATTTTTCTGTCTTTGTTGAAACATATGTGACCTGATTAAAGTAGACTTGTGAACAGTATTCACTCTGGATTCATCTTTCAGAAAGGACCCCCAAACTTTTTTGGCCCTCAGTTACTGTTTCTTATTGACAAATAACTTCTTCAGATGTAATTTCTGAAGCTGGTTTACTACTAGTGACCAGAAGTTCTTGAAGTGCCTTCAAGGCTGCTATGATGGAGGAGCAAGATTCCTCCACTGACTCTACCGAGGGCTGACAACTATCACAGAGACTTACAGTGGGGGAGCAATTCCCATAGTCTTCATTTGTTCCAGACATTTCCATATTACTTTCTGGGAGCAGTAAATTCTGAGTGGAACTGGAACTACTGAAGATTTCAGATGAAGGGTTACATTTTGATGTTTCGTCTTCCATCAAGGGATTATCTCAGGTGAGATCAGATGCATTGACGTTCTTTACATTGGCATTCTGACCTCCTGCCGAACTAAGCACAGCAAGTAGAGGCTGTTCAACTACATCTACTTCCATAGTTGTTTCTGAATTGGAGCAGTCAGAGCACCCAGAAGGTAGACTGCTCTGTGCAGCTGGGAAGTCCATATTCTGCTGCAGCCTGTTTCCTTTCATTGCAGCTTCCACATCAACACTTTTTGGTTGATTCTGTTGCCTTTAACCAAGAAGTTCAAGGTCCCCTGTGTACTGCAGCTGGAGTGGACCCCAGACCAGAGAAAAGTGGTGAAGAAAATATGTAAATTGGGAATGTCATCATTACCAACTTCAGATGGATTAAACCATCAGGCCCGTCCCTCAGGACAGAGTCTTGAAATAGGTTATCCTGCAGGTCTTGCTCACTCTGTCTCTGCTTCAGTCTGCCCTATCAATCCCAGTGACCCAGACAACATCACACTGAAAGCTGTGAAGGCTTCAAAGGCGACAACTGAATTCCAGATACCCTCTGAAAAGAAAGAGCATCTTCCTCTGCAGGATCTCTCTGGTCATGCTTCTCAAGCAGACTGGAGTCCGGCTATGCCTTGGCAGAATTCACCAGAGGAAGACACTTTTGAAGATAACCTGGAGCCATCTACTGCTGAAAGAAACACTCAGGGCCTCAACTCTCATCTCCAACCAAGACAGGAAGTGTCTGTCACAGCGACTACGATGCAAGAACCACAGAGGTTTCTAGGTGAAAAGAGTTGGCATCCAGAATATCAGAATCTGAGTCAGGTGAATGGCCTACAGCAGCACGAGGAACCAGGGAATGGACATCATGAGGTTGTGAAACAGAATGCACCTCATGACCAAGAACACCCATGCCTTTTGATTGGAGCATTAGATCCATTTTCATTTTAGTTTATTATTTTTTTCTTTTTTTTCATTGATTAAGGTATTATATATGTGTCCTTATCCCCCACAATCTCCCCCCACCCCCCAGTCCTGCCCTCACCCTCAACCCCTGTTGTCAGTGTCCATCGCTTATGCATATATGCACGCATACACGTCCTTTGGTTGATCTCTCCACCTTACCCCAACCTCCCCTACCTTCCCTCTGAGGTTTGAACATCTGACCGATGGTTCTCTGACTCTAGATCTGTTTGTGTTCATCGGTTTATGTTGTTCATTATAATCCACAAATGAGTGAGATCATGTGATATTTATCTTCCTCTGACTGACTTATTTCACTTAGCATAATGCTCTCCAGCTCCATCCATGCTGTTGCAAAAGGTAGGAGTTCCTTCCTTTCTACAGCAGAATAGTATTCCATTGTGTAGATGTACCAAAGTTTTTTAATCCACTCATCTGCTGATGGGCACTTAGGCTGATTCCAAATCTAAGCTATTGTAAATTGTGCTGCTATGAACATAGGGGTGCATATACCCTTTCTGATTGGTGTTTCTAGTTTCTTGGGATATATTCCTAGAAGTGGGATCACAGGGTCAAATGGGAGTTCCATTTTTAGGTTTTTGAGGAAACTCCATACTGTTCTTCACAGTGGCTGCACCAGTCTGCATTCGCACCAGCAGTGCACGAGGGTTCCTTTTTCTTCGCATCCTCACCAGCATTTGTCATCTGTTGGTTTGTTGATGATAGCCATTCTAACAGGTGTGAGATGGTACCTCATTGTTGATTTCATTTGAATCTCTCAGATGATTAGTGACTTTGAGCATGTTTACATGTGTCTCTTCGCATTCTTTATGTCTTCTTTAGAAAAGTATCTATTTAGATCCTTTGCCCATTTTTTGATTGGGTTGTTGATCTTCCTTTTGTTAAGTTGCATGAGTTCCCTGTAAATGTTGGAGATTAAACAGTTATTGGAGATATTGTTAGCAAATATGTTCTCCCATGCAGTGGGTTTACTTTTTGTTTTGTTGATGGTTTTCTTTTGCAGTGCAGAAGCTTTTTATTTTGATGTAGTCCCATTTGTTTATTTTCTCTTTAGTTTCCATTGCCCTAGGAGCTGTGTTGGTGAAGATATTGCTTTGACATATGTCTGCAATTTTGCTGCCTGTGTAGTCCTCTAATATTTTTATGGTTTCCCGTCTTACATTTAAGTCCTTTATCCATTTTGAGTTTATTTTTGTGGATGGTGTAAGTTTGTGGTCTAGTTTTATTTTCTTGCATGTGTCTGACCAAATTTCCCAGGATGATTTATTGAAGTGATTGACGAATCCATTGTATATTCCTGCCTCCTTTGTCAAATATTAATTGAGCATAGTGGTTTGGATCGATTTTGGGGTTCTCTATTCTATTCCATTGATCTATATGTCTGTTCTTGTGCCAGTACTAGGCAGTTTTGAGAACCGTGGCTTTGTAATACATCTTAATATCTGATATTGATATACCTCCTACTTTGTTCTTTCTCAGGAACGCTGCAGCTATTCGGGATTTTTTTTTTAAATCCCAGATGAATTTTTGGAGAGTTCTTTCTAGATCTGTGAAATATGCTGTTGGTATTTTAACGAGGAGTGCATTGAATCTATAGATTACTTTAGGTTGTATGGACATTTTATTGATGTTGATTCTACCAATCAATGAACATGGTATGTTCTTCTATATGTTTATGTCTTCCTCTATCTCCTTTTTCAATGTCCTGTAGTTTTATGAGTAGAGGTCTTTTACCACCTTAGTTAACTTTATTCCTAGGTATCTTATTTTATTTTTTTTTTTGTAATGGTAATTGGGATTGTTTTTTTAATCTCTCTTTCTGTATGTTCACTATTGTTGTATAAAAATGCCACAGATTTTTTTAAATTTCTTTATTGATTAAAGTATTGCATATTTGTCCTCATCCCCCCATTCCCATCCCACACCCCTCCCCACACATGCCATAGATTTCTTGGCGTTAATTTTATTTCCTGCTACATTGCCGAATTCATTTATTAAGTCTAATAATTTTTTGATGGAGTCTTTAGAGTTTTCATGTCATCTGCGAGTAATGAGAATTTTTCGTCTTCTTTTCCAATGTGGATGCTTTTTATTTCTTCTTCTTGTCTGATCGCTTTAGTTAGCACTTCCAGTACTATGTTGAATACGAGTGGTGAAAGCAGGCATCCCTGTCTTGTTCCTGTAGTTAAGGGAAATGGTTTTAGTTTTTGCCCATTGAGTATGATGTTGGGTGTAGGTTTGTCATATATTGCTATTATTATGTTGAGGTATGATCCTTCTATTCCCACTTTGCTGAGAGTTTTTGTTTGTTTTTTTTTTTTCAGAAAAGGGTGTTGGATTTGTCAAATGCTTTTACTGTATCAATTGATTTGATTATGTGATTTTTGTCTCTCAGTTTGTTTATGTGATATATCACATTTATTGATTTGTGGATATTGTACCAGCCTTACATCCCTGGCATAAATCCCACTTGGTCATGGTGTATGATCTTTATAATGTAATATTGGATCAGGTTTGCTAGAATTTTGTTGAGGATTTTAGCATCTAAGTTCAGGAGGGATATTAGCCTGTAGTTTTCTTTCTTTGTGGTGTCTTTATCTGGTTTTGGGATAAGGGTAATGCTGGTTAGCCCCTCACCTATGGTGGTATAAGACCTGCACCCACACCATTAACACTAAAGGCTGAATTACAGCCTTTTATAGAAAACCTAGATCTGGGGAGCACTGTGATGCTTCGATCAATATATTATAATATTGATCAGATGTAATTATCATCTATATATCTTGCACTTATTATCTCCTAAAGTTGGTCAACAATCTATTGTGCTAATATTACCAACTCTACTTTTATTTATTTATTTATTTATTTTTTAAAATTTCTTTATTGATTAAGGTATCACATATTTGTCCTCATCCCCCCATTCCCATCCCACACCCCTCCCCACACATGCCCCTACCCCCCTGTTGTCCTTAACCGCTGGTTAGGCTCATATGCTTGCACACAAGTCCCTTGGTTGATCTCTCCCCTTTACCTCTACCCTTCCCTACTCTCCCTCTGAGGCCCGACAGTCTGATCCATGCCTCCTTGTTTCTGGGTCTGTTTTTGTTCATCAGTTTATGTTGTTCATTATTTCCCCTAGATGAGTAAGATCATGTGCTATTAGAAATACACTTATAAGATCCGAAAATGAGACAAGTAATAATGGTTATGGTGACAGGCAAATGAATCAGTCTGTAGTGAGTTTCTTTCTGGGCCAACAGTTCTTTTGAGACCCAATTTCAATTTCCAACAGTTCCTTATGTGTACATGTCAGCACTGACATTACAGTTCTGGATGGTGGACAAATGGTGGTAATGCAGGTCCGACTGTCTCTGGTTTGGTCCTGGGCAACCTGCAGTGATGCACAGCTGTTAACTGCTAGTATGGGAAGGCCACATCAGCATCTTCTGTCTCTGGACTGCTTCTCTTCTGCCTTCATGGCTGGAGTAGTCCTGTCGATTCCTCTCTGTTGCTGGAATCCACATGGTCTTGGAGTTGTTTTCTGAAAATATACAAACATATTCTCGACCAAAAGTTAATAAAGGAATATTTTCTATAAATTTGACTTGGGATCCTATTTCATTTTTTGCCCAAATGATTTTCCTCTGGCTTGTTTTGTCACCTTGTGTGTTTTTCATGGGTGTCTTGCTTTTAGCCTTACAATTAATTTTCTAAAGTATTAATTTTCTAGATGTAATTTACTTACAGGATATTTTTCCTTACATGATATTCCTCTACTATCCCCTCCTTTTTTGATTTAAATGTTAGGAAGCTTTTGAAAATTTTATAATGTAGTCTTGATGGCTTTTACATTTTAATTTTTTGCACTATAATATTACTGTTTTAGGTTCATTACATGGTGAACAATTTTATCATGAGATGCAGTACCAATAAAAATTTTAGTTAACACTTTGGGAACACCTTTTTGTCCAGTACAATTAATTTTTCTAGAATATTCGCTTATTTCAACTAGCCAATTTAAATTTGCCTGAAAACTTGACTACTATTTTACTGTCAAATTTATTACTCTAACAACAATCTTATTTTACCCTGTAAATATTGGTGGAAGGGATTATTTGCCTTCTTGAGTATGTCCTGAGCATTCCTGGTGGTAGGCTGGATTTAGATATCGTAAACCCACTTCCCCACACCATGGGTACAAGACAACTCAAACAATTCTTGTTGGAGTGAGAGGGCAGCTGCTGTTGGCCAAGTCTCTGTCGGTCACCTGGGTCCTGATCTGAGCTGGGCATGGGAAGCACGAAGCAGCCATGTGGGCAGCAGACCTCCCTCAGAAGGGGCTAGGGTTCAGGCCCCAGCAATGTTGGGGGGGTGAGGATCTGTGCCCCACCTCTGTTGATCCCCAAATTCTCTCCTGCTGGCCCCTCTGCGACTGTGCCTGTCTTAGGTTGTTCCTTCCTTGAGGAATCTTACCCGTCTCTGGCTAACCAGCCATCCTCCGGGGCCAAGCAGGGTGACGTGAGGTTCAGTTTTGTCTCCTTGGTAACCTATGCCCCCGTGGCCTCCATGCCCAGAACCTGCCTTGGGATCCCCTCGCCTGTTGGCGGGGCCCCAGCACTGATCACATATCTTGTGGAACCCGGGTTTCTTCTCCAGGGAGGGCTCAGTTCGCCCCACTGGGTGAGAGACAGATCCATGGCACCAGCCATCACGAGATTTCAACTTCGACAAGAACAGAGAGCTCATACAACAGCTGTGAGCAATTGAATTGTGAGAAGAGGGTCTCTCTTGGCCTAAAGGGTAAGAGGGATCAATATAGAATGCTCAGTTGCCTTCCCAGGAGGCCCTCTACACAATGAAAAGGATTAAATCCTTACATGTCCTTTTAAAATTGCTGCCAGACATTCAAAGAATTAGTTTGTATGTTTGCTTGGGATAATTGTATATTATGCTATTGTAATTCTAATGTATCAAGAGATGTGTTAAGTTTGTCTCCAAGCACCAAACAGATGATTTTTTTTTTTATCCCCAAGGGTGCGAGGAACTATTATAAGTACTGGGGGTAATCCAAATCTGGGAAAAATTTTAATGATAGTGTAGAATAATATCATGTAAGGATATTCTTTGTTCTAGTCCATGGCAATTCCCTTTCAAACTGGCCGTCCATTTCTTTTTATATAGACAAGGTCTTAGTTACATTTTCTGCACCTCTACCGGGGGCACGTAGTGATAGTAGTAACACCCTTTCTTTGGTGTCCATACAAGCCAGAAACCTCTCTTTAATTGTACACACAAAGGGGCATTGTTCTGATTTCGTGTCATACAAAAGGGAAGCTGGGTGGAGACCCCTGTGTATTTATACTTTCTTGCCCCACCCATGGACCTCCTGGATGTCCAGGGTGTTTGGTATTATTGGTAACTACATTAGTCAGGGGATCAGCCCATGTAAGGGGTCTTACCCATGAAGGGTCAGGAGCATCAGACCAAAATACTTACCCTCTTGTCCCAGGTAAAATTACCGTACATCTGATGATTGCTAGCGTGGCTAGAAAGGCATTCTCAGGCATTCTTGGGTTTCTGGTTACCTCACAATTTCTTCCCTGAGGTTTGACGTTCTGATTGATGTTTCTCTGTTTCTGGATCTATTTTTCCCCCCCATCAGTTTATGTTGTTCATTATATTCCACAAATGAGTGAGATCATGTGTTATTTATCTTTCTCTGCCTAGCTTATTTCACTAAGCATAATGTTCTCCATCTCCATCCATATTGTTGCAAATGGTAAGAGCTCCTTCTTTTTTACCACAGCGTAGTATTCCATGGTGTAGATGTACCACCATTTTTTAATCCACTCATCTGCTGATGGGCACTTAGGGTGTTTCCAAATCTTAGCTATGGTGAATTGTGCTGCTATGAACATAGGGGTGCATATATCCTTTCTGATTGATGTTTCCA
The DNA here is from genome assembly GCF_027574615.1 of Eptesicus fuscus. Taxonomy (NCBI): domain Eukaryota; kingdom Metazoa; phylum Chordata; class Mammalia; order Chiroptera; family Vespertilionidae; genus Eptesicus; species Eptesicus fuscus. The sequence goes on along the minus strand of NC_072473.1, from coordinate 59,276,175 downwards.
GTTTCTTGGGATATATTCCTAGAAGTGGGATCACTGGGTCAAATGGGAGTTCTATTTTTAGTTTTTTAAGGAAACTCCATACTGTTCTCCCCAGTGGCTGCACTGCGACTGCATTCCCACCAGCAGTGCACGAGGGTTCCTTTTTCTCCACATCCTTGCCAGCACTTGTCATTTGTTGACTTGTTGATAATTGCCATTCTGACAGGTGTGAGATGGTAATGCATTGTTGTTTTGATTTGCATCACTCTAATGATTAGTGATTTAGAGCAGGTTTTCATATGTCTCTTGGCCTTCCTTCTGTCTAGTTTTGAAAAGTGTCTATTCAGATCCTTTGCCAATTTTTTGAATGGGTTGTTTATCTTCTTTTTGTTAAGCTGCATGAGTTCCCTGTAAATGTTGGAGATTAAACCTTTATTGGTGATAACATTGGCAAATATGTTCTGCCATACAGTGGGCTTTCTTGTTGTTTTGTTGATGGTTTCTTTTGCTGTAAAAAAGCTTTTTATTTTGATGTAGTCCCATTTGTTTATTTTCTCTTTAACTTCCATTGCCCTAGGAGCAGTATCAGTGAAGAAGTTCTTTTGGCATATGTCAGAGATTTTTCTGCCTGTAGATTCCTCTAGTATTTTCATGGTTTCCTGTCTTATGTTTAAGTCCTTGATCCATTTTGAGTTTATTTTTGTGTATGGTGTAAGTTGGTGATCTAGTTTCATTTTTTTGCATGTATCTGTTCAATTTTCCCAACACCATTTGTTGAAGAGACTGTCTTGACTCCATTGTATGTTCATGCCTCCTTTGTCAAATATTAATTGAGCATAGTGATTTGGATAGATTTCTGGGTTCTCTATTCTATTCCATTGATCTATATGTCTGTTCTTTTGCCAATACCAGGCAGTTTTGAGAACAGTGGCTTTGTAATACAGCTTGAAATCTGTTATGGAGATCCCACCTACTTTGTTCTTCATTCTCAGGATTTCTGTGGCTATTTGGGGTCTTTTTTTATTCCAGATGAATTTTTGGAGAGTTCTTTCAAGGTCTGTGAATTATGCCGTTGGTATTTGAATGGGGAGTGCATTGAATCTATAGATTGATTTGGGTAGCATGGACATTTTGATTATGTTGATTCTACCAATCCATGAACATGGTATGTTCTTCCATCTGTTTATGTCTTCCTCTATCTCTTTTTTCAGTGTTGTGTAGTTTTCCGCGTATAGTTCTTTTACCTCCTTAGTTAAGTTTATTACTAGGTATCTTAATTTTTGTGGTGTGATGGTAAATGGGATTGCTTTTTTAGTCACTCTTTCTGTAAGATCATTATTGTAGTGTAGAAATGCCATAGATTTCTTAGCATTTATTTTGTATCCTGCTACTCTGCTGAATTCATTTATTAAGTCTGGTAATTTTTTGATGGAGTCTTTAGGGTTTTCTATGTACAGTATAATGTCATCTGCAAATAAGGACAGTTTTACTTCTTCTTTTCCAATTTGGATGCCTTTTATTTCTTCTTCTTGTCTAATTGCAATGGCTAGTATTTCCAACACTATGTTGAACAGGATTTGTGAGAGGGCATCCCTGTCTTGTTCCTGTTCTTAGGGGAAATGATTTTAGATTTTGCCCATTGAGTATGATGTTTGCTGTGGGTTTGTCATATATGGCTTTTATTATGTTGAAGTATGATCCTTCTATTCCCAGCTTGCTGAGAGTTTTTATCAAGAAAGGGTGTTGGATTTTGTCAAATGCTTTTCCTGCATCAATTGATATGACTATATGGTTTTATTTCTCAATTTATTTATGTGATGTATCACGTTTATTGATTTGTGAATATTGTACCATCCTTGCATCCCAGGGATAAATCCTATTTGGTCATGGTGTATGATCTTTCTGATGTAGTGCTGGATTCGATTTGCTAGAATTTTGTTGAGGATTTTGGCATCTATGTTCATGATGGATATTGGCCTGTAATTCTCCTTCATTGTGTTATCTTTATCTGGTTTTGGCATTAGGGTGAGGCTGGCTTCATAGAAGGAGCTTGGAAGTGTTCCTTCTTCTTGAATTTTCTGGAATAGTCTGAGGAGGATAGGTTTTAGCTCCTCCTTGAATGATTTATAAAACTCCCCTGTGAAGCCGTCTGGCTCCGGGCTTTTGTTTGCTGGAAGCTTTTTGATGACTGCTTCAATTTCTTCCATAGTTATCAACCTATTGAGATTTTTAATATCTTCCTGAGTAAGTTTTGGAAGGTTGTGTTTTTCTAGGAATGTGTCCATTTCCTCCAGGTTGTCTAGTTTGTTGGAATAGAGTTGTTCATAGTATTTTTTGACAATTTTGTATTTCTGTGGGGTCTGTTGTTATGTCACTTCTTTCATTTCTGATTTTGTTTATTTGGGTCCTCTCTCTTTGCTTCTTGGTGAGACTGGCTAGAGGTTGATCAATCTTGTTTATCCTTTCAAAGAACCAGCTCTTCGTTTTGTTGATCTTGTGTATTGTTTTTTGGGTCTGTATGTCATTCATTTCTGCTCTGATCTTTATTATTTCTTTTCTTCTGATCACTGTGGGCTTTTCTTGTTGCTCCCTTTCTAATTCTTTGAGTTATTGAGTTAGATGATCTATTAACATTTTTTCTTGTTTTTTGAGGTAGGCCTGTAGAGCTATACATTTCCCTCTCAGGACTGCTTTCATTGTGTCCCATATGATTTGCAATGTTGTGTTTTTATTGTCATTAGTCTCCAGGATGTTTTTAATTTCTTCTTTGATCTCAGTGATAACCCAATCATTGTTTAGTAGCATGCTATTCAGTTTCCAAGTGTTTGAATTTTTTGGAATGTTTTTATTGTAGTTTATTTCTAATATTATGCCATTGTGGTCTGAGAAAATGCTTGATATGATTTCAATCTTCTTGAATTTCTGGAGACTTTGCTTGTTACCCAATATATGGTCTATTTTTGAGAATGTCCCATGTGCACTTGAGAAGAACGTATATTCCATGGCTTGGGGTGAAATACTCTGAAGATGTCAATTAGGTCCATCTGATCTAGTGTGCCATTTAGAATTGCTGTTTCTTTGCTGATTTTTTTGTCCAGAGGATTTATCCATTGATGTCAGTGGTGTATTAAAGTCCCCTACTATGATTGTATTGATGTCGATCTCTCCCTTGATATCTTCCAGCAGATTTTTTATGTATTTGGGCGCTACTGCATTGGGTGCATATACGTTTATCAGAGTTATATCTTCTTGCTGGATTGTTCCCTTTAGTATTATGTAGTGGCCTTCCTTATCTCTTATTATAGCCTTTACTCTGAGGTCTATTTTATCTGATATAAGTATTGCAACCCCAGCTTTTTTCTCATTTCCATTTGCCTGAAAAAAGTTTTTCCATCCCTTCACTCTCAGTCTGTGTGAGTCTTTTGCTGTAAGGTGGGTCTCTTGTAGACAGCAAATATATGGGTCATGTTTTCTTATCCATTCAGCTACCCTATGTCTTTTGATTGGTGTATTTAATGCATTTACGTTTACTGTTATTATTGATAAGTACCTGTTTGTTGACATATTTTTCCTTAGTGTTTGTGTTTCTTCTTGCCTTTCTCTTTCTTCTTTTTACAGCAGCCCCTTTAGCATTTCTTGCATTGCTGGTTTGGTAGTGATGAACTCTCTTAGCCCTTTTTTGTCTGTGAAGCTTCTTATTCCACCTTCAATTTTGAATGATAGCCTTGCTGGGTATAGTATTCTTGGATTCAGTCCCTTGTTTTGCATCACTTTGTATATTTCATTCCATTCCCTTCTGGCCTGGTGTGTTTCTGTTGAGAAATCAGTTGATATTCTGATAGGAGATCCCTTGTAGGTAACTTTCTGTTTCTCTCTGGCAGCCTTTAAGATTCTTGCTTTGACGTTGGTGTTCGTCAATTTAATTATGATGTGTCTTGGTGTTGGTCTTTTGGGGTTCAACTTGTTTGGGACTCTGTGTACTTCTTGGACTTGGATAGTTTTTTTTCTTGCCAATATCAGGGAAGTTTTCTGTCATTATTTCTTCTAATAGGTTTTCTATTCCTTGCTTCTCTTCCTCTCCTTCTTTTATCCCTATTATTCAAAGGTTGTTTCGTTTTGTGTTGTCCCGAAGCTCCCTTAGGCTCTCCTCTTGCTTTTTAAGTCTTCTTTCCAGTTGCTGCCTGTGGTTGTGTGTTTTTTCCTACCTTGTCTTCTAATTCTCTGATGTGGTCCTCAGCCTCTTCTACTCTACTCTCTAAGCCTTCCATTGTGTTCTTTATTGCAGCTATGTCGTTCTTCATCTACTCTTGGTTTCTTTTCATGTTGGTGACGTTTTCATTCAGTTCCTTATAGTTCTCATTGAGTTGTGTGTATTTGTCATCCATCCATTTAAATATCCTTATAACGAATACTCCGAATTCTTTCTCTGTTAAGCTGCTAGCCTCAAGTTCATTTAACTCCCTTTCAGGTGATTCCTCTTTTTCCTCCCTTTGGGAATTTCCTTTTTTCCTCCCCATGTTTTCCTGTAATGTTTTAATTGTAGATCCGCTTGCTTTGCTACCCAGGTTCTTTTGGAGATGGTGCTACTGGTGTAATCTCTCAGTTCTCCTGGGCTTGGTAATCTAGTGTGGCTCCCTACTTGAGCTACTTGGGTTCTCTTGATGTAGGCCTGCAAGCTTGAGAGACACAACTGTGGTGTCTAAAAGTCAGCAGCTATGGAGTGAAGTGTCCCAGTCTTTGCTGTCTTGCACCCTTAGTTGAAATCGCGCTTGTCCAGTGGGGACTCACAGTGGCACCCAGGAACTGTCTGTTGGGCGAGCTCCCAGTGGCTCCCACTATCACCCTGTGTGTAGATGGGCTCATGGTGCCTGCCTGTTGTAAATTCGCTTCTGTGGAGGTGTGTTTGCAGGCGCAGAGCTCTGATGCACTCTGAAGTTAAACAGCTAGGGTGTATGTGGGAAGTTATTCAGGAGAAAGGAGTTCAGAGTTTCTGCTGTGGGGCAGCGTGTCCTTAGCTATACAGAATCACAAGCAACAGGGGCTCAAAGCAGCTCCCCAGAAGACCCTGTGGATATATGGGCTTAGGGCACCTTCCCTTGTTGTAGCCATGAGTTTGCCCGCCCTTGAGTATGCGCGAACTGGTGGTGCGCCCGCCGGAGCAAAGCTCTGACGCACCCTGGCACTGAAGTTGCACCACAGAGGTGTCCGTGGGCAGTTATTTCTGAAGAGGTAGTTCAGAGATTCTACTGCAGGGCCGAGCACCCTTGACTGTGCAGAATCACCCCCTCAGGGGCTCTCAGTGGTTCCCAAGCACTGCCTGGGTAGTGGAGTGCCTGGGTGCCTATGGGCTGGGGACATGGAAAATCCTGAGTTCTGGTGCTGGGGAGGTGGAGGTTGTACTTACTGCTTTCAGCGGCGCACTTTTGGAGGTGGAGGTCTCAGGGTTTGCGCATCTGCAGCTGGGGTGGCAGGTCTTCTACCAGAGTGGCTGTAGTGACCAGGTTTGCTTCCGAGACCAGACTGGGTGGTGGTAAGGTTAGGATTCTAGTCTCTAGCAGTTCCGTTCTTAAAGATGGCGGGGTCTCTGTGCCACTGGTGTCTTCCCCAGAGTGTTGGCAGTGGCCACGGGGTTTTGCCAACCAAGACTGCCTGGATTGGAAGCCCCCTGGAAGAGCTGCAGGGTCTAACTGTCCCTATTTCACTCACATACACACCCACACATGTGCACACACACCTCTATCACTCTTTCACTCGATCACACACTCATCCTGCCTACCTTCCTGCCAGTCGCCATCTTCCAACTCCTCCTGGAAGCTTTTTGATTACTGTTTCAATATCATCAGTATCAGCCTATTCAGGTGTTTTGATTCTTCCTGATTGAGTTTTGGAAGCTTGTATTTTTCTAGGAATGTGTCCATTTCGTCGAGGGTGTCCAGTTTGTTGGAGTAGAGTTGTTTATAGTATTTTTTTTTTTACAATCCTTTGTATTATTGTGGGGTCTGTTATTTCACTTCTTTCACTTCTGGTTTTGTTTATTTGGGTCCTTTCTCTTTGTTTCTTGGTGAGCCTGGCTAGAGGTTCATCAATCTTCTTCATCCTTTCAAAGAACCAGCTCTTGGTTTCATTGATCTTTGTGATTTTTTTTTTTTTTGTCTCTATATTGTTTCTTTCTGCTCTGATTTTTATTATTTCCTTCCTTCTGGATACTGTGGGCTTTTCTTGTTTCTCTCTTTCTAATTATTTAAGTTGCAAGGTTAGATAATTTATTACCATTGTTTCTTGTTTTTTTGAGGTAGGCCTGTAGAACTATGAACTTCCCTCTTGGGACTGCTTGCATTGTGTCCCATAGATTTTGGATTGTTTTGTTTTCACTGTCATTTTTTTTCCACTATGATTTTCATTTCCTCTTTGATTTCTTTGGTAAACCAATCATTGTTTAATAACATTTAGCCTCCAAGTGTTTGATTTTTTCATTGTTTTTATTGTAGTTGATTTCCAGTTTTTTTGCCATTGTGATCAGAGAAGATAATTATTATGATTTCTCTCCTCTTGAATTTGAAGAGACTTTGCCTGTGTCTTAATATGTGCTCTATCTTTGAAAACGTCCCATGTGCACTGGAGAATAATGTATATTCTGTAGCTTTGGGGTGAAATGTCACCCCAAAGATGTCAATTAAGTCTCTCTGATCTAGTGAGTTATTTAGGATTGCTGTTTCTTTGCTGATTTTTTGTTTAGAGGATTTATCCAGTGGTGTCAGTGGGATATTAAATTCCCATACTATGACTGTATTACTATTGATCTCTCCCTTGATTTCTTCCAGAAGTTTTTATATGTATTTGAATGCTCCTGTATTGGGTGCATATATGTTTACCAGAGTTAGATCTTCTTGTTGAATTGCTCCCTTTATTATTATGTAGTAGCCTTCCTTATCTCCTGTTATCACCTTTACTTTGAGGTCTATTTTGTCAGATATAAGTATCACAACCCCAGCTTTTTTCTAATTTCCATTTGCCTGAAAATTTTTTTCCATCCCTTCACTTTCAGTCGGTGAGAATCCTTTGTTCGGAGGTGGGTCTCTTACAGACAGCAAATATATGGGTCATGTTTTCTTATCCATTTAGCTAACTTATATTTTTTGATTGGAGCATTTAATCCATTTACATTTAATGTTATTATTGATAAGTACTTGTTTGTCGTCATTTTTTTTATTAATGTTTGTGTTTCTTCTTGCCTTTCTGTTTCATCTTTTTACAGCAGTACCTTTAGCATTTCTTGCATTGCTGGCTTGTTGTAATAAACTCACTTAGCACTTTTTTGTCTGTGAATCTCCTGATTTCACCTTCACTTTTAAATTATAGCCTTGCTGGGTATAGTATTCTTGGATTCAGTCCCTTGCTTTGCATCACTTTGTATATGTCATTCAATTCCCTTCTGGCCTGTTGTGTTTCTGTTGAGAAATCAGTTGATATTCTAATAGGAGATTCCTTGTTGGTAACTTTCTGTCTCTCTCTGGCAGCCTTTAAGATTCTTACTTTTTCATTGTTCTTTGCCAATTTAATTATGATGTGTCTTTGTGTCGGTGTATTGGGGTTCATCTTGTTTGGGACTCTATGTGCTTCTTGGACATGTGTAGTTTTTCTGTTGCCAATATCATGGAAGATTTTCTGTCATTATTTCTTCAAACAGGTTTTCTATTCCTTGCTCTCTTCCTCTCCTTCTGATACCCCTATTTTGCAAATGTTGTTTCATTGTGTTGTTCCAAAGCTCCTTTAGGCTCTCCTCTTGCTTTTTAAATTTTCTTTCCAGTTGTTGCTGTGTTTGTTTGTTTTTTCCTACCTTGTCTTCTAATTCGCTGATGCGGTCCTCAGCCTCTTCTAGTCTACTGTTTAAGCCTTCCATTGTGTTCTTTATTGCAGCTATGTCATTCTTCATTTCCTCTTGGTTTCTTTTCATGTTGGTGACATTCTCATTCAGCTCCTTATAATTCTCCTTGAGTTGTGTGTATTTGTAATTGATTTGTGTGTTTTTGTCATCCAGCCATTTGAGCTTCCTTATAACCATTACTCTGAATTCCTTCTCTGACAAGTTACTTGCCTCAATTTCATTTAACTCCATTTCTGGTTATTCCTCTTTTTCTTTCCTTTGAGGATTGCTTTTTGTCTTCCCATGTTTTGCTGTAACATTTTAACCCTTTGCACTTGCTTACTTTTTTCTCGATTCCTTTATTCTAATGCTAACCGTGTCGAGTCATGCTCGACATCCGAGTGCAAAAGGTTAATTGTAGATTTGATTGATTTGCTACCCAGGTTCTTTTGGGGATGGTATTACTGGTGTGATCTCTGAAGTTTCCTGGGTTTGGTAATCTAGCATAGCTCCCTACTTGAGCTATTTGGGTTCTCTTGATATAGGCCTGCAAGTTGGAAAGGCGCAATTGCAGTGTCTAGAATTCAGCAGCCATAGAGGGGAATGTCCCAATTTTTGCTGTCTTGTGCCCTTGGTTGAAGTTGCGCGTGCCCAGTGGGGACTCCCAGTGGCACCCAGGAGCTCTCTGTTGGGGTGGTGGGGCTCAGGAGGCCTGTGCTCTGGAAAGGCATGACTGTGGTGTCCGGAGTTTTCTAGTTGTGGGGTGAGCCAACTCAGCTTTTGCTACTGCCCTTGTGGTTGGGTACACATGCCCCCAATGGCAGCTCACAGGGGCACCTGCAGTGTGTTTGCCCGTAGGGTGTACTGATGCACTCTGAGGGGCCCTGGCGCTGAAGCCACACCATCATGGTGTTTGTGGGCAGGTCTCCCAGAAGAGGGAATTCAGAGTTTCTACAGCCCAGCAGTGCACCCATGTTTGTATAAGTGTTCACCCAACTGGGGCTCACAGTGGCGCCCAAGGGATGCCTGTAGAACAGCGGGCTTGGGAGGCCTGCATGTAACTGTAGTGTCCAGAGTTCTGCAGCTGTGGGGTGGGATGACTCAGTTTTTGCTGCTGTGCCTGTGGTTGAATACACAAGCTCCCAGTGGCAACTCACAGGGGCACCGGCAGTGTGTTTGCCAGCGCTGCACACTGAAGCACTATGAAGGGCCCTGGCACTGAAACCGCACAATTGAGGTGTCTGTGGGCAGGTATCCAGGATGAGTGAATTCAGAATTTCTACTGCCGGAGTGCATCCCTGTTTGTCCAAAATCACACCCAGTGGGGGCTCACCGCGGCTCCCAAGAGCGCCCTGTGGATCCATGGGCTCAGGGGGTCTGCTTGCTGGAAATGCATGACTGTGGCAGTGCGTTTGCCTGCGCAGAGCTCTGATACACTCTGAGGGGTCCTGGCGCTGAAGTTGTCCAGCTGGGGTGTCTGTGGGCAGTTATTCAGGAAGAAGGAATTCAGAATTTCTACTGTGGGGCAGCGCATCCTTGTCTGTACAAAATTACACCTAGTGGGGGCTCACAGTGGCTCCCAAGAGCAGCTTGTGGAGTGGTGTGCCCTGGAGGCCTGCGTGCTGGAATCAAGCATGTGACTGTGGTGTCTGGAGGTCTGCCACTGGGGAGGGGAAAGTCGCACTTACTGCTACGGGAGCAGTGCACCTTTGGAGGTGGAGGTCCCAGGGTCCACGGGTCTGTGGGTAGGGCAGCAGGATTTTGGCTGGAGTAGCTGCCAGGTCGCAGGCAGTGTACAAGGCCTGTCTGGGTGGTGGTGCTGATGAGTTCCTAGAAGAGGCCGCTTTCCCCTTCAAGTTGGCGTGGGTTCCCTGCCCGAGTCCCATAGTCTGGGGAGTGCCCGCAGTGGTGGTAGTTTCTCCCTGTCCAAGAGGGACTGGTCTGCCAGCCCCTGCTGCTCCTGCTGAATTTAACTGTCCATCACTCACTCACACACACACCACACACATCCACAACTCTCCTTTCATCCCCTCACTCACTCACATCCTCTCCCTCACCTCCATCCTGCCAGCTGCCATCTTTTTTCCTTCAAAGGTTATTATTGATAGGTATTTATTTATTGCCATTTTAATTCTGTATGGCTAGATTTCTCTTTCTATTTCTTCTTCTCATTACAGAAGTCCCTTTAGCATTTCTTGTAATGCTGCCTTGGTGGGGTGATGTACTCCTTTAGCCTTTTTTTTTTTTTCCAGGAAGCTCTTTATTTGACCATCTACTTTGAGTGATAACCTTGTTGGATATAGTAATCTTGGTTTCAGATCCTTGCTTTCCATTACCTTGAGTACTTCATGCCATTCTCTTCTGGCTTATAGGGTTTCTGATGAGAAATCAGGTGTCAGCCTTATTGGAGGTCCTTTGTAGTAACACTTTTCTTTTCTCTTGCTGCCTTCAAGATTCTCCCTTTTTGCCCCTTCTGGAACACCTGCTATTCAAATATTGTTATGTTTCACATTTTCCCACAGCTCCTTTAAGCTGTCCTCCTCTTTTTTAATTGTTTTTTTTTTCTTTTTCGTTCTTTGATTGAGTTATTTTTTTAACCCTGTCTTCTAATTCACTGATTTGATCCTCAGCTTCCCTTAATTTCCTGTGTATTCCTTCCAATGTGTTCTTTGTGCTATGTCATTCTTTATTACTGTTTTCATAGTAACTATCTTATGTTGTTGAGCATCTTTACCATCATTATTCTGAACTCTGTTTCAGATACATTTCTTATCTCTGCTTCATTTATCTCTTCTTCTGGATAATTCTTTTGTTCTTCCATTTGGGGGTTTCTTTGTTTCCTCATTTTGGCTGCCTGTTTGGGTTTGTTACTATGTATTAGGTAGCTCTGCTATGTCTCTAAATCTCTAGTGCAGGACAGTGTCAAACACTGTTTCTGAATATTTAGATCAGGCAAAGACTCAAAGCCTTCAGTGACCAAATCTGCCTACAGACTGATAGGATTACAACTTGAATTGCCTTCAGGCAATTATCCTCAGGTGTGGGAGACTTTTTCAACAGGATGGGGTAGTTGTTTCTGTCTGGAGGCTAATTGTTATTTTTAGTCTCTTAAGTGTCCTCAGGAACTCAGCACCATGGGGCAAGGTGTTTTCCAGTAGTATGGGTCCACTGTCTTCCCCCCAAGCAAGGCTCCTATATAGCAATTGTCTGTGTGGGAAAGATATCCTCTGTTTTGTGAGGGACTGACTCAGCAAAGGAAACCATGGTGTGTGCCTTCTGAGCTCTAACCCCAGAATCCCTGATCCTGGCTTCTGCTCCCACAGCTGCAATCCTCGGCCCTCCCTATGCCAGAGCACAAGGTGGGTGGCTCCACAGGGAATTTTGTGTTTTGGCCCTTTAAGAGGGTGCCTGAATTTCCAGCCTTTTCTCCCTGGCAAACAGTAACACTGCTGATTTTCACAGCCAGATGTTATGTGGGTACCCTTCTCAATTCTGGTGCTCTCTACTGAGAGTTCCATCTTGGGGATTAGACCCCAGAGTTCTCAGTGGCAACCCCCCACAGCTGAGATAGCTCTTTGGAACTTCAGTTGCTGTCTGTTGGTGCCAAGCCAGCCCTTCCATGCATCCACCCCTGCTACTAGTCTCTATGTGGTCTCCACTTTCGGTCTTCGGTTACCAGAGTTCTCTCCAGCAAGTCTTCCATTGGTTATTTAGGCAGTTTTTCTGTATTTTAATTGTAATTCCAGTTTATTCCTGGGAGCATGTCCGTGCAGCATCCACTTACCCTGCCACCATTTTTAATCTCTCTATGCATATGTTTTTATTTCTTTTGGGTAGATAACTAGGAGTAGAATTATTGGTTGATGTGTTAAGTTTGTTTATTGACCTTTCTAAGAAACTCCAAACTGTTTTCCAACTGACTGCACCATTTTACATCCTCACCAGCAATGTTTGAGAGTTTTAGTTTTTCTATATCTTCACCATTTAGAACCTTTGATTATGATGTATCACATTTATTGATTTGTGTGTGTCGAACTAACCTTTCATCCCAGGAAAAATCCAATATGGTCATATAATTCTTTCAATGTGTTGCTGAATTTAGTTTCCTAATATTTTGTTAAGAATTTTTGTATCTATATTCATCAAAGAGACTGGCCTATAACTTTCTTTTCTTCTAGTGTTCTATCTGGCTTCAGGATAATGCTGGCCTTATAAAATGGGATTGAGAGTATCCCTTGCTTTCAATTTTTAGGAAAAGTTTGAGAACGATTGGCATTAAATATTTTAAAAATATTTGGAATAATTCACACGTGAAGCCATGTATACTGGGCTTTACTGGGTTAAGAGGCTTTTGATTGCTGATTCAATCTTCTTACTCATTATTGTCCTATTCAGGTTTTCTGTTTCTTTTTTCTAAGTCAGTCTTGAGAGGTTGTATGCTTCTAGGATCTTATCTATTTCTACTAGGTTATAAAATTTGTTGGCATATATATATATATATATATATATATATATATATATATTTTTTTTTTTTATTTTTTTTTTTCCCCATGGGAAGCTCTTATGGTCCTATACATGTCTGTGGTCTCAGTCGTCTCAGTCGTGTGTCTTCTCTTTCATTTATGATTATATTTGTTTCACTCTTTTCTCTTTAGGTAGTGAAGGTAAAGTTCTGTCAGTTATGTTAATCTGTTTTAAAAATAGGTCTTACATTTATTTATTTGTTCTATTGTTTTTTTCTGGTCTGTATTTAATTTTGTTCTGATCTTTGTTATTTCCTTCCTTCTGCTAACTTTGGATTTAATTTGTTCTTTTCATAGTTTCTTGAGATGTAAAGTTAGGTTGTTTATTTGCTATCCTTCTGTTTTGTTAATATTACACTTACCACTTATTTGCAGTTTCATATTCCACAATTTTAGTTACACATGGTTAACTGAGCTCCAGAATATTAAATGAAAAATTTCAGAAATAAAAAAAATTCATAGGTTTTAATTTGCATGCCATTTTGAGTAGTTTGATGAAATTTCACACCATCTTTATCTCAACCAGAATGTAAATCACCTTTTTGTCCAGCACATTCACACTGCATAATTACCTATTCATTAGTCATTTAGTAGTCATCTCAGTTATCAGATTAACTGTTGTGGTATAGTAGTGATTGTGTTCAAGTAACCCTTATTTTATTTAAAAATATTCCCTAAGTGCAAGAGCAGTGATGCTGGCAATTTTGATATGACAAAGAGACCACATTCACATAATTATATTACAATATATATATATTTTTTTTTCTGCTAGTTGTTGTTAATCTCCTAGTAGACCTAATTTATAAATTAAAGTTTATTATGGTTATTCATGTTTAGGAAAAAACATAGTATATATAGGATTTGATACTATTCACAGTTTTAGTCATCCACAAGGGGTGTTGGAACATATTTCCTGCAAATAAGGGGGGCTATTATACATGCATTAAACACTATAAAAATCCCTCTCAAAACCACTTTTGTAGTATCCCATAGATATTTATATGCTATGCTTACATTTTCATTTGTGTCAAGATATTTCTTCATTTTGCTTTTGATTTTTTCTTTCAGTCATTGGTTGTTCAGGAGTGTATTATTTAATTAAATGTTTTTAGATTTTCCAGCTTTCCTCTTGTTATTGATTTCTAGTTACATGCCATTGTAGTCAGAAAAGATACTTGGTATATTTTTAATCTTCATAAATTTGCTAAGACATGTTTTCTGTCCTATCATATGGTCTATTCTGGAGAAATGTCCCATGTACACTTGAGAAGAACATGTATTTTGCTTCTGTTAGATGGAATGTTCTATAAATGTATATAGGTCTATTTGGTCTAAAATATGATTCAAGTCCATTGTTTCCTTATTGATTTTCTGTATAGATGACCTATCCATTTCTGAAAGTAGCATATTGAACTCCTCTATTACTGTAATACTGTCTATTTCTCCTTTCTGATTTATTAGTATTTGCTTAATATATTTAGGTATCCCAATGTTGGGTTCACATATTTATGATTGTTATATGTTCTTGATGAATTGACTCCCTTATAGTTATATAGTGACCTTCTTTGTCTCTTTTTATCATTTTTGGCTTAAAGTATATTTTGTCCAATGTAATGTAGCCAGTCCCGCTTTTTTTTTTCACTTTCTACTTGCATATGATACCTTTGTTCATCCCTTCGTTTTGAACTAATTTGTGTCTTTAGAGCTAAATTGTCTCTTGTAGGCAGCACGTAGTTGTGTCTTCTTTTTTATTATCCAGCCAGCCAATCAGATGCCTTTGAGTAATGAATTCAATTTACATTGAGTTATTATTGGTATCTGAGGACTTACTAATGGCATCCTATTAATTAATTTCTGTTCATTTCGTATTTCAGTTGTTTCTTTCTCTCTCTTTTATTTTTGCTTATCTTTGTAAATTGGTGATTTTTCATGATGGTATGATGTTTGACTCCCTCCTTTATTTTTCTTTTATGCACCTGCCCTAACTTTTTGCTTTGTGCTACTATGAGGCTTACGTAAGACATCTCATAGTTTAACAAGTAAAATTTTAGCTGATATCAAGTTGACTTGGATCATCTACAAAAGCATTACTCTTTTTTTCCCTTTTCATATTTTGACATCATCATTTACTTCTTTTTATATTGTGTATTCATTACTGCGGACCTGGTACGCAGATTCTTCATGTGTGATACGCTCAGAGGTTATTAAGCAAACATCCTGCTGCAATCCCTTTAATGCACTTTGAAATTCTTATCTGCTACTTTCCCAGTCTCCTCCCGCCCCCACCAAGTTGTGGGGATCCTGCCTAAATACTCTAGGTGCTGCTGTAAAGAAATGAATTTTTCAAACCTCCTTCCACACCACTGAGGTAACCTGATATTCGCTCACAGCTATCTTTGTACCTCATGAGATAGGTCACTGCAGGAAGAGGGGCAGTGTCAACACTGGGAAAGTTTGTGTTACCATCACCTCTGCTGCTAGAAAATGCATATTTATTATATTTATTTATTTATTTATTTATTTTTGTTCTAAAAACATGCTGGAATCTTACTTTAGGAAGACTGGGCTTCTGTAAATTTGTTCTTGAGCATGCATATTTGCCAAGGTCAGTACTCTCTAGTGTCTTTCCCCAACCACATCAAGAGAGGTCTGGGCAGTTTTGCTGGCTTTGTTGGTTGTGCAATTTGTATCAATGTCTGTCTGCATTACTGTATGCACAGGTAGAAGAGACTCCTCCTAGGTTCATTGGTGTGTGGTGCTAGATCTCAGAACACTCACAAAGCTACTTCTGTTTTGAAGGATGTCTAATTTATTGCTCAATAAAGGATATAAAATGACCCATGATGCTGACATCACTCCTTGTTTTCTTTTGCTGTGCAGATGCTTTTTAGTTTTATGTAGTCCCACTTGTTGGTTTTTGTTTTTGTTGCTTTCTTAAATTATTATATTCTTAAGTTTTTGTGGTTGTACAATATAGTGGCATATAAAATTAAAAATAACACGTTGATTGTTGTCATGAGAACAATATTATATATACTGTGCATAGCTAATACATTACATATTTATAAATGTTACAAATTGCTTTAAGCTGACATCTTTGAATCTGATTAGAAAATAATTTTTCTGATAGTGCACCTAAACCAACAATTTGTTTTTCTTCCTTCTTCTTTACCTTTTTTCTTCTCTCTCTTTCTTCCTCTTTTTCTGCCCTTTGTTCTTTTATGTCTTGAACTTTGCTCTACCATATTTCTTCTATTAGCCACATAAAATCATTATTCAAAAAAGTAATAAATAAACAAATGTTTCTTTTTTAATGAAACAATCTGCTAGTTAGCTAGAGATTGATAGTTTGAATTACAGAATATTGTTTTTATCTCTTACAAAATATTATATTTGTAAAAACTATTTTATTTATAAATGTGTAGTTAAAAATGGGTATACTTCTCAGTATGATCTGCAAAATAATAAATATATTTATTCTTAAACAGTTCAAACACTACGTTTATAGCAAATTAATGCAAATAAGCCCCCAAATTACTGAAGTAATTTTACTGTGCTGATTGGTTGTAAATGGAATTTGCAGTAATAAATGCAAAATAACAGTTTCAGCAATAATTATGACACAAAATTACAACACAAACTGTTTTCCAAAACATGATTTTATTGAAAGCTCTATTTAAGAACTTGGTAAAGATGGCATACAAAGCCTATGCCATTAAAGAAAATGTTAACTAAAGAATAGCATGTCCCTTTTGTTCTTGTAGCATTTCCACTTATTCATTACACCATTACAGGTTTATTCTAGAGAAAAAAACTAGTGAAATTTATGTATATTCAAGATATTTAAAAATAATTCTTCAAAAGTGAATTTTACATTTGTTACTGAACCAAAGATTACGTATTTTGGTTTAAATAAATATATCCTCAAATCTTATACCTAGTTTATTCTTTATGCTTCTGCTATAAGTACCCACAAGTATATTATCTGTAAATAAAATAATATGGTGATATATAACCAAATCATGTTTTAATGGGATGCAATTTTAACATACTACCATGCTAATTAAACAAAATGTAAAAGAATAGCCATTTAATATATCTATGTATATTTAATTTTACATGTAAATTCATATTTTTAAAATTATACAGAAATATTTTCTATAAATTTCACAGAAATGTTGCTAAGGCTACATCACAATGCAAACAAAGAACTTATGTATTCTTATATTAAATGTTAGTGAGGTCATTGTATGATTAATCAAGGCATCTATGACATAAGAAGGAAACTATTATGTATACTATAAGCATGTTAAGGGTGTATCATAACACATTTACCACGAAGAAAAGTAACTACATTATTCTTATTAGCATTTTATACAGACTGATAGTGAAGTTTATGAAAATGTCAACTCTAACATCTATGAAAATCCACAACAGTAGCTCATGAACTCTGTTTGGCACAGTAATAGGAGTTTCAATTACTTGCCTTTTAGATGTCTAATGTCAACTCTGAACAGTGAACCTGTCAAACTGTCAAAAATATATATTATAAGCATTTCCTATCATTGTTAAGAAGTATGCAAATATAGCACAGCAATTCTCTTCATAGGGCTAGCACTTTTTCTTCCTACTAAGTAATATTTTTCAGAGCTGAAATGAATTCTGTATTTAAATGCAATTTTTCTGAGATTGGTAAGAAGAAGAATCTCAGATCTAGTGGTGCATTTATTTCTTTATTTAGTATTTCTTTTTCTTAGCATACAAATACATCTGAAAGTATTCACTTTGTTGATATTGCAGGAGGAAAATTAAGATTAGGAAAATTATTCAGCCTGTAAACAAATTTCCAAATGCAATACCCACTATATCCTAGAATTGGCATGGCTGATGGCTCAGATAATATTTATGTGAAAAGAAATGATATGAACATCGGACTTATTTTGAGTTGGATCAGAGTTCTCTTAGGCCCTAGGTACTTGAGCTGAGTCCAGTTTCACTAATAATGGGAATATATAAATTTTTATGTTACCTAGATAAACAGTGAAATTCATTGTTTCCATAATATTAGGAGGCATAAAAATAGAGATAGGTAAAAAGAAAAGGGATTCCTTTACCTTTTTAGTACTAGTTATGAATTTTGTTATTGTTAAAAGTATTATATGTCTCCTTTTTTCCCGATTGATGTCCCCCACAGCCACTCCCACCCACGAGGGCAAGTCCCCATTGCCCCAGTGTCCGTGTCCATTGGTTATGCTAATATGTATGCATACACGTACTTTGGTTGATCTCTAACACCCGCGCCCTGCCTTTTCTCTGAGGTTGGACAGTCTGTTCAGTGCTACCTTGTCTCGGGATCTATTTTTGTTCATCAGTTTATGTTGATCATTATATCTCACATATGAGTGAGATCATGTGATATTTATATTTCTCTGACTGACTTATTTCACTTAGCATATAGCTCTTCAGTTCCATCCAAGCTGTTGCAAATGATAGAAATTCTTTCTTTTTTATAGCAGCGTAGTATTCCATTATGTAGATGTACCACAGTTTTCTTTTTTTTTCTCAATTTTTTTAATTAAGGTATTATATGTGTACATATCTTACCATTGTCCCCCCCCCCCAACCCCACTCCCATACATGCCCTCACAACCCAAAGTTTTGTGTCCATTGGTTATGCTTATATGCATGTATTCAAATCCTTCGGTTGATCTCTTATCTCCCCCACCTCTCCCTAACCTTCCCCCTATAATTTGACATTCTGTTGGATGCTTTACTGTCTCTGTATATATATTTTTGTTCATCACTTTATAATGTTCTTTTTTATCCATAAATGAGTGAGATCATGTGGTATTTTTCTTTCATTGACTGGCTTATTTCACTTAGCATAATGTTCTCCAATTCCATCCAGGTTGCTGCAAATGATTAGAATTCCTTCTTTTTTATGGCAGCATAGTATTCCATTGTGTAGATGTACCACAGTTTTCTGATCCAGTCATCTGCTGACAGGCACCTAGGTTGTTTCCAAATCTTAGCTTGTAAATTGTGCTGCTATGAACAAAGGGGTGCATATATCCTTTCTGATAGGTGTTTCTAGTTTCTTCGGATATATTTCCAGGAGTGGGATTACTGGGTCAAATGGGAGTTCCATTTTGAGTTTTTTGAGGAAACTCCATACTGTTCTCCACAGTGGCTGCACCAGTCTGCATTCCCACCAGCAGTGCACGAGGGTTCCTTTTTCTCCACATCCTCGCCAACACTGGTCGTTTGTTGATTTGTTGATGATAGCCATTCTGACAGGTGTGAGATGGTACCGCATTGTTGTTTTGATTTGCATCTCTCGGATAATTAGTGACTTTGAGCATGTTTTCATGTGTCTCTTGGCCTTCCTTCTGTCATCTTTTGAAAAGATTCTATTTAGGTCCATTGCCCATTTTTTTATTGGATTATTTGTCTTCCTTTTATTAAGTTGCATAAGCTGCCTGTGGATGTTGGAGATTAAACCTTTATCAGTGATAGCATTTGCAAATATGTTCTCCCATGCAGTGGGCTTTCTTGTTGTTTTGTTGATGGTTTCTTTTGCTGTAAAAAAGCTTTTTATTTTGATGTGGTCCCATTTGTTAATTTTCTCTTTAGCTTCCATTGCCCTAGGAGCAGTGTCAGTGAAGAAGTTCTTTTCGCATATGTCTGAGATTTTGTTGCCTGTGGATTCCTCTAGTATTTTTATGGTTTCCCGTCTTATGTTTAAGTCCTGTATCCATTTTGAGTTGATTTTTGTGTATGGTGTAAGTTGATAATCTAGTTTCATTTTTTTGCATGTATCTCTCCAATTTTCACAACAACATTTATTGAAAAGACTGTCTTGACTCCATTGTATGTTCATGACTCCTTTTTCAAATATTAATTGAGCATAGTGGTTTTGGTCGATATCTGGATTATCTATTCTGTTCCATTGATCTATATGTCTGTTCTTGTGCCAGTACCAGACTGTTTTGAGAACAGTGGCTTTGTAATACAGCTTGAGGTCTGGTATTGAGATCCCTCCTACTTTATTCTTCTTTTTCAGGATTGCTGTGGCTATTTGGGGTCTTTTTTTTTATTCCAGATGAATTTTTGGAGAGTTCTTTCAAGGTCTGTGAAATATGCTGTTGGTATTTTGATGGGGAGTGCATTGAATCTGTAGATTGCTTTGGGTAGTATGGACATTTTAATGATGTTGATTCTACCAATCCACGAACATGGTATGTAATTCCATCTGTTTACATCTTCCTCTATCTCTTTTTTCAGTGTCCTGTAGTTGATCGTGTATAGGTCTTTTACCTCCTTAGGTAAGTTTATTCCTGGGTATCTTACTATTTTTGGTGTGATGGTAAATGGGATTGCTTTTTAGTCTCTCTTTCTGTAAGTTCACTATTGGTGTATAGAAATGCCATAGATTTATTCGTGTTAATTTTGTATCCTGCTACATTGCTGAATTCATTTATTAAGTCTATTAGTTTTTTGATGGAGTCTTTTGGGTTTTTTATGTACAATATCATGTCATCTGTAAATAAGGACAGCTTTATTTCTTTTCCAATTTGGATGCTTCTTATTTCTTCTTCTTGTCTAATTGCAATGGCTAATACTTCCAGTACTATGTCAAACAGGAGTGGTGATAGTGGGCATCCCTGTCTTGTTCCTGTTCTTAGGGGAAATGATTTTAGTTTTTGCCCATTGAGTATGATGTTTGCTGTGGGTGTATCATATATAGCTTTTATAATGTTGAGGCATGCTCCTTCCATTCCCACATTGTTGACAGTTTTTTATAAAGAAAGGGTGTTGGATTTTGTCAAATGCTTTTTCTGCATCTATTGATATGACTGTGTGATTTTTTTCTCTCAATTTGTTTATGTGATGTTTCACGTTTATTGATTTGCGGATATTGTACCATCCTTGCATTCCTGGGATAAATCCTACTTGGTCATGGTGTATGATCTTTCTGATGTACTGCTGGAGCCGATTTGCTAGAATTTTGTTGAGGATTTTGGCATCTAGGTTCATGAGGGATATTGGTCTCTAATTCTCTTTCATTGTGTTTTCTTTATCTGGTTTTGGTATTAAGGTGATGCTGGCTTCATAGAAGGATCCTGGAAGTGTTCCTTGCTCTAGAATTTTTTGGAATAGTCTGAGGAGGATAGGTTTTAGTTCTTCCTTGAATTTTTGGTAAAACTCTCCTGTGAAGCTGTCTGGTCCCGGGCTTTTGTTTGCCGGAAGATTTTTGGTGACTGCTTCAATTTCTTTCATAGTTACTGGCCTATAGAGCTGTTTCGATTCTTCCTGATTGAGTTTTGGAAGGTTATATTTTTCTAGGAATGTGTCCATTTCCTCCAGGTTGTCCAGTTTTTTGGAATAGAGTTGTTCATAGTATTTTGTAACAATCCTTTGTATTTTGGCGGGGTCTGTTGTTATTTCACCACTTTCATTTCTGATTTTGTGTATTTGAGTCCTCTCTCTTTGCTTCTTGGTGAGCCTGGCTAGAGGTTCATCAATCTTGTTTATCCTTTCAAAGAACCAACTCTTGGTTTTGTTGATCTTTTGTATTGTTTTTTTTTTGGTCTCTATGTTGTTTATCTCCACTCTGATTTTTTTTTATTTCCTTCCTTCTGCTTACACTGGGCTTTTCCTGTTGCTCTCTCTCTAACTCTTTGAGTTGTTGGTTTAGGTAATTTATTACCATTGTTTCTTGTTTTTTGCAGTAGGCTTGTAGAACTATGAACTTCCCTCTCAGGACTGCTTTCGCTGTGTCCCATAGATTTTGGATTGTTGTGTTTTCATTGTCATTTGTTGCCATGATGTTTTTTTATTTCTTCCTTGATCTCTTTGGTAACCCAGTCATTGTTTAATAGCATGCTGTTTAGTCTCCATGTGTTTGATTTCTTTGGATTGTTTTTATTGTAGTTGATTTCCAGTTTTATGCCACTGTGATCTGAGAAGATGCTTGATATAATTTCTATCTTCTTAAATTTGGAGAGACTTTGCCTACGTCCTAACATATGGTCTATCTTTGAAAATGACCCATGTGCACTTGAGAAGAATGTAGATTCTGTGGCTTTGGGGTGAAATGTTCTGAAGATGTCGATTAATTCCATCTGTTCTAGTGAGTCATTTAGGATTGATGTTTCTTTGCTGATTTTTTGTTTAGAGGATTTGTCCAATGGTGATAGTGGGGTATTAAAGTCTCCTACTATGATTGTATTGCTGTAAATCTCTCCTTTGATATCTTCCAGGACTTTTTTATGTATTTGGGTGCTCCTGTATTGGGTGCGTATATGTTTATAAGAGTTATTTCCTCTTGTTGGATTGCTCCCTTTAGTATTATGAAGTAGCCTTCGTTATCTCTTGTTATGTCCTTCACTTTGAAATCTAATTTGTCGGATATAAGTATTGCTACCCCAGCTTTTTTTTTCATTTCCATTCGACTGGAAAACCTTTTTCCATCCCTTCATTCTCAGTCTATATGTGTATTTTTTTCTGAAGTGGGTTTCCTGTAGACAGCAGATATATGGGTTTTGTTTTCTTATCCAATCAGGTACCCTGTGTCTTTTGATTGGGGCATTCAATCCATTTACATTTAAAGTTATTATTGATAGGTACTTATTTGTCGCCATTTTTATTCTATACTCTTGTGTTTCTTCTTCGCTTTCTAGGTCCTTTTTTTTTTTTTTTTTTTTTTTTTTTTTTTTTTTTTTTTTTTTTTTTTACAGCAGACCCTTTAGCATTTCTTGCATTGCTGGTTTGGTGGTGATAAATTCCCTTAGTCCTTTTTTTGTCTGTAAAGCTCTTGATTTCACCTTCAATTTTGATTGATAGCCTTGCTGGGTACAGTATTCTTGGATTGAGACCCTTCCTTTGCATGACTTTGTATATTTAATTCCATTCCCTTCTGGCCTGATGAGTTTCTGTTGAGAAATCAGTTGCTAGTCTGATGGGGGTTCCTTTGTATGTAACTTTCTGTCTCTCTCTGGCCGCTTTTCAAATTCTTATTTTGTCGTTGGTGTTTGCCAATTTAATTATAATGTGCCTTGGTGTCGATCTTTTGGGGTTCATTTTGCTTGGGACTCTGTGAGCTTCTTGGATTTGTGTGAGTTTTTTCTTCCCTATATCAGGGAAGTTTTCTGTTATTATTTCTTCAAACAGTTTTTCTATTCCTTGCTCAGTTTACATTCCTTCTGGTACCCCTATTATTTTGATGTTGCTTGTTTCGTGTTGTCCCGAAGTTCCCTTAGGCTCTCCTCATGCTTTCTAATTTTTTTTTCTAGAAGCTGTTCTATTTGGGTATTTTTTTCCATCTTGTCTTCTAGCTCACTTATGCTGTCCTCTGCTTCTTCTAGTCTACTGTTGATACTTTCTATTGAGTTCTTTACAGCAGCGATGTCATTTCTCATTTCTTCTTGGTTCTTCTTCATTTCCTCTTGGTTCTTACCCATATTGTCGAATTTGTCTTCCAATCTTTTCAGCCACCTTATGATCATTTCTCTGAATTTTTTCTCTGATAGGTTGTTTTCCTCTAATTCGTTCACTTCTTTTTCTGGTGATGCCTGCTTTTCTTTCCTATGGGGGCTGTTTCTTTGTCTCCCCATGGTCTCTCTTCTCTGGATGTCTGGTTATATAGTTCTCTCTCTCCTTTTCTTGGTGCAGTGAAGAGTTCCTTTGAATCCGCCTGTTTGTGCAGATTAGGGACCAGAGTTCTGTTGCTCACAGCTGTTCAGTGTTCACCGTTGTCCCGGTAAGTCAGGCCTCCAATAAAACCCTCCTTCCCTTGCAAGATGGAGAGGTTTCCTCCTCTGAGCCCGCAGCTCCTGGAGGGGACCCAGCCGATGTGGTTGCTGCACGGTCAGGGGAACCCTGCCTAGCACACCTCCACCTTCTTCCAGAGTTTAGCTGTCCCTTAGCTTGCCAACAGACACTCCCCGTGAAAATCTCAGCTGTTCTTACTCTCTGCCCCAGGACCAGGCTTATAACATGTCTAATTCAGCCGCCATTTTCTCCCCCGTTGTGTACCACAGTTTTCTAATCCACACATATGCTGATGGGCACTTAGGCTGTTTCCAAATCTTAGCTATGGTGAACTGTGCTGCTATGAACATAGGGGTGCATATACCCTTTCTGATTGGTGTTTCTGATTTCTTGGGATATAGTTCTAGAAGTGGGATCACTGGGTCAAATAGGAGTTCCATTTTTGGTTTTTTGAGAAATCCCCATACTGTTCTCCACATTGGCTGCACCAGTCTGCATTCCCATCAGCACTGCTCAAGGGGTCCTTTTTCTCCACATCCTCGCCAGCACTTGTCCTCTGTTGATTTGTTGATGCTAGCCATTCTGACAGGTGTGAGATGGGACCTCATTTTTGTTTTGATTTACATGATTAGTGACTTTAAGCATGTTTTCATATGTCTCAAAGCCTTCGGTATGTCCTCTTTTGAAAAGTGTCTATTTATATAATTTGCCCATTTTTTGACTGGATCATTTATCTTCCCTTTGTTAAGTTGTATGAGTTCACTGTTAATTTTGGAGATTAAACCCTTATCTGAGATAGTATTGGCAAATATGTTCTCCCATGAAGTGGGTTTTCTTGTTGTTTTGTTGATTTTTTTCCCCCTGTGCTGAAGCTTTTTATTTTCATGTAGTGGCACGTGTTTATTTTCTCCTTAGTTTCCATTGCCCTAGCTGCTGTATCCATAAAGATATGACTATGACATATGTCTAATATTTTGCTGCCTATGAACTCTTCTAAGATTTTTATGATATCCCATCTTATATTTAAGGCCTTTAACCATTTTGAGTTTGTTTTTGTGTATGGTGTAAGTTGCTGATATAATTTCATTTTTTTGCATATATGTGACCAAATTTCCCAGCATCATTTATTGAAGAGACTATCTTGACTCCATTGTATACTCTTGCCTCCTTTGTCAAATATTAATTGAGAAGAATGGCTTGGGTCTATTTCTGCATTCTCTGTTCTGTTACATTTGTCTATATGTCTGTTCTTGTACCACTACCAGGCAGTTTTGAGAATGATGGCTTTGTAATACAGCTTGATATCTGGTATTGTGATCCCTCAAACTTTGGTCTTCATTCTCAGGATTTCTGCAGCTATTCGGGGTCTTTTTTCTTTCCAATTGAATTTTTGGAGAGTTCGTTCTAGGTCTGTGAAATATGCCATTGGTATTTTAATGGGAAGTGCATTGAGTCTGTAGATTGCTTTGGGTAGTATGGACATTTCAATGATGTTGGTTCTACCAATCCATGAACACAATATGTTCTTCCATCTGTTTATGTCTTCCTCTATCACTTTTTTAGTGTCATGTAGTTTTCTGATTACAGGTCTTTTACCTCCTTAGTTAAGTTTATTCCTAGGTATCTTATTTTTTGATGCAATGGAAAGTGGGATTTTTTTAAAAAAAAATCTCTATTTCTGTATATTCACTCTTGATGTGTAAAAATGCCATAGATTACTTGGCATTAATTTTGTATCCTGCAATTTTGCTGAATTGATTTATTAAGTCTAATAATTTTTTGCTGGAGTTAGTGTTTTCTATGTACAGTATCATGTCATCTGCAAATAATGACAGTTTTACATCTTCTTTTCCAATTTGGATACCTTTTATTTCCTCTTTTTTAATTGCTATGGCAAGCACTTATAGAACTATGTTGAACACGAGTGGTGAAAGTGGAAATCCCTGTCTTGTTCCTGTTCTTAGGTTAAATGGTTTTAGATTTTGCCTACTGAGTATGATGTTGGCTATAAGTTTGTCATATAAGGCTTTTATTATGTGGAGATATGATCCTTCTATTCCCATTTTGCTGAGGGTTTTTATCAAGAAATGGTGTTGGATTTTGTCAAATGCTTTTTCTGCATCAATTGATATGGATATATGATTTTTATCTCTCAATTTGTTTATGTGATGTATCACATTTATTGATTTGCAGATATTGTGGCATCTTTGCATCCCTGGGATAAATCTTACTTGGTCATGGTGTGTGATCTTTCTGGATCTGATTTGCTAGAACTTTGTTGAGGATTTTGGCATTTATGTTCAGGAGGGATATTGGCCTGTAGTTCTCTTTCATTATGTGTTTTTTTTTTTTTTTTCTAGTTTTAGTATTAGGGTAATGCTGGTTTCATAGAATGAGCTTGGATGTTTTCTTTACTCTTAATTTTTTTGGAATAGCCTGAGGAGGGTAGGTTTTAGTTCTTCCTTGAATGTTTTGTAAAACTCCCCTGTGACGCCCTCTGGCCCCAGGCATTTGTATGCTAGAAGCTTTTTTATTACTGCTTCAATTTCCTCCATAGTTATTGGCCTATTGAGTTTTTAGGTTCTTCCTGATTGAGTTTTAGAAGGTTGTATTTTTCTAGGTTTATGTCCATTTCCTCTAGATTTTCTGGTTTTTTTGGAATAGAGTTGTTCATGGTATTTTTAAACAATCCTTTGTATTTCTGTGGGGTCGGTTGTTATTTTGCCCCTTTCTTTTCTCATTTTGTTTTTTGGGTCCTCTCTCTTTGCTTCTTGGTGAGCCTGGCTAGAGGTTCATCAATCTTGTTTATCCTTTCAAAGAACCAGCTCTTGGTTTCATTGATCTTTTGTACTTTTTTTTTAAATGTCTCTATTTTATTTATTTCAGCTCTGATCTTTATTAAGTCCTTCCTTCTGCTCACTCTGGGCTTTTCTTGTTGCTCTCTTTCTAATTCTTTAATTTGTAGAGTTAGATGATTTAATCTCATTTTTTCTTTTATTTATTTATTTATTTATTTATTTATTTATTTATTTATTTTTTGAGGTAGGCCTGTAGAGATATGAACTTCCCTCTTAAGACTACTTTCGCTGTGCCCCATAAATTTTGGATTGTTGTGTTTTCATTGTTATTTGATAACAGGGTGCTTTTTATTTCCTCTTTTATCTCTTTGGTAAACCATTCATTGTTTGATAGCATGCTATTTAGCCCCCAAGTGTTTGCTTTTTTTTCCCTTTGTTTTTATTGTAGTTGACTTCTAATTTTATGCCATTGTTGTTTGAGAAGATGCTTGATATGATTTCTATATTTTTGAATTTGAAGAGACTTTGCCTATGTCCCTATATGTGGTCTATCTTTGAAAATTACCCGTGTGCCTTGAGAAGAATGCATAGTCCATACCTTTGTGGTGAAATGTTCTGAATATGTCAATTAAGTCCATCTGATATAGTGAGTCATTTAGGATTGATGTTTCTTTGTTGATTTTTTTGTTTAGAGGATTTATTCTGTGGTGTCCAAGAGATCTTAATGTCCCCTATTATGACAGTGTTGCTCTCTATCTCTTTCTGGATATCTTCCAGAAGTTCTTTTACGTATTTGTGTGCTTCTGCATTGGGTGCATATATGTTGTCCAGGGTTATACCCTCTTGTTGAATTGCTCCCTTTAGGATATGAAGTGGCCTTCCTTATCTCTTGTTATGGCCTTTACTTTGAAGTCTAATTTGTCAGATATAAGTATTGCTACCCTAGCTTTTTTTCATTTCCATTCTTCTGAAGAATTATTTGCATCCCTTCACTATCAGTCTGTGTGAGTCCTTTGTTCTTAGGTGGATCTCTTGTAGACAGCAGATGTATGGGTAATGGTTTCTTATCCATTTATCTACCCTATGTCTTTTGATTGAATCCTTTAATTCATTTACATTTAAGGTTAATATTGATGGTTACTTGTTTGTTGCCATTTTTATTATTCATGCCTGTGTTCCTTCTTCCCTTCTTATTTCTTCTTTTTACAGCATTCCCTTTAGCATTCTTTGCATTGCTGGTTTCATAGTATTAAACTCCCTTAGTCCGTTTTTATCTGTGAAGCTCCTGATTTCACCTGCAATTTTGAATGATAGCCTAGCTGGTATAGTATTCTTAAATTCAGTCCCTTGATTTGCATCACTTTGTATATGTCATTCCATTTCCTTCTGGCCTGTTGTCTTTCTGTTGAGAAATCAGTTGATAGTTTAATAGGAGATCCCTTGTAGGTAACTTTCTGTCTCTCTCTGGCAGCCTTCAAGATGTTTACTTTGCCATTGGTGTTTGCCAATTTAATTAAAATATGTCTTGGTGTCCGTCTTTTTGGGTTCATCTTATTTGGGACTCTGTGAGCTTCTTGAACTTGTGTGGGGTTTTTCTTCCCAATTTCAGGAATTTATTTTTGTAATTTCCTCATACAGATTTTCTATACCTTGCTCCGTTTCCTCTCCTTCTGAAACCCCTATTATGTGGATGTTGTTTCATTTCTTATAGTCCTAAAGCTTCCTTATGCTCTCCTCCTGTTTTTTAAGTTTTATTTTCCCAGTTGCTGCTCTGCTTGGGTGTTTTTTCCTACCCTGTCTTCTAGCTCACTGATGCAGTCTTCAGCTTCTTCTAGTCTACTGTTGAGGCTTTCTACTTTATTCTTTATTGCAGTGATGTCATTCTTCATTTCTTCTTGGTTCTTATTCATTTCCTTTGGATTCTCACACATGTTGTTGTATTTGTCTTCCATCCTTTTCAGCATCCTTATGACGATTGCTTTGAATTATTTTTCTGACAAATTGCTTACCTCCATTTTGTTTACTTCCTTTTCCAGTGATTCCTCCTTTTCTTTCATATGTGGTCTGTTTCTTTGTCTTCCCATTTTTGCTCCTCTCTGGGTGTCTAGTTATGTGGCTCACTCTCTACCAAGTGGACCAAAAAGCACAAAATACAACTCAACAATACACAACACAGAGGGAACAAAAACATGAGTGTATTCATGACACCGATAACCCCAAATAAAGGTGACCACCAGAGAAAAGAGTCTTAGGGGAGAGAAATAGCACTATATATATAGTCTAAACCAACAACTAAACCAGAAAATGCAAATAACAAACACCCAGAATAAAAGGAGCAGAGGTGAATCTGAAGAGGCAGAGCTTATTTCCAGAAGGTAATATAAAGGAATTGAATGAATGGGGGAATGGCCATGGTTCAATGTAGAGGAGGTAGAAAAAGAATGTGTGTTATAAGAAGAAAAGTAAAACAACAAAATACTCAATAAAAAAAGATTTCCCCTTTCTATAATCTATCTATCTATATATTCATCTATTTTTGGAAATTGAAAAGTAGGGAGCAGATAGGCCTGAGTTTGGTGAGTGAAACTAATTAAGCTATTAGTAGAAGAAGAGAACAAGTGAGGAGAGGAAAAACAAAAGCATTAAAAAAAAACAACTAAGAAACAACAAGAATAAAATTGGCTAACAGAGAAAGAGAAAAGAGAAGGGTGCATGAACTTGGATCAGAGGTGGGGAAATTAGATATATGAGTAAGCCAACAGAGACTACTATAATAGTAATGCACCAATAGAGCAGATAAAGAAGATCAATTTTTATCAAGGGGTAAAAAGAGAGAGAAAAACTAAAGCAGGAACAGGAGAAGAGAAACAGGATGAAAAAGTGGGAAGTGAGGAAGAAAGGGTTGGCATAAAGGAAAAAATGAGATAGAGTAAAACAATGAAAAAAATAAGAAAATAAAAATAGAATGTAGAACACTAATCCAAAAAAATAAAAAATAAAAAATCTATATATATAAAGGCCTAAATGACCCTCTAGCCATGTGACCAGCCAACCTGCCAGTAGCTATGTCACACACTGACCACCAGGGGGTAAATGCTCAATGTTGGAGCTGCCGAGTGACAGCAACTTTACAGAGTGCCCTCTCACAGTCCGGGACCCCTGGGGTATATCAGACTGCTAGCCTCGGCTTGATCCCCGCAGGCCAGGCTGAGGGACCCCACCAGTGCATGAATCTGTGCACCAGTCCTCTATTAATAATAATATAATATTTAAAATAATTAAAACAATAAAATAAAGAAAATAAAAAAAATAGTTTCTTAAGTAAAAGATTTTAAAAAGTGAAGTTCTTGTGCTTCCACTGAGTATTTACTGTCTCATGGGGGCTCGTCTAAGACCCCTCTCCACTGTTCTGTCTACCACGTCTCAACTTCTTCCTACATAGTCAGCACCATGTTGAATCACCAAGGGATCCACCACTCTTCTGTGTCAGAGTGCACAGCCTTGGTTTCAGGCAGGCTGGATCAATCTGCCTGCTTTGTTTTTCTGCCTGTTTTTATTCCTATTCACACAAGCGTCTATTTCTGACATGGCCTCTAGGTGGAGGTGTTTCTGTATTAGTTTCCAGGACCAAATGGCTCCACAACCCAGACCCAAGGGCTCCCTGGGGGTATTTTGAATCTTTGTTTCCCTACTGAGCTCAAGGCTGTGTGCAGCTGTGCTGCTGAGAGGGGCCTGGTCTCCAGGAGAAAAATGTCTGTTCAGGGTTGGAGGAATCAGACTATCCCAGAGCTGTCTTCCTGATTGCCTCTCCCTATTTTGTTCTCCAGCTTCCACAAAGCCACCTTCCCCTGCACTGCAGCCTAAGTGAGTGTTTTTTATTGGAAGATCCTGGGTTTAGCCAGTAAAAGCAAGGAAATTATAAAGACAAAACAACTGCGCAGCTGCATGTTTCTCTCCCCCCAGCACTGCACAGTTGGTGAAGAACTTCAGGCTGCCTTTCTGGGTGCAGCCTCCCAAGGTTGTGGGCTTAGATCTAGAGTCCCACACTGCCACCAGCCCTGTGGACCCCCTTCCACAGTCAAGCGTTATACATGTCCCCAATGTATGCTGACTTGGTGCAGCACAGTTTCCCTCTGATACTCTAGTCCCAGCTGTGTGCATTTTTCCCTCCAGCACAGGTCCCCAATCCCACTGGTCTCCCAGCTATTTCTGACCTTTCCGTCCGTGGATTGCCTCACCAGCTGTGTTTAATTTGCCAATTCCCAGTGGATGTTATTCGATTCAGCTATTTCTTCTATCTACCACCATGGCTTCCTGCAGCATCTTCTTATTTGAGGGCACTCCCTGACCACACAGGGAAGAAGGTCACAGACTTTAAGTACCAGGAAGCGAATGCTCCAGGAGCAAACCTTAACTGATCTATCTCTGAAGTTTTGACTTGCATTATTGATATTACATTTTTTAGTAATTAAGAGCAAATAATATGTGGGCTTATGTATGGAGTGTTGGTGATTCCAAGACATAGAATATTATCTCCTCAATAAACTCACTATCTTCAGGCAAGTAACCACTTTGATCCAAATCACTTGTGTGAATAACATGTAGTAAGTTATAAGAATATACTCAGTACTATAAACTTTTTTCTGGAATACAGCCACCAGAACCAAGTTTAGACTCCACTTAATAGAAAATAGATTCCTATCATGGTTGGCAGGAATGGGCTAGACTTGGAAACTTTCAAATTAACATTTTTAAATTGGTAAGCCATGTTATGAGAATTATGCCCAAGGCTATATTTTAACTTTAATCCTGTCATTAGACTTTCTATCAAATTATTATTTTTTTTCATTCTGAAAGTTCTAGTTCTTCATTTCTTTGTCTCTTAATTCATATTCTTGTCTTGCATGCTCAGGAAGTTATATTATAATACTAAGTGTGTGACATTCTTTTTACTGTAGTTCTGATTATAATTATAATTCTGTAAGCTGAGATTTATGAACAGTGATCAGTATAGTGTTCAGTATGAACAGAAAAATTAGCAAATGAATTTTTAAAAAGTCATCAATAAAAGTTCTATAATTATGAATTAAATTAAACATAATTCATATATTTGACATTATATAGTTTATTCCATATTACAGAGGAAAGTCATTGAGTATATTTAGCATTTATAAGTAAGATATTGACTAAATCTAAAACAGTACCTGATAATTATAGCAATTTCCCACTGTTTGCTGGAATTGAATAGAGTAGGGAACATTTTTTATGTCAATCCCAGGTAACCCCTTATTTTAAAAGTATCAGTGGGATGAAAATGGTCAGGTCATTTAAATATTTATTCTCAAGTATCTTTTTTGATTTTCTGAATTTATTAATTATTATTCTTTTAGTTTTTTACTTGATCGTGCTTAAAGAAATAAGTAAATAAAAATATAGGTGCACGTAACATTTCTAACACAAATAAATTTTTCTAAGATTGACAATGTATTTTCCCTTTTCATGCACTCCCATGAAAGAGAAGATTAATTAAAGCACACAAGAATACCAGTGATTACTCAAATAACAAATATACAAATCACGTTTTTCTCTCCTCAGGACAGCTCCTGCTAAGGTAACCTATCAGACACATAGAAGCTCAAAAGAGATGCAATCCTCTCTAATAAAAGAGTAATATGCAAATTAACCATCACTCCTCTACATAAGCCATGCCCACCAGCCAAGCCACGCCCACCAGACAATCAGGGCGGGTATGCAAATTAACCCCAACCAAGATGGCTACCAGAAGGGAGGCTTGGTTTTCCCCGCAACAGAGGAAGCCAAGATTTCCACACACTCTGGCAGGCCCAGGCCTCCACTCAAGGATACAAACTTTCAATTATAGAAGGTGAACAAATCCAAATGGTGGCAGCCACGGAGCTGGAAAGAATGGGAGGCTTGGGTTTCCCAGGCAATGGAGGAAGCTAAGCTTTCTGCACACCCTGGCCGGCCCAGGCCTCTGCTTAAGGCTACAAAGTTTCAATTATAGAAGATACATCAATCCCAAGAGAAATGGCTGCCGGCCACGGAGCGAGCAGGAGGCTTGGCTCCGCTCCAGGCTACAAAGTTTCAATTGTAGAAGGTAAATAAATTCCAGATACCAGGGCCTCTGCTTGGGTCGCCAGGGGCATGGTTGGCCTGCAAACCACCACAGGCCCCTCGCCCAGGCCTCTCCATGCCCCAAGGGAACCCCACCCTGATCCAGGACACCCTTCAGGGCAAACCAGCTGGCCCCCACCCATACACCAGGCCTCTATCCTATCTAATAAAAGAGTAATATGCAGATTGACCATCACTCCAACACAAAAGATCAAGATAGCTGCCCCTATGTGGTCAAAGATCCTGCCCCCATGTGGACACAAGATAGCCACCACAAGATGGCCAGCAGGGAAGGTCAGTTGGGAGGGACCAGGCCTGCAAGAGAAGGCAGTTGAGAGGGACCAGGCTTGCAAGGGAGGGCAGTTGGAGGCGATCAACCTTGCAGAGGAGGGCAATTAGGGGTGACCAGGCTGGCAGAGGAGGGAAGTTTGGGGCAAGCAGGCTGGCAGGGGAGCAGTTAGACAGCAATCAGGCTGACATGGGAGTGGTTAGGGGGTGATCAGGTTGGCAGGGAGAAGCAGTTAGGGGCAATCAGGAAGGCAGGCAGGAGAGCAGTTGGGAGCCAGCAGTCCTGGATTGTGAGAGGGATGTCCCAGATTGGAGAGGGTGCAAGCTGGGCTGAGGGCCCCCCCTGCCCCCATGCACGGATTTTGTGCACCAGGCCTCTAGTTAGACTTATATTACAAAGGGCCTTCATATACATATTTAAAGTAAATAACTCATCATAGAGTTCAATCTGTTTAGGAAGCCATTAGAACCATTAATATGATTATTTATACTGTTTTATTAAGTTAAGTAAGCTTCACTACAAATGGAGCTACTTGAAATGTTTTATGCTTGAGCTAAACCATGAAAATATTTCATTGATTTAAATAAAATCATTTATTTAGGCAATTATTATGCAACTAATTCAGCAAATTGTTAAGTAAAAAAGCCTTCATAACATTGTTGACTCCTCAGGCTTGGACAGACTTAAAGCATAACAGAAAGCCTATTTTTTAGTTCTTTAATCAATTTCACTTGTGTATACTGGACAGTCTCAAAATTATCCAATTATCCAGGTGTCAAAGCATATTTCCTTAAATCACTCACAGGGGCTTATTTTTGTGAGAAAGTAAGAGTTCTGGGGTAAAAGTCATTCTGCAAAATAATATAGCCAAGTTTAGGCTCTGGCCAAACAATATGGAATATAAATATTTCAGCAGGCTGTTTATATTCTTCTGATTTATTAAAACATGTGCATGTGCACACATGTGTGCATGCACACACACACACACACACGCAGATGAATTAACATAATAATACTTCTAGTCTCCACCCACCTGAGTGCCACACTTGAATCCAAATTAGTGCAAACAATCTGTTTTCAAAAGTACTAGAAAATGGATATATTTTAGGAAGAATGAGAATCAGTTAAGATGTCATGCTATAATTGCAGTCTTAAACTATCTTCATTGGAATTAAGGACAATTTATAATTTTCTACTGGTGATCATTTTTCCTTTCATCATGATGATAAATATTGTGCTACTTATTTTTTTTTATCTTTAGGCTTAATAATTGCAAAATTTTAAACAGTTCTTATTTTCCCTATTTTTTTTTTTTTTTTTAGTTCTTTCCTTAGTAGGCGACTCTTCTCTGAATTGCTCTAAAAGCCTACAATTTTTTACTTAAAGAATCTTAGCAAGTGCTTGCTTATCTTTTTTGGGTTTGGCAAAGGATGAATAAAATTTAGGGTTAGCTATTATAGATTATTTCATTGATTAATGGTTACATAAAATCTACTTTATTTTAGGAACTATTCCAGGGGCTGGGTATACAATAATGAACAAGCCAGATACATGCATAGAGTTTACAATTAACTGGGACTTGCATGTATTGTAGTTCTTTAAAATTCTTTATTAAAAAGACAAAAAAATTGTGATTATAATCCAGTATTTTATCCATCTGATCTCCTAGCTGCTACTCCCTTTCTTGAATCTCTGATGATAATGAATTGGAAGAGGAAAAGTGTGACACTACTGAATTTACTACACTGAGTGATGGTTGAAAATGTGCTGGTAGTAATAGAAAATTCGTATAATGGAAAGCCTTATGGTCATATGCCTTTATGTTTGTCAGCCATTACCAATCCTTTGCCATTACTGAACTTAAGTAATAGTGTGTGGTCTCTGAAACTATGTTTAATACAGCTGGGGGAAGGGAGAAACATACATTTATTTCAAAGGGGGAGAAAATTAGCTTTATAGACACTTTTAAAAATATTTATTATTTTATTATTGACAGTATGACATATGTCCCTTTTCACCCCCTTTGCCCACCTCTACCCAGCTGCTACCCTATCCCAAGCCTTTGCCACACTATTGTCTGTGTCAATGGGCCATGCATATCTATATCTATATCTATATCTATATATATATAAAGAGCCAGGATCGTAATATCCAAAACGACTGAAGGTGTGACTGAACACCATGCTGCGCTTGCAGCAAGGGAGTGGGCTGAACTGCTGACCTCTCAGAGAGAGAGAGAGGCAGTTCAGCCCACTCCCTTGCAGCTGCTAGAGAGGCCTGGAGAGAGAAGCAGGGTGATCAGACCTTGCTTCTCTCTCCGGGCCTTGCCCGCAGCCAGGCCTCTCTCTCTCCCAAAGGTCAGCAGTTCAGCCCACTCACCAGCAGCCTGGGGCAGCTGCTGATCAGTCCAGCCTCTACCATCAGGCCCATAGATAGGCCTGGAGATGCTGACTGGCATAGAAACTGACCAATCAGAACCAAATCTGGGTGAACTGTGAGGAACCAATGGCTGCCTAAGAGGCAGAGCTTTTGATGCTGACTGGCATAGAAACTGACCAATCAGAACCTACTTTGGGCAAACTGCAAAGGCAGAAACTAAGGTGGGGGCTGAGGACGGGTTTTAAGGGCAACAGCTGTTTGGTGTAAGGTGTAAGAAAGTGATTCAATTTTTTAATGACCAGTTTTGCAGTATAGTGCATATGGCTGGCTATCAATCCAGATATAGGGATTATGTGTTTTTGTCTGCCAAGAGCATCTCCTCCTGCTGAAAAAGGCTTCTCCCACCCATTTGAAGCAATCCTATCCTATATAATCTATCTATACTACTAAAAGGGTAATATGATAATTTGACTGGATCTACCAGACATCTTTCAGATATCCGACTTCTTTCCTGACAAAGCCATGGTTCTGGGGGCCAAAGCAGAGGTAATTAAGGGTGATCAGGCCTACAGGGGAGGGCAGTTGAGGGTGAGATCAGGACAGCAGGGGAGGGCAGTTGGGGGCGTGATCAGGTAGCAGGGGAGGGCAGTTGGCGGTGACCAGGCTAGCAGGGGAGGGCAGTTGGGGATGATCAGGCCAGCAGGGGAGGGCAGTTAGTGGTGAGATCAGGCAGGAAGGCAGAGGCAGTTAGGGGCGATTAGGAAGGCAGGCAGAGAGGTTAGGGGCGATCAGGCCAGCAGGGGGGCAAATTACGTGTGATCAGGCCAGCAGGGGGCAAGGTAGGGGTAATCAGGCCAGCAGGGGGGCAAGGTAGGGGCAATCAGGCTGGCAGGCAGAAGAGATAGGGGCGATCAGACAGGTATACAGAGGGGTTAGGTACAATCAGGCAGGCAGGCGAGTAGTTAGGAGCCAGTCATCCCAGATTGCGAGAGGCCTCTAGTTTTTTCTATAATGCTGTACATTTTTATGTAGAAATGAGTTAATGATCTATATTATTTTTTCTTGCAGAATAACTTTTTAAAAATATCTTTTGTATATATGTGGGTACATATTATTTTTTCTCTTAATTTTTTAGTTCCTTTAAAATGCACAGTAATACTTAAGGGATTGGGCCTAAACCAGCTGTCGGACAACCCCAGAGGGGTCCTAGATTGGAGAGGGTGCAGGCCAGGCTGAGGAACCCCCCTCCGTGCATGAATTTCATGCACTGAGCCTCTAGTCTATCTATAAAAGACTAAGTGACCAAACAACTGACCGATCCATCAACCGGTCACTATGATGCGCACTGACCACCAAGGAGCAGACACTCAATACAGAAGCTTACCCTGGTGGTCAGTGCGCTCCCACAGTGGGATTGCCACTCAGCTGACCGACAGGCATCAGATGCAGGACTCACAGCTGGGGAGCATTGCTGAAGCGTCGCAAGCCTCTCCCACTAGGGGACTGACTGGGTGCAAGCCTTGGGCAGGTGCAGCAGGGCCACGATGAGCGGAAGCGGCAAGCAGGAGCAGCAGGCGGCATTGGATTGCTGGTTTCAGCCCAATCCCTGCAGACTATGGCAAGGGACCCCATCAGTGCATGAATCCGTGCACCGGACCTCTAGTAAGTATGTAAGTTCTTTGGTAAATCTCTTCTCATTCACCTGCCCCTCCCCTCTGGGATATGTCAGTCTGTTCCATGTCTCTGGATTTATTTTGTTGGTCAATTTATTTTGTTTATTAGATTCCACAAATAAGTGAGATCATGCAATATTTGTCTTTCTCTGACTGGCTTATTTCACTTTTTATATATGATTTTAGAACTGCTGCCTGAAATGATTTCTCCAAGGTGCTTAAAGACACTATCTTGAGCATCTCAGTAAAAGCTTTAAAGTGCATTGTGCTTTTTCAAAAATGTTATCTTGCACATATCTTTTAAAATATTTTTATAAAAATGGAAAGGCCAAGAATATTAGTGCTTTATTAAAGGCTTTTCAGAGTAAAAGTTCAAATGCACTCCAAAGGGAAACATTCCATTTTAAAACTCTATTTATTTACCAGAAGCCTGGTGCATGAGATTTGTGCACTCAGGGGCAGGGGGTCCTTCAGCCTGGCCTACAGCCTCTCACAGTCTGGGACCCCTCGAGGGATATCCAACTTCCAGTGTAGGCCCACTCTCGGGGGGATCGGGCCTAAGCTGGCAGTCAGACATCCCTCTGGCAGCCTAGGAGCCCTCAGGGATGTCCATCTGTCAGCTTAGGCCTGCTCCCTGGGGGTTGGGCCTAAGCTGGCAGTCAGACATCCCTCTGGAAGCCTGGGAGCCCTCAGGGGATGTCCACCTGCCTCAGTCAGATATCCTTAGTGCTGTCAAGGAGGTGAGAGATGCTCCCACCACCACTACTGTGCTCGCAGCCATCAGCCCAGCTTGTGGCTGAGCAGAGCTCACCCTGTGGGAGCGCACTGACCACCAGGGGGCAGCTCCTATGTTGAGCGTCTACTGCCTGGTGGTCAGTGCACGGCATAGTGACTGGTCGTTCTGCCATTAGGGTCAATTTGCATATTACCCTTTTATTATATAGGACTAGTGGCCTGATGCATGAAATTCATGCAAGGGAGGGAGGGTGTCCCTTAGTTCAGCCTGCACTGTCTCCAATCTGGGACCCCTCAGGGAATGTACGACTGCTGGTTTAGGCCCGATCTTTGTGGGACATCCCTCTCGCAATCTGGGACCGCTGGCTCCTAACCACTTGCCTGCCTGCCTGCCTGATTGCCCCTAACTGCTTCTGCCTGCCAGCTTGATCACCACCTAATCGCTCCCCTGCTGGCCTGATTGATGCCTAACTTCTCCCCTGCCAGCCCAATCACCCCCAACTGCCCTCTCTGCCAACCTGATTGCCCCCAACTGCCTTCCCCTGTCGGCCCTATCGCCCACAACTGCCCTCCCCTGCTGTGAACCGCCTCCTCCGCCGGGACCCGCCTCCTCCATGTGAGGTGTCAGAGATGCCGGGAAGGGCCTCCACTGTGCTGCACGGAGCTGTGGGATCCCCAGGCCACACTGTGCAGAGTGACAGCTGGGCCCCAACTCCACTGCGCGCACAGCCATCTTGTGGTGGCCATCTTGTGACAACGTCACATGTGAGGGCCACCTAGGCTTTTATTAGTTTAGATTAATGAAAAATAAATTAAGTTAATATGTATATACTTTTTTAAGTTAATTAGTATATACTAATATGTATATATAAGTTATATGCACAAAATACATGCACGGTTGGGTACCCTCCGCCTGGCCAGCGATTGGGGCCAATCAGGGCTATCTCACCCAGTTCTGATTGGGGCCAATCGGGGCCAGTGGCTGGGGAGGGACTGCAGGAGGGACCACAGGAGCTCTCCAGGGCATGTCTAGCCCTTTCTTGCCCAGTCTGATCAGCCAAACCCCAGCAGCAAGCTAACCTACTGGATGGAGCATTTGCCCCCTGGTGGTCAGTGCACATCATAGTGACTGGTCGATCGACCACTCAGTTAGACACTTAGCATATTAGACTTTTATATCTATAGATTATAACTCATGGCACAGAATGCTTGGCACACACTTTCCCTCCAGCCCCTGGTCTTGGAGACCTCATGTCCTTCCAAGGCTCTGCTCACCCTCTTCAGCTGCCACACAAAGTAAATTGCATCTTGTGCATGGAAACCCTTTGCAGGCTCCATGAGTGTGTCTTTACTTTGCTGCAGTTCTGATTACCCCAACATAATGAGAGACACCCTCACTATCAGGTAACACCATTGTGGTAAGACCCCTGCTCAGCCTACTACAGTGGTTTTAAATAGGCCATGTGTCGCCCTAGATGGTTTGGCTCAGTGGATAGAACCCCAGCCTGTGGACTCAAGCATCTTGGGTTTGATTTTGGTAGTGGGCACATTCCTGGGTTGCAGGCTCAAACCCCAGTAGGGGGCATGTGGGAGGCAGCAGATCGATTCTCTCTCATCGTTGGTGTTTCTATCTCTATCTCCCTCTGCCTTTCTCTCTGAAATCAATAAAAATATATTAACAAAAATAAGAAGAAATAGGCCATGAATCAAACATCGCTGCTCTCCATCCACCCAGTCCCCTCCAACCTCTTTTGCCTTCACCCCCACCACACACACACTCTGCTGGGGTCTGTAAAATGGGGTCAGGATTTCTACTTCAACCAAGGCTGACACTTCTGCATGGCCATCCTTCCCCGCCCATCTCTGTCTCCAGTCCTGTGGGGGTCTCTCTCTCCCTCCCCTCATTCTAACTTGGTGGGCCCTGCTCTGCTCCCTCCTGTGACCTCCTGTCTGCAGCCTCCCCCTTTCTCCTCCAGGGGCAGAGCTTCCCAAAGGCTTGCAGGGTGGGGCAGGACTGTGCTAGGTGGGGCTGTGTGGGGCGGGACATGTTGTGCAGGGTGGGTGAGACTGTGCAGGTGAGGTAGTGCAGGCAGGGGTGTGTGGGCTGTGCTGCTGTGTAGAGCTGTGCAGTGCGAGCCCAGGCAGGGACTCTCGGAGGAGAGCTGGGGTGACAGGTCACAAGGAGGAGGAGGGAGGGCGTGGAGCCTGTCCTGTGGGATAGTCACCGGGCTCCTTGGCTGCCTCCTCCCAGCAGCTTTTCTAGGCCCCTGTGTAGCTTTCACCTTCTGCCCCTCACTGCCTCCCACTTCCTTTCAAGTTTTGGACTCAGTTTCTCTGACTCAGCCCCACCCCACCTCCCTGCTGCATCCACAGGAGCCCATGGCTGCCCTTGGCCTTGGGCCTGCACACCTGGCCTGTCACCCCCATAATGGTGCTACCCACTCTCCTGGAGTTGTCAGTGAAACGTAACAAATAAAAAGCAGTTCTGAAGATTATAAATTGTGCACTGAGAATGCCACAGGCTGCAGAGGGCTGCCCAGCCCTTGGCTTTCAGTTCATATGTAGCAGCCTCCCATGCCACCCAGTCCCTCCTGCCTCCCACCCCCGCCTGCCTCCTCCCGGAGCTCAGGTCAAACCCTGGGAACTTCCTGATGTCTCTCACCTCACACCTCACTTTCCAGTCCAGCCCACCAGTGCCCACAGCAAGCTAACCTATTAGTTGGAGCATCTGCCCCCTGGTGGTCAGTGAACATCATAGTGACTGGTAGAGCGGTCGAACTCCCAGAGGAACTCCAGTCAAGAGGACAATTTGCATATTAGGCTTTTATTATATGGGATGAAAAGAAATATGATTCAAACATAAAGTAGGAAACCAACAAACTCCCTCATATTCTCTACTATAGGCTGGTGGAAGGGGGAATTTGACAAGAGGAAAATGTGAAATGCCATCTATAAATCATTTGCTCAATTAATTACCAAACCAATAACTTTTATTTAAAATTAAGCATAGCCCTAGCTGGTTTGGCTCAGTGGATAGAGCATTGGACTGCGGACTGAAGGGTCCCAGGTTTGATTCCAGCCAAGGTCACATGTCCAGGTTGCGGGTTCGATCCCCAGTTGGGGGCATGCAGGAAGCAGCCAATCAATGATTTTTTCTCATCATTGATGTTTCTATCTCTCTCTCCCTCTCCCTTCCACTCTGAAATCAATAAAAATATTTTTAAAAAATAAGTAAAATTAAGCATAATATTTCACTAGCTTAAATAATTACTGTGAGAAAACTAGATGGATTGAAAATTTTATGTAAAACATTTGTTTTATTTTTATATTTTATTATTTGTTTATAAGATGACAAAATTTATAAGTTAAAGTAAAATGCACATAAAATTATCAAATGTATCATTAAGCATAAAGAGTAAGAAATTCGAACTATTGGGGAGGGGGTCATAAACTGTTAAAAAGTAAACAAAACATAATCATGATAATTTTAGTTAGCTATAAAAGCTTTCAAATAAGCCCACAAGAGATAACTTTAGATAAATAAGGCTTTTAGAGAGCAAATGCCACAGTCAAATGAGATACTGAGTTATGTAGGTGCCTAGAAGACATTGTTCATGTGCTCAAGGAGTTTCAATACAGCTGACTTGGTAAAATGCTGCAAGTCAAAAAACAATGCACACCATTAATTGACAATGCTGTTAATACTTGGTCAATTATGCATTTCAGTTTTTATTACAATCATCTAAAAAGAGAATTACTTGAATAAAAAAAAGAAAAGAAAAAGCATAATGTGCACCTAGTTCTTAGATTCTGATCCCAAGCTTCAAAGCATATGATTGCTCTTAAAATAGATACCTCAGAAGAATGGAATTAAGACCCAACATTCACACTCATCCAGTCTGTTTTGTTTCTGTCTTTCTCTGATTTCTCTATTGTCAAGAAACCTGTACTTAGTATCTAGATTGTAAAATTTTAAACATTTTAAGGATGAAACTTATTAATTAAA
Organism: Eptesicus fuscus; assembly: GCF_027574615.1. NCBI lineage: Eukaryota > Metazoa > Chordata > Mammalia > Chiroptera > Vespertilionidae > Eptesicus > Eptesicus fuscus. Next base: position 59,235,021 of record NC_072473.1, on the reverse strand, counting down.
GCATCTTTTATTAATACTAATGCTAATAATAATATCAGCAGCCACTGACTTTTACTAGATGGATACTCTGTAGTAGGCACATTTACTTATTTTATTTAATCCTCACAACTTTCATGCAAAGGTAGGCATTATTATCATGCCAATTTTATAGTTGGTGACATGGAAACTCTGAGAAATTAGATCATTTTTTAATCTTTATTGTTGAAAGTATTACATATGTCCCCTATTTTCCCCATTGACCCCTTCTAGCCCACAGCTGCCCCCTGCTCCAAGCCTTTAGTACCCTTTTGTCTGTGTCCATGGGTTATGCATATATGCATACAAGTTTTTTGGTTGATTTCTTCCCACTAACTCACCTATCCCCCTTCCCTCTGAGATTCAACAGTCTGTTCCATGCTTCTATGTCTTTGGATCTGTTTTGTTCATTAGATTCCACTTATGGGTGAGATCATATGATACTTGTCTTTCTCTGACTGACTTATTTCACTTAACATAATACTCTCCAGGTCCCTCCATGCTGTCTCAAAGGGTAAGATATTATTCTTTTTTGCTGCTGCATAGTATTCCATGGTGTAAATGTACTATAGTTTTTTTATCCACTCATCTACTGATGGGCACTTGGGCTGTTTTCCAGATCTTAGCTATTATAAATTGCACTGATATGAATGTAAGGGTGCATATATTCTTTATGATTGGTGTCTTGGGTTTCTTAGAACATATTTCTAGAAGTAGGATTGCTGCGTCAAATGGCAGTTTCATTGTTAATTTTTTGAGGAAATTCCATACTGTTTTCCACAGTGGCTGCATTAGTCTGCATTATCACCAGCTTGTCTAGAGTTTAACTTTCTTCACATTCTCACCAGCACTTATCATTTGTTGATTTGTTGATGATAGCCATTCTGAAGCTGTGAGTTGATACCTCATTGTCGTTTTGCTTTGCCATCTTTCTGATGATTAATGACTGAGCATTTTTCATGTCTCTTGACCATCTATCTGTATGCCAAAGCCAAAGAGTAAGTGGAAGTGTTCGTCTTCCTGACTCCAAAACCCATGTTCCTTCTATATGATCCTCTTGTGTTTTTATTAGTTCAGCTATGGTATAGTCCAACACATTTGTATTACTCCACTTTCAAATGCATGTGACCCTTGAAGGAGGCGGTATGATTTGGAGAAAGAGAATTATTAAGACATTTTGAGAAATGCAGGGAAACGGAATGTTCAAATAGAAGAAAAATTGGGAGAAATCAGAGAGAATCTAGAATGTGACAGTAAAGAGATTACATGTTTTCTAAAAGACAACAAGAATCAATGGAAGAATTATAGTGTGTGTTGCATAATAAATTGTATTTATGCTAGTATTATCCAGGATGAATTATAGGAATTAGGGTGAAAAGAAGTTAGTAGGAAGAAAGAATAGTCAGGAGACTCCTAAAGAAATGCTGGAAGTCTGATATAAAGTATTACTAGTAGAATAACAATGAAAGGAAACCTGAGAGATACTTTGAAAAAAATCAGGAGGGCTTGATGACTAGATAATATTGTTGTAATTCTCTGAATAACATAAAATAATTATGGTGGTGTTGTTTTTGCTGAAAAGGGGTAAGGAAAAGGGAAATATCAGAGAACACTTTGTATTTAACTTTTATTTATAACTACAGGCCCGGTGCACAAAATTCTTGCACAGGTAGGGTCCTTAGGCCTGGCCGGCTATCAGGGCCAATCTGTGGGGTGACTGGCGGGGCAATCGGGGGCCTGCTGCTGGCACTTGCCTTGGCCTGCCTGGTGCCACCTGTTCGCTGGCCCTGCCCCTTCGCCGCCACTGCCGGGTCACCTCCCTCTGTGGGGCCACTGGTGGGGCGATCAGGAGCCCCCACTCACACCCTCCTTGGCTGGCCTGGGGCCTGCGGGCTAGGGGCAGCTCTTGTGTTGAGTGTCTGCCCCCTGGTGGTCAGTGTGCGTCATAGCAACTGGTCATTCTGCTGGTTGTTCTGCTGTTTGGTCTATTTGCATACTATGCTTTTATTATATAGGATAACAACATTCCAAAGCTATTGTGGGATTATACTTAATATCAAACATCGATTTAGTTACATTTAATTTATTGTTAATGATTATTTCTTACTGCATAAACTTGCAGTAATTTTCAAATAAGCTACAAATTCCTATTATTAACTAGAGGCCCAGTGCAAGAAACCCATGTACGGGTAGGGTCCCTAGGCTTGGCTGGCGATCAGGGCCAATAAGTTTCTCCGCTTCCCTGACTCTCCACTTCTCCACCTCCTCCTTCCCTCACTACCCACACACCACCACTGCATGGTTTCCCCCACCTCCCCTCCTCCACCTCCCCACCTTCTCCTTCCCTAGCTCCCTCAGCACCCCACTGCTTCCACTGGTCACCTGCCATGTTCCACACTTCCCCCTGGTTGTCAGTGCACATCATAGTTAGTGATTGGACTCCTGTTCTCCCTGTCAAACTCCCGAGGGGACACTTTGCATATTAGCCTTTTATATATAGAGATTATGGTCATTTAATTATTTAGTATGCTCACTGAATAATTTTTTAAAACTAGATTCAAAAAATTCTTCTTAGATTTTCCATATGTGTAAAGTGATGAAATAACTATTCATTTCAATCTGTTTACTCTCTTGTTTAGTTATTTATTTATTAATCATTTACTTTTTATCACTAAAAGTTGTAATAGGAATTTTGCCATCTTTGAATATCATGGAAATCTATGATGTAGATATAATATGTATAAAAATGTATATTTGATATCGTTCCCTAACTATCTCCATTTTTTACTTTAAGGTTTTTCTTTTTTTTTTTTTTAAGTGCTTTCTCTTCCCAGTAACGTCAGCTGATTCCTTAAGAAAAATGGAATAACTGTTCATTGGAACAACCTTCTCTTCAACATTTTAATGAAGGTTTGAGCCAAGGAAATTAAGTGGGGAAAATAAAGAAAAGGAGTCCAGATTGGAAAGGCAGAACTATTGCTATTAACAGATAGCAGTTAAAGTCCTAAATAATTTGGATTTCAAGATAATAATGCAAAAATCAATTTTATTTCTATATACTTGCAATGAATAATCTGAAGTGAATTTAAGAAAAAAAATCACTAAAGCACCAAAAATACTAAAATATTTAGGAATAAATTTAACAAAAGAAATGCAAAATTTACTCTGAAAACTATAAAAAAATCAATGTTGTTAAGGTGGCAATACTCCCCAAATGATCTACAGATTCAAAGCAATCAGAATCTCAGTTGACTTCTTTGTAGGAATTGACAAGTTGATTCTAAAATTCATATGCAATTTCAAGGGATCTAGAATCACCAATCCTAGAATAAAGGAAAAAAAAGTAAGATGATTCACTCTTATATTTCAAAACTTAACACAAAGCAATGGTACTGGCATAAGGATAGTCATATAGATTAATATAATAACTGAGTATTCAGAAATAAACCCATATTTTGTGATAGACTGATATTTAATGAGTCAAGATTGTTCAATAGGGAATCATCTTTTAAGTTAATGGTGCTAGTATAATTGGGTAGCTACTGGTAAAAGAATGAAGTTCGACCCTTCATTCATACCACAAAAAATAACTCAAAATACATCAAACTCTAAATGTAACAGAAAAAATATAAAACTCAGAAGAAAACGGTGAATTTCTGTTTTGTTGTTTGGTAGAGTGTTTTAAAATCTATTTTTTTCCTGATAATAGTATACACACTCCAGCTTTCTTCTATTTGCTATTGTATATTTGTTTCCATGATTTTACTTTCAGTTTCTTCATACCTTTTAATACAAAGTGTTTTCTGTATAGTTAGTTAATAATTTTAATCTCACTTACAATCTCTCCCTTTTGATTGGATTATTTCTTTTACTTACATTTTATGTTATCATTGATATAATTGGATTTACATCTGCCATTTTACTTTTTGTTTTCTATGTGTCCCATTTTTTGTTTTACTCTTATTCTCCTTTATTGATTTTCTTTCCTCTGAGTGAATATTTATTGTGCTTTTCTACTCTATAATTTTTATTGGTAATTTTTTAATACCTATTTCTTTACTGATATTCTTTATTTGATGCAAAATTGTTATTACACTTTCCTTTTATTTTTTTTAAATTAATAAATCCATGAGTCTGCACTCAATTGTTTTTCACCAAAACCTCTCCTGTTTTTGAGATCACCTGTAGGTTTAAACTTCTCCAAACTCTGTTGCAAATGAGGTTAGTTCCTTAGAGAAAAGATTAGGAACTACCTATTTCACAACATGCTTCTCCCCCCAGGAAAAATCACTGAACCAAAGTTCTGAATCTGGGAGTGAGGATAAGTTTAAGTTTTCTCTGAGTGAGACCTCCACTTTAGAAGCTAAGGGCTCAGTGGAGAAAGGAACAGTAGCCTGAGATGCTCTTGGTTTGCTTCTATTCATGTGAAACTATTGTCTTACCAGTTGGGGAAGAGCTAACATGCCACACCCAAGGCTCCATTTCACCAGTAGGTGAAGGGAATCCCTACCTTTTGAGTTAACTCACCCAGGGCTTAGCCTCAGCAACCAGCAGTTGGGACAGGATAAGAAATGCTGGCATTCTCTTCCTCCCTAGAAAAAATGTCTGAGATGGGACCTGGGGGAGAGATAGCCCTGTGTTCATGGCTGCAGTGGTCTGAGGTAGAGTTTCTGCCTCACTTAGGTATGAGTAGGCAGGAAGGAAGCCATTGTGAATAAAAACTACAGACTCTCATCATTATAATTATATTGCATAGATTTTCTTGAGTAAATGCACCTTTATTTACTGTTTACTCTTAGGAACATTTCCAGAAGCTTTTAAATGGTTGCAAGTGTTTTCAAAATGTGTGTTTGTTTTTTTTTTCAGATTCATTGGAAAGTGAATCCTCTGACCTCCTCATGTTTCACAGTGGGAGTCAATATATGTGATAATTTAGCCTTTAGAACAGAGGTGGGGGACCTTTTTTTCTCCCAAGAGCCATTTGGATATTTATAACATCATTTGCAGGCCATACAAAGTTATCAAGTTTAAAATTATCCTGCTATATATGGTCAAACATTTAAGGAACTTACCCTTAAAACAGGGCCAGACCAAAAGATTTCATGGGCCTGGTATGGCCCACAGGCCAGATGTTACCCACCCCTGCTTTAGAAGAATAGGACTTCTTGTTCTTCAACTTGCTACTAAACATGTGTTCATCAAGTAAATATCATGGATATTACATAAATATGCAATGGACTATTATAAATTTTATTGTAATGGTTATAGAATGAAGTAAGGTACAAGCTTTGCTTTTCCTTTTATTTTGAAAGAAAAATAATTAATGATCCTTTCTATTTTGTTGGCATACATTTTGGTAAAATAATTCTTATAACCATAATATAGGGCACCAAGTAGTGTGTTGACATTAAATAAAAACTCAACTAGATATTTCAACACAAAGGGTTTATTTGAGAAAAAGAATTGTGATCTGGAATATACAATTAAGGTGAGCCACATGCAAGTTTGTTAGAACATAGAATAGGAAATTATTGTATACTAGTAGAGGGGAACAGGATGTTAAGGAGGTTGTTATAAAAAGAGTTCTTGGAGGGAAAACCAAGATGGCGGCATAGGTAAATGCCTGTACTTGCTGCCTCCCACATCAAAATTACAACTAAAATACAAAGCAACTATCATCCAGAACCATGGGAAAGCTGGCTGAGTAGAAGTACTACAACTAGAGAGGTAAAGAAGAAAGCACACTGAGACGGGTAGGAGGTGCGGAGGCACGGAACGGACTGGTCCTGCACCCGGGTGTGCTGCTTTTTTAATCAACAGGGAGATTGCCTCTTTGGAGTCTGCCTGGAGGAGCAAGGAGTCCAAGCCCCACGCCAGACACCCAGTCCAGGGTTCCAGAGCTGGGGAAAGAAATCCCTATGGGCCGTAAGAACTATGGACTGTAAAAACCAGTGTGGGTTGGGGCTGAGTGACACACAGGCTGCCAGAGACCCAGCGGCTCCTCTTAAAAGGCTGGCACCATGAACTGAATTTACAAGCTCCGACTTCCTCTGCGCTCCAGTGCCAGGTGAGGCTCTGGGATACCAAGACACATATGGGGAGAAACTGGACTGTCTGGCATCAGGGCAGGAGCACAGGGGCAGCTTTCTACCAGACGGAGGTGCTCACAGCAGTCATTGATCCTGTGCTGGGACCTTCCCAGTGCAGGGCTGACTGGCAGCCATTTCTGTTTGTTCCACTCTGGTGATTCCCTGAGATCCCCCCCCCCCCACACACACACACAATTTACAACCCCACCCAAGCTGTGTGCAGCAGCTTTTGCATATGAATTGTCTGTCCTTTCTCAGGGTAAAACCTGTCAAACAAGCTGCAGCTGGGTCAGGTCACCACAAACCCGTCAATAAAAGGCCCAAAAACCAGCACCAGCCTGCCTTGCTTCACAGCTGAGCCTCATCTGGGCACTTTCAAACCTGATACAAAGAGGAGGAATCTGCATATTTCTCTGTAGCTCCTGCTAGGTGGCCCCAGGCAGTGGCTGAATTTGCACCACCCTGGAGACCCGAGAGCCAGTGTACCAGTGGTCAGTGTGAGACCGTATCGGATTATAACTCCACATCCATAAGCGACACACTCAAGGGGAAGACTCAGTGTGCACCAAAGCCCCACTAAAGCAAGTCCTGCTTTTTAAGGATATCTCCTGCACAGCAACTCTCCCACTGCAGTCTCAGCTGGTCCCCACAGTCAATTGGCCTGGAGGTTAATTCTGCCCAGTGACACCAACAGCAATCAAGGCTCAACTGCAACAAAACTGTGCACTCAGCCCACAAAAGGGTGCACAAAGAGTGTCCACCTCAGGTGATTGGGGAGGCTGAGCCACTGGGTCCTATAGGACACCTACTACACAAGTCCACTCTATCAACTCAAGGAGACTTAGAAGCTACCCAATACATATAAGCAAACACAGGGAAGCAGCCAAAATGTGGAGACAAAGAAACATGTCACAAATGAAAGAAATGGAAGAAAGCAAATTATTGGATATAGAGTTCAAAACCACGGTTATAAAGTTACTCAAGAAACTTCTAAAAACCTCTGAGGAACCTAGTGAGACTTTCAAGGATCTTAGTGAGAATACCAAAAAAGTGGAAAAGGACCAGTTAGAAATTAAGCATACACTGATTGAAATAAAGAATAATATACAGGAATTCAACAGTAGATTAGAGAATCCCGAGAATCAAATCAATGATTTGAAATATGAGGAAGCAAAAAACACCCAACCATAAGATCAAAAAGAAAAAAAGAATCCAAAAAATATGAAGATAGTGTAAGCAGCCTCTGGGAGAACTTCAAGCAAACCAACATCCGAATTATGGGGGTGACAGAAGAAGAGTGCGAGCAAGATACTGAGAACCTATTTGAAGAAATAATGACAGAAAACTTCCCCTACCTGGTGAAAGAAATAGACTTACCAGTCCAGGAATACAGAGAACCCCAAACAAGAGGAGTCCAAATAGGACCACACCAAGACACATCATAATTAAAATGCCAAGGGTAAAATACAAAGAGAGAATCTTAAAAGCAGCAAGAGAAAAACAGTTACTTACCTACAAGGGAATTCCCATATGACTGTCAGCTGATTTCTCAACAAAAACTATGCAGGCCAGAAGAGAGTGGCAACAAATATTCAAAGTGATGAATAGCAAGAACCTACAACAAAGAATACTCTAACTATCAAAGCTATCATTTAGAATTGAAGGTCAGATAAAGAGATTCACAGACAAGAAAAAGCTAAAGGAGTTCATCACCGCCAAACCAGTATTTTTTTTTTCATTGATTAAGGTATTACATGTGTCCTTATCCCACCATTACTCCCCACCTCCCAAATCATGCCCTCACCCTCACCCCCTGTTGTCTGCGTCCAATGGTTATGCTTATATGCATGCATACAAGGCCTTTGGTTGGTCTCTCCCCTTATCCCCACCCTCCCCTACCTTCCCTCTGCAGTTTGAGCACTTGATCAATGCTTCTCTGTCTCTGGATCTGTTTTTGTTCATCAGTTTATGTTGATCATTATATTCCACAAATGAGTGAGATCATGAGATATTTATATTTCTCTTATTGACTTACTTCGCATGACATAATGCTCTCCAGCTCCATCCATGCTGCTGCAAATGGTAGGAGTTACTTCCTTTTTTACAGCAGCATAGTATTCCATTGTGTAGATGTACCACAGTTTTTTAATCATCTCATCTACTGATGGGCAGGTAGGCTGTTTCCAAATCTTATCTATTTTAAATTGTGCTGCTATGAACATAGGGGTGAATATCTTTTCTGATTGGTGTTTCTAGTTTCTTGGGATATATTCCTAGAAGTGGGATCACTGGGTCAAATAGAAGTTCCCTTTTTAGTTTTTTGAGGAAACTCCATACTGTTTTCCACAGTGGCTGCACTAGTCTGCATTCCCACCAGCAGTAGACGAGGGTTGCTTTTTCTCTGCATCTTCACTACTACTTGCCATTCCTTGATTTGTTGATGATAGCCATTCTGACAGGTGTGAAATGGTAACTCATTGTCATTTTGATTTGCATTTCTCAGATGGTTTTTTATTTTGAGCATGTTTTCATATGTCTCTTTTTTTTAAATATTTTTATTGAGGTATTATATGTGTACATATCTTACTATTACCCCCCCCCACCCCACACCCACACATGCCCTCCCCCCCCCCCGAGTTTTGCATCCATTGTTTATGCTTATATGCATGCATACAAGTCCTTCATTTGATTTCATAACTCGCCCACCTTTCCCAAACTTTCCCCCTGTAATTTGAAAGTCTGTTTGATGTTTTACTGTCTCTGTATCTATCTTTTTGTTCTTCATATGTCTCTTGGACTTCCTTAAATCTTCTTTTGAAAAAGTATCTATTTAGGTCCGTTGCCAATTTTTTGATTCGGTTGTTTATCGTCCTTTTGTTAAGTTGTATGAGTTTCCTGTAAATGTTGATTAAACCCTTATCAGAGATAAAATTGGCAAATATGTTCTCCCATGCAGTGGGCTTTCTTGTTGTTTTGTTGATGGTTTCTTTTGCTGTGAAAAAGCTTTTGATTTTGATGTAGTCCCATTTGTTTATTTTCTCTTTAGTTTCCATTGCTCTAGGAGCTGTATCGGTGAAGAAATTGCTTTGGGAAATGTCTGAGATTTTGCTGCCTGTGGATTCCTCTAATATTTTTATGGTTTCCCATCTTATGTTTAAGTCCTTTATCCATTTTTAGTTTATTTTTGTGTATTGTGTAAGTTGATGGTCTAGTTATGTTTTTTTGCATGTATCTGACCAAATTTCCCAGCACCATTTATTGAAGAGACTGTCTTGTCTCCATTGTATGCTCTTGCCTCCTTTTTCAAATTATAATTCAGCATAGTGGGTTCTCTATTCTATTCCATTGGTCTATATGTCTATTTTAGTGCTAGTACCAGGCAGTTTTGAGAACAGTGGCTTTGTAATACAGCTTGATATCTGGCATTGAGATCCTTTCAACTTTGTTCTTCTTTCTCAGGATCGCTTCATCTATTCAGGTCTTTTTTTATTCCAGATGAATTTTTGGAAAGTTCATTCTAGATCTGTGAAATATGCTGTTGGTATTTTAATGTGGAGTGCATTCAATCTATAGATTGCTTTTGGTAGTATATACATTTTGATGATGTTGATTCTACCAATCCATGAACACGGTATGTTTTTCCATCTATTTATAACTTCCTCTATCTCTTTTTTCAACGTCCTGTAGTTTTCTGAGGTCTTTTACCTCCTCAATTAAGTTTATTCCTAGGTATCTTAATTATTTTTTGTTCAATGGTAAATGGGATTGTTTTTTTTTAAATCTATCTTTCTATAAGTTCACTATTGGTGTATTAAAATGCCATAGATTTCTTGGCATTAATTTTGTACCCTGCTACATTGCCAAATTCATTTATTAAGTGTAACAATTGTGATGGAGTCTTTAAGGTTTTCTATGTACAATATCATGTCATCTGTGAATAAGGACAATTTTACTTCTTCTTTTTCAATTGGGACGCCTCTTATTTCTCCTTTTTATCTGATCACTGTGGCTAACACTTCCAGTACTATGTTGAACAGGATTGGTGAAAGCAGGCATCCCTGTCTTGTTCCTGTTCTTAAGAGAAATGGTTTTAGTTTTTGCCCATTGAGTATGATATTGGCTGTGGGTTTGTCATATAAGGATTTTATTATATTGAGGCATTATCCTTCTATACCCACTTTCCTGAGCGTTTTATCAGAAAAGAGTGTTGGACTTTATCAAAAGTCTTTTCTGCATCAATTGCTGTGACTATGTGATATTTTTGTCTCTCAATTTGTTTATGTGATATATCACATTTCTTGATTTGCGGATATTGTACCAGCCTTGCATCCCTGGAAGATATCGCACTTGGTCATGGTGTGTGGTTTTTCTAATGTAATGCTGGATCTGGTTTACTAGAATTTTGTTGAGTATTTTGCATCTATGTTCATGAGGGATATTGGCCTGTAATTCTTTCTTTTGGTGTTTTTATCTGGTTTTGGGATTAGGGTAATGCTGGCTTCATAGAAAGAGCGTGGAAGTGTGCCTTCCTCTTGAATTTTTTAGGAATAGTTTGAGAAAGATTGGTTTTAGTTCTTTGAATGTTTGGTAAAACTCCCCTGTGAAGCCATCTGTTCAAGGGCTTTTGTTTGCTGGAAGCATTTTTATTACTATTTTAATTTCATCAGTAGTTATCGGCTTATTCAGGTTTTTTATTCTTCCTGATTGAGTTTTGGAAGCTTGTATTTTTCTAGGAATGTGTCCATTTCATCAAGGTCACCCAGTTTGTTGGAATAGAGTTGTTTGTTCATAGTATTATTTTTACAATCCTTTGTATATCTTCACCTCTTTCATTTCTGATTTTGTTTATTTGGGTACTCTCTCTTTGCTTCTTGATGAGCTTGGCTAAAGGTTCATCAATCTTTTTTATCCTTTCAAAGAACCAAATCTTAGTTTCATTGATCTTTTGTATTGTGTTTTTGGTCTCTATGTTGTTTATTTCCACTCTGATCTTTATCATTTCCTTCCTTATGCTTATGCTGGGCTTTTCTTGTTGCTCTCTTTTTAATTCTTTGAGTTGTATGGTTAGATAATTTATTACCATTTTTTTCTTGATTTTTGAGGTAGGCCTGTAGGACTATGAACTTCCCTCTCAGGACTGCTTTCACTGTGTCCCATAGATTTTGGATTGTTGTGTTTTCATTGCCATTTGTTTCTAGGATGATTTTTATTTCTTCTTTGATCTCTTTGGTAATGCAGTCATTGTTTAATAGTATGCTATTTAACCTACAAGTGTTTAATTTTTTTCTTTTTTTGGGGGAGTTGATTTCTAGGTTTATGCCATTGTGATCTGAGAAGATGCCTGTTATGATTTCAATCCTCTTGAATTTGAAGAGAATTTGCCTGTGTCCCAATATGTGGCCTATCTTTGAAAATGTCCTATGTACACTGGATAAGAATATATATTCTGTAGCTTTGGGGTGAAATGTCACCCCAAAGATGTCAATTAAGTCCATCTGATCTAGTGAGTCAGTTAGGATTGCTGTTTCTTTGCTGATTTTTTGTTTAGAGGATTTATCCAGTGGTGTCATTGGGGTATTAAAGTCCCCTACTATGACTGTATTGCTATCAGTCTCTCCCTTGATATCTTCCAGAAGTTGTTTTATGTATTTGGATGCTCCTGTATTGGGTGCAAACATGTTTACCAGAGTTATATCTTCTTGTTGAATTGCTCCCTTTAGTATTATGTAGTGGCCTTCCTTATCTCTTTTTATGGCCTTTACTTTGAAGTCTATTTTGTCAGATATAAGTATTGCAACCCCAGCTTTTTTCTCATTTCCATTTGCTTGAAAAAATTTTTTTCCATCCCTTCACTATCAGTCTGTGTGAATCCTTTGTTCTGAGGTGGGTCTCTTGCAGACAGCAAATATATGGGTCATATTTTCTTATCCACTCAAAAGAGCTACCTGTGTCTTTTGATTGGAGCATTTAATCAATTTACATTTAATGTTATTATTAATAATCAGTGGTTTGTCCTCATTTTTATTCTTAATGTTTTTGTTTCTTCTTGCCTTTCGGTTTCTTCTTTTTACAGCAGTCCCTTTAGCATTTCTTACATTGCTGGCTTGGTGGTAATAAACTCTCTTAGCCTCTTTTTGTCTGTCAGGCTTCTGATTCCACCTTCAATTTTGAATGACAACCTTGCTGGGTATAGTATTCTTGGATTCAGTCCCTTGCTTTGCATCACTTTGTATATGTCATTCCATTCTTTTCTGGGCTGGTGTGTTTCTGTTGATACATCAGTTGATATTCTAGTGGGAGATCCCTTATAGATAAATTTCTGTCTCTCTCTGGCAGCCTTTAAGATTTTTACTTTGTCATTGATATTTGCCAATTTAATTATTATGTGTCTTGGTGTTGGTCTTTTGGGTTAATCTTGTTTAGGACTCTATGTGCTTCTTGGACTTGCATCGTTTTTTGTTGTTAATATCAGGGAAGTTTACTGTCATTATTTCTTCAAACAGGTTTTCTATTCCTTATTTTGCCTCCTCTCCTTCTGGTACCCCTATTATGTGGATGTTGTTTCATTTTGTGTTGTCCCAAAGCTCACTTAGGCTCTCCTCTTGCTTTTTAAGTTTTCTTTCCAGTTGCTGCTGTGTTTGTGTGTTTTTTTCTACCTTGTCTTCTAATTTGCTGATGCGGTCCTCAGCCTGTGCTAGTCTACTGTTTAAGCCTTCCATTGTGTTCTTTATTGCAGCTATGTCATTCTTCATTTACTCTTTGTTCCTTTTCGTGTTGGTGACATTCTCATTAAGCTCCTTATAATTCTCATTGAGTTGTGTGTATTTGTCATCCAGCTGTTTGAGCATCCTTATAACCATTACTCTGAATACTTTCAGTGACATGTTCCTTTCCTCCATTTTATTTAACTCCCTTTCTGTTGATTCCTCTTTTTCTTTCCTTTGGGGATTGCTTTTTTTGTCTACCCATGTTTTGCTGTAATGTTTTAATTGTTTCTGTGTCCTAGATACAATTGCTTTGCTACCCAGGTTCTTTTGGGGGTGGTGCTACTGGTGTGATCTCTCAGCTCTCCTGGGCTTGGTGATCTAGCGCTGCTCCCTCTTTGTGCTATTTGGGTTCTCTTGATGTAGTTAGATCTTAAATGTTAGTTTCTTATTTGTGGATGAAGTCTTGTCCAGGCTTAGAAATGTGACTCACCACCAACTTTGTTGTGAAAGCTGTTTTGGATATTATTGTGGTTCCAGCTCTTGTGGAAAAGGTTGTCTGAGGTCTCACTGGTATGTGCTCACTGTGGGTTCCCAGAGTCCATGGCCTGTGAAGAAGTAATCTTGGGGCCTGGGACTCAGGAACTGTGACTTTGGCCAGTGTGGTGTGACTCTTGTTGGGTTGGCGTCACTCTGCAACTCACTATGAGGGACCTGGGGCCTGTGACAGTGGGGAGAAAGTGTCTTGTAGTCTGTGGTTGAGACAGTGGCACTCTGGCTAAAGTTATTTCCCTTTCTGAATCATGAAGAGGTTCAGAATCCAGCAGCAGGCTGTCCAGAGGTAGGTAGCCAGGAGTGGGATGTTGTGGATCCTACTGAGAGAGCCCTGTGTCCTTGGTTGGAGCGGTACATGCCCAGTGGCAGCACACAGAGGGGCCCAGGAGCTGTCTTCAAGGGGTGTGTGCTTATAGGGCCCACATGCTGGATCGGAGTGATTGTGGGAGGGGGATGTGCACCCTTGGTTGGATATGTATGCTCAATGGCTGCTTACAGATGTGCCCAGGATCCGTCTGCTTGGGCAGTGCGCTCAGGGGGCTCTTGTGCGCAGGATTGGTGCAACTGCAGTGACTGGAGGTCAGCAGCTGAGGAGGAGGAAATCCAAGTTTCTGCTGCCAGGGCCTTCAACCCTTGGTTGGATATGAGTGAATCTAGTGGCAGGTCACAGAAGCACCCAAGAGTTGCCTGCTGAGGTAGTGGCCTCAGGGGGCCTGCGTGCTGAAACCACATGACTGTGGTGTCTGTGGTAGGCAGCTGGGAAGGGGGAAATCCAAATTTCTTCTGCCTGGGCCATGCAACCTTGTTTGGATATGAGCACGCCCAGCCTGGGCTCAAGGAGGCATCAAGGAGCCGACTATAGGGGCAGCAGGCTCAGTAGGCCTGCATGCTGGAAAGGTGCAACTGTGGTATCCAGAAGTCAGTAGCCAGGGATGGGGATGTCCCAATTTTTGCTGCCTTGCGCCCTTGGTTGAAATTGCCTGTGCCCAGCAGGGGCTCACAGAGGCACCTCGGAGCTGTCTGTCAGGGTGTTGGGGCTTAGGAGGCCTATGCTCTGGAAAAGCATGACTGTGGTGTCCCGAGTTCTGCAGCTGTGGGGTGGGAAGACTCAATTTTTACTGCTACGTCTGTGGTTGGATACGTGTGCCCCCAGTTTCAACTCACAGGGGCACCAGCAGGGCGTTTGCCAATGAGTTGCACTGACCCACTCTGAGGGGCCATGGCGCGGAAGCCGCTGACCGAGGTGTTTGTGGGCAGGTATCCAGGAAGAGGGAATTCAGAATTTCTACTGCCGGAGCAGTGTGTCCTTGTTTGTATAGGAATGCACCCAGCAGAGGCTCATATCAGCACCCTAGAGCAGCCTGTGGAGTGATGGCCTTAGGAGGCCTGCACTCTGGAAACATGATTGTCACTGTGGTGTCCAGAGGTCTGCCGCTGGGGAGGGGGGAAGTTGCACTTACTGCTGCGGGAGCATGCACCCTTGGAGGTGGAGGTCCCAGGGTCCACGAGTCTGCAGGTGGGGCAGCAGGATTTTGGCTGGAGTGGCTGCCAGGTCACAGGCAGTGTACAAGGACTGTCTGGGTGGTGGTGTTGATGAGTTCCTAGAAGAGGCTGCTCTCACCTTCAAAATGCATGCATATAAGCCTAATCAATGGACACAGACAATAGGGGGGTGGGGGCATGAATGGAGGATGGGGGTAATGGGCAAATAAGGACACATATGTAATACCTTAATCAATAGAGAAATTTTTTAAAAATGGCATGGGCTCTGTGCCCGAGTCCCACAGCCTGGGGAGTGTCCACAGCGGTGGTAGGTGCTCCCTGTCCAGATACTCCTGCCAGGTTTAACTGTCCCTCACTCAGTCACACACACACACACACACCACACATCCACACACTCTCCTTTCACCCGCTCACTCACATCATCTCCCTCACCTCCATCCTGCCCGCCGCCATCTTGTGCCCATGTCTCCAAGTCAGTATTATGTGAAATGCTGTAGGGCAGTGGTTCTCAACCTTTCTAATGCTGCAACCCTTTAATACAGCTCCTCCTGTTGTGGTGACCTCCAACCATAAAATTATTTTCGTTGCTACTTCATAACTGTAATTTTGCTACTGTTAATGAATCATAATGTAAGTATCTGTGTTTTTCGATGGTCTTAGGCTGTACAGCAGCGGTTCTCAACCTGTGGGTCGTTGAGAACCGCTAGCAGGGTTGCCTAAGACCATTGGAAAACACAGATATTTACATTACACTGCTGTAGAGCTTAAGACCATTGGAAAATGCAGATATTTACATTACTATTCATAACAGTAGCAAAATTACAGAAATGAAGTAGCAACAAAAATAATTTTATGGTTAGGGGTCACCACAACATGAGGAACTGTATTAACCTTTTTGCACTTGGATGTCGAGTGTGAATCGACAAGGTTAGCATTAGAATAAAGGAATAGAGAAAAAAGCAAGCGAGTGCAAAGGGTTAAAGGGTCACGGCATTAGAAAGGTTGAGAACCACTGCTGTAGGGTATTCTTTAAGAAGAGGAAGAAGAAGAAAATGTAAAGATAAAAAATATGAACAACAAAGTGACAACAAATAGATATCTACCAAGTGTATCTACAAATCAAATGAATAAAAAATCTGATGAACAGAATAAACTGGTGAATGGAATAGAATCAGGGGCATGGAAATTGAACAGATTGATGATTCTCAGAGGGAAGGGAGTGTGTGTGGGAGGCAGGAAGAGATTAGATAAATATCTTATTATATATGCACTAGAGGCCCAGTGCACGAAATTCGTGCATGGGGGGAGGATGTCCCTCAGGCCAGCCTGCACACTCTCCAATATAGGACCCCTTGAGGGATGTCCGACTTCCCGTTTAGGCCTGATCCCACCAGGATCAGGCCTAAACGGGCAATCGGACATCCCTCTCACAATCCAGGACTGCTGGCTTCCAACTGCTCGTCTGCCTGCCTTCCTGATTGCCCCTAACCGCTTCTGCCTGCCAGCCTGATCATCCCCTAACCACTCCCCTGCCAGCCTGATTGATGCCTAACTACTCCCCTGCCAGCGTGTTTGCCCCTAACTGCCCTCCCCTTTAGGCCTGGTCACCCCTAACTGCCCTCCCCTGCAGGCCTGGTTTCACCCAACTGCTCTCCCCTGCAGGCCTGGGTCCCACCCAACTGCCCTTCCCTGCAGGCCCGGTCACCCCCAACTTCCCTCCTCTGCTGGCCTGGTCACCCCTAACTGCCCTCCCCTGCAGACTTGATTGCCCCCAACTGCCCTCCCCTGATGGCCATCTTGTGGTGGCCATCTTGTGTCCACATTGAGGCAGGATCTTTGACCACATGGGGGCAGCCATCTTGTGTGTTGGAGTGATGGTCAATCTGCATATTACTCTTTTATTAGATAGGATAGTGGCCTGGTGCATGGTTGGGGGCCAGCTGGTTTGCCCTGAAGGGTATTCCCGGATCAGGGTGGAGGTTCACTTGGGATGTGGGGCAGCCTGGGTGAAGGGCCTGTGGTGGTTTCACTCAGCATAATGCTCTCCATCTCCATCCATGCTGTTGCAAATTGTAAGAACTCCTTCTTTTTTACCACAGCATAGTATTCCATTGTTTAGATATATCACAGCTTTTTAATCCCCTCATCTGCTAATGGACACTTAGGCTGTTTCCAAATCTTAGCTATTGTAAATTTTCTTGCTATGAACATAGGGGTGCATATAACCTTTCTAATTGGTGTTTCTAGTTTCTTGGGATATATTCCTAGAAGTGAGATCACTGGGTCAAATGGGAGTTCCATTTTTAGTTTTTTGAGGAAACTCCATACTGTTTTCCACAGTGGCTGCACCAGTCTGCATTCCCACCAGGAGTGCACGAGGGTTCCTTTTACTCCGCATCCTCACCAGCACTTGTACTTTGTAGATTTGTTGATGATAGCCATTCTGACAGGTGTGAGATGTTACCCCATTGTCGTTTTGATTTGCATCTCTCGGATAATTAGTGACGTTGAGCATGTTTTCATATGCCTCTTGGCCTTCCTTCTGTCTTCTTTCAAAAAGATTCTATTTAGGTCCCTGGCCTATTTTTTGATTGGGTTGTTTATCTTCCTTTTGTTAAGTTGTGTGAGTTTTCTGTAAATGTTGGAGATTAAACCCTTGTCTGTGATAACATTGGCAAATATGTTCTCCCATGCAGTGGGCTTTCTTGTTGTTTTGGTAATGGTTTCTTTTGCTGTGAAAAAGCTTTTGATTTTGATGTAGTCCCATTTGTTTATTTTCTCTTTAGTTTCCATTGCCCTAGGAGCTGTATCAGTGAAGAAATTGCTTTGGCAAATGTCTGAGATTTTGCTGCCTGTGGATTCCTCTAAGATTTTTATGGTTTTCCATCTTATATTTAAGTACTTTATCCATTTTGAGATTATTTTTGTGTATCGTGTAGGTTGGTGGACTAGTTTTATTTTCTTGCATGTGTCTGACCAAATTTCCCAGGATGATTTTTTGAAGAGACTGTCTTGACACCATTGTATGTTCTTGCCTCCTTTGTCAAATATTAATTGAGCATAGTGGTTTGGGTTGATTTCGGGGTTCTCTATTCTATTCCATCGGTCTATATGTCTGTTCTTCTTCCAGTACCAGGCTGTTTTGAGAACAGTGGCTTTTTAATACATCTTGATATCTGATATTGAGATTCCTCCTACTTTGTTATTCTTTCTCAGGGATGCTTCAACTATTCGGGATTTTTTTTTTTTTATCCCAAATCAATTTTTGGAGAGTTAATTCTAGTCTGTAAAACATGCTGTTGGTATTTTAATGGGGAGTGCATGGACTCTATAGATTGCTTTGGGTATTATGGACATTTTAATGATGTTGATTCTACCAATCCATGAACACAGTATGTTCTTCCATCTATTTATGTCTTCCTCTATCTCTTTTTTCAGTGTCCTGTAGTTTTCCGCATATAGGTCTTTTACCTCCTTATTTAAATTTATTCCTATGTATCTTAATTTTTTTGGTCCTATGGTATATGGCAGGCGTCCTCAAACTATGGCCCGCCGGCCACATGCGGGTGTTTTTGCCATTTGGTTTTTTTACTTCAAAATAAGGTATGTACAGTGTGCATAGGAATTTGTTCATAGTTTTTTTTTAAACTGTAGTCCGGCCCTCCAACGGTCTGAGGGATAGTGAACTGGCCCCCTGTTTAAAAAGTTTGAGGGCCCCTGCTTTAGGATTTTCAATGTACAATATCATGTCATCTGCGAATTAGGACAGTTTTACTTCTTCTGTTCCAATTTGGCTGTCTTTTATTTCTTCTTCTTGTCTGATCACAATGGCCAGTACTTCTAGTACTATGTTGAACAGGAGTAGTGAGAGTGGGCATCCCTGTCTTGTTCCTGTTCTTAGGGGAAGTGTTTTAGTTTTTGACCATTGAGTATGATGTTGTCTGTGGGTTTGTTGTATATGGCTTTTATTATGTTGAGGTATGATTCTTCTATTCCCACCTTGCTGAGAGTGTTTATCAAGAAAGGGTGTTGGATTTTGTCAAATGTTTTTTCTGTGTCAATTGATATGACTATGTGATTTTTATCTCTCAATTTGTTTATGTGATGTATCACGTTTATTGATTTGTGGATATTGTACCATCCTTGCATCCCCAGGATAAATCCTACTTGGTCATGGTGGATGATCTTTCTGATGTAATGCTGGATCCGATTTGCTAGAATTTTGCTGAGGATTTTGGCATCTATGTTCATGAGGGATATTGGCCTGTAATTCTCTTTCATTGTGTTGTCTTTATCTGGTTTTGGTATTAGGGTGATGCTGGCTTCATAAAATGAGTTTGGAAGTGTTCCTTCCTCTTGAATTTTTTGGAATAGTCTGAGGAGGACAGGCTTTAGTTCTTCCTTGAATGTTTGGTTAAACTCCCCTGTGAAGCCATCTGTCCCTGGGCTTTTGTTTGCTGGAAGCTTTTTGATGACTGCTTCATTTTCTTCTATAATTATCAGCCTATTGAGATTTTTAGAATCTTCCTGATTGAGTTTTGGAAGGTTGTATTTTTCTAGGAATATATCCATTTCCTCCAGGTTGTCTAGTTTTTTAGAATAGAGTTGTTCATAGTATTTTTTAACAATCCTTTGTATTTCTGTGGTGTCTGTTGTTATTTCACCTCTTTCATTTCTGATTTTGTTTATTTGGGTCCTCTCTTTTTGCTTCTTGGTGAGCCTGGCTAGAGAGTCATCAATGTTGTTTATCCTTTCAAAGAACCAGCTCTTGGTTTCATTGATCTTTTTTATTGTTCTTTTTTGGTCTCTATGTCATTTATTTCTGCTCTGATCTTTATTATCTCCTTCCTTCTGCTCACTTTAGGTTTTTCATGTTGCGCTCTTTCTAATTTTTTGAGTTGTAGAGTTAGATGATTTATTACCATTTTTTCTTGTTTTTTGAGGTAGGCCTGTAGCGCTATAAACTTACCTCTCAGGACTGCTTTCATTTTGTCTTATAGATTTTGGATTGTTGTGTTTTATTGTTACTAGTTTCCAGGATGGTTTTAATTTCTTCTTTGATCTCTTTGGTAACCCAATCACTATTTAATAAAATCCTATTCAGCTTCCAAGTGTTTGAATTTTTGGGGCTGTTTTTATTGTAGTTTATTTCTAATATTATGCCATTGTGATTTGAGAAAATGCTTGATATGATTTCAATCTTCTTGAATTTAGGAGATTTTGCTTGTGACCTAATATGTGGTCTATTTTTGAAAATGCCCCATGTGAACTTGAGAGGAATGTATATTTTGTGGCTTTTGGGTGAAATGTTCTAAAGATGTCAATTAATTCCATTTGATCTGGGGAGTCATTTAGGATTGCTGTTTCTTTGCTGATTTTTTGTCTAGAGAATTTATCCAGTGATGTCAGTGGTGTATTAAAGTCCCCTACTATGATTTTATTGTTGTCAATCTCTCCCTTGATATCTTCCAGGAGTTTTTTACGTATTTGGGTACTCCTGCATTGGGTGCCTATATGTTTATCACGGTTATATGCTCTTGTTGTATCAATCCCTTTAGTATTATGAAATGGCCTTCCGTATCTCTTGTTATGTCCTTCACTTTAAGGTCTATTTTGTCAGATATAAGTATTGCTACCCCAGCTTTTTTTTTTTATTTCCATTTGCCTGAAATATATTTTTCCATCCCTTCACTTTCAGTCTGTGTGAGTGCATTGTTCTGAGGTGGGTCTCTTGTAGACAACATATATATGGGTTATGTTTTTTTATCCATTCACTCACTCGATGTCTTTTGATTGGAGCATTTAGTCCGTTTAAGTTTAAAGTTATTATTAAAAGGTTATTGTTTGTAGCCAATTTTTTGTGTGCCTGTGTTCTTTCCTACCTTTTTATTTCTTCTTTTTAGAGCATTCCCTTTAGCATTTCTTGCATGACCTGCTTGGTAGTGATAAATTCCCTTAGCCTTTTTTTTTGTCAGTGAAGCTCCTTATTTCCCCTTCAATTTTGAATGATAGCCTTGCTGAATAGAGTATTCTTGGATTCATTCCCTTACTTTGCATCACTTAAAGATTAATTTTAAAAAAAGAGTTATGCTTATAGGCCTTTGCAGTTGATGTATATGTGAGAGCTCTCCATGCAGGTCCTCTTGATCCCAAACTTGGTTGAGGTCTTCTGTATTAATTTTTTTACATGTGTTAAAAAATGTCCTCACATTACAGTCATTAAAACAAGAACAAATCACCACTCATTCATTCATTAATTCATTGACAAAATAATTAATTAGTACATATTATATACAGAAAATAGTCTAAGATCTAGGTTTAACCGCAAAAGGAAAATAGATACGCTTTCTGCCAGTTAGATTATTAGTAGAAAATTCAAAGAAATAATTTGCAAATTACATAATAGTATAATCAAGGACTATGATAGGAATACAAGCTCACAGGAATGGTACCTAATAGTGGCAAACAATTCAAAAAGAGATACAAATGAGGAAAAGAAATGTGTAAGAGCACATATGTAATTTTAATTTTACTAAATAAATGCAAATTAAAATAATATGACACCAACTTCCAGTCTAGATAAGATGGTGTAAATCCATATTTTTCTTGCTTCTCTTTTACTAAGTCCTAATATAAACTGTGGACATGGTGTGAGAGGCAACCAAAGAACTCTGAAAAGGTGGTAAGAAAGTGTATTGGTTTGAGATCCAAAGACTAGAAGAACAACACAGCAGCAAGTCATCTTGCCTCCACCAACACTACAGAAGAAGGTGACTAGAACCAACATTTCTCAACCCCACACCTACTAATAAAAAGCAGTTCAGATAGGCTAACTGCTCCATCCAAGATAAGGTGAGCCTGGCAACAGCAGCAAGGGGGATAGATTGGCAACCTGCCAACAATAAGCAGCCCAGGGAAGTGTTCTAGAATTAGTTTCCCCCACTGAAAGATACTTAAGAGACACAGGTTAGAGGAACCTTGCAAAAACCAGTGCATCAATCCAGAAAGTCTATCTGTCCCTATGTGTCTGAGATTCCCATTACTTTCTTAGGGACAACAAGGAAACTATGGAACACAGGTAGAGGATCCCAGTATAACAAGTAGCCTGGTGCTGGACACTTTCTTCAGTCTCCCCAAGCAAAGAGGATCCTGCTAAAATAAGAACTGAACTAGAGATATGCCCTATAGGCCTGAAACTGCCTTCTCCTGCTGGAAGACAAGCTGGCAGGCCAACACAGCCCTTAAGAAGGACCGAACCACAGTGTGTGGCCATTCCTGAAGCCACTGTTATCATACAGAAGTAATATCCAATTGAAAATCACTAATAATACTAAGAATCAAGAAAATTACAACGTGAATAAGAAAAGACAATCAACTAATGCCAACATTGAGATGAATTAGCCATTGATAATTATTAAGTTATCTGACAATTTTTGACAGTCATAAAAATACTTCAACAGTAAATTAAAAATTCTCCTGAAACATGAAAAATAGAATATTTTAAAAAGAAATAGAAGTTCTAAAAAACAAAATAAAAGTTTTAGAACAAAAGAATATATAATGACAGAGAAAAACTCCTTGGATAGACTGTAAGAAGGAGTCAGTAAACTTAAGAATAGGTAAATAGAATTCACCTTTATGAAAAAACTAGAGGCCCAGTGCACGAAATTCGTGCATGGGAGGGGGGGTGTTCCTCTAACCTGTGTCTCTTAAGTATCTTTCAGTGGGGGAAACTAATTCTAGCCCAGCCTGCACCCTCTCCAATCTGGGATCGGGCCTAAACGGCAGTCGGACATCCCTCTCACAATCCAGGACTGCTGGCTCCCAACTGCTCTCCTGCCTGCCTTCCTGATTGCCCCTAACTGCTTCTCCCTGACAGCCTGATCACCTCCTAACCACTCCCATGCCAGCCTGATTGATGCATAACTGCTCCCCTGCCAGCCTGTTTGCCTCCAACTTCCCTCCTCTGCTGGCCTGAGCACCCCCAACTGCCCTCCCTTGCAGGCCTTGTCCCTCCCAACTGCCCTTCCCTGCTGGCCATCTTGTGGTGGCCATCTTGTGTCCACATGGGGGCAGGATCTTTGACCACATGAGGGCAGCCATCTTGTGTGTTGGAGTGATGGTCAATTTGCATATTATTCTTTTATTAGATAGGAAAGATATAGGCCTGGTGCATGGTTGGGGGCCAGCTTGTTTGCCCTGAAGGGTGTCCTGGATCATGGTGGGGGTTCACTTGGGGTGTGGGGCAGCCTGGGCGAGGCGCCTGTGTTGGTTTGCAGGCCAGCCACGCCCCCCAGCGACCCAAGCGGAGGCCCTGTTATCTGGGATTTATTTATCTTCTACAATTGAAACTTTATAGCCTGGAGTGGAACCAAGCCTTCTGCTTGCTCCGTGGCGGCTGCCATTTGTGTTGGGATTTATTTATCTTCTATCATTGAAACTTTGTAGCCTGGAGTGGAGGCCTAGGCAGGCAAGGGCAGGCAGAAAGCTTGGCTTCCTCCATCGCCGGGGAAACCCAAGCCTCCCTCCTGCTCTCTCAGTGGCCATAGCCATCTTGGTTGGGTTAATTTGCATACTCACTCCTGATTGGCCCATGGGCGTGGATTGTGGGTATAGCAGAGTGATGGTTAATTTGCATATTACTCTTTTATTAGATAGGATAGAAAACAGACTGAAAAGTATAACATAACATCAGTTCCCTGTGGGGAAAAAAAGAAATATCCAATATTTATGTCATTTGGGTCCCCCAAACTGGGAAAATGTGGGGCTGAAAGAATATGTAGAGATATAATGGCTTTAAAAATCACCATTACAGTAACTTACAGATTCAAGAGGATGACTGAACTCTAATAGGATAATGTCCAAAAATCCACATATAATAATTAAACTTCTGAAAATGAAAGAAAAATAAAGCTAAAAATTACCTTGAAAGCAACCAGAAGAAAAAAAGATTCATTACTGATAGGAGAACACCAATCCTAATGACAGTGGATTTCTCATCATAAATCATGGAGGCAAAAAGTAAAGTGTCACAACTGTCTTGAAGTTCTGAAAAAACACACACACACACCTGTCAGAATTATTAAATAGTTAAATAGTTAACAAATAATAAGTGTTGATGAGGATGTGCACTGTTGGTGGGACTGAAAACTGGTGCAGCCACGGAAAACAATATGGGGATTTCTAAAAGATTTTAAAATAGAACTTCCCTACAACTGAGCAATTCCAATTCTGGGTTTTTATCAGAATAAAATGAAAACACAAATTCAAATATATATATACACCACTATGTTCAATGCAGCATTATTTATAATAGCCAAGATATGGAAGCAATGCAGGTATCCATCAATAGATAAATGGATAGAGAAGATGTGGTTTTATACACAGTAGAATATTACTCAGCAATAAAAAAGAATGAAATCCTGTTATTCATGACAAAATGTATGGACTTACAGGGTATTAACAGAGCAAGACAAATACCACAAAATTTCACTTATATGTGGAATTAAAAAATCAAAACAAACAACCAAGCCAAATGAAAGAAAAACAGATTCATATAAACAAAGAACAAACTGATGCTTGCCAGGGAGATGGCATAGAAGGATGGGTGAAAAGGTGAAGGGGGAATATAATCAATAAAAATGTGATAGCTTTGCAAGGTGACAGATTGTTACTAGATTTAGTGTGATGGACACATCATAAGACATATAAATGTTGAATCACTATATTGAACAACTGAAGAATATTGTATATGAACTATATATTAATTTAAAAATATATTTATGTTTATTTAAATATATAAAATTTTTATATTTTATATCTTTATACATTTAAATGTATAAATATATGTATACACATGTATATATTTATACATTTAAATATATATAAAATAAAAACATTTAAAAAGAAAAGAACTGTTAATTCTGAATCCCATATTCAATGAAACTATCCTTTGTGGATGAAGGAGAAATAAAAACATCATATTAAAGAAAACTAAAATAAATTGTCTGTAGTACACCTACACTTAAAAACTAAAGAAAGTGTGTCAAACAGAGAGATGATAAAAGTTATAATTTTGGAGCATCAAGAACAATTGAAAGAGAGGAAATAGCTTTATATATAAAAAGCCAGTGTCCGTGATGACTGTGATGACCAAGCGACCAGTCACCATGAGGTGAGACACCTTGCTCGGTCCCTCCCTGGGTGGGGTCAGGCAGATGAAGGCCGGCCAGCCTGCCCCACAATTGGGTGAGATAGCATCCTCTGTGTCCACCTCTCACCCCATGGGCCCTGCCACTCCCCTCAGTTCCAGGCAGCCCTCTGCTTTCCATGACAGCGCACTTTGCCCTCACATGCTGCTCGCCCTAAGTGAGAAGGAAGATACACAGAAAGATACACAGCCATTATAGAGCCCACCACCCCATGCACGTTAGAGCCATCCTGTGAATTGAGGCCTGTAGCAGGCCTGGTGTTGGTTTCTAGAGCACTTAGATTTTGTTACCATGTGACATTCATCTTGAACCCCACAGCCTGTTAGATTTCCCTCATTCATGTGTTATTGTACCTGTGCACCCATCTGGGTTGATACCTGGGACATTGTGTGAAATTACCTATTTTCTGCTTTCAATCTATTTACAGTGGGGTTTCATCCTCTATGGTAATGTAGATCCATTTCTGATTATGGAATAAAGAGTTGAAGTGTCAAAAAAAAAAGTGGTTGCCAGGTGGCTTCTGACAACTGGCGGGAACATCTGTGGGATGGATCTGGATCCCAGGCCTGCAAGGGCATCTCACTGCCTGTCCAGAGGGCCAATCAGGTCCTTCCCCCCCCCACCCCCCTTGGGA
Source organism: Eptesicus fuscus (assembly GCF_027574615.1). Lineage (NCBI taxonomy): Eukaryota > Metazoa > Chordata > Mammalia > Chiroptera > Vespertilionidae > Eptesicus > Eptesicus fuscus. The sequence goes on along the minus strand of NC_072473.1, from coordinate 59,209,310 downwards.
CCCTACTCGTGCATGAATTTGTGCACCAGGCCTCTAGTAGATAAATAAATGAATTATTGGTTTTATCATGAGTTATAAAAATCATATTTACTCAATGATATTTAAAAGTGGGGAGGATAAAGGAACCTAACTGAAAATATTTCCATATTCTACTAAAAGTAGTAAAATTTTTATATCAATAGATTACGTTATTTATTTATTATTATTTTTCTTTTTTTTTTAATTGAATTTACTGGGGTAACATTGGTTCACAAAACCATACAGGCTTCAAGTGTACAACTCAATAAAACAATATCTTCATACTGCATAATGCAGCCATTAGGCAAAGCAAAGTATGTCTCCATCCCCATTTACCCCACCTTTATCTGGCTCCATTGACTCCCAACCCCCTTTCCCTCTGGTTATTACCACACTGTTGTCCTTTAATACAGTTCCTCATGTTGTGGTGACCCCCAACCATAAAATTATTTTCGTTGCTACTTCATAACTGTAATTTTGCTACTGTTATGAATCGTAATGTAAATATCTGTGTAAATATCTCTACAGCAGTGGTTCTCAACCTGTGGGTCGCAACCCACAGGTTGAGAACCGCTAACAGGGTCGCCTAAGACCATCGGAAAACACAGATATTTACATTACGATTTATAACAGTAGCAAAATTACAGTTATGAAGTAGCAACGAAAATAATTTTATAACTTTAAAATTATTTTTTAAAGTCATGTCACCTAAACATGGTTATAGCTAATAAAATACATGCAAATAAAATACATTATATATATATATGTGATTTTTTTTTGCTTAATCCCCTCACCTTCTTTCATACAGATCCCCAATCCCCCTCCCCTCTGACAGCTGTCAGTCTGTTCCATGTATGCATCTCTCTGTTTCTATTTTGTTCATCAGTTTATTTTGTTCATTAAATTCCACAGACAAGTGAGATCATTTGGTATTTGTTTTTCTCTAACTGGCTTATTTCACTTAGCATAATAATCTCCAGGTCCATCCCTGCTGTCACAAAAGGTAAGAGGTCCTTCATTTTTATAGGTGAGTAGTATGCAATTCCCAGAGCAACCACTATGAAAAGTATACAAAGATACACACTCAAAAATTATAAACAAATCAAGAAGTAGTAAATCAAATAATAATGTGATGCCAAAATGAACACTTAAGGAGGACTTGCTGAAGATCTCCAGAGTTTTCTTTCTGTATAGCTTTGTTTTTGATACTCTGACTTGTGAACTCTACTAGCCTTGATATCTTCAAATTCTCTGCTCCATCTCCTCAACTCATGGAAATCACCAGGCTTCATTAGGGTTCTATCTCCCTGCACCATGGCCTGGATACTCTATCCAGGCAGTCTGCTCAATATTCATAGGATTTAACTCATTTGTTTCCCATTACTAAGAAGTAAGTTCTTTGTTGCCTGATATCCAGTGTCTTGAGGGTCATGTATTTTTCCCCTTTATTTTTAGTTGTTTGAAGAGGGGGAATTAAAGTGTTCCTTGGGGGAAAAAAAGGCATGAACTATACTGCACTACCAATGTTTCTCTCAGAAATCCCTTAAGAAAATTAAAGTGAGGGCCTATATTAGATAGTGGAGCAAGAAGTTATTTTATTTTTACTTTATATTTTATTTTACTTTTACAAGGTAAAACTTTCCATTTTAAAGGGTTACTCTTTGCTTTTTAAGTTATATTTTGAAAATAATTTTATTTAATGTTTTTATGTTGAAGCAATTTTAAAATGTATTTTAATTGACACATGGATGGTTTTATTATTTGATTTTCAATTAATGCAAATGCAAAGTGGTGGTTTTGCTTTGTTTTCTTTATTGCTTTAGCCCACTCAGCAGCTTTTCATTCAAAAAAATATTTCATTTCAATTTTTAAAGGATATTTGTAAATGGTTCTTCAGACTTTATTGGGCAAAGCAGTGACAAGGCTCTGCTTAATTAAACTGTAACTACCACCATTTATAGATAAGTTATTAGAAGCTAATATATTTTTTAAAGTCATGTCACCTAAACATGGTTATAGCTAATAAAATACATGCAAAATGATGGGTACGTGCATTTCTGTTTCTTTTTGAAGATGACTAATGGAAAGCTGGCTATAGTTAAAGACTGCATATTATTCATTTAGTGAGGATTGAGTAAATATGAGCTGCTTCTATGACTTCTGATGAATCATATGGACATTATTCATTGTGGAAAAAGACAAAGTCATATGGAAAATCATCTGCTGAGCACATTTGTATGTGGTGATGCCCGGAGTCATATCCTTAGTAAATCATATCATGATGTTAAGTATTCAGAGACTAAGTAATGTGAATTGGTAGTCTCACTCCAATGCCTGGTAGAACTTTGTTTGCATCACAGAATTATCTGATAGACCCTCCTAATTGATGATCAAGCTATGAGGTTAAAACACATTAAATGGGAGAAGTTTAAACCGTTCTATATATAAAATGTTCTTGAATAGTATCAAGGCTGTAAAAAATAATATACTGACTTATTGCACATGCCAAATTCAGCAGTTAGAAAATGTAGTTAGCTAATTGTGAAATCTGAAGTCTGAATTCCCTTAAAGATATAAACCTTTCATTTCTGAATAACAAACAGATTTTAATTTGCTTTATTTACTTATTTTTTTCTTTTTATAATATTTAAGGCTAAGACAGTGAGAGTAGAAAAATGATATAACTTTTTTAGAATAAAAATTTTCTTTAGGAAGTAAATATGTTTGAACATGACCATGAAAATAATCCATACTCTCTATTTTTCCCCTAAAATGGTATTAATTAGGCTTATTAAAATATTTACCTGCCCTGGACAGTGTTGCTAAATGGTTAGAGAGTCAGTCAGTGCAATGAAAGCTTGTATGTTCCATTCCTGATCAAAGGCACATAACTGGGTTGCAGGTTCGTCCCCTGCCCTGGGGCATGTTAGGGAGGCAACCAATTGATGTGTCTCTCTCACATGAATGTTTCTCTCTCTCTCCCTCCCTTCCACTCTCTCTAAAAATCAATGGAAAGGCAAGGAAAGGAGGATTTTAGTGGAAACCTGACTTTCTGCGACAACTGCAAACACTGAACTGCTGGGAGCACCAGACCACCGGTCCCCTATCAGCGCAAACATTCGGATTCAAAGAAACTCTTCACTGCACCACGGAAAGGTCAGATTTCGTCTGAAATAAACTGAGGTTTTTAATCCCCGCGGTGGGTGAGGGAAGCGCTGGGTGAGGGAAGCGCAGCAGCCGCAGGACTGACCGGCAGGAGCCGGGAGGTCTGTGCCTAGAAAAATCGGCTGCAGTTGGAACTGCCGTGATCCGTGAATGAGGAGGGGGGTCTTCTGAGCTGCTAACAGAAGTGACCTCTTGAAAGCAACTCATTTTAATCTGACGAGGAGGGTCAGACTAAGAATTTTCAGAGGAGTGCAGGCTCCTTAGTCTGGCGCACAGACCCACGGTCCGCACACTTGGGCTCTTTCCGACTCTGATTGCTAAGCCCAACACATAGAAAAACCCAGGTGGAAACCCTGAAAGACTGCAGGGGGAAGGTGTTTTTTCGGAACCTGGGGACCAGAGCTGTGTGTGACCATCAGAGAGGCAGCTCTGACGCGCACACCGCCACAAGCTCTGAGGCGCACACCTCCACAAACCTGTAGTGAGTGCCATAGAGGGGAAAAAAAAAAAAAAAGAGCTAGAGAGGCCCGGAAGTCAATTCAGAAACACTGCCACCCAGGGGCTGAAACGCTAATTGTCTCTGGTATAATAAAAAATAAATACGAGAAATTAAGACACGGCTGGCTTAAAAAGCAGGACTGGCTTCCAACACTGAGGAGCCCTGGAATGAAGCTGAACTGAAATACCGCCCAGACTGGGAAAAAGGCGTACCAAACAGAATAATAGAGGAAGTGAATGACAGCCGCTACTGCACATTTTAGTCTTCCTATTTTTTAATTTTCAATTCTTTTTTCAATTTTTTAAATTTTTTATTCTCATATTTTTTATTTTCATTTTTTGCATCTTTTACTTAAAAAACTATTTTTTTTCTTTTTCCTTACTCGATTTTCACCTTTTTAATTATTACATTTTTATTTTCAATCAGCACTATTATTACTATTATTTTACTTTTTTTTTTCTTCTTTTCTTTTTCTTTTCTGTTATTTCTTTTTCTTTTCTTTCTTTCTGCTCTTTTCCCAAGTTCAGATTCACACTCTTTGTTTTTTTTTTTCATTGTTGTTCTTTCTTTTTACTCTCCTTCTTCCACTCCTATTCCCTAATTTGTCTTTCTCTGGTGGTTACCTTTATTGGAGGTTATTAATATCGTGAATACAATTCTGTTCAGTGCCTTGTCTGTTGTGCCTGGTTGTGTTGTATTTTATACCTTTAAATCAACGCCAGAGAGAGAAATCTATATAACCAGACATCCGGAGAAGAGAGACCATGAGGAGACAAAGAAACAGCCCCCACAGGAAAGAGAAGCAGGCATCACCAGAAAAGGAAGCAAACGATTTAGAGGCAAACAACCTATCAGAGAAAGAATTCAGAGAAATGGTCATAAAGTGGCTGAAAAGGATGGAAGACAAATTCGACAATATGACTAAGAACCAAGAAGAAATGAAGAAGAACCAATAAGAAATGAAAAATGACATCGTTGCTGTAAAGAACTCAATAGAAAGCATCAAGAGTAGACTAGATGAAGCAGAGGACCGCATAAGTGAGCTAGAAGACAAGATGGAAAAAAATACCCAATTACAACAACTTCTAGAAACAAAAGTTAGAAAGATTGAGGAGAGTGTAAGGGAACTTCGGGACAATACAAAACAAAACAACATTAGGATAATAGGGGTGCCAGAAGGAAAGGAAACTGAGCAAGGAATAGAAAACCTGTTTGAAGAAAGAATGACAGAAAACTTCCCTGATATAGGGAAGAAAAAACCCACACAAATCCAAGAAGCTCACAGAGTTCCAAGCAAAATGAACCCCAAAAGACCGATGCCAAGGCACATTATAGTTAAGTTGGCAAACACCAACGACAAAGTAAGAACCTTACAAGCGGCCAGAGAGAGACAGATAGTTACATACAAAGGAACCCCCATCAGACTAGCAACTGATTTCTCAACAGAAACTCATCAGGCCAGAAGGGAATGGAATGAAATATACCAAGTCATGCAAAGGAAGGGTCTCAATCCAAGAATACTGTACCCAGCAAGGCTATCAATCAAAATTGAAGGTGAAATCAGGAGCTTCACAGACAAAAAAGGACTAAGGGAGTTTATCACCAGCAAACCAGCAATGAAAGAAATGCTAAAGGGTCTGCTGTAAAAAAAAAAGAAAGAAATAGGAAGCAAAGAAGGTACACAGGGGTATAGAATAAAAATGGCGTCAAATAAGTACCTATCAATAATAACTTCAAATGTAAATGGATTGAATGCCCCAATCAAAAGACACAGGGTAACAGACTGGATAAGAAAACAAAACCCAGATATCTGCTGTCTACAGGAAACCCACCTCAAAAAAAGGATGCATACAGACTGAGAGTAAAGGGATGGAAAAAGGTTCTCCAGGCAAATGGAAATGAAAAAAAAGCTGGGATTGCAATACTTATATCTGACAAATTAGATCTCAAAGTGAAGGACATAACAAGAGATAATGAAGGCCACTTCATAATACTAAAGGGAGAAATCCAACAAGAAGAAATAACTCTGGTAAACATATATGCACCCAATACAGGAGCACCAAGATACATTAAAAAACTCCTGGAAGATATCAAAGGAGAGATTGACAGTAATACAATCATAGTAGGAGACTTCAATACCCCACTATCACCATTGGACAAATCCTCTAAACAAAAAATCAGCAAAGAAACAGCAATCCTAAATGACTCACTAGACCAGATGGAATTAATCGACATCTTCAGAACATTTCACCCCAAAGACACAGAATATACATTCTTCTCAAGTGCACATGGGTCATTTTCAAAGATAGACCATATGTTAGGACATAGGCAAAGTCTCTCCAAATTCAAGAAGATAGAAATCATATCAAGTATCTTCTCAGATCACAGTGGCATAAAACTGGAAATCAACTACAATAAAAACAATCCAAAGAAATCAAACACTTGGAGACTAAACAGCATGCTATTAAACCATGACTGGGTTACCAAAGACATCAAGGAAGAAATAAAAAACATCATGGCAACAAACGACAATGAAAACACAACAATCCAAAATCTATGGGACACAGCGAAAGCAGTCCTGAGAGGGAAGTTCATAGCTCTACAAGCCTACTGCAAAAAACAAGAAACAATGGTAATAAATTACCTAACCCAACAACTCAAAGAGTTAGAGAGAGAGCAACAAGATAAGCCCAGTGTGAGCAGAAGGAAAGAAATAATAAAGATCAGAGCGGAGATAAACGACATAGAGACCAAAGAAACAATACAAAAGATCAACAAAACCAAGAGCTGGTTCTTTGAAAGGATAAACAAGATTGATGGACATCTAGCCAGGCTCACCAAGAAGCAAAGAGAGAGGACCCAAATAAACAAAATCAGAAATGAAAGAGGTGAAATAACAACAGACCCCGACGAAATACAAAGGATTGTTACAAAATACTACGAACAACTCTATTCCAACAAACTGGACAACCTAGAGGAAATCGACATATTCCTAGAAAAATACAACCTTCCAAAACTCAATCAGGAAGATTCTAAACAGCTCAACATGCCAGTAACTATGGAAGAAATTGAAGCAGTCATCAAAAAGCTTCCGGCAAACAAAAGCCCGGGGCCAGATGGCTTCACAGGAGAGTTTTATCAAACTTTCAAGGAAGAACTAAAACCTATCCTCCTCAGACTATTCCAAAAAATTCAAGAGGAAGGAACACTTCCAGGCTCCTTCTATGAAGCCAGCATCACCCTAATACCAAAACCAGATAACGACAACTCAATGAAAGAGAATTACAGACCAATATCCCTCATGAACATAGATGCCAAAATCCTCAACAAAATTCTAGCAAATCGGCTCCAGCAGTACATCAGAAAGATCATACACCATGACCAAGTAGGATTTATTCCAGGAATGCAAGGATGGTACAATATCCGCAAATCAATAAACGTGATACATAACATAAACAAATTGAGAGATAAAAATCACATAGTCATATCAATAGATGCAGAAAAAGCATTTGACAAAATCCAAAACCCTTTCTTGATAAAAACTCTCAACAAGGTGGGAATAGAAGGCTCATACCTCAACATAATAAAAGCTATTTATGATAAACCCACAGCAAACATCATACTCAATGGGCAAAACCTAAAACCATTTCCCCTAAGAACTGGAACAAGACAGGGATGCCCACTCTCACCACTCCTGTTTGACATAATACTGGAAGTATTAGCTATTGCAATTAGGCAAGAAGAAGAAATAAGAGGCATCCAAATGGAAAAGAAGAAGTGAAGCTGTCCTTATTTGCAGATGACATGATATTGTACATAAAAAACCCAAAAGATTCTATCAAAAAACTAATAGACTTAATAAATGAATTCGGCAATGTAGCGGGATACAAAATTAACGCCAAGAAATCTATGGCTTTTCTATACACCAATAATGAACTTATAGAAAGAGAGACTAAAAAAGCAATCCCATTTACCATCGCACCAAAAAAAATAAGATACCTAGGAATAAACTTAACTAAGGAGGTAAAAGACCTATACGCAGAAAACTACAGGACACTGAAAAAACAGATAGAGGAAGACGTAAACAGATGGAAGAACATACCATGTTCCTGGATTGGTAGAATCAACATCATTAAAATGTCCATACTACCCAAAGCAATCTACAGATTCAATGCACTCCCCATCAAAATACCAACAGCATATTTCACAGACCTAGAAAGAACTCTCCAAAAATTCATCTGGAATAAAAAAAGACCCCGACTAGCCTCAGCTATCCTCAGAAAGAAGAATAAAGTAGGTGGGATCTCAATACCAGATTTCAAGCTGTATTACAAAGCCACTGTTCTCAAAACAGCCTGGTACTGGCACAAGAACAGACATATTGATCAATGGAACAGAATAGAGAACCCAGATATCGACCCAAACCACTATGCTCAATTAATATTTGACAAAGGAGGCATGAACATACAATGGAGTCAAGACAGTCTCTTCAATAAATGGTGTTGGGAAAACTGGACAGATACATGCAAAAAAAATGAAACTAGATCACCAACTTACACCATACACAAAAATAAACTCAAAATGGATACAGGACTTAAACATAAGACGGGAAACCATAAAAATACTAGAGGAATCCACAGGCAACAAAATCTCAGACATATGCCACAAGAACTTCTTCACTGACACTGCCCCTAGGGCAATGGAAGCTAAAGAGAAAATTAACAAATGGGACTACATCAAAATAAAAAGCTTTTTTACAGCAAAAGAAACCATCAACAAAACAACAAGAAAGCCCACTGCATGGGAAAACATATTTGCAAATGCTATCACTGATAAAGGTTTAATCTCCAACATCTACAGGCAGTTTATGCAACTTAATAAGAGGAAGATAAATGATCCAATAAAAAAATGGGCAACAGACCTAAACAGAATATTTTCAAAAGAAGACAGAAGGAAGGCCAAGAGACACATGAAAACATGTTCAAAGTCACTTATTATCCGAGAGATGCAAATCAAAACAACAATGAGGTACCATCTCACACCTGTCAGAATGGCTATCATCAACAAATCAACAAACAACAAGTGTTGGCGAGGATGCGGAGAAAAAGGAACCCTCGTGCACTGCTGGGGGGAATGCAGACTGGTGCAACCACTGTGGAGAACAGTATGGAGTTTCCTCAAAAAACTGAAAATGGAACTCCCATTTGACCCAGTAATCCCACTCCTGGGAATATATCCGAAGAAACTAGAAACACCAATCAGAAAGGATATATGCACCACTATGTTCATAGAAGCACAATTTACAATAGCTAAGATTTGGAAACAGCCTAGGTGCCCATCAGCAGATGACTGGATCGGAAAACTGTGGTACATCTACACAATGGAATACTATGCTGCCATAAAAAAGAAGGAATTCTCATCATTTGCAGCAACCTGGATGGAATTGGAGAACATTATGCTAAGTGAAATAAGCCAGTCAATGAAAGAAAAATACCAAATGATCTCACTCATTTAGGGATAATAAAGAACATTATAAAGTGGTGAACAAAAAGATAGATACAGAGACAGTAAAGCATCAAACAGACTTTCAAATTACAGGGGGAAAGTTTGGGAAAGGTGGGGGAGTTATGAAATCAAACGAAGGACTTGTATGCATGCATATAAGCATAAACAATGGACGCAAAACTTTGGGGGGGAGGGCGTGTGTGGGTGTGGGGTGGAGGGTAATAGTAAGATATGTACACATATAATACCTCAATAAAAATATTAAAAAAAAAAAGATAAAAAAAATAAAAATAAAAATCAATGGAAAAAAATACCCTTAGGTGAAATTAACAAAAAAAAAAAAACCCAAAACAACAACAACAAAAAAAACATTTACCTGTACCGAAGTTATAAAAAACTGATTACTTCCTAAAGGTGTCATCTCCAAATGCCATCGCATTTGGGGAGTAGAGTCTCAACATACGGATTTTGGAGGACCACAGATAGTCAGTCCATAACAACTGATAACCTAGGATATTATATCTGTATTTGTATCAGAAATCAACAAACTTTATAAACATTTATATATGCTTTTTTCTTTTGAGTGTCCAGAACTGTTATCATATTCTCAAAAACACAAGTGACTCAAAAGTACAGAAAGCACTATCATATAGGAATTTGGCTTGTATCCTGTGAAGATTTAACCCTAGCATAATTGATACTAATGAACACTTAGAATGTTTATGTTCCATTCTACCATGCTCCATCCAACTACCAGTAGCTCCATCTTATCCTTCAAATCTCAGCTAAAAGTCAGATATTCTGATGAGTCTTTTCTAATCACTCAAAATAAAATATTTTCTTCACTCTTGTTCTCTACTTTATTGACTTGTTAGATTCCTTTATGTTACATTATTTACACCTTGAAGTTCTTTTATTTCATTTTTTACGTTTTGTTAGTGTTCCTGAAAATAGTGTATATCTTCTTTACTCATTTCACCAGTGTCAACACATAGTGATTAATATATATGTTAAATTAATTGATAAAATAATAAATGAATGGACAAAAGAAATGACTAGGACTTTTAAAAAACTGATTAAGATTATTTGGCTTTAAATATTTCTTTGTCACAGTTCTCTCTTTCTTCTTATTCAATTAAACATATATCACACCTTTGATGCTGTCCCCAGTTCTTAGATGTTCTGTGGGTTTTTTTCTCATTTTTATTCTTAAGTCTTTTTTTGTCTTTGCATCTCAATTGGGAAGTTTATACTAGAATTGTGAGGAATTCCCTGACCCCATGTGGGAAAAAAAAAGGTTTAGTATTGCACTCTATGGACGTCTTTTCTAGAGAGTAGGCTTTTGTTACAGGGAATGATCTAGTAAGGTTTCACAACGGATACTCTCCCACACCCTCTGCCAGGGCCCTAAGCAGATCTTTCTCTGATTTTACAGTGAGCAACTGGTGAGGTTCTTGAAGGGAAATGTCTGGAAAAGTACTGGAGTTGTGGAACCTGTTGAGATTAGGACACCCAGAATTTTCTCACTCTCTTCTAGTCCAACAATCAATCTCCAGGAATTAATCACAATTACTAGTCAAGTAAGTGGTCACTGATGATGACTCTTTGAAACTTATGTTCTAGGTAAGCAAAGGCTTAGATGCGTTATCTCTCTAGATGAGCATTTTTCTCAGTAATTCAAAGTGGCAGTTTGCCCTATACTAGTAAACTCAGTTTTTGTATGGTTCCAAGAAAAGTGGATTTTTTGTTTGTGAAGTTTTTTTCTTGTTTTCTAAAAAAAGGGGATGGCTTCCTAGATCTTTACATATTAGAGTAGAAACTAGAAGCCTAGGTTCACTGCTGTTAATTTGATTTGTTCTTTGACCCTTCTGATATATGCAAGCATATGTCCTCTTCCTGTTTGTCCTAACTATACTAAGGAATCTTAGCATTTAACTATCACTAAGAAATTGTTTTTCTCCTAGACAGTTATTTTGTTAGCTGTGTCAAAGTGAAAAAAAAAAAAAAAGAAGTTGTAGAATAGTTTCCTCTGGGGAAACTGATAATTTAATATAGCTCTGCAATGGTTTCCCTATTGTTATTGGTTGTAGGCCACAATTCATTTTCCTATGTGAATTGCCATAATATATTCTGAAAATTTCTCTGTAGGGTTTATTTCCATTGTTCTAGCCTAATAATTAAATCATTGATGCTAGACAAAACATTGAGCGATATTTTGGATACAAGCCAAATTCCTATATGGTAGCGCTTTCTGTACTTTTGAGTCACTTGTGTTTTTGAGAATATGATAAAATTCTGGACACTCAAAAGAAAAAAGCATATATAAATGTATTTATTAGATAAGAGTCCCACAAAGATGGTGGCACCCAGTCCCCTCAGCCCCACCGGAGTCGGAGTCCCCCAGTCCTTTTAACCCAGCTGGCGGGGGTGGGGGGCGGCAGGCGCATGGTGTGGGTGTGGCCGGACCTGCCCTCAGCCCCCTAGGTGCCTAGGGCCCGCCTGAGGCACAGGCAAGCCTTGGATGTCAGCTGCATAGCCAATGCCCAAGGCGCAGGCAAGCCTTGGATGGCGGCTGCCCAGCTGCCCAGGGCCACCTGAGGCTCAGGTAACCAGGACCAGCCAAGGCTTGTTCTGCCTGCAGAGGCAGCAGCAGAGGTGTGATGGGGGCATCACCTTCCCCTGATCGCCTGGTCGCCTCCCACCCCTGAGGGCTCCCAGACTGTGAGAGAGGGCAGGCCAGGCTGAGGGACCCCCCCTCCAGTGCATGAATTTTCATGCACTGGGCCTCTAGTACTAAAATAATGTAGAAAGCTTGCTGTACACTATAAATAAAGAAATCCATAGTTCTAAACAATTGGGTCATTCCAGTTATCACAATATTTTTCTTAAGTAATCCATTTCTTCATAAGAATATTGCTTCATAAGATAATTAGACAGTATTAAAGTAGAAAAATAAGAATTTTATCATATAGAAAAAAAAAGCATACAACCAACTATACATTTTTCACCTGAAAACCAGAATATTTATTTTTGTGTGGTTTCATCTAGTCCTCTACCAGCAATAGTTTTACTATTATTAAAACCATTCTGCCATACTTATATAAGCTGAACCAAGTCCTTAATAATATGCTATTTCTCTTCACAGGAACCTGACTGAAGAACCAGTTTTGTTCCAGATAGACTGTTTAAGGAGAAAGTGTAGCTTGTCAAAATGATGAGATGCCTGGGCTATTGCAGGGTTGACTAAATTTTTTGCTTTTCAACAGATGCCTATAGTGGTAATCACTGAAAGCTAGTTCCTTAGTGAAATGTGTAACTATCACCAAAACAAAACAAAACAAAACAAATCCAGGCTTAGGTAAAGAGATCCTTTATTTGAAAACACTATTGCATAAAGGGGAGATAAATTTCTTGCAATAGATGGAAAATAACTGCAAGCATCAAGCCTCTCAAAGTCGAACTCAAAAATATTTCAATTTTTTATTTAGTTTATTAAATTCAGGTATATTTGACAGTTAAGAATTATATCCAATTTTATGATTTAATGTACATATGCATTGTTATATTATCACCACATTCAAGCTAATTACCATATCCATCTCTTCACATATTTACCACTTTTTTGTGGTGAGAACACTTAAGATGTATTCTCTTAGAAAAATTCAAGTATACAAGAGAGTATTGTTAATTATGGTCACTATTGTACATTAGATCTCCAGTACTTATTAATCAAAATAATAGAAACTTAGTTCCTCTTGACCAACATATCCCTATAAAACCCTCCCTCCAGTCCCAAATAACCACAATTCTACTCTCTGCTTCTATGATTTTGACTATTTTAGGATTGCACTTATAATGAGATCATGCAGTACTTATCTTTCTGCATTTATTTTACTTCATTTAGCACAATGTTCTCCAGGCTCTCATCCACATTGTCACAAAGGCAAGACATCCTTCTTTTTAATAGGTTGAATAATATTCTTTTTCTATGTTATATATAAAAACATTTTTTATCCATTCACACATTGACAGACATTTAGATTATGACCATATCTTCACTATGGTGAAAAATGCTGTAAAGAACACAGGAATGCAGATATTTCTTCAATATACTGATTTCATTTACTTACTTTCTTTTTTTTTAAAGACTTTTTATTATTTTTTACTTCTTTATTGATTAGGGTATTACATATGTGTCCTTATCCCCCCCATTATCCTCCCAAACCCCCACTCATGCCCTCAACCCCCCCTGTTGTCTGTGTCCATTGGTTAAGCTTATATGCATGCATACAAGTCCTTTGGTTGATCTCTCCCCCTTACTCCTACCTTCCCCTACTTTCCCTCTGATGTGTGACAGTCTGATCGATGCTTCTCTGTCTCTGGATATGTTTTCGTTCCTCAGTTTATGTTGTTCATTATATTCCATAAATGAGTGAGATTATGTGATATTTATCTTTCTCTGACTGGCATATTTCACTTAGCATAATGCTTTCCAGTTCCATCCTTGCTGTTCCAAATGGTAAGAATTCCTTCTTTTTTACCACAGCATAGTATTCCATTGTGTAGTTGTACCACAGATTTTTAATCCACTCATCTGCTGAAGGGCATTTAGGCTGTTTCCAAATCTTAGCTATGGTGAATTGTGCCGCTATGAACATAAGGGTGCATATGTCCTTCCTGATTGGTGTTTCTAGTTTCTTGGGATATATTGTTAGAAGTGGGATCACTGGGTCAAATGGGAGTTCCATTTTTAGTTTTTTGAGGAAATTCCATACTTTCCTCCACAGTGCTTGCACTAGTCTGCATTCCCACCTGCAGTGCACGAGGGTTCCTTTTTCTCCACATCCTTGCCAGCACTTGTCATTTGTTGAATTGATGATAGCCATTCTGACAGGTGTGAAATGGTACCTCATTGTCGTTTTGATTTGAATTTCTCGGATAATTAGTGACTGAGCATGTTTTCATATGCCTCTTGGCCTTCCTTCTGTCTTCTTTCGAAAAGAATCTATTTAGGTCCATTGCCCATTTTTGTATTTTTTTTTTTTTTATATTCCTTTGGTTAAGTTGTATGAGTTCCCTGTAAATGTTGGAGATTAAACCCTTGTCAGTGATAACATTGGCAAATATGTTCTCCCATGCAGTAGGCTTTCTTGTTGTTTTGTTGAAGGTTTCTTTTGCTGTACAAAAGCTTTTTATTTTGATGTAGTCCCATTTGTTTATTTTCTCTCTAGTTTCCTTTGCTCTAGGAGCTGTATCAGTGAAGAAATTGTTTTGACATTTCTGAGATTTTGCTGCCAGTGGATTCCTCTAATATTTTTATGATTTCCCATGTTATGTTTAAGTACTTTATCCATTTTGAGTTTATTTTTGTATGTGGTGTAAGTTGGTGGCCTAATTTCATTTTTTTTTGCAAGTATCTGTCCAATTTTCCCAAGACCATTTATTGAAGAGACTGTCTTATCTCCATTGTATGTCTTGCCTCCTTTGTCAAATATTAATTGAACATAGTGGTTTAGGTCGATTTCTGGGTTCTCTATTCTATTCCATTGATCTATATGTCTGTTCTTATGCCAGTAACAGGCCTTTTGAGAACAGTGGCTTTGTAATACAACTTGATATCTGGTATTGAGATCCCACCTACTTTGTTATTCTTTCTCAGGATTGCTGCAGCTATTCGGAGTCTTTTTTTTATTCCAGATGAATTTTTGTGCAGTGTGTTCTAGGTCTGTGAAATATGCCATTGGTATTTTAATGGGGGGGGCATTGAATCTATAGATTGCTTTGGGTAGTTTAGACATTTTTTTTTAATTTCATTATTTTTATTTTTGACATTTTTTTATTGAGGTATTATATGTGTATCTATCTTACCATTGCCCCCACACCCCATACCCATACATGCCCTCACCTCCCAGAGTTTTGTGTCCATTGTTTATGCTTATATGCATGCATACAAGTTCTTTGTTTGATCTCTTATCTCCCCCACCTCTCCCTAACCTTCCCCCTGTAATTTGAAAGTCTGTTTGATGCTTTACTGTCTCTGTATCTAAATTTTTGTTCATCAGTTTATAATGTTCTCTATTATCCATAAATGAGTGAGATCATGTGGTATTTTTCTTTCATTGACTGGCTTATTTCACTTAGCATAATGTTCTCAAATTCCATCCAGTTTGCTTCAAATGATGAGAATTCCTTCTTTTTTATGGCAGCATAGTATTCCATTGTGTAGATGTACCACAGTTTTCTGATCCAGTCATCTGCTGGCAGGCACCTAGGCTGTTTCCAAATCTTAGCTATTGTAAATTGTGATGCTATGAACATAGTGGTGCATATATCCTTTCTGATTGGTGTTTCTAGTTTCTTTGGATATATTCCCCGGAGTGGTATTACTTGGTCAAATGGGAGTTCCATTTTCAGTTTTTTGAGGAAACTCCATACTGTTCTCCACAGTGGCTGCACCAGTCTGCATTCCCACCAGCAGTGCACGAGGGTCCCTTTTTCTCCGCATCCTCGCCAGAACTTGTCCTTTGTTGATTTGTTGATGAGAGCCATTCTGACAGGTGTGAGATGGTACCTCATTGTTGTTTTGGTTTGCATCTCTCGGATAATAAGTGACTTTGAGCATGTTTTCATGTGTCTCTTGGCCTTCCTTCTGTCTTCTTTTGAAAATATTCTGTTTAGGTCCGTAGCCCATTTTTTTATTGGATCATTTATCTTCCTTTTATTAAGTTGCATAAGCTGCCTGTAGATGTTGGAGATTAAAACTTTATCGGTGATAGCATTTGCAAATATGTTCTCCCATGCAGTGGGCTTTCTTGTTGTTTTGTTGATGTTTTCTTTTGCTGTAAAAAAGCTTTTTATTTTGATGTATTCCCATTTGTTAATTTTCTCTTTAGCTTCCATTGCACTAGGGGCAGTGTCAGTGAAGAAGTTTTTTTGGAATATGTCTGAGATTTTGTTGCCTGTGGATTCCTCTAGTATTTTTATGGTTTCCTGTCTAATGTTTAAGTCCTGTATCCATTTTGAGTTTATTTTTGAGTATGGTGTAAGTTGGTGATCTAGTTTCATTTTTTTGCATGTATCTGTCCAATTTTCCCAACACCATTTATTGAAGAGACTGTCTTGACTCCATTGTATGTTCATGCCTCCTTTGTCAAATATTAATTGAGCATAGTGGTTTGGGTCGATATCTGGATTCTCTATTCTGTTCCATTGATCTATATGTCTGTTCTTGTGCCAGTACCAGGCTGTTTTGAGAACAGTGGCTTTGTAATACAGCTTGAAATCTGGTATTGAGATCCCTCCTACTTTATTCTTCTTTCTCAGGATTGCTGTGGCTATTCGGGGTCTTTTTTTATTCCAGATGAATTTTTGGAGAGTTCTTTCTAGGTCTGTGAAATATGCTGTTGGTATTTTGATGGGGAGTGCATTGAATCTGTAGATTGCTTTGGGTAGTATGGACATTTTAATGATGTTGATTCTACTAATCCATGAACATGGTATGTTCTTCCATCTGTTTACGTCTTCCTCTATCTCTTTTTTCAGTGTCCTGTAGTTTTCCGCATATAGGTCTTTTACCTCCTTAGTTAAGTTTATTCCTAGGTATCTTAATTTTTTTGGTGCGATGGTTAAATGGGATTGCTTTTTTAGTCTCTCTTTCTGTAAGTTCACTATTGGTGTATAGAAATGCCATAGATTTATTGGCGATAATTTTGTATCCCGCTACATTGCCGAATTCATTTATTAAGTCTATTAGTTTTTTGATAGAATCTTTTGGGTTTTTTATGTACAATATCATGTCATCTGCAAATAACGACAGCTTCACTTCTTCTTTTCCAATTTGGATGCCTCTTATTTCTTCTTCTTGACTAATTGCTATAGCTAATACTTCCAGTACTATGTCAAACAGGAGTGGTGAGAGTGGGGATCCCTGTCTTGTTCCTGTTCTTAGGGGAAATGGTTTTAGTTTTTGCCCATTGAGTATGATGTTTGCTGTGGGTTTATCATATATAACTTTTATTATGTTCAGGTATGATCCTTCTATTCCCATCTTGTTGAGAGTTTTTATCAAGAAAGGGTTTTGGATTTTGTCAAATGCTTTTTCTGCATCTATTGATATGACTATGTGATTTTTATCTCTCAATTTGTTTATGTGATGTATCACGTTTATTGATTTGCGGATATTGTACCATCCTTGCATTCCTGGGATAAATCCTACTTGGTCATGATGTATGATCTTTCTGATGTATTGCTGGAGCCAATTTGCTAGGATTTTGTTGAGGATTTTGGCATCTATGTTCATGAGGGATATTGGTCTGTAATTTTCTTTCATTGTGTTGTCTTTATCTGGTTTTGGTATCAGGGTGATGCTGGTTTCATAGAAGGAGCCTGGAAGTGTTCCTTCCTCTTGAATTTTTTGGAATAGTCTGAGGAGGATAGGTTTTAGTTCTTCCTTGAAAGTTTGATAAAACTCTCCTGTGAAGTCGTCTGGCCCCGGGCGTTTGTTTGCTGGAAGCTTTTTGATGACTGCTTCAATTTCTTCCATAGTTACTGGCCTGTTGACCTGTTTAGATTCTTCCTGATTGAGTTTTGGAAGGTTGTATTTGTCTAGGAACATGTCCATTTCCTCCAGGTTGTCCAGTTTGTTGGAATAGAGTTGTTCATAGTATTTTGTAACAATCCTTTGTATTTCGTCGGGGTCTGTTGTTATTTCACCTCCTTCATTTCTGATTTTGTTTATTTGGGTCCTCTCTCTTTGCTTCTTGGTGAGCCTGGCTAGAGGTTCATAAATCTTGTTTATCCTTTCAAAGAACCAGCTCTTGGTTTTGTTGATCTTTTGTATTGTTGCTTTGGTCTCTATGTCATTTCTCTCCGCTCTGATCTTTATTATTTCTTTCCTTCTGCTTACACTGGGCTTATCTTGTTGCTCTCTCTCTAACTCTTTGAGTTGTTGGGTTAGGTAATTTATTACCATTGTTTCTTGTTTTTTGAAGTAGGCTGGTAGAGCTATGAACTTCCCTCTCAGGACTGCTTTCGCTGTGTCCCATAGAGTTTGGATTGTTGTGTTTTCATTGTCACTTGTTGCCATGATGTTTTTTTATCTCTTCCTTGATGTCTTTGGTAATCCAGTCATGGTTTAATAGCATGCTGTTTAGTCTCCATGTGTTTGATTTCTTTGGGTTGTTTTTATTGTAGTTGATTTCCAGTTTTATGCCACTGTGATCTGAGAAGATACTTGATATGATTTCTATCTTCTTGAATTTGGAGAGACTTTGCCTATATCCTAACATATGGTCTATCTTTGAAAATGACCCATGTGCACTTGAAAAGAATGTATATTCTGTGGCTTTGGGGTGAAATGTTCTGAAGATGTCTATTAATTTTATCTGGTCTAGTGAGTCATTTAGGATTGCTGTTTCTTTGCTGATTTTTTGTTTAGAGGATTTGTCCAATGGTGATAGTGGGGTATTGAAGTCTCCTACTATGATTGTATTGCTTTCAATCTCTCCTTTGATATCTTCCAAGAGTTTTTTAATGTATCTTGGTGCTCCTGTATTGGGTGCATATATGTTTACCAGAGTTATTTCTTCTTGTTGGATTTCTCCCTTTAGTATTATGAAGTGGCCTTCATTATCTCTTGTTATGTCCTTCACTTTGAGATCTAATTTGTCAGATATAAGTATTGCTACCCCAGCTTTTTTTTCATTTCTATTCGCCTGGAAAACCTTTTTCCATCCCTTTACTCTCAGTCTTTATGTGTCCTTTTTTTTAGGTGGGTTTCCTGTAGACAACAGATATATGGGTTTTGTTTTCTTATCCAATCTGTTTCCTTGTGTCTTTTGATTGGGGCATTCAATCCATTTACATTTAAAGTTATTATTGATAGGTACTTATTTGTCGCCATTTTTATTCTATACCCCTGTGTTCCTTCTTTGCTTCTTATTTCTTTCTTTCTCTCTCTTTTTTTTTTTTTTTTACAGCAGACCCTTTAGCATTTCTATCATTGCTAGTTTGGTGGTGATAAACTCCCTTAGTCATTTTTTGTCTGTGAAGCTCCTGATTTCACCTTCAATTTTGATTGATAGCCTTGCTGGGTACAGTATTCTTGGATTGAGACCCTTCCTTTGCATGACTTTGTATATTTCATTCCATTCCCTTCTGGCCTGATGAGTTTCTGTTGAGAAATCAGTTGCTAGTCTGATGGGGGTTCCTTTGTTTGTAACTTTCTGTCTCTCTCTGGCCACTTTTCAAATTCTTATTTTGTTGTTGGTGTTTGCCAATTTAATTATAATGTGCCTTGGTGTCGGTCTTTGGGGTTCATTTTGCTTGGGACTCTGTGAGCTTCTTGGATTTGTGTGGGTTTTTTCTTCCCTATATCAGGGAAGTTTTCTGTTATTATTTCTTCAAACAGTTTTTCTATTCCTTGCTCAGTTTACATTCCTTCTGGTACCCCTATTATTTGGATGTTGTTTTGTTTTGTGTTGTCCCGAAGTTCCCTTAGGCTCTCCTCATGCTTTCTAATTTTTTTTTCTAGAAGCTGTTCTATTTGGGTATTTTTTTCCATCTTGTCTTCTAGCTCACTTATGCGGTCCACTGCTTCTTCTAGTCTACTCTTGATACTTTCTATTGAGTTCTTTACAGCAGCGATGTCATTTCTCATTTCTTGGTTCTTCTTCATTTCCTCTTGGTTCTTACTCATATTGTCGAATTTGTCTTCCAATCTTTTCAGCCACCTTATGACCATTTCTCTGAATTTTTTCTCTGATAGGTTGTTTGCCTCTAAATCGTTTACTTCCTTTTCTGGTGATGCCTGCTTTTCTTTCCTATGGGGGCTGTTTCTTTGTCTCCCCATGGTCTCTCTTCTCTGGATGTCTGGTTATATAGTTCTCTCTCTCCTTTTCTTGGTGCAGTGAAGAGTTCCTTTGAATCCGCCTGTTTGTGCAGATTAGGGACCAGAGTTCCTATATCAGGGTAGTTTTCTGTTATTATTTCTTCAAACAGGTTTTCTATTCCTTGCTCAGTTTCCTTTCCTTCTGGTACCCCTATTATCCTGTTGTTGTTTTGTTTTGTGTTGTCCCGAAATTCCCTTAGGCTCTCCTCATGCTTTCTAATTTTTGTTTCTAGAAGCTGTTGTAATTGGGTATTTTTTTCCATCTTGTCTTCTAGCTCACTTATGCTGTCCTCTGCTTCTTCTAGTCTACTCTTGATGCTTGTCGAATTTGTCTTCCATCCTTTTCAGCCTCCTTATGACCATTTCTCTGAATTCTTTCTCTGATAGGTTGTTTGCCTCTAATTCGTTTACTTCCTTTTCTGGTGATTTCTGCTTTTCTTTCATATGCAGACTGTTTCTTTGTCTCCCCATGGTCTCTCTTCTCCGGATGTCTGGTTATATAGTTCTCTCTCTCTGGTGTTGATTTAAAGGTACAAAATACAACACAACCAGGCACAACACACAAGGCACTGAACAGAATTGTATTCACTATATTAATAACCTCCAATAAAGTTAACCACCAGAGATAGACAAATTAGGGAATAGGAGTGGAAGAGGGAGAGTAAAAAAAAAGTGTGAATCTCAACTTGGGAAAAGAGCAGAAAAAAAAGAAAAGAAAAAAAAGTAAGAGAGACAAGAACGATACTAAGAGAGAAAAGGGGAACAAACTATATATATGGGGAGTAAACTCCACTAGAACAACCACTAATCCCAGTAAATTCCAGCAACACAAGCCTGGAGATTAATACAAACTGCAACACCAACTAATATCAAGTGAGGCAAGGGAAAACAAAAGTAAAAAACAAACAAAAACAAAGCAAACAAAAGAACCAACCAACCAAACAAAAAGAATAATCAAAACAATCTCATAAAAAAGCATAAAAATTCAATCTAATCAACATTCAAGCAAACAACAACAAAAGGCTAGAGAGAAAAATAATTTTTTTAAGGCAGCGTAGAGAGAGGTATGTATGGATTTGGAGCAGGGGGTTGGGAATTAGATATATAAGTAGGGTGAAATTTTAGCAGAGGGTAAACTGGAAAAGTAGAGAAAATCTAAAGCCAGAAAGGGTTAAGATAAACAGGAGACCCAAAGGGGAAAGGTAGGAGGAGAGTGATGGCATAATGTTAGCGTTGAGATAGGGTAAAATGATTGTAAGGGAAAGATGCAAATAGAATGTAGGACACTAATCACAAAATAAAAGAAAGAGAAAATCAAATGACAAAAAAAAAACACTAAAATAATAGTAATAATAATGCTGATTGAAAATAAAAATGTAATAATTAAAAAGGTGAAAGTCGAGTGAGGAAAAAGAAAAAAATTTAGTTTCTTAAGTAAAAGATCCAAAAAAATGAAAATAAAAAAATTAGAATAAAAAAATTAAAAAAAATTGAAAAAAGAATTAAAAATTAAAAATAGGAAGACTAAAATGTGCAGTAGCGGCTGTCATTCACTTCCTCTATTATTCTGTTTGGTATGCCTGTTTCCCAGTCTGGGCGGTATTTCAGTTCAGCTTTGTTCCACTGCTCCTCAGTGTTGTAAGCCAGTCCTGCTTTTTAAGCAGGCCGTGTCTTAATTTCTCGTATTTATTTTTGATTATACCAGAGACAATTAGCGTTTCAGCCCCTGGGTGGCAGTGTTTCTGAATTGACTTCCAGGCCTCTCTAGCTTTTTTTTTCCCTCTATGGCACTCACTACCGGTTTGTGGAGGTGTGCACCTCAGAGCTGCCTCTCAGAGGGTCACACCCAGCTCTGCTCCCCAGGTTCCGAAAAAACAACTTCCCCCTGCAGTCTTTCAGGGTTTTCCACCTGGGTTTTCCTATGTATTGGGCTTAGTAATCAGAGACAGAAAGAGCCCAAGTGTGCGGACAGTGGGTCTGTGCACCAGACTAAGGAGCCTGCACTGCTTTGAAAATTCTTAGTCTGACCCTCCTCGTCAGATTAAAATGAGTTGCTTTTAAGAGGTCACTTCTGTTAGCAGCTCAGAGGACCCCTTTCCACATTCACGGATCACGGCAGTTCCAACTGCCGCCGATTTTTCTAGGCACAGCCTCCAGGTTCCTGCTGGTCCTGAGGCTCACACACTTCCCTCTCCCACCGCGGGGATTAGAAACCACACCTTATTTCAGGCGAAATCTGACCTTTCCATGGTGCAGTGAAGAGTTCCTTTGAATCCGAATGTTTGCGCCAATAGGGGACCGGTGTTCTCGTGCTCGCAGCTGTTCAGTGTTTGCAGTTGTCGCAGAAAGTCAGGTTTACAATAAAATCCTCCTTTCCATGCAAGATGGTGAGGCGCCCGGTGTGCCCACAGCTCCGGGAGGGGACCCAGCCCCGTGGGTGCTGCACAGTCAGGGGAACCCTGCCCAGCACTCCCCCGCCTTCTCCTGGAGTTTAGCTGTCCCTTGGCTTGCCAACATACACTCCCCCTGCGAACCTCTGCTCCTACTCTCCGCCCCAGGACCAGACTCCAAACACGACTCTATTCAGTCGACATTTTTTCTCCCCTCTCAGTTTAGACATTTTAATGATGTTGATTCTACCAATCCATGAACATGGTATGTTCTTCCATCTGTTTATGTCTTCCTCGATCTATTTTTTCAGTGTCCTGTAATTTTCTAAGTACAGGTCTTTTACTTCCTTATTTAAGTTTATTCCTAGGTATCTTAATTTTTTTGGTGCAATGGTAAATGGGATTTTTTTTTAAATCTCTCTTTCTAGATGTCTTGGCATTAATTTCATATCCTGATATGTTGCTGAATTCATTTATTAAGTCTAATAATTTTTTTATGGAGTCTTTAGGGTTTTCTATGTACAGTATCATGTAATCTGTGAATATGAGAGTTTTACATCTTTTCCGATTTGGATACCTTTAATTTCTTCTTCTTATCTAATTGCTATGGCAAGCACTTCCAGAACTATGTCGAACAGGAGTGGAGACAGTGAGCATCCCTGTCTCCTTCCTGTTCTTAGGTGAAATGGTTTTAGTTTTTGCCCATTGAGTATGATGTTGGCTGTAGGTTTGTCATATAAGGCTTCTATTATGTTGAAGTATGATCCCTCTATTCCCATTTTGCTGAGGATTTTTATCAAGAAATGGTATTGGATTCTGTCAAATTCTTTTTCTGCATCAATTGATATGATTATGTAATTTTTGTCTCTCAGTTTGTTTATGTGATTATCACATTTATTGATTTGCAGATATTGTACCATCCTTGCATCCCCAGAATAAATCCTACTTGGTCATGGTGTATGATCTTTCTGATGTAATGCTGGATCCGATTTGCTAGAATTTTGTTGAGGATTTTGGCATCTATGTTCATGAGGGATATTGGCCTATAATTCTCTTTCATTGTGTTGCTTTATCTGGTTTTGGTATTAGGGTAATGCTGGCTTCATAGAATGAGATTGGAAGTATTCCTTCCTCTTGAATTTTTTACAATAGTCTTAGAATGATAGGTTTTAGTTCTTCCTTGAATGTTTGGTAAAACTCCCCTGTGAAGCCCTCTGGCCCCAGGCTTTTGTTTGCTGGAATCTTTTTGATAACTGCTTCAATTTCTTCCATAGTTATCAGCATATTGAAAATTTTATAATCTTCCTGATTGAGTTTTGGAAGGCTGTATTTTTCTAGGAATATGTACATTTTCTCTAGGTTGTCTAGTGTGTTAGAACAGAGTTGCTCATAGTATTTTTTAACAATCCTTTGTATTTCTGTGGGGTCTGTTGTTATGTCACCTCTTTCATTTTTTATTTTGTTTATTTGGGTCCTCTCTCTTTGCTTCTTGGTGAGCCTGGCTAGAGGTTCATCACTCTTGTTTATCCTTTCAAAGAACCAGCTCTTGGTTTCATTGATCTTTTGTATTGTTTTTTGTTTGTTTGTTTTGTGGGTTTTTGTTTGTTTGTTTGTTTTGGGTTTTTTTGGTCTCTATGTCATTTATTTCTGCTCTGATCTTTATTATCTCCGTCCTTCTGCTCACTTTGGGATGTTTTTGTTGCTCTCTTTCTAATTCTTTAATTTGTAAATTTAGATGATTTTTGAGGTAGGCCTGTAGAGCTATAACCTTTCCTCTCCAGACTGCTTTGATTGTGTCCCATACATTTTGGCCTGCAAAGTTTCTGTTAAAAAATCAGCTGACAGGTCTCCTTCTAGGTAACTAACTGCTTTTCTCTTGCTGCTTTTAATATTCTCTCTTTGTCTTTAACCCTTGGCATTTTAATTATGATCTGTCTTGGTGTGGGCCTCTTTGGGTTTCTCTTTTTTTTTTTTTTTTTTTTGGACACTTTGTGCTTCCTGTACTTATAAGTCTATTTCTGTCACCAGGTAAGGGAAGTTTTCTGTCATTATTCTTCAAATAGGTTTTCAATATCTTCCCCTCTCTCTTCTCCTTCTGGCACCCTCATAATGAGAATGTTGCAATGCTTAAAGTTGTGCTGAGGCTCCTGACACTATCTTCATATTTTTTATTCTTTTTTTCTTTTTGCTCTTCTGATTGGGTATTTTTGCTTCTTCATAATCCAAATCATTGATTTGATTCTCAGCATCCTCTAATGTACTGTTGAATCTCTGTAAATTATTCTTTATTTCAGTTAACGTATGGTTAATTTCTGACTGGTTCTTTTTCATGTTTTTGAGATTCTCACTAAAATTCCTGAAAGTCTTGTTAAGTCCCTTGAAACTCTCATGAAGATCCTTGAATAACCTTATAAGCATTTTTTTGAACTCTGTATCTAGTAGTTTTGCTGCCTTCCATTTATTTCATTTGTGACATGTTTATTTTTCTCTGAATTTTGTCTGCTTTCCTGTGCTTGTTTCTATGTATTAGGTAGAGCTGCTATGTCTCCTGGAATTGGTACAGTAGCCTTGTGTAGCAGATGTCATGTAGGGTCCAGTGGCTCAGCCTTATCAGTCACCTAAGCTGGGCCCTTTAAGTGGGCTTTGTGCACAGTCTTGTTGTAGTTGAGCCTTGATTGCTGTTGATGTCACTGGGAGGAATTTATCTCCAGGCCAATTGGCTGTGAGGACCAGCCATGACTACTCCTGAAGAGCTTCTATGCAGGAGACACCCCTATAAAGCAGGACTTGCTTTAGTGGGGCTTTGGTACTCACTGAGTCTGTCCCTTGAGTGTGTCACTTGTGGATGTGTAGAGTTGTAATCTGCTATGGTCTGAACCTGTCCACCTTGTGTACTGGCTCTGGGGCCTCCTGGGAGGTGCAAAGTCAACCACTGCCTGGGGCCACCCAACAGAAGCTACAGAGAGATCTACAGATGTCCGCTACTTGCATTGGGCTTGGAAATGCCCAGGTGAGGCCAAGCTGTGAAGCAAGGCAGGTTCTTGGGCCTATTATTGATAGGTTTGGGACATGCTGACACCAGGTGCTGCTTATTTGAGAGATTTTAGGAAAGTCTGAATCCTAAGCTGGGACAGGCCATTCATATGAAAAAGCAATTGCAAACAGGTTGGGTGGGCTGCAAGTTGGATGGGGCAGTGTCTCAGGGAATCACCAGGGTGGACAAAGAGTCGGAGTCATGCTGATGGAAACTCAGATATAGCTGCCAGTCAGCTCTGCATCAGGGGAGGTTCCAGCACAAGAACAATGACCCCTGCTAGCACCTCCATCTGAGAGAATGCCTCCCCCAAATTCCTGCTCCAATGCCAGACAATCCAGTTCCTCCCCATATATCCCTTGATCCCCCAAAGCACCAACCAGTGGTGGAGCTCAGAAGAAGCAGGACAGAGTATGTTCATGTGCCATACCTTTAAGAGGAACTACCTGGGTCTCCAGCAGTCTCCCTGCCACTCAGCCACAATCTTTGCTGGTTTGTACAGCCCAAAGTAACAGGGACTTCTCTTCCCAGGTCTGGAACCCTGGAATTGGGGTCTAGTGTGGGGCTTGGACCCATTGCTCCTCACGGGAGACCTCTACAGCTGAGATATCCTTCCCAATTAAAAAAAAACACGCCACAAGTGGATGTCAGACCAGCCCACTCTGTACTTCCACCCCTCCTACTAGTCTCAGTGTGCTTTCTTTACTTCTCTAGTTGTAGGACTTCCATTTAGCCAGATTTCAGGTAATTCTAAATGTTGGTCATTCTGTATTTTATTTCTAATTTTGATGAGGTTGTAGGAGACGGCAAGTACCTGAGTTTACTATGCCGCCATCTTGGTTCTCCTACCACAGCTTTTGATCCACTCATCTACTGGGGTGCACTTGGACTGCTTTCAAATCTTGACTATTATAAATAATGCTGCATTGAACACAGGATTTCATATATTCCTTTGAATTAGTGTTTCAGGGTCTTTTTGGGTATATTCCCAGATGTGGAATCATTGGGTCATAAGTCAGTTCCATTTTTTTAAACACTATTATTATTTATTTATTTGTTTCCTCACCTAAAGATAATTTTCCATTGGTTTTTAGAGAGAATGGAAAAGATAGGGAAAGACACGGAGAAACATCGATGTGAGAGAACATATTGATTGGTTGCCTCCTGCACATTCCCTGTCCAGGGCCTGGGCTGGGGAGGAGCCTGCAACCGAGTTACATGCCCTTGACATCCAGGGCCATTTTTAAAAATTTTTTTATGTAACTTCATACTGCTTTCCACAGTGGATGCACCAGTCTGCATTCTCACCAACAGTGCACAAGGGTTCCCTTTTCTACATATTCTTACCAACACATGTTGTTTGTTGATTTATTGATGGTAGCCATTCTGGCAGGTGTGAGGTAATATTTCATTGTGGTTTTATTTTACATTTATCTGATGTTTAGTGACAATGATCATCTTTTCATATGTCTATTAACCATATGTATGTCCTCTTTGGAGAAGTGTCTATTTAGGTATTTTGCTCATTTTAAAATTGGATTGTTTGGTTTTTGGTGTTGAGTTGTATAAGTTCTTTATAAACTTTTTAGCTATTAACCCCTTATTAGATGTGTCATTGGCTAATATGTTCTCTCATTCAGTGGTTTGTCTTTTCATTTTGTTGGTGGTTTTCTTTGCTGTGTAAAAACTGTTAAATATGTTTGATGTAGTCCCATATGATTATTTTTTTCTTGTTTTACTTACCCATGTAGAAATATCAGAAAAATGTCAGAGATTTAAATCCCATGTTGTTGTTGTTTTTTAATAATTTTTATGGTATCTAGTCTTACATTTAAGTTTTTAATCCATTTTAAATTCATTCTTGAATATTGTGTAAGAAGGTGATCTAATTTCTTCTTAATGAACAAGATGAGAGGTATCTTGATTTTGAGGGAACAAAACTAGCAGGTGGCTTTTACAGACAGTTTTTCAGGCAACCTCCTAAAGTCAGCCTATTATTGGGAGGGACTATTAAGGAAGGCATGGCTGTTCCACACTTTGATTTTGGCTCCTTGTGAATGTGCGTCAAAGTTGAGGTGACTCAAAGGAGGAGAAAAGCCAGACTTGTTCAAGTTACTGGACATTTTATAAAATCGGTCACTAGGGAATAAAGCATTTAGCTAATCATTTATGGGTGTGTGTGTGTAGGAGAGAGAGAGAGAGAGAGAGAGAGAGAGAGAGAGAGAGAGAGAGAATGAATTTGGAGTATCTGTATCTGGACTTGTCACAGATAACCAAGGAATTTATCTTCAAGTCTTATCTAAGTAATAATTGGGAAGTATAGGTCTTTGTGATAAGCCATTTTATATACCATAAAAGTTGGGGGATTGTTGTCTATTTTCCAGAAATATAGAACACTGATAAACTTAAACATTGTCACTATTTTTCAAGATGTCAACTGGTATTTAGTAGAAAATGCACAGATTTTCTGATAGATTTCTTGCAAGGGAATACTTGAAGTAGTTTATCACTGTATTGTTCTTGATTAGTCTAATTGAATCTAATTGAATGACAAATAAGCAAAGAATTGTAAATTGTTTTCCTGCACTGTTCCATCTTTAAAAATTAGCAATAGAATATTCTAGAAAAACTCTCTATAGAAAAGGCAGAATCTTTTATTGTTAACATATAAAAATATTTTGAGGAAAATTTTAATATAAGGTATAAAATGTTAATTTTCTATAAACAACAAACCCCTATAGGAAAAAAACAAAACACAGAATGCCACAGTCTTAAAAATAATAGAAAGTAGTCCTAGGATTCATTACTCATGGTAGGAGACTTGGGGAAAGTGTGGATCTGGAGTCAAAATCTTTTTAAAATTTTCTACCAGGGTATGAAACTTGAGAGAAGTATATACAATGAAAATATCAATTGTATAGCAGTCATTTATTCTCTGCATAGTCAACTTATAATTTCAGTATAATTTTTGGTTTAAATAAAAGTGCACAGTCTCTATCATGATTTTAATATATGTATATATTCTTCATACTCTATACTGAAGACATGATAGAGTCTGAATTATTAGGGCAAGCAATATATGTATACTGCTGTGTATATATTTTTGTGAGTACACAGTTTATTATTATATCATTATTCATTAATTATTATATTATTTACTTGAATTGCAACTGTAAATATAGCTTTACCACACTATAGATACATACATATATATATATATATATATATATATATATCAAGGTTTGTGTTGTGTTAATCTTGTCTTGCCAGTAAACCCTTGTGTTGGAAGCTTGATTACTTTAGCAGAGACAGGCCTAAGTTTGAGCTGTATAATTTTTAAACACATGGAAATTTTATTTGAGTTTATCCTTTTTTCAGATATGCTGTCACTTGTGTTAAATTCTGGACAATTCATGTTTTAATTGCTGTCACCCATATGACAGTGAATTTTCTCTTCATAAATGACTTATCACACTGTCCAAAACTTGTAGTCTCCTTCATTAACTTTCTTGTTAAATGTTTCCCTTGTCAAACAGAGTGAGAACAAATTATTATTCCTACCTTAAATGTATTGAATAGCCTGGGAGTTTAGATTCCATAAGGTTTTTATTCTCTCTATTATGCCCTATAAACGTGGTTGTCTTGGTTGAGATATTTTCAGTTGATCAAAGAACTTTAACATAGTAAACAATATATTGTGTAATAGAAAATCCTAAATTATATATCAGACAGTGTTTTGGTATAGGTTAAATAATTTTATTTATCCTATTTCCTTAAAAAATATATTTAGGGACAAAATTCTGGTATACATAAGCCTCAAATAATAACTCTTTTTAAATATACCAGAACTTATAATTATTTGGAAAAACAGGTTGTTGTGTAGAGAACTCTTTAATAGGAAACATGGGAAAATAGCAATATTTAAAACTGTTTAAAAATATTTCAATACCTTATATTATCTATGCTTGTTCTTGATATTAGGTGCCTCTAAGTATTATATAATCACTAATTATATCTATAATGAAATTGATTTGATTATGAAAACAATCAGTTAAGGGGCACAATCACAAAAACACTGTGACAGAGTTAAAATGCAATTGTTTCGTTTACTTTAAACAGTAAATCCTGCTGCAGTTAATCTAGTCTGTGACTTTATCCATTTTCCAGCACAAAAATTGCCATCAATCTTTTCTTAGAAAAAAAAGTTTTTAAAACTAACATATTTTTAAAACTACAAAATGAATGTCAGGTCATGTAAAATATATCTTGGTTAGAAAGAGTGCTACAGTGAAATTAAACCCACTATAGCTCACTTTAATGCAATCCAGATATTATGTTGCCACATTTTTTCTATTATCATGTATACTCTCTAGAAATCTATGAGAGAAAGATTGTAACACAAGGGTGTTCAATAACAGTTTAGTTATTCTATTATTGTGCTTTTAACTATAAACTACTACTTATTACATAAATTATACTCTATTTTTTAAAGCCTATATTAATGATGTTGTCTAATGATGGGGACATTTTATTTACTAAGGTGAGGACTGACACATCATTTAATTATAAATAAGTACTCTTGTATGTTCTAGATTTCAAAGACAGCCTGTAGTATACTTTATTAGCTTCCCTTTTACAGAGCAAATTGCTTATAAAGATTTGGGTCTCATAATTACAGCACAGAATGAAGCAGAGACTTGGATTGCTCTGTGATCCATAATAGGCATTTAGGATTTTTTAAAAAAAGTATTAACAAAGTAAAAAACTAGCTGTTCTTATCTTCATCTACAAATCATAAACAAAGCAGAGTGGAGGCAACTGAGAAGCCAATTCTTAAAAATATAAAATTGAAAAGTAATTGGTCAAATAATTGTGTGACTGATAAATGACTCAGGTATGATTTCTTGCTCAGTTACAATACATACTTATGAAAAACAAGGAATGGGAAAGTTGACCAAATTTGTATGTTTTTTATACCCATGGGCCTTAAAGATTGTGAGGGACTTTTTAAAAAGTTTCCTCAAAAAACTAAAAATTGAACTGCTATTTGACCCAGTGATCCCACTTCTAGGAATATACTCTAAGAAACATGGAACATGAATCAGAAAGAATGTATGCCCTCCTATGTTCATAGCAGAACAATTTACAATAGCTAAGATCTGGAAACAGCCCTTGTGCCCTTCAGTAGATGAGTGGATAAAAAAGTGGAGGTACATTGACACCATGGAATACTATGCAGCTGTAAAAAAGAAGGATCTCTTACCCTTTGAGGCAGCATGGAGAAACCTGAAGAGTATTATGCTAAGTGAAATAACCCAGTCAGAGAAAGATAAGTATAACACAATATCACTCAATTGTGGAAACTAAGGAACAATATAAATTAATACACAAAATAGATCCAGAGACTAAGAAGAATGAAACAGACTGTTGAATCTCAGAGGGGAGGCAGGGGTGAGGGGGTGAGTGGGGAGTGCTTAGCTGGGGAACTTATATGCATGTATGTGTTAACTGAGAAAACATTCAAACCTGTAAATAATTTCTTTGAGTTTATTTGAGCCAAACTGTTGACAATTTCCGGGAAGCAGAAATCTCAATGTATTGAGATAATGATCCTGAGAATGGCATTTTTTTTAAATCTGATTTTATGAATTACAATCAAAGAAGGAGATGTAAGTGGGTTACATGCAATCTATTGGTGATAGATTAGGTATGTGGGAGAAAGCATAGCAGGGAAACCTCTGGGGTTGGATAAAAAGTTATAGACACATACTTGTTTTACATAGGTGGGTACAGTATTATATTTAATAGTCAACAATTAACAAGATAACTAATGATAAGGGAATTTGTGATCTGCTCCCTGGCACCATTTGTTGTACTTTGAGGGGTTCAAAAAAAGGGAAGTTAAATGTTACCCTGACATTCCACAGGTATGTTATCTTATATGCAAAAAGACAATAGGCTCAGTAAAGATAGAAGTTGATCTTTGTCAGGGAAGATACTGGCCTAGGACAGTGGTCGGCAAACTCATTAGTCAACAGAGCCAAATATCAACAGTACGATTGAAATTTCTTTTGAGAGCCAATTTTTTTAAACTTAAACTTCTTCTAATGCCACTTCTTCAAAATAGACTCACCCAGGCTGTGGTATTTTGTGGAAGAGCCACAATCAAGGGGCCAAAGAGCCGCATGTGGCTCTCGAGCCGCAGTTTGCTGACCATGGGCCTAGGACATGACTACCCACTATAAACTCCTTTTTAATTAAAATGTTTTAATTTCAGACCATACTTTGTGGTTACTTTAGGTCTCTTGAGTTTGCAAGGCCATCATACAGACTTTCCCTTAGTCAGTTTAACCTGTGGCTCTTTTTGTTTACAAATCCCCTTTTTGTTCATAAATCAATCAAAGGATGCATTGATGACCAACCTTTTGGTTGTATAATGGAGTCCTACAGTGCTAGGAAGGTGCATTCTTAGGAAGTGTCAGTGTCAACATTTGTCCTGCTGAGCAGGGTGGACCACTGGGGATGGGGCAAGACCATATCAAGGTCAAATTACTATTATTTAAAATAAAAGGCAGGTAAATAGGAGGCAGTCAGATCCTAAATTTTCTTTTAAAAATTATTCTGGATCATTTCTAATTTTTGAGTCACTGTGATCCAAGTCTTTTTGCTGATTGTCTTAAGTTTTGTTTTCCTGCATCTAGTATACATTTACATACCAGGAACAAAAGCAACAATATTAAACCAGTTACACTCATTAGGAACAAAAAATGTCTAACACTAGACAAGTTAGGGTCTGAGGGGAACAAGCATCCTAGCCAACCAAAAAAAAAAAACCTTTACATGTATTATAGTAATTTTTTATTAAGCTAATTATGTGTTTTCCTCCTTTATCCACTGTCACTTGTACCTTATGATATGTTTGGCCAGATGAATTAAGACTTTATTCTATTTTATTATCCAGAAGCTCTAATTTTTCTTTTGTGCAGTTAGTTTCATCCATTCATCTAGATCAGATCTATATATAATTCTACCAGGGGAATTATTAGGGAGGTGATCTTGGAGGAGTTTGTCCAAGATGGGTCCTTTATAATAGATATAGCCTGAAAACATGTACCAAAGCTTATATTGATAGAAGACCACCAGTGTGTGGCCAACAAAACATTAACTTCATCATCATAGCTGATAACCAAAATATAATTGTCTAGTAAATGGGAAAGATTAGCAGGTACCCAAGTTAAATTTTTCATGTCTAATAAGGGAAGGAATCTGGGGAGACAGATATTGTTTCCACTAAGAAACCATAAGGAGGATAATAATATAAAACATTTTATATACATTCAATCAATAACAATTAGGTTATATAAGAAAAAGGTTTGAGCAGCATCAATTTGTGAGCATACAGGCCTTGTTGACATCTTGGGATGGCTGTCTACCTCCTCTGTAGTGGTGGCTTCTCATCCTTGAGATGAAGGCAAGTGTCAGAAACAGTGGCAGATGTCCATTTATGATAAGGAACCTGATAAGGTAAGGTCCCTTTAACACTGTTGGAGAGAGTCTTTAATTAATGTATTTCCCAATGAACAAAATCTCTGGGTTGTAAGTTTTGGTCTTTGAATCTTTGTCTCTTGGGAGTACTATGAAATGAATGTTACTAATTTATTATTTTCAGTAATGCAGAATGTCTGCTTTTTAGTTTTTCTTATATTTGTGAAACAAAAGATTTAAAAATCAGCAATATTTTAAACAGTCATAAGAATAATAATTATTCTCAGTTTTTTTTAGTCCCATAAACATTTTATCCTGATTATTTGCCAGCATTTTTATGAATTCAGTTATTCCTTAGAGTTCTATAAATCTTCATCCAGTTCAAAGATATGACGTGCTTATAAACCTGTAATTTAGGGTAGGGCATAGTTCTTTTCATGGATTTTTATAAAGATATAATATACCTGCAAATGCATCAGAATAAAGCAATGACTTTCTATGAATGACAAAACTTAAAGTGGCATTATTAGAGATTTGATTATAATGCAGTTGATAAAAAAATTGCTTTTATGTAAGATATAACATTCCAAGACAATAATTTCTTAGTAAAGAATAATGAGTGTAAAATGACATAGAGAATAATATAAAGTATATATATATATATATATATGTATATATATATATATATATACATATATATATATATATATATACACACACACACACACACACACACACACATATATATATGAGATTCAATCCATAATTTCAGCATATAAAGAACAAATACTATGTAAAATTATAAAATGTTGCATATGGCTTAGCAGAAGTGTGCACTGAGCATTGGAAATAATTAATAAATTCCCAATATGTTGAACACAAATATCCAGAGTATCACTGGCAGACGCCCCCACAGCGAATCATCACTCTTGGTTTGCCTGGTGTCCCTGACTGCACACCTGCTATCCCTGAGAGTTTCCTGTTTGAACTTGGCTCTGAATCTTTGCAAGTTCCTTTCTGGAACAGACTGAAATGTCTAGAACATCCATTTTAACAAAATATATGTATACAATAAGAACATAACTATTGTTAATTTTTATTTGACAAAGCTTCCCATGTAATTTTAAGTATATTAAATAGCCTAATTTAGTTTTAAAATATTTCTTTTAAGAAGAGAGAATAAATCTTTGAGTTATTCCAGGGCCCATTGGAATGACTCAAAGTCATTTCTTGGTTAAAAAAATCGTAAAATTTAAACTTTGAGAAGGTCATCAAATATACTTAACCAAAAGATTATATCATAAACTCTTTATAAATCTAGGTAAAAATACATATTTTATGATAACTCTCAAAGACATTAATCAAACTGAAACCAGTTTTAATACTACAAATTTCATCCAGACTACAGAATTCTGCTTAATTTATATAAGTATTTAATTCCCCATTTTTTAATTAGATCAATAAAAGATTATATCCTAGTAATGCCATCCAGAGGTGAAAATTTACCACACATAATACACAGACAAACACATCCTATCTAATAAAATGATAATATGCAAATTAACCATCACTCCATCACAAAGATGGTGGTACCTATAGCCACAAGATGGCAGTGCCCAGTCCTCTCAGCCCCACTGGAGTCCCCCAGTCCCAGGGGGCCGGCCACTGAGAGGGGGCAGCATGAGCGGCCTGGTGGAATGCTTGCTTCATCACCATGGCAACGAGGCAAGCATTCCATGCTCCACTGCAGATAGGCCTCTGGGCCACGGAGAGGCTCTGGGCAGTGGGCATGGAGCAGCCAGGCCCTGCAGAGAGCTACTGGCCCATTGATTCATAAGGACCAAACACTTAAAGATCATAATCACTAATTTTTACAGAAAAAATCAATAATATTTAATAAGCTTAAAATTTTCACAAACTTTTATAACATTCACAACATTTTATAAACCTTACTATTATTTTCACAAACCTTCTTATCCTTCCAGAAATCATTGTCCTTAGAACCAGTTATTTTTTTTCCTTTTCCCTCAAAAATGAATCTTGATACCTCATGCCTTCTATTATCACAACCTTATAATTTCTTCCAACTTAACTTGAATTTTTAACTATTAGAAGCCTCAATTTTCAATAATAACCAAAAATATATAAAAATCCAGCTTTCCTTAGATTGACATTTATGAGCACAATTTAAACACACTCTCACAAGAAACACACCTTCAACAAAGCACAAGATATTACATCATATAGCTCCAAATTCACTTTAAAAACTTTATGCAACAAAGAAAAAAAGCAGGTGACATATTTAGCAATCAATGTTTTAGTATTTCATGTTATTTCAAAATATATAGAAATTCAATAACTTTATAAGTCACAAATTTAGAAAGGGATAGTTGAAATAAGTTAAAGTAATTTGCTTAGGTGGCTATCTTCCAGAGATCTGTATTTTCATTTCAAAGACCCTGGGACTTTGGTTCCTGAAAGCCAATTATCTATAAGTATTTTGAGCTGAACAGGGGAGTTTTGGGGAAAGGTAAAAGGATTTAGTGATATTCTGGAGCCACACACTTCTGACCCTGTAAAGACTGCATTGTAAAACAAGGACAGTAGTTTTTTTTAATTCCTCAAGGATTGACAGATGTTGGCAAAGAACTAACAAATTTGTTCACCCATTTTTTTAAATGTTTCTTTCTATTTTTCTCTGAGGCTCTATAGCAATTACAGAGAGATCTAGTTTACAGGAAGCATATAGCTGAGGGCCATTTCTGAGTCATAACAGCTTGCATGTATGGAAAAGACACATTAATCTAAGAAGGCCTCATTCTCCATTCACTTCACTGGGAATGTGTAAAGAGGTTTAGCTGCAGGTTAGCATTACACTTAATGGTGCCATGAACTGGCCAAACCTCTCCACTGTCCACTTTATAGTCGGTCTAGGCTACGTTGCAAAAGAAGATTAGCCTTTATTCTTGAGGGACCCCTCGTCAAATTTCTCCTGATTGGAGAGTTTGTACCCCAAAAGAAAAGGGGACTCTCAAGGCACTGTAATCTTGTTCCACATCTACAGAGATGCGTGTAACAAGCTGAGAATAAGAGACATCTCTGCAAGTGTCTGGGCTTATTCTGAGTAGTGCAGGTCCCCTGTTAAGCCTTCCCCAGGCTCTCATGGAAGTTAATAATGAAGAAAAGATGGTAAGCAAACTTTCATTCAGTCTCAAGATTAGTTTCCTCTTCGGAGGTTTCTTTAAAATTATAAATTTCCTCTTTTGGTTCAGTATCTGGTTCATTTAGTTCTAAATACATATTACCCTTCTGAAAACACACACACACACACACACACACACACACACACACACACACACATACACACATATGTGAGCATCACTTATTTCAAGAAAATCTCTCCTTATGAGATGAATTGGGACTGATTTGACCGGTAAAATATATGTTGTCCCATAACATGCCCTAGTTCAGTGATGGGCAACTTTTTGAGCTTGGTATGTCAAACTTCGCCAAAAAACTGAGCATAACTAGGGTAGTGTGTCACTTTGAGGAAAAAACATTATTTCGCAAATGTTTCATCCTCGGGAGCAGCAAATGTTTCATCCTCGGCATGAGTCCTCCTCAGCGGCCGCGTGTCATCAGAAATGGCTACGCGTGTCAGTGCTGACACGCGTGTCATAGGTTCGCCATCACTGCAGCCTAGTTGAAAGGGGACAGGTTCTGCTCTGAGGGAGAGGGAAACTTAGTAGGGTAGGGTTAAGAATGGATAAAGTAGTCCCAGTATCTTCAAGGTTCTTAGTAACTAACCCTCTTAAGATAATTTCTACTTCTCCTAAGGTATTAATAAGGAGAAGGGGAAAAATCCTCTCATACTCCTCAGAGAAGTCCTGTGTTCACTCCTTTCATTTTCTCTTTATAAATCTATTTCAGTTTTCTACAACTTTTCTTTTTTTATATTTATATTGTTTATTTTTTTATTTTTTAATTATTTAAAATATTACATATGTCTTCTTTATCCCAATTGACAACTACCTCCCTCCATTCCCGCCACCAGGATAAGCCCCCACCACCTAAGTGTCCAAGTCCATTGGTTAGGCTAACATGCATGCATACAAATCCTTTGGTTTACCTCTTACCCCAACCTCTCCTCTGCCTTCTCTTTGAGGTTGGACTGTCTTTTCAGTGTTTCTGTGTCACTGGATTTATTTTTGTTCATCAGTTTATGCTGTTCATTATATCCCACATATGAGTGAGATCATGTGATATATATTTTGCTCCAACTGGCATATTTCACTTAGCATAATGCTCTCCAGGTCCATCCATGCTGCTGCAAATGGTAAAAGTCCCTCCTTTTTATAGCAGTGTAGTATTCCATTGTATAGATGTACCACGATTTTTTAAATCCACTCATCTGCTTAGGCTGTTTCCAGATATTAGCTATTACAGATTGTGCTGCTATGAATATATGGGTGCATATGTCCTTTCTGATTGGTTTTTCTGGTTTCTTGGGATATATTTCTAGAAGTGGGATTACTGGGTCAAATTAGATTTCCATTTTTAACTTTTTGAGGAAACTCTATACTGTTCTCCAGTGGCTGCACCAGTGTGCATTCCAACCAGCAGTGCACGAGGGTTCCTTTTTCTCCACATCCTCACCAGCACTTGTCACTTGTTGATGTGTTGATGATAGCCATTCTGACAGGTGTGAGATGGGATCTCATTGTTTTGATTTGCATCTCTTGGATGATTAGTGACTTTGAGCATGTTTTCATATGTCTCTTGGCCTTCTGTATGTCCTGTTTTGAAAAGTATCTATTTACATACTATTCCCATTTTTTATTAGATACTTTATCTTCCTTTTGTTAAGTTAAATGAGTTCCCTGTGAATGTTGGAAATTAAACCCTTATCTGAAATAGCATGGGCAAATATGTTCTCCCTTGTAATGGACTTTCTTGTTGTTTTGTTGATGGTTTCTTTTGCTGTGCAGAAGCTTTTTATTTTGATGTAGTCCCATTTGTTTATTTTCTCCTTAATTTCTATTGACCAAGGACCTGTATTGGTAAAGATATTGCTATGACATATGTCTGATATTATCCTGCCTATTGAGTTTTCTAAAGTTTTTATGGTTCCCCGTCTTACATTTAAGTTCTTTAACCATTTCCAGTTTGTTTTTCTATATGGTGTAAATTGGTAATCTAATTTCTTTTTTTTTTTTCACCTGTATCTGACCAAATTTCCCAGCACCATTTATTGACGAGACTGTCTTGGCTCCATTGTGTGCTCTTGCCTCCTTTGTCAAATAAATTGAGCATAATGTCTTGAGTCTATTTCTGGGTTCTCTGTTCTGTTCCATTGGTCTATATGTCTGTTCTTGTGACAGTACCAGGCAGTTTTGAGACTGTGGCTTGGTAATATAGCTTGATATCTGGTATTGTGATCCCTCCAACTTTGGTCATCTTTCTCAGGATCGTGGCGGCTATTTGTGTTTTTTGTTTGTTTGTTTGTTTGTTTGTTTCTTTCTTTCTTTCTTTCTTTTTTTTTTATTCCAGATGAACTTTTAGAGAGTTCATTCTAGGTCTGTGAAATATGCCATTGGTATTTTAATAGGGATTGCATTGAATCTATATATTACTTTGGGTAGTATGGTCATTTTAATGATGTTTGTTCTACCAATCCATGAACACAGTATGTTCTTCCATTTGTTTATGACTTCTATCTCTTTTTTCAATGTCCACTAGTTTTCTGAGTCCAGGTCTTTTATCTCCTTAGTTAATTTTATTCCTAGGTATCTTAATTTTTTTGGTGCAATGATAAACAGTTTCTCTTTCTGTAATTTCATTATTGGTGTATAAAAAGCCATAGATTTCTGGGTATTACTTTTGTATCCTGCTACATTGCCAAATTAATTTATTAGGTCTAGTAGTTTTTGGATGGAGTCTTTGGGTTTTTCTATGTACATTATCATGTCATCTGTGAATAATGACGGTTTTAATTCTTCTTTCCAATTTGGATGCCCTTTATTTCTTCTTCTTCTTGTCTGATGGCTAGGGCTAGCACTTCCAGTACTATATTAAACAGGATTGGTGAAAGTGGGCATCCCTGTCTTGTTCCTGTCTTAGGGGAAATGTTTTTAGATTTTACCCATTGAGTATGATGTTGGCTGTAGGTTTGTTGTATATAGCTTTTATTATCTTGAGGTATGATCCCTCTATTCCCACTTTGCCGAGAGTTTTTATCAAGAAAGGGTGTTGGATTTTGTCAAATTCTTTTTTCTGCATCAATTGATATGATTATGTGATTTTTGTCTCTCAATTTATTTATGTGATATATCACATTTACTCATTTGTGGATATTGTACCATCCTTGCATCCCCAGAATAAATCCCACTTGTTCGTGGTGTATGATATTTATATGTAATGCTGGAACTGATTTACTAGAATTTGTTGAGGATTTTAGCATCTGTGTTCATCAAAGATATTGGCCTGTAATTCTCTTTCTTTGTAG
The DNA here is from genome assembly GCF_027574615.1 of Eptesicus fuscus. NCBI lineage: Eukaryota > Metazoa > Chordata > Mammalia > Chiroptera > Vespertilionidae > Eptesicus > Eptesicus fuscus. The sequence goes on along the minus strand of NC_072473.1, from coordinate 59,169,821 downwards.
TGTCTTTATATGTTTTTGCAATTAGGGTAATGCTGGCTTCATAGAAAGAGCTTGGAAGTGTGCCTTCCTCTTGAATTTTTTTGGAATAATCTAAGGAGGATAGGTTTTAGCTCTTCTTTGAATGCTTGGTAAAACTACCCTGTAAAGCTATCCGGACCAGGGATTTTTTTTTTTTTTTTTCTGGAAGATTTTTGACTACTGCTTCAATTTCATCAGTAGTTATCGACCTATTCAGGTTTTTTTATTCTTCCTGATTGAGTTTTGGAAGCTTTTATTTTTCAAAGAATATGTGCATTTCATCTAGGTTGTCCAGTTTGTTGGAATAGAGTTGTTCACAGTATTTTTTTACAATCCTTTGTATTTCTGTGGGGTCTGTTGTTATGTCACCTTTTCATTTCTGATTTTGTTTATTTGGGTCCTCTCTCTTTGCTTCTTGGTGAACCTTACTAGAGGTTCATCAATCTTGTTATTTATTATCCCCTTCCTTCTGCTCACTCTGAGATTTTCTTGTTGCTCTCTTTCTAATTCTTTGAGTTGTAGGGTTAGATAATTTATTACCTTTTTTTTTTTTCTTGTTTTTTGAGGTAGGCCTATAGAACTATGAACTTCCTTCTTAAGACTGCTTTCACTGTGTCCCATAGATTTTGGATTGTTGTGTTTTCATTGTCATTTGTTACCAGGATACTTTTTATTTCTTCTTTGATCTCTTTGGTAACCCATCCATTATTGAATAGCATGCTGTTTAGCCTCCAATTGTTGGATTTTTTTCATTGTTTTTATTGTAGTTGATTTCTAATTTTATGCCACTGTGGTCTTAGTAGTTATGGGATATGTTTTTTATCTTCTTGAATTTGAAGAGATTTTGCCTGTGTCACAATATGTGGTCTATCTTTTTTTAAATTAAAATATATATTTCATTTATTTCAGACAGTAAGGGAGGATGAGAAGGAGATAGAATTATCAAGGATGAGAGAGAATCATGGATCGGCTGCCTCCTGCATGCTCCCTACTGAGGATCGAGCCCAAAACCTGGGCATGTGCCCTGACCAGGAATCAAACCCTAACCTACTGGTTTGTAGGTCAACGCTCAATTATTGAGCCATGCTGGCCAGGCTACATGGTCTATCTTTGAAAATGCCCCATGTCCACTTGAGTAGAATGAATATTCTGTAACTTTGAGGTGAAATGTTCTGAAGATGTCAATTAAGTCCATCTGATCTAGTCAGTCATTTAGGATTGATGTTTCTTTGTTGATTTTTCATTTAGAGGATTTATCCAGTGCTGTCAATGGGGTATTAAGTCCCCTACTATGACTGTGTTGCTGTCGATCTCTCCCTTAATATCTTCCAGAAGTGTTTTATATATATATATATTTGGGTACTCCTATATTGTGTGCAGATATGTTTACCAAAGTTATATCCTCTTGTTGAATTGCTCCTTTTAGTATTATGAAGTGGCCTTCCTTATCTCCTGTTATGGCCTTCACTTTGAGGTCTACTTTGTCAGATATAAGTATTACTACCCCAACTTTTTTTTCATTTCCATTCACCTGAAAAAATTTTTCATCCCTTCACTGTCAGTCTGTGTGAGTCCTTTGTTCTGTGGTGGGTCTCTTTTGACAGAAGATGTATGGGTCATGTTTTCTTATCCATTCAACTACCACATGTCTTTTGATTAAAGCATTTAATCTGTTTACATTTAAGGTTATTATTGATAGGTACTGGTTTGTCCCCATTTTTATTCTTTATGCCTGTTTCCCTTCTTCCATTCTTAATTCTTCTTTTTACAGCAGCGCCTTTACCATTTATTACATTACTGGTTAGGTGGTAATAAACTCTCTTAGCCCTTTTTTGTCTGTAAAGCTCCTGATTTCACCTTCAATTTTGAATGATAACCTTGCTGGTTATAGTATTCTTGGGTTTCAGTCCCTTGATATGTATCACTTTGTATATTTCATTCAATTCCCTTCTGGCCTGATGTGTTTCTGTTGAGAAATCAGTTGATAGTCTAATGGAAGATCCCTTGTAGGTAACTTTCTGTCTCTGGCAGCCTTTAAGATTCTTACTTTGTCATTGGTGTTTGCCAATTTGATGTGTCTTGGTGTCAATATTTTTAGGTTCATCTTGTTTGGGACTCTGTGAACTTCTTGGACTTGTGTGAGTTTTTTCTTCCTAATATTATGGAAATTTTCAGTCATTACTTCTTCCAACAAGTTTTCTATTCCTTGCTCAGTTTCCTGTCCTTCTGGCACCCCTATTATCCAGATGTTGTTTTGTTTCATGTTTTCCCAAAGCTCCCTTAGACTCTCCTACTAGTTTTTAAGTTATATTTTCCAGTTGAAGCTCTGCTTTGCTGTTTTTTTCCTACTTTGTCTTCTAGCTCACTGATGTGGTCCTCAGCTTTTTCTTGTCTACTGTTGTTGCTTTCTATTGTGTCCTTTATTGCAGCTATGTCATTTTTCATTTCTTCTTGGTTCACCTTCATTTCCCCTTGATTCTCACACATGTTCTTGAATTTTTCTTCCATCCTTTTCAGCATCCTTATGGCCATTGCTCTGAATTCTTTCTCTGACAAGTTGCTTGCCTTCATTTCATTTACTTCCTTTTCCATTGATTCCTCCTTTCATTTCATATGGGGGCTGTTTCTTTGTCTTCCCATTTTCGCTCTTCTCAGTGTGTCTGGTTATGTGGCTCACTCTCTACCACATTGACCAAAAAGCACAACATATAACTCGACAAAGCATGACACAGAGGGACAAAACACGAGTGTATTCATAACACAGATAACCCCAAATAAAGGTGACCACCAGAAAAAGGAGAATTAGCATAGAGAAAAGAGAGCAAAAATGATATTAAGAAAAATGGTAAGAGATATAAGAAAAATAAAATAAAAAATAAGGGGTTAAATATGCATATATGGTGGGAAAACTCCACAAAGCCAACAACTAAACCAAAAAATATAAACCACAAACACCCAGAATAAAAGGAGGGGAGCTGAATCTGAAGAGATGGAGCTTATTTCCAGATGGTAGTGTTAAGGAATTGAATGAATGTGGGAATGGCTTTGGTTCAGTATAGAGGAGGTAGAAAGGGAATGAGTGTTTAAGAAGAAAAGTAAAAAAACAATACTCAATATAAAATAATAATAATAATTTAAAAATAATAATAAAGTATATATATAAATGTATATACAGTGAGTGGCCAGATTATTATGATCTCTGAATGCATAATAATCTGGCCACTCAGTGTATATAAATATATATATTAGAGGCCCTGTGCATGAATTCATGCATGGGTGGGATCCAGCCAGCCTGGCCAGGGGGAGGGGACATGAACGGTTGGCCAGCCTGCCTGCTGGTCAAACTTTTAGTCGAGGGGACAATTTGCATTTTAGCTTTTTATTATATAGGATATACACTGAGTGGCTAGATTATTATGCGTTCAGAGATCATAATAATCTGGCCACTCAGTGTATAAACTATATATCCTATCTAATAATAGAAAAATATGCAAATTGACCATACCTCCGACACACCCACAAGCCACGCCCACAACCCACGCCCACCATCCAATCAGAGCGAGTATGCAAATTAACCCAAACCAAGATGGCTACAGCCACAGAAAGCAAGGTTTCCTAGGTAACAGAGGAAGCCAAGCTTTCCGCCTGCCCTGGCCAGGCCTAAGCCTCCACTCAAGCTACAAAGTTTCAATTATAGAAGGTAAACAAATTCAAACAAATGGCGGCAGAATGGAGCTTGAGAGAGCAGGCCAGGGTTGCCGCCGGCAACAGGGGAAGCAAAGCTTTCTGCACACCCTGGCCGGGCCCAGGCCTCTGCTTAAGGCTACAAAGTTTCAATTATAACCCCAACACAAATGGCAGCCGGCCTCAGAGGGAGGCCCAGGCTTGGCTCCGCTCCAGGCTACAAAGTTTCAATTGTAGAAGGAAAATAAATTCCAGATACCAGGGCCTCTGCTTGGGTTGCCAGGGGGCGTGGCCGGCCTGCAAAACACCACAGGCCCCTCCCTCAGGCCGCCCCACACCCCAAGGGAACCCCCACCTGATCCGGAACGCCCTTCAGGGCAAACCAGCTGGCCCCCACCCCTGTACCAGGCCTCTATCCTATGTAATAAAATAGTAATATGCAGATTGATCATCACTGCAACACACAATATAGCTGCCCCCATGTGGTCAAAGATCCTGCCCCCATGTGGACACAAGATGGCCACCACAAGATGGCCAGCAGGAGAGGGCAGTTGGGAGGCACCCAGCCTGCAAGGGAGGGCAGTTGAGAGGGACCAAGCCTGCAAGGGAGGGCAGTTGGAGGTGATCAACCCTGCAGGAGAGGGCGGTTAGGGGTGACCAGGCTGGCAGAGGATGGAAGTTGGGGGCAAACAGGCTGGCAGCAGAGTGGTTAGGGGGTGATCAGGCTGGCAGGCAGAAGTGGTTAGGGGCAATCAGGAAGGCAGGCAGGCAAGCATTTGGGAGCCAGCAGTCCTGGATTGTGAGAGGGATATCCGACTGCCCGTTTAGGCCCTATCTGGGATCGGGCCTAAACGGGCAGTCGGACATCCCTTGAGGGTTCCCATATTGGAGAGGGTACAGGCTGTGCTGAGGGACAACCCCCCTCCATGCACGAATTTCGTGCACCGGGCCTCTAGTATATACATATCTATATAAAAGCCTAAGCGACCATTGCAACCGAGCAGATGACCAAACAGGCTGCATGGTTCAACCAAGCTGGCAGGGGGGTTAGTGAGGGGCAACCAAAAGACTGAGCTGCAGGCTGGGTGGTGTGGCTAGGCTGGCAGGGGTGCAGTGAGGGGCGATCAGGCCAGCAGGCAGAGGCAGTTAGGGGCAATCAGGCAGGCAGGCAGGTGAGTGGTTAGGAGCCAGTTGTGAGAGGGATGTCCGACTACCAGTTTAGGCCCGATACCCAAGTTCGGGCCTAAACCAGTAGTCAGACATCCCCCGAGGGGTCCTGGATTGGAGAGGGTGCAGGCTGGGTTGAGGGGACCCTCCCCCGCCGTGCATGAATTTCATGCACTGGGCCTCTAGTTAATATACAGTATATATGAAATTAAATAAAAACTTTAAAAATTTCCCCTTTCTTTAATCTATCTATCTATTTATTCATCTATTTTTGGAAAACAAGAATAGAGTAGGGAGCAGATAGGCCTGAGTTTTGTGAATGAAACTAATTAAGCTATTAGTAGAAGAAGAGAACAGGCGAGGAGAGGAAAAACACAAGCATAAAATAAAAAACAAAAAACATACTAACAATCAAACAAACAACAACAAAATTAGCTAGTGAAGAAAGAGTAAAGAGAAGGGTGCATGGATTTGGAGCAGGGGAGAGGAAATTATATATATGAGTAAGCCAACAGAGATTACTATAAAAGTAATGCGTCAATAGAGCAGATAAAGAAGTTCGATTTTTTAAAAGGAGTAAAAAGAAAGCAGAGAGAAAAACTAAAGCATGAATAGGAGAAGAGAAATACGATAAAAAGGGGGAAGTGAGGAAGAAAGGGTTGGCATAAAGGCAAAAATTAAATAGAGTAAAATAATGATAAAAAATCCTATCTAATAAAGAGGGAATATGCTAATTGACCATCACGCCATCGCAAAGATGGCAGTGCCCACAGTCAATAAGGAGGGAATATGCTAATTGATTGCCCTGCCCTCAAAGATGGCAGCACCCACAGCCAATAAGGAGGAAATATGCTAATTAACTGTCCCACCCTCAAAGATGGCAGTGCCCACAGACAATAAGGAGGGAATATATTAATTGACTTCCCCGCTCTCAAAGATGGTGGTGCCCACAGCCACAAGATGTCAGTCCCCAGTCCCCTCAGCCCCACTGGGGGACTTGCCTCTGGAGTCCCCCAGTCCCCTCAGCCTCCCAGCCACCCAGGGCCCGCCCAAGGCGCAGGCAAACCTCGGATGGCAGCTGCCCAGCCACCCATGGCCGGCCCAAGGTGCAGTCAAGCCTCAGATGGCGGCTGCCCAGCTGCCCATGGCCGCCCGAGGCTCAGGTAACCAGGGCAGGCCGAGGCTTGTGCTGCTGACAGTGGCAGCAGCATAGGTGTGATGGGGACGTCGCCTTCCCCTGATTGCCGTGTCACCTCCCACCCCTGATGGCTCCTGGACTGTGAGAGGGGGCAGGCCAGGCTGAGGAAATCCCCTCCAGTGCATGAATTTTCATGCACCAGGCCTCTAGTAACAATAATAAAAATAAAAGTGGAATGTAGATCACTAATCTACATATATGTATGTCTAAGCATCGGCCAACAGGCTGACTGGCCAACTGGCTGGTAGCTAAGATGCTAAGATGCATACCAACCACCAGGGGGCAGATGCTCAATGCAGGAGCTGCTGCACAACAGCAACTTTGCAGAGTGTCCTGTCACACTCCGGGACCCCTTGGGGGATGTCAGACTGCCGGCCTTGGCCTGATCCCTGCAGACTAGGGCGATGGACCCCATTGGTGCATGAATCCATGCACCAGGCTTCTAGTAATAATAATAATAATAATAATAATAATAATAATAAATAAAAATAATAAAAGAAAGAAAAGAAAAAAATTAGTTTCTTAAGTAAAAGATAAAAAAAGTGAAGTAGTGAACTTCGTTCACTTCTGCTGAGTTTTAATGTACCATGGGGGCTGGTCTAAGAGCCCTCTCCACTGTTCTGTCTGCCACCTCTCTGCTTCCTGATAGATAGTTAGCACTGTGTTGCAGTTCCCAACGGTCCACCACTCCTCTCAGTCAGATGCCAATGCCTTGGTCTCAGGCAGGTGGAACCAATCTGCCTGCTTTGTTTTTCTGCCTGCTTTCAGTCGTATTTACACAAGCATCTATTTCTCTGATGGGCTCTAGGTGGCGGTGTTGCTGTATTAGTTTCTGGGTCCAAATGGCCCCTCAACCCAGTCACTGAGGGCTCCCTGGGGGTATTTAGAATAATTGTTTTCCTGCCAGGCTCAAGGCTAGGTGCAGCTGCACTGCTAGGTGGAGCCTAGTCTTCAGGAGTAAAATGTTCAGGGTTGGAGGGATGAGACTCCCAGAGCTGGCTTCCTGATCGCCTCTCCCTATTTTGCTCCCCGAAAAACCACCTTCCCCTGCACCACAGCCTTGGTGAGTGTTTGTAACTGAAAGATACTCTGTTTAGCAGGTAAAAGCAAGGAAATTATAATGACAGAGCAATCGCACCACTGTGTGTCTGTCTCCTCTGGGCACTGCATGGCTGGTGCAGAACTTCAGGCTGCCTTTCTGGGAGCAGCCTCCCATGGCTATGGGCTTAGATCTAGAGTCCCCCACTGCCAGCAGCCCTGTGGACCCCCATCTGCAGTTGAGCACTACATGTGTCCCTAATGTATGCAGACTTGGTGCAGCGCAATCTCCCTCTGACACGCTAGTCCCAGCTGCGTGTGCTTCTCCCTCCAGCCTAGATCCCTGATCCCACTGCTCTCTAGGCAACTGCTGACCTTTGCATCCACAGTTTGCCTCACCAGCTATGTTTAATTTGCCAATTCCAGGTGGATGTTATTTGATTCAGCTGTTTCTTCTATCTGCTCTGTGAGAAGGCACAGGACTTGTCTGACTATTCAGCCGCCATTTTGTCTCTCCCTGGACAAACTTTTTAGGAGCTTGTGGCCTGGGAGGCTGGAGTCTTGGTGTTCATGGTTCACAGCCGAGGCACCTGGTCCATGGCCAGTGTGGCTGTAGGGTCCCAGGTGGTATCCTATGTCTCCTTGAGTAGAGGTGAGGCTGGGCTCCTGGTCACAGCCACTCTCCCCTTAAATATGGTGCAGTTTCTGTGACAGAGATGACCTACTTTAGGTCTCTTGAGTTTGCAAGGCCATCACACAGGCCTTCCCTGTGTTAGTTAGGTTAGCATGTGGTCCATTTTTGTCCATATATGCATAACCCAGGAACATAGAAAATAGTGTGGTGAAGGCCTGGGAGGGGCAAGTGTAGATTGGAAGGGATCAGTGGGAATAAAAAAGAGTTAGATATCTCTCGTAGCAACATGTTTATGGATACATCTCCTAGTGCAAAGGAAACAGTAGAAAATAAGCAAATGGGACTACATCAAAACAAAAAGCTTCTGCACACCAAAAAAAAAAAAAATCAACAAAATATAAAAAGGAGCCTACTGTATAGGACAATATACTTGCCAATGATATTTTTGATAAAGGTTTAGTATTCAAAATATATAAGGAACTCATGCAATTTAACAAAAGGTAGACAAACAATCCAATTAAAAAACGGGCAAAGGACCTAAATTGACACTTCTCCAAAGTGGATATAAAGATGGTCAAGAGACATATGAAAAAATGCTCAAAGTCATTTACCATCAGAGAGATGCAAATTAAAACCACAATGAGGTATCAGAATGGATACCATCAACAAATCAACAACTGACAAGTGCTGGCAAGAATGTGGAGAAAAGGGAACCCTAGTACACTGCTGGTGGGAATGCAGACTAGTGGAGCCATTATGGAAAACAGTATGGGTTTCCTCAAAAAATTACATATGGGACATCTGTAATATTTTCAACAACAAATATAAATTTTAAAAAATGTATAAAATGTAAGGTATTTAAAAGATGAAAAAAAAATACATCCTCAGTACTTTTAGAAAAGCAGAGATAAGTAACCTAAATTCTTTTGGTGAAAGGCATTGTTTAATTCCAAGATAATAAGATAGCATCCTAGAACTAAAAGTTACTTACTGCTTCCAGAAAAAAAAATGAATTTATAACTGCCAGACTATAATTTCTTTAAAAGACAGTAAAAGAAGACCATATCTAACCTTATATATGTGTCGGTACTCTTGATATCTTTTTTCCAAAAATGTTTGATCTCTCATCACATTTATGTTGCCTTCAAGACCGCCCTCTGTGAGTAATTGAAACCTTTTAGTTATTAGATGAATATAATAATGTATTTTTCAAGATGTGTAAAATCAATACAAATCTTTATAATCATGTAGACTCCTTCATTGATCTTGTATTAAGCCATTTGCAGTCCTATCCCATAATATCAACTACATCTTTATAAACATTCACAACTATTTCCTAATTTCCTCAGGCAGCTGTAGAGATCATGGTTGAGAGCTTCCCAAAAAAGTAGACTTGCACATTAAAATAATAGCATTGAGTGCTGTCCAAATATAGATTGTTTATTCATGGATACTTTCTGCTCTTTTTTTTAAAAAAAATATATTTTATTGATTTTTTCACAGAGAGGAAGAGAGAGGGACAGAGAGTTAGAAACGTCGATGAGAGAGAAACATCGATCAGCTGCCTCCTGCACACCCACCACTGGGGATGTGCCCACAACCAAGGTACATGCCCCTGACCGGAATTGAACCTGGGACCCTTGAGTCTGCAGGCCGACGCTCTATCCACTGAGCCAAACCAGTTTCGGCCTTTCTGCTCTTTTATTCCCTTTTCCTTCTTGTGTTTGTTTGTTTTATTTTAATCTGGATATTTCATATGTATTTTAATCTATATATATACAAGGCTAATATTCAGAGTGTCCCCTCAAGAGTTTGACTGGGATACTGGAAGTTTGATCACTCACTATGACATGTGCTGGCCACCAGGGGGCAGTGCAGAGTGAAGGAAGACCCTGGCTGGCAGCTAGCAGCTGGTAAAAAAAGGCAGCCAGGGAAGGAAGGCCCTGGCTGGCAGCCACAAGGCCCCAATTGGCCCTGATAACAAGCCAGGCCTAGGGACCCTACCCATGCACCAATTTCGTGCCCTGGGCCTCTAGTTTAAAATAAATAATAATAATAATAGTATAAAATAAAATAATAAGGTAGACATTCTTACATTATCTAAACAGCACTTGTACTTCCCTTTGTTTTTGCCTAGTACAAATTATTATTCCCATAGAGGAGTCATCAACAATTTAAGCCTTACCACAGCCCAGGGAAATGAGAAGCTGTGTAATGACATTGTTACTGATGAGACTATTAAGGCACAGAGATTTAATTGTATACCTGCAATTACAGAACTGATTAATTCCAAAGTGGAAACAAAAACCTTTAATGTTTTCACATCTAGCACATTCTTTTTAAGTTATTTTTTATTTTGATTATTTAATACCAGGAATTATGACAGACTTAGAGTACTTATTCTCCCATTTAAACCTCCACCCTTTTTGTTTTTCCTTAAATGAATATCAGGACTCTATCAATATATATATAAAAGGCTAATATGCTAAGCATCCTTCTCACTGTCCGACTGGTTGCTATGATGTGCACTGACCACCAGGGGGTAGATGCTTATAACACAGGAGTTGCTGTGATGCACACTGGCCATTTACAATGAAACAGAACCACAGACCTGGCGCTGACAAAGCAACATTCGGCTTCCCCCAAGCGGGACACAGGCCCTGCCACCACCCTGGAGTGACAGCCCACCAAATCGCAGCCAACGCTGCCAAGACCCCATGGCGCAAAATGTGGCCCACAGCCCAGCCCAGCCCGGAAACTGTCGCTGTGGGCGCCGGGTAATGACATCACATAGCAACACCTAGCTTTCTCTCTCTAGCAACTAGCCTCCTTGCAGTTTCTTCAGCCCAGGTACACAACTTGCTTTATAGCCAGGTGCAAACATTTTACACTTTAACCAAATGTCTGTGAAGCATTTTCCCATGCCTCATCTCATTTGATCCTCACAGAAGTTCTGGAGTAGAGAGATAGGAGACTCAATAGAATACTATTTTCTTTTCATTATCCAGAAAACGGAGATTTAGAAAGTTTAGAAACATGACCCAACTGAAAAGAAGTAAGAAATGGTGGACCTTGAAAATGACTTAATGTTTTCTCACTGCACAGAATATAGTGAAACACTGCTGCATATTTCACCCTTTGTTCTCCCTGCATGATCTACAATAACAATCTGCTTTGTGTTGATATTTACTGCTATGTTGCTGACAATTACCTGACAGAGAAGTTGGGGTGCTTCACTGGGCTGGAAAAAGTTTAGCTAAATCAGAAAGCAGGTCTAATTAAACAAGTTTATTCTATATGTATAAAAGGCTAAGTTGACTCACACATGCATGATACATATGAAGCTCTTGCTGGTGCCAATCGCACGTGTGTGTTTCGATCTGTCATTGTTGATCGTGAATTTGGTTGACTTCTATTATAGAGAAAGGGCGAATAGTGATATTAAAATATTTCTTCTAATTAATTTCCTTTCAATGTGCACAAATCCTTGCACCGGAACACTAGTTTTGATAATAAAAGGACTTAGAACAATAAAGTGAATATTAAATGTCAATTCTGGTTCAAGTATTTAAAGTATCAAACATACAGAAAGTGAACAGATCAGGAAATGTATAAATGTATAATTATTTAAAACATTAAAATTTAGAAAAGTTTAATGATAAAGTTGTAAATAACATTTGACAAAGTATCTTTGATTTATTCTTATTTTCTGAAATAGTAGCTTGTCATGACTTAAATATATACATATTTACTGAAAATAAAAATTAGTAAGATAAGTGAGATATGACTGACAACTGTTCTCCTGATAACCAATGATTTTATTTTCACACTTATTAAATGCTATATTACAGATTTAAATTATGTAAGATTGTTGTATCTCAATGTCTTAAAATGTACAAATATTAGCATTATTTTATATAATTGAAAACAAAACATTGGACTTGTTTCTTTTTGGCAGGTTCAATAGTGGATGTTCAATAATGGGAATGTGGCAACATGAACAATCTAAATGCCTTGAATTTTTGAAAATCTTATATGTGAATGATCCTTTCCTAATAAGAAGTGGCCCATAGGCCCAGCTGCAATAACTATTATATATATATATATATATATATATATATATATATATATGCATGGCAGATATTATATGGCATTTAACTTAAATTCAGAAAGATATATTTTGTTTAAAAAATAAGCAGATGCCCCAATTGACCCATTTACTGAGGTGTGAAAGGCCCACAATGTTGGTAAAGCATTGCAGAGATTTGTGTAAAAGATATATATGACCACTGGGAGCCATTGGGGGTTTAGTTTAGCATAGATTTTGTGAGCAATTTATTCAAGACATTATTCTCATTCACATAGACTTTTCAACAAGACACCTTTGATTCTCTGGAATCAAAAGGTGAGTAGCATATGAATGGTATTTTGTGCTTAAGCAACTCCTCCCTCAAAATCCCCTATATCTTAGTATTTGATTAATATGAGAAAAAAAAACAAAGAAATCATATGTACAAACAATGAGTGTTTTTAAAGAGTGGAGGAAACTGGGTTATTCATGGTCTAACTTAACTCTTACCTATTTTACAAATTTTTTCACCTTTAAATTTTTAACAAAACCACTAGTAGTTTACATTTTAAAGCCACTAAAGGGCAAACTGCAAAATAATAAATAGGAAGAAATAGACTTTTAGATGCTTAATTTTAAGGCATACATTTTTTATTTTTCAACTACAGTTTATATTATATATGTTTCTGTATTAGTTTCAGATGTATGGCAAAATGGTTAGACAATCATGTACTTTACAATGTGGTTCCCCTATGTTTCAAGAACCCACCTGGCCCCAAACATAGTTATCATGATAATATTGACTATATTGAGAGCATACATTTCTATATTGTAACAGGCTACACTGTTACCTACAATATTTTGTTAACTAATTACAGTCATGTTCCCAAGATATGAATCATACTCCTTTCCTAGATAAATATTATAAAAGAGAGAAAAGAGACCCTGCCTTGAGCCCATGTTAATTTATGTTGTTTTCTGCTTACTGTAGTATATTAATATTCAGAATTTTATTTTACAATAATTTAATGTGCACCTACTTTGAGTTGGACACTCTACTATGAAAGGTTTTTTGAGATGACTTATATGTTGTCATTGCTTTTACAACTCTCAGAGTCTAATAAGAGACAAAACATAAAAAATTGAATACAGTGTGATAAAATCAATATACAAAGGGCTTGGAGAGCACAAAAAATTGTATTTGTGTATATGCTTGAATGAAGGCATACCTGGGTAACCTCCATACAGAAGTCAATGCCTAAGCCCAAAAATAAAGAACAACTGGTGATCATGAGAATGAAGTTAAGACCATCTGGACAGGAAGAACAGTGACCCTGAAGGCACAGATATATATATAAAAGATTACGTTGTCAGGCAACAGCTAACTGTTCAGTACAGGATTCATGAGAAAAGTGGTATAAGAGAAGACTAAAAATTAGTCAGGGTCTTGTCCATCTCTCTAAGTGACTTTGAATACCAGTTTAAATATTTTTTATAATTTATCCTAAAGGCGATAAGGTGCTACCAGTGAATAATTTTAATCAGAGAACAAACATGGGTATCTGCACTTGAGAAAGATTTCTTTGCTGATAATGAGCATCATAGATGTTTTTTGGGAAGTGAAGGTTGGAGGTTTTTGTGGGAAGGGAGTAAAACTGATTTAGGAGGCTGTTGACACTGTATAGTAGATATTTATCACTAATGTAGAGGCAGTGAGATGAAAGAGGAAAGGACAGAACTGATACTTATTTCAGCAGAATTAATCCATCTTTGTGCTTTTACATGACAGTGTTTGGTCTAAGATAATTTAAAGGTATCTTTGAATTGGAATATAGAGTTTCAGGATATAAGTACTTGTCTACATTCCCATTTCACAGCTTTCTCCCACTGAAAACCAATGCCTGCATATATCGGTATGGTCGCAAATTTTTTTCATTATCTGTTACTTAGTGTGTTTTTTTTTTAATAAAACATAATTTATTGGCTGATATAATTACAGAATATGGGGTGGGCATGCTGGCTTCAGATGAGGTATAGATCAGGGCTCATACACTGTGACCAGGTCTTGGTTTCTTTTTATGTGTTGTGTTCTTTTAAATGCTTTGGAATATTTTTAAGTTGGCTCTTCTCTTTTGGATCTAAGATGGCTGCCTGTAGTCCTTAAAATTATAGAATCCCTTTTTGAGATCTAGAAGAAAAGAGAAACATTGCTTTCCCTTATAATTCAGATGAAAACCCTGGTGTTGAGTCTTTCCCCTATTGTTAAGACTTGACATGGGCCATGGGTTTTTCCCTGGACTAATCACTGTGGGAGATAGGATAAATCAATGACCAATAGACTACATAGTTATAACATTCAAGATAGTATTATGGAGGCAACTAAAAAATCTCTATAACAATTAATATCGATTTTATTGTGTTAAATATCATGCTTGAAAAGCAACACACAATTTGTATTAATGCCTATTACAGGCTTAATCCGAATCAAGACCCAGAAAATGTCTGATCTTAAATTTGAAAACAACAACAACAATACATTTTTTTTCTCCCTGATGATGTTAGAGATTCAAAACAGTCACAGCACTCAGGTTGATTAAAAGCAAAGCTGCCTTGTACTATATAATAAATAAGCAATGTGTAAAACTTGATTGGATCTTGGTTAGAAAAATTTTTATCTCTGAAAGATAATTGATGGGTAACTGTGAAAATTTGAATATTCATTGGACAGCAAAAGATTTGGGGAATTATAATTCATTTTCTTAGGTGTGGTAATGGAATTTGGTAATATTGGAGAAAGCTCTTATTTTTAGCAAAGAACGGCTAGAGTATTTAGGGTGGCAGTGTGTTGTTGTCTGCAACTTACTCTCAAATAGGTTAAGTTATACACACATAGATAAAGATATTGAACATTATAACAATTGTAGAATATAGACAGTGAATATATGAGTGATGATTGTAATAACCTTGTGATTCTGTATATTTGACACTCTTTCAAATGAAAAGTTGGGAAAATAACAATTTTTTTTTTTTGGAAAACTGAAAAATCCAAACCAAACAAAAGCTGATTTGTGTCTATGTTTTTCCCTCTTATTGACTCAGGTATTAGTTCCACGGAAGGTAGAAAAATATAAATTTATTCTGGTATTTAAACAATATAAGTTCTATTGTTTTTCTTTCTTATTTTAATTTATTTGTATTGAATTTATTGGGATGACATTGGCTAATAAAATTGGGTTTTAGGTATAAAATTCTACAATACATCATCTGTATATTGTACTGAGTATAGTATATCACCCCAAGTCAAGTCTCCTTTCATCACCATTTATCCACTTCTTCTACCTCCCTCTATCCCCTTTGCCATCTGGCAATCACCATACTGTTGTCTGTGTCCATTAGTCTTTCTTTTTTATTTTCATTGCTTAATCCCTTCATCCATCTTAACCAATCTTCAACCTCCTTCCCTCTGACAGCTGTCAGTTTGTTCTCTGTACATGAGTCTGTCTCCACTTTGTAAGTTTATTTTCTTCATTAGATGCATGAAATCGCATGGTCTTTCTCTGAGTGGCTTATTTCACTTAGCATAATGCTCTCCAGGTCTACCCATGCTTTTTCAAAAGGTAGGATTTCCTTCTTTTTATGGCCAAGTAGTATTCCATTATGTAAATGTACCGCAGCTTTTCTTTGGTATACATATATATATACATATGTATATGTATGTATGTATATATGTGTATATATATATATACACATATATATATACACATATACATATGTATATATATGTATATATATATATACACACACATATATACATATATATATATATATATGTATATTTCAAAGAGGAAGGGAGAGGGAGAGAGAGGTAGAAACATCAATGATGAGAGAGAATCATTGAATCATTGATTAGCTGCCTCCTGCACACCCCTACTGGGGATCGAGTCTATAACCTTGGCATGTATCCTTGACCAGAATCAAACCTGGGACCCTTCAGTCCGCAGGCTGATGCTCTACTCACTGAGCCAAACCGGCTAGGGCTCACAGCTTTTCTATTCACTCATCTACTGATGGGCACTTGGGCTGTTTCAAAATCTTGGCTATTGTAAATACTGCTGTAATGAACAAAGGAATGAATATATTCTTTCCAATTAGTATTTTGGGTTTCTTTGTATATATTCCCAGAAGTGGAATTGCTGGATCATATTCTATTTTTAATTTTTTGAAGTAACTCTATACTGCTTTCCACAACAGTTGCACCAATCTGCATTCCCACCAACAGTGCACGAGGGTTTCCTTTTCTCCACATTCTCACCAACATTTGTTGTTTGTTGATTTATTGATTATAGCCATTCTGGCAGGTGTGAGGTGATATATTGCTGTCCTTTTAATTTGAATTTTTCTGACGCTGAGTATCTTTTCATATGTCTAATGGCCATCTGTATGTTCTCTTTGGAGAAGTGTCTATTCAGGTGCTCTGCCCATTTTTAGTTGGATTGTTTCTCTTTTGAGGTTGAGTAGTTTGAGTTCTTTATAAATTTTGGATATTAACCCATTATCAGATGTATCATTGGTAATTATGTTCTCCCATTAGTAGATTTTATTTTCATTTTTTTTGATGATTTCCTTTTCTGTGCATAAACATTTTTTGTTGTTGTTAATCCTCATCCAAGGATATTTTTCCATTGACTTTTAGAAAGAGTGGAAGGGAGAGAGACACAGAAAGAGAAACATTGATGTGAGAGAGACACATCATTTGGTTGCCTTCCACACATGCCCCACCAGAGCTGGGGATTGAGACTGAAACCGACATACATGCCCTGGACCATAATTGAACCCAGAACCCTTCAATCCGAGTCCGGCACTTAATCCACTGAGTCAAACTGGCCAGGGCTGTGCAAAAACATTTTCGTTTAATATAGTCCCATTTGCTCACTTTTTCTATTATTTCCCTTGTCTGGCAAGATATATCAGGAAAATATTGCTAAGAAAAATGTCAGAGATTTTACTACCTATGGTTCCTTCTAGGATTTTTATGGTTTTGTGTCTTGCATTTAAGTCTTTAATCCATTTTGAACTTATATTTGTATACAGTATAACAAGGTGGTCTAGTTTCATTTTTATATATATATCTGTTCAATTTTCCCAGCACCATTTATTGAGTAGATTGTTTTTACCCCATTGTCTGTTCTTCCTCCATTATCGAATACTAATGGACCATATAGATGTGAGTTTATTTCTGGGCTCTCTATTCTGTTTCATTGATGTATATGTTTGTTTTTATGCCAGTACCCTTCTATTTTGATTTTTATGGCCTTGTAATATACTAGTAGTTTGATATCAGGTAGAGTGATACCTCCAACTTTGTTCCTTCTCAATATTGCCAGTACTATTTGGGTTATTTTGTGGTTCCATATAAATGCTTGGATTATTTGTTCTTACTCTGTGAAATAGAAAAAAATGGTTTTATTTTCATAGGAATGGTATTTTCATAAGAATTTTGTTCAATCTATGTATTGCTTTGGGTATTACGGACATTTTAATGATATTAATTCCTTCTACCCATTAACATGGAATATGCTTCCATTTGTATCTTCTTCATTCTCTTTCTTCAGGGTCTTATAATTTTATAAATACATGAATTTTACCTCCTTGGTTAAATTTGTTCCTATTTTTTTGATACAATTGTAAATGGGATTGCATTCCTAGTTTCCCTTTCTGATATTTTATTATCTATATATATAAAGAGTCAGGGCGTAATATCCAAAATGACCGAAGTCTCGACCAAACGCCAGGCTGCACGCATGCTCTGGCTGAACTGCTGACCTCTTGGAGAGAGAGAGATAAGCAGGGCTGATCAGCAGCGGCAGCGGCTGCTGGCAAGGCTGGGAGAGAGAAGCAGGGACTCTGCTTCTCTCTCTGGGCCTCACCAGCTGCCAAGCCTCTCTCTCTTTCCCAGAGGTCAGCAGTTCAGCCTGCTTGCCAGAAGCCTGTGGTGGCTGCTGATCAGACCCACCTCTATGATCAGGCCTGAAGATAGGCCCAGAGATGTTGACTGGCATAGAAACTGACCAATCAGAACCAAATCTGGGTGAATTGCAAGGAGCCAATGACTGCCTAAGAGGTGGATCTTTTGATGCAGACTAACATAGAAACTTACCAATCAGAACCAAATCTGGGTGAATTGTGAGGAGCCAATGGTTACCTAGGAGGCAGAGCTTTTGATGCTGATTGTCACAGAAACTGACTGATCAGAACCAAATCTGGGTGAACTGTGAAGACAGAACCTAAGGTGGGGGCTGAGAAGGGGTTTTAAGGGAAACAGCTGTTTGGTGTAAGAAAGTGATTCAATTTTTTTTTTTCATTTCATATACTCTTTTTTGTATTTATTTATTTTTACTTTATTTTTGTATTGTTTAACTTATTACAAATAGTAGTATATATGTCTCCTCTTATTCCCCCATTGACCTTCCCCCAGCCTCCCCTATCCCCCGGCACATGCCCTCACTCCACCCCCCCCCCCAGTGTCTTGCATCCATTGGTTATTCTTATATGCATGCATACAAGTCCTTCGGTTAATCTCTTACCTCCCCCCACCTCCCCAACCTTCCCGCTGTAATTTGATAGTCTGTTCGATGCTTCTCTGCCTCTGTATCTATCTTTTTGTTCATCAGGTTATAATGTTCTTTATTATCCATAAATGAGTGAGATCATGTGGTATTTTTCTTTCACTGACTGGATTATTTCACTTAGCACTATGCTCTCCAGTTCCATCCATGCTGCTGAAAATGGTAAGAATTCCTTCTTTTTTATAGCAATGTAGTATTACATTGTGTAGATGTACCATAGTATTCTAATCCATTCAACTGCTGATGGGCATTTTGGCTGTTTCCAAATCTTAGCTATAGTAAATTGTGCTGCTATGAACATAGGGGTGCATATATCCTTTCTGACTGGTATTTCTGTTTTCTTGGGATATATTCCTAGAAGTGGTATTACTGGGTCAAATGGTAGTTCCATTTTTAAATTTTTGAGGAAATGCCATATTTTTTTCCTCAATGGCTGCACCAGTATGCATTCGCACCAGCATTGAAGGAGGGTTCCTTTTTCTTCAAATAATCTCCAGCACTTGTTGTTTGTTGAGTTGTTAATGATGATAGCCATTCTGACAGGTGTGAGGTGGTACCTCATTGTTGTTTTGATTTGCATCTCTCAGATAATTGGTGACTTTGAGCATGTTTTTTTTATGTCTCATGGCTTTCTGAATGTCCTCTTTCAAAAAGTGTCTATTTAGATCCTTTGACAATTTTTTTGATTGGATTGTTTATCTTCCTTTTGTTAAGTTGTCTGAGTTTCCTGTAAATATTGGAGATTAAACCCTTATTGGATATAAAATTGGCAAATATGTTCTCTCATGCAGTGGGCTTTCTTGTTGTTTTGTTGATGGTTTCTTTTGCTGTGTGGAAGCTTTTTATTTTGATGTAGTCCCATTGTTTACAAATTTTCTCCTTAGTCTCTCTTGCCCTAGGATCTGTGTCTGTAAAGATATTGCTACGGCATATGTCTGCAATTTTGATGCCTATGGAGTCTTGTAGGATTTTTATGGTTTCCAGTCTTACATTCAAGTCCTTTAGCCATTTTGAGTTTGTTTTGTGTATGGTGTAAGGTGGTGATCTAGTTTCATTTTTTTGCATGTATCTGACCAAGTTTCCCAGCACCATTTTTAAAGAGATTGTTTTGACTCCATTGTATGCTCTTGCCTCCTTTGTCAAATATTAATTGAGTATAATGGCTTGGGTCAAATTCTGGGTTCTCTATTCAGTTCCATTGGTATATATGTCTGTTCTTATGCCAGCACCAGGCAGTTTTGAGAACTGTGGCTTGGTAATATAGCTTGAAGTCTGGTATTGTGATCCCTCCAACTTTGTTCTTCTTTCTCAGGATAGATGTGACTATTCGGAGTCTGTTTTATTCCAGATGAATTTTTGAAGCGTTTGTTCTAGATCTTTGAAATATACCATTTGTATTTTAATAGGTATTGAATTGAATCTACAGATTGCTTTAGGTAGTGTGGACATTTTAATGATGTTGATTCTACCAATCCATGAACATGGTATGTACTTCCATCTGTTTACGTCTTTCTCCATATCTTTTTTCAGTGTCCTGTAGTTTTCCCCGTATAGGTCTTTTACCTCCTCAGTTAAGTTTATTCCTAGGTATCTTAATTATTTTGCTGTGATGGTAAATGGGATGGCTTTTTAGTCTCTCTTTCTGTAACTTCACTATTGGTGTATAAAAATGCCATAGATTTATTGGCGTTATTTTTGTATCCTGCTACATTGCCAAATTAATTTATTAAGTCTGTTAGTTTTTTGATGGAGTCTTTCAGGTATTTTATGTACAATATCATGCCATCTGAAAATAAGGACAGTTTTACTTCTTCTTTTCCAATTTGGATGCCTCTTATTTCTTCTTCTTGTCTAATTGCAATGGCTAATATTTCCAGTACTATGTCGAACAGGAGTGGTGAGAGTGGGCATCCCTGTCTTGTTCCTGTTCTTAGGGGAAATGGTTTTAGTTTTTGCCCTTTGCGTATGATGTTAGCCGTGGGTTTATCACATGTGGCTTTTATTATGTTCAGGTATGATCCTTCTATTCCCACCTTGTTGAGAGTTTTTATCAAGAAAGGGTGTTGGATTTTGTCAAATGATTTTTCTGCATCTATTGATATAACTATGTGATTTTTATCTCTAAATTTGTTTATGTGATGTATCACATTTATTGATTTGTCGATATTGTACCATCCTTGCATCCCTGGGATGAATCCTACTTGGTCATGATGTATGATCTTTCTGATGTACTGCTGGATCCGATTTGCTAGGATTTTGTTGACGAATTTGCCATCTATGTTCATGAGGGATACTGGCCTGTAATTCTCTTTCATTGTGTTGTCCTTATCTGGTTTTGGTATTAGGGTGATGCTGGCTTCGTAGAAGGAGCTTGGAAGTGTTCTTTCCTCTTGAACTTTTTGTAAAAGTCTGAGGAGGATAGGTTTTAGTTCTTCCTTGAATGTTTGGCAAAACTCCCCTGTGAAGCAGTCTGGTCCCGGGCTTTTGTTTGCTGGAAGCTTTTTGATGACTGTTTATATTTCTTCCATTGCTATTTGCCTACTGAGATGTTTGATTCTTCTTGATTGAGTTTTGGAAGGTTATGTTTATCTAGGAATATGTCCATTTCCTCCAGGTTGTCCGGTTTGTTGGAATAGAGTTGTTCATAGCATTTTTTTTACAATCCTTTGTATTTCTGTGGGGTCTGTGGTTATTTCACCTCTTTCATTTCTGATTTTCTTTATTTGGGTCCTCTCTCTTTGCTTCTTGGTGAGCCTGCTAGATGTTCATCAATCTTGTTTATCCTTTCAAAGAATCAGCTCTTGGTTTTGTTGATTTTTTTGTATTGTTTCTTTGGTCTCTATGTAGTTTATCTCTGCACTGATTTTTATAATTTCCTTCCTTCTACTTACACTGGGCTTTTCCAGTTGCTCTCTTTCTAACTCTTTGAGTTGTAGGGTTTGGTAATTTATTACCATTGTTTCTTTCTTTCTTTCTTTTCTTTTATATTTTTTTTTTTTGCAGTAGGATTGTAGAGCTATGAACTTCCCTCTCAAGACTGCTTTCATTGTGTCCCATAGATTTTCGATTATTGTGTTTTCATTGTCGTTTGCTGCCATTATATTTTTTATTTCTTCCTTGATCTCTCTGGTGACCCAGTCATTGTTTAATAGCATGCTATTTAGTCTTCATGTGTTTTATTTTTTTGCATTGTTTTTATTGTAGTTGATTTCCAGTTTTATGCCACTGTGATCTGAGAAGATACTTGATATGATTTCTATCTTCTTGAATTTGAAGAGACTTTGCCTATGACCCAATATATGGTCGATATTTGAAAATGACCCATGTGCACTTGAGAAGAATGTATATTCTGTGGCTTTGGGGTGAAATGTTCTGAAGATGTCAATTAATTTCATCTGGTCTAGTGGGTCATTTAGGATTGATGTTTCATTGCTGATTTTTTGTTTATAGGATTTGTCCAAAGGTGATAGTGAGGTATTAAAGTCTCTCACTATGATTGTATTGATGTCAGTCTCTCCCTTGATATCCTCCAGGAGTTTTTTATGTATTTGGGTGCTACTGTATTGGGTGCATATATGTTTACCAGACTTATTACTTCTTGTTGGATTGCTCCCTTTAGTGTTATGAAGTGGTCTTTCTTATCTCTTTTTATGTCCTTCACTTTGAGATCTAATTTGCCAGATATAAATATTGCTACCCCAGCTTTTTTTTCTTTTCCATTCGCCTGAAAAACCATTTTCCATCCCTTCACCCTCAGTCTGTGTGCCCCTTTTTTTCTGAGGTGGGTTTCTTGTAGTGAGCAGATATATGGTTCGTGTTTTCTTATAAAAGCTGTTACCCTATATCTTTTGATTGGGGCATTTAATCCATTTAAATTAAAGTTATTATTGATATGTACTTATTTGTCGCCATTTTTATTCTTTAACCTTGAGTTCCTTCTTCACTTCCTATTTCTTTTTGTTACAGCAGACCCTTTAGCATTTGTTGCATTGCTTGTTTGGTGATAATAAAGTGCCTTAGTACTTTTTTGTCTGTGAAGCTCCTAATTTCACCTTCAATTTTGATTGATAGCCTTGCTAGGTAAAGTATTCTTGGGCCCCGGACCTGGAAAAACAAAGCACGAAAGAGGGAGCCCGTGCCTCAGGGGCTCCTAACAATTGGCTGGGGCAGGAGTTCCATGGAGACTGGAGAGCACGCCCAAATCATCATCATCATCCTTGTCCTCCATATTATCCTTTGCATCCCATGCCACCGGCATCAGCACTGCCACCATGTCCTCCACCACTGCCCCCTCTTCCCATGTAGATGGAGAAAAAGGCGGCAGAAGAGAGACTTTTTCTGAGCCTGGTCCTGGGGCGGAGAGTAAGAACACCTGAGGTTCACATGGGGAGTGTCTATGGGCAAGCTAAGGGATAGCTAAACTCCAGGAGAAGGTGGGGGAGTGCTAGGCAGGGTTCCTCTGACCGTGCAGCACCAACAGCAGCTGGGTCCCCTCCCGGAGCTGCAGGCTCAGAGGGGAAAACCTCTCCATCTTGCAAGGGAAGGAGGATTTTATTGGAAGCCTGACTTTCAGCGATAAGAGCAAACACTAAACAGCTGTGAGCACCAGAGAACTGGTCCCCAATCGATGTAAACACACGGTCTCAAAGGAAATCTTCACTGCACCAAGGAAAGGTCAGATTTCGCCTGGGATAAGGAGAAAGAGAACTACATAACCAGACATCCAGAGAAGAGAGACCATGGGGAGATAAAGAAACAGCCCCCATATGAAAGAAAAGCAGGCATCACCAGAAAAGGAAGTAAACGAATTAGAGGCAAGCAACCTATCAGAGAAAGAATTCATAGAAATGGTCATAAGGTGGCTGAAAAGAATGGAAGACTAATTCGACAATATGAGTAAGACCCAAGAGGAAATGAAGAAGAACCAAGAAGAAATGAAAAATGATATCGCTGCTGTAAAGAACTCAATAGAAAGCATCAAGAGTAGACTAGAAGAAGCAGAGGACTGCATAAGAGAGCTAGAAGACAAGGTGGAAAAAAAAACCAAGTACAACAGCTTCTAGAAAAAAAATTAGAAAGCAGGAGGAGAGCCTAAGGGAACTTCAGGACAACACAAAACAAAACAACATCTGAATATAGGGGTTTCAGAAGAAAAGGAAACTGAGCAAGGAATACAAAACCTGTTAGAAGAAATAATAACAAACAACTTCCCTGATATATGGAAGAAAAAATCCACACAAATCCAAGAAGCTCACAGAGTCCCAAGCAAAATGAACCCCAAAAGACTAACGCCAAGGCACATTATAATTAAATAGGCAAACACCAATGACAAAGTAAGAATCTTAAAAGCAGCCAGAGAGAGACATAAAGTTACATACACCACCATCAGACTAGCAACTGATTTCTCAACAGAAACTCATCAGGCCAGAAGGGAATGGAATGAAATATACAAAGTCATGCAAAGGAAGGGTCTCAATCCAAGAATACTGTACCCAGCAAGACAATCAACCAAAATTGAAGGTGAAATCAGGAGCTTCACAGACAAAAAAGGACTAAGGGAGTTTATCACCACCAAACCAGCAATGCAAGAAATGCTAAAAGGTCTGCTGTAAAAAAAAAAATAGGAAGCAAAGAAGAAACACAGGGTTATAGAATAAAAATGGTGACAAATAAGTACCTATCAATAACAACTTTAAATGTAAATGGATGGAATGCCCCAATCAAAAGACACAGGGTACCTGATTGGATAAGAAAACAAAACCAATATATCTGCTGTCTACAGGAAACCCACCTCAGAAAAAAAGACGCATATAGACTGAGAGTGAAGGGATGGAAAAAGATTTTCCAGGCGAATGGAAATGAAAAAAAGGTGGGGTAGCAATACTTATATCTGACAAATTAGATCTCAAAGTGAAGGACATAACAAGAGATAACGAAGGCTACTTCATAATACTAAAGGGAGCAATCCAACAAGAAAAAATAACTCTGGTAAACATATATGCACCCAATCCAGGAGCACCAAAATACATAAAGGAAACTCCTGTAAGATATCAAAGGAGAGATTGACAGCAATACAACCATAGTAGGAGACTTTAATACCCCAATATCACCACTGGACAAATCCTCTAAACAAAAAATCAGCAAAGAAACATCAATCCTAAATGACTCACTAGACCAGATAAAATTAATAGAAATCTTCAGAACATTTCACCCCAAAGCAACAGAATATACATTCTTCTCAAGTGCACATGGGTCAATTTCAAGATAGACCATATGTTAGGACATAGGCAAAGTCCCTCCAAATTCAAGAAGATAGAAATCATATCAAGTATCTTCTCAGATCACAGTGGCATAAAACTGGAAATCAACTACAATAAAAACAATCCAAAGAAATCAAACATATGGAGACTAAACAGCATGCTATTAAACAATGACTGGGTTACCAGAGACATCAAGGAAAAAATAAAAAACATCATGGCAACAAATGACAATGAAAACACAACAATCCAAAATCTATGGGACACAGCGAAAGCAGTCCTGAGAGGGAAGTTCATAGCTCTACAAGCCTACTGCAAAAAACAAGAAACAATGGTAATAAATTACCTAACCCAACTACTCAAAGAGTTAGAGAGAGAGCAACAAGAATAGCCCAGTGTAAGTAGAAGGAAGGAAATAATAAAGATCAGAGTGGAGATAAACGACATAGAGACCAAAGAAACAATACAAAAGATCAACAAAACCAAGATCTGGTTCTTTGAAAGTATAAACAAGATTGATGAACCTCTAGCCAGGATCACCAAGAAGCAAAGATAGAGGACCCAAATAAAGAAAATCAGAAATGAAAGTGGTGAAATAACCACAGACCCCACTGAAATACTATGGATTGTTAAAAAAAAAAAATACTACGAACAAATCTATTCCAACAAACTGGACAACCTGGAGGAAATGGACATATTCCTAGAAAAATACAACCTTCCAAAAATCTATCAGGAAGAATCTAAACAGCTCAACAGGCCAGTAACTATGGATGAAATTGAAGCAGTCATCAAAAATCTTCCGGCAAACAAAAGCCCGGGGCCAGACAACTTCACAGGAGAGTTTTACCAAACATTTAAGCAAGAACTAAAACCTATCCTCCTCAGACTATTCCAAAAAATTCAAGAGGAAGGAACACTTCCAGGCTCCTTCTATGAAGCCAGCATCACCCTAATACCAAAACCAGATAAAGACAACACAATGAAAGAGAATTACAGACCAATATCCCTCATTAACATAGATGCCAAAATCCTCAACAAAATTCTAGCAAATCGGCTCCAGCAGTACATCAGAAAGATCATACACCATGACCAAGTAGGATTTATCCCAGAAATGCAAGGGTGGTACAATATAAACAAATCAATAAACGTGATACATCACATAAACAAATTGAGAGATAAAAATCACATAGTCATATCAATAGATGCAGAAAAAGCATTTGACAAAATCAAATACCCTTTCTTGATAAAAACTCTCAACAAGGTGGGAATAGAAGGATCATACCTGAACATAATAAAAGCCACATATGATAAACCCACAGCTAACATCATACTCAAAGGGAAAAACTAAAACCATTTCCCCTAAGAACAGGAACCAGACAGGGATGCCCACTCTCACCAATCCTGTTTGACATAGTACTGGAAGTATTAGCTATTACAATTAGACAAAAAGAAGAAATAAGAGGCATCCAAATTGAAAAAAAAGAAGTAAGCTGTCCTTATTTGCAGATGACATGATATTGTATGTAAAAAACCCAAAAGATTCCATCAAAAAACTAATAGACTTAATTAATGAATTTGGCAATGTAGCAGGATACAAAATTAATGCCACGAAATCTATGGCATTTCTATACACTAATAGTGAACTTACAGAAAGAGAGACCAAAAAAGCAATCCCATTTACCATCACACCAAAAAAATTAAGATACTTAAGAATAAACTTAACTAAGGAGGTAAAAGATCTATATGCGGAAAACTACAGGACACTGAAAAAGAGATAGAGGAAGACATAAACAGATGGAAGAACATACCATGTTTATGGACTGATAGAATCGACATCATTAAAATGTTCATACTACCCAAAGCAATCTGCAGATTCAATGCACTCCCCATCAAAATACCAACAGCATATTTCACAGACCTAGAAAGAACTCTCCAACAATTCATCTGGAATAAAAAAAGACCCCAAATGGCCACAGAAATCCTGAGAAAGAAGAATAAAGTAGGAGGGATCTCAATACCAGACCTCAAGCTGTATTACAAAGCCACTGTTCTCAAAACAGCCTGGTACTGGCACAAGAACAGACATATAGATCAATGGAACAGAATAGAGAATCCAGATATCGACCCAAGCCACTATGCTCAATTAATATTTGACAAAGGAGGCATGAACATACAATGGAGTCAAGACAGTCTCTTCAATAAATGGTGTTGGGAAAACTGGACAGATACATGCAAAAAAATGAAACTAGATCACCAACTTACACTATACACAAAAATAAACTAAAAAATGCATACAGGACTTAAACATAAGATGGGAAACCATAAAAATACTAAAGGAATCCACAGGCAACAAAATCTCAGACATATGCCAAAAGAACTTCTTCTCTGACACTGCCCCTAGGGCAATGGAAGCTAAAGAGGAAATTAACAAATGGGACCACATCAAAATAAAAAGCTTTTTTACAGCAAAAGAAACCATCAACAAAACAACAAGAAAGCCCACTCTATAGGAGAACATATTTGCAAATGCTATCACTGAAAAAGGTTTAATCTCCAATATCTACAGGCAGCTTATGCAACTTAATAAAAGGAAGATAAATGATCCAATATAAAAATGGGCAACGGACCTATATAGAATCTTTGCAAAAGAAGACAGGTAGAAGGACAAGAGACACGTGAAAACATGCTCAAAGTCACTAATTATCCGAGAGATGCAATTCAAAATGACAATGCGGTATCATCTCACACCTGTCAGAATGGCTATCATAAACAAATCAACAAAGGACAAGTGTTGGCAAGGATGCAGAGAAAAAGGAACCCTAGTGCACTGCTGGTGGGAATGCGGACTGGTGCAGCCATTGTGGAGAACAGTATGGAGTTTCCTCAAAAAACTGAAAATGGAACTCCCATTTGACCCAGTAATCCCACTCTTGAGAATGTATCCGAAGCATCTAGAAACACCAATCAGAAAGGATACATGCACCCCTATGTTCATAGCAGCACAATTTACAATAGCTAAGATTTGGAAACAGCTTAGGTGCCCGTTAGCAGATGACTGAGTCAGAAAACTCTGATATATCTACAAAATGGAATACTATGCTGCCATAAAAAAGAAGGAATTCTCATCATTTGCAGCAACCTGGATGGAATTGGAGAACATTATGCTGAGTGAAATAAGCCTGTCTATTAAGAAAAAATGCCACATGATCTCAGTCATTTATGGATAATAAGGAACATTATAAACTGATGAAAAAAAGATAGATCCAGAGACAGTAAAGCATCAAACAGACTGTCACATTACAGGGGGAATGTTAGGGAGAGGTGGGGGAGATAAGAGATCAACAGAAGGACTTGTATGCATGCATATATGCATAACCAATGGATGCAAAACTCTGGGTGATGAGGGCATGTATGGGTGTGGGATGGGGGGGACAATGGTAAGATATGTACACATAATACCTTAATAAAAAATTAAAATATAATAAATAAAGTATTCTTGGATTCAGACCCTCCCTTTGCATGCCTTTGTATATTTCATTCCATTCCCTTCTGGCCTGATGAGTTTCTGTTGAGAAATCAGTTGCTAGTCTGATGGGGGTTCCTTTGTATGTAACTTTCTGTCTCTCTCTGGCCGCTGTTAAGATTCTTACTTTGTTGTTGGTGTTTGCCATTTTAATTATGTTCCTTGGTGTCAGTCTTTTGAGGTTCATTTTGCTTGGGACTCTGTGAGCTTCTTGGATTTGTGTGGGTTTTTTCTTCCCTATATCAGGGAAGTTTTCTGTCATTATTTCTTCAACCAGGTTTTCTATTTCTTGCTCAGTTTTCTCTCCTTCTGGAACCCCTATTATGTGGGTGTTGTTTTGTTTCATGTTTTCCCAAAGTTCCCTTAGGCTCTCCTCCTGCTTTTTAATTTTTTTTTTTCTAGAAGCTCCTCTATTTGGGTATATTTTCCTACCTTGTCTTCTATCTCACTGATGCAGTCCTCTTCTTCTTCTAGTCTACTCTTGATGCTTTCTATTGAGTTCTTTACAGCAGCAATGATTTTTCATTTCTTCTTGGTTCTTCTTCATTTCCTCTTGGTTCTTACACATATTGTCTAATTTGTTTTCCATTCTTTTCAGCCATCTTTTGACCATTTCTCTGAATTCTTTCTTTGACAGATTGCTTGCCTTCATTTCCTTTACTTCCTTTTCTGGTGATGCCTGATTTTCTTTCATTTGCGGGCTGTTTCTTTGTCTCCCCATGGTCTCTCTTCTCCGGGTGTCTGGATATGTAGTTCTCTCTCTCCTGCGTTGATTTAAAGGCACAAAATATAACACAACCAGGTAAAACACACAAGGCACTGATCAGAAATGTATTCATGATATTAATAACCAAAAATAAAGGTAACCACCAGAGTAAGGCAAATTAGAGGATAGGAGAGAAAGAAGAAGAGAAAAAAAAAGGAACTTGGGAAAAGGAAAAAAAAAAGTAAGAGAGAAAAGAAAGAG
Organism: Eptesicus fuscus; assembly: GCF_027574615.1. Lineage (NCBI taxonomy): Eukaryota > Metazoa > Chordata > Mammalia > Chiroptera > Vespertilionidae > Eptesicus > Eptesicus fuscus. Next base: position 59,140,640 of record NC_072473.1, on the reverse strand, counting down.
AATAAGAAAGAAGAGGGGAACAAACTATATGTGGGGAGAAAACTCCAATAGAACAGCCACTAATCCCAGCAAGTGCCAGCAACAAGTACCTGGAGATGAATACAAACTACATACAACAACTAATATCAAGCGAGGCGAGGGAAAACAGAATCAAAAAACAAACATAAACAAAACAAACAATAAAAAGAATAAGCAAAATAATCTCACAAACCAGCAAAAAAATATATATATATCGATATAATCAACAATCAAGCAAACAACAAAAGGACAGAGAGAAAAACAATTTTTTCGATAGTTAAGACAGCGAAGAGAGAGGTGTGTATGGACTTGGAGAAGGGGATTGAAAATTAGATATATAAGTAGGGTGAAATTTTAACGGGGTAAAAAGAAGGAATAGGGAAAATCTAAAGCAGGAAAGGAGTAAGAGAAAAAGGACAACAAAAGGGGAAAAGTTAGGAAGAGATTGATTGCATAAAGGTAAATTTGAGATAGAGTAAAATGATGCTAAATGAAAGATGAAAATAAAATTTAGATCACTAATCCCAAAGTAAAATAAAGAGAAAATAAAATGACACTTTTTTTAAAAGGGTAAAATAGTAGTAGTAATAATAGTGATTGAAAATAAAAATGTAATAATTAACCCTTTGCACTGGCTTGCTTTTTTCTCGATTCCTTTATTCTAATGCTAACCGTGTCGAGTCACACTCGACATCCGAGTTCAAAAGGTTAAAAAGGTAAAATCAAGTGAGGAAAAAAGAAAAAAAATTAATTTCTTAAGTAAAAGATGAAAAAAATAAAAATGTGCAGTAGTGAAGGTCATTCACTTCCTCTACTGTTCTGTTTGGCACACCTGTTTCCTAGTCAGGACAGTATTGCAGTTCCCTATGTTCCACTGCTCCTCAGTGTTGTAAACAAGTTCTGATTTTTAAACAGGCAGTGTGTCTTAATTTCTTGTATTCTTTTATTTGTGTTTACACAAGAGTCAATTTGTGATTCAACCCCTGGGTGGCAGTGTTTCTGGATTGACCTCCCGGTCTATAGGTCCTCTCTAGCCAGTGCTTAGATCCTGCTTTCCCTGTGGCACTCAACATTGGTTTGTGGGAGTGGGTTACCCCAGAGCTGGTTCTCTGATGGTTATTCCCAACTCTGATCCCCATATTCCAGAAAAACAACTTTCCCCTGCAGTCTCTTACGATGTCCCCAATTGGGTGATCCTATGTATTGGGCTTAGTAATCAGAAGCAAGGATTTAAAGAGGAAAAAGAAAAAAGAGCCAGTTAAGTGTGCAAACTCCGGGGCTGCGTGCAAGTCTGTGCAGTCCTTTTTCCCCTTGGGTCTAAGCAGCTGGCACACTTCTAAAAATTTTTAGGCTGTCCTTTTGCATCAGATCAAAATGGGTTGCTTTTTAGAGTTCCCTTCTGTTAGCGGCTCTGAGGACCCATTTCCACTTTCACAGATCATGTCAGCCCCAACAGCCAAGGATTTTTCTAGGTGCAGACTTCCCCTGGTCCTCCAGCTCCCACAGTGTGCACATTTCTCTCTCCTGCCAGGGGCAGAGACCTCACCTTATCCCAGGTGAAATCTGACCTTTCTTTGGTGGAGTGTAGAGCTCCTCTGAATCTGTGTGTTTGCGACAATTGGTGACCGGTGTTCTTGGGTTCGCAGCTCTTTGGCGGGTGCCATAGTTGTAGATTCCCCGGGCTTTTCAGGTTCCCAACAACATCCACTTTCCCCTGCAAGATTGTGTGGTCTCTGTGTTCGAGCTGGTCGCTCTGGGAGGGAACCCAGCAGCAGTGGGGGCTGCACAGTCAGGGGAGCCCTGTCCAGCAGTTCCCCACAGTCTCCTGGAGTATAGCTGTCCCTAAACTCACCAACAAATGCTCCCCATGCGAACACATACTCTCCCTTTGTTTTCTCACTCACACACTATCTTGCAGTCTGCGTTCCCGTCAGCAGCCATCTTCCTTTCCCAATAGGTTTTTGATTGTTGTGTTTTCATTGTTGTTTGTTTCCAGGATGCTTTTTATTTCTTCTTTAATCTCTTTGGTAACCCAGTCATTGTTTAATAGCATGCTATTTAGCCTCCAGGTGTTTTTTAATGGTTTTATTGTAGTTGATTTCTAGTTTTATGTCCTTGTGGTCTGAGAAGATGCTTGATATGATTTCTATCTTCTTCAATTTGTGGAGACTTTGCTTGTGTCCCAAAATTTGGTCTATCTTAGAAAATAACCCATGTGCACTTGAGAAGAATGTATACTCTGTGGCTTTGGGGTGAAATGTTCTGAAGATGTCAATAAGTCCATCTGATCTAGTGTGTCATTTAGTATTGATAATTCTTTGCTGATTTTTTGTTTAGAGGATTTATCCAGTGGTGTTAGTGGGTTATTAAAGTTTCCCACTAGGACTGTATAGCTGTCATTCTCTCCCTTGATATCCTCCAGAAGTTTTTTTGTTTTGTGTACTTGGGTGCTCCTGTATTGGGTGTATATATGTTTAACAGAATTATATCTTCTTGTTGGATTGCTCCCTTTAGTATTATGAAGTGGTCTTCCTTATCTCCTGTTATGTCCTTCACTTTGAGATCTAATTTGTCAGATGTAAGTATTGCTACGCCAGCTTTTTTTTTTTTTTCCATTTCCATTTGCCTGAAATACCTTTTTCCATTCCTTCACCATCAGTCTCTGTGAGTCCTATTTTCTGAGGTGGGTTTCCTGTAGACAGCAGATATATGGTTCATGTTTTCTCATCCACTCAGTTACCATATGTCTTTTTATTGGAGCATTTAATCCATTTACATTTAAAATTATTATTGTTAGGTACTTTTTTGTCACAATTTTTATTTTTTATGCCTGTGTTCCATCTTTGCTTCTATATTTTTTCTTTTAACAGCAGACCCTTTAGCATTTCTTGCATTGCTGGCTTGGTGGTGATAAACTCCCTTAGTCCTTTTTGTGTCTGATTTCAACCTCAATTTTGATCAATAGTTTTGCTGGGTACAGTATTTTGGATTCAGACCCTTCCTTTGCATGACTTTGTATATTTAATTCCATTACCTTCTGGCCTGATGTGTTTCTGTTGAGAAATCTGTCAATAGTCTGATAAGGAATCCTTTATAGGTAACTTTCTGTCTCTCTCTGGCCGCTTTTAATATTCTTACTTTTTCCTTGGTGTTTGCCAATTTAATTATAATGTGCCTTGTCGTCGGTCTTTTGGGGTTCATTTTGTTTGGGACTCAGTGAGCTTCTTGGATTTGTGTGAGTTTTTTCTTCCCTATATCAGGGAACTTTTCTGTCATTATTTCTTCAAACAAGTTTTCTATTCCTTGCTCAGTTTCCTCTCCTTCTAGCACCCCTATTATACGAGTGTTGTTTCATTTTGTGTTGTCTCAAAGTTCCCTTAACTCTCCTCTTGTTTTTTAAGCTTTTTTTCTAGATGCTGCTCAGCTTGGGTGTTTTTTCCTACTTTGTCTTCTAGCTCACTGATTCAGTCCTCCACTTCTTTTAGTCTACTGTTGATGCTTTCTATTGATTTATTTTTTTTGCAGTGATGTCATTTTTCCTTTCTTCTTAGTTCTTCTTCATTTCCTCTTGGTTCTTGCACATATTGTTGAATTTGTCTTCCAACCTTTTCAGTGACCTTATAACCATTTCTCTGACATATTGCTTGCCTCCATTTTGTTTACTTTCTTTTCTAGTGATGCCTCCTTTTCTTTCGTATGTGAGCTGTTTCTTGGTCTCCCCCTGATTTCTCCTCTCCAGGTGTCTGATTATGTAACTCTCTCTCTCCTGCATTGACTTAAAGGCACCAAATATAACACAACAAGGCACAACACACAAGGCACTGAACACAAATGTATTCATGATACTAAAAACCCCAAATAAAGGTGACCACCAGAGAAAAGTGAATTAGGGGATAAAAAAAAGAGTGCAAAAATGATATTGAGGAAAGGAAAAAAGTTAGAGAGAAATGAAAGAGAATAAAAAAGCTGGGGGGGGAAATTATTTAGATGGGGAGAAAACTCCAAACAACAACCAATCCAAAAAAAATGCAAACAACTAACATCCAGATATGAATGCAAACTGCAAACAACAACTAATAACAAGCAAGGAGAAGACAAAGAGAAGCAAAAAAAAAAAGTGAAATAATCACACAAACATCAAACAAACAAACAAAAACACATCTAATCAACAATCAAACTAACAACAATAGGAGAGAGAGAAAGAAGGGCAAAACAAAATAAAAATATATATATAAAAAAACAAAAAAATGAATGAAAAAATGGTAAGAGAGATAAAAAGTATGGATAGGGAAGAAAGAAGAGAGAAGTGTGTATGGACTTGGAGCAGGGGATCAGAAATTAGACATATAAGTAGGATGAATTTTTAACATGGGGTAAAAATAAGGAATAGGGAAAATGTAAAGCAGGAATAGGGTAAGAGAAACATTATAGCAAAAGGGGAAAAGTGAGGAAGAGAGTGTTGGCATAAAGGTAAAGTTGAGATACAGTAAAATGATGCTAAAAGAAAAATGAAAATAGAATGTAGAACACTATACCCAAAATAAAATAAAATAAAATAAAACAAAATAAAGAGAAAATAAAATGAAACTTTAAAAAAGGTAAAATAATGGTAGTAACAATACTGATTAAAAATAGAAATATAATATTTAAAAAGGTAAAATCAAGTGAGAAAAAATGAAAAAAATAGTTTCTTAAGTAAAAGATAAAAAATAAAAATGTGCAGTAGTGAATGTCATTCATTACTCTACTTTTCTGTTTGGCATGCCTGTTTCCTGTCAGGTAGTCAGGACAGTATTGAAGTTCCCTGCATTCCACAGCTACTCTGTGTCGTAAGCCACAATCATGTTTTTAGGGAGAGGAGCCAAGATGGCGGTGGAGGTGAATGGCTGATCTGTTGCCTCGCATGGCAGTTTTGGAAATACAACTAAAAGATGGACTGGTGAGTGTGGCAACTCCTGTTCGCGTCTCCCCAGGCCGGGCGGCTGCTCCTCTCAGTCAGCACCTCAGCCGAGGCCATGAGCTCGTGGGCGGCAGTGGAAGCTGCTGTGGCGGCAGCCGCGGACTCGGCGCAGTGGCGCTCAGTGAAAAAAGAGACCATATTTCTGCAGGACGGGCCCATCCGCGTCACCAACCTGGCCGAGCTGCCCAGTGAGATCCTCAGGGCCCCGGAGGCCGCCGACACTGACTTGGAGGATTCTTAGGATTTCCCGTCTTACATTCAAGTCCTTTAGCCATTTTGAGAGAGGAAAACCAAGAAGGCGGCAAAGTTAAACAAATGAACCGCACGAGCACAGCAATTTCAAAAATACAACTGGAGGACAGAGCGTCTGCCACCCAGAACCACAGGAGAGCTGGCTGAATGGTGGATTTACAGCTAAGAGGGAAGAGGAAAGAGCGAACTCGGAGGGGATAAGGTGCGGAGGCGCGTGGGTTGGGCTGGTGGCGGGGGAAGGGTCGTGCGGCTTTTTATTCCAACCCTAGGGGAGATTAGCTCCCCATCACCATGAAATCCAGCTTCTGGGGACTGGCGGGAGACCCAGACGCCTGCGGGGAGAGGCTGGACTCTCGGCCTTCATGTCGGAGAGTGGGAGTAACTTCCTTGCGGAGGTGCGCCCAGCAATCAGTGTTTGCTGCGCTGGAGTGCGGAACGAGGGGGCTTAGAAATGTGGAAAGCAGAAAAAGCAGACTTGCAGCCATTGCGGTTTGCCACGCCATGGCCTGGTGGCACCCTGAGACCCCGCCCCGCCCTGAGACCTGTCCCACCCTGGGACCCGCCCCGCATGTCTTGCAGACACGCCCCGCACGTTTCTCAGACCCACCTGGGCTCCAAGCAGCGGCTTTTGCATGTGGGGGGCCTGCCCTGTGGCAGCTTGACCAGATAAACTGCGGTTCTAGTCGGATTGCTCCAGGGCCGCTCAGACAGGAGGAGGAAACTGCAGTTTTTGCTGTAATTCCTGATGAGTGGCCTCAGGCAGTAGCTGACCTACACTCCATTGGAGACCCAGAAACGAGGGCATCTAGTGGTCGGTGTGAGATGACACCAGATTTCAACCACTCGCATAAGGGACACATTCATGAGGCAGACTCAGTGAGCGCCAAAGCCTTGCTGCACCAAGACCCAGCCCATAAACGTGTCTCCTGCACAGCAACTCTTCCTTTATAGACACAGATGGTCCTCACGGCCAATTGGCCTGGAGGACAATTCCTCCCAGTGACACCAACAACAATCAATACTTAACTATACAAAGGAGGACCAAGATGGAGGCATAGGACGGAAGCCTGATTGTTGCCTACCACAACAATTTTGAGACTACGACGGGAGAGCAGAGCAGACACCATCCAGGACCACCAGAGGGCTGGCTGAGCAGATGCTCTACAACTAGAATAAAAGAGAGGGGTACGCGGGATGATGCTGATGCCGGTGACCCAAAGACTACACTTTAAGATCTATAGCTCAGGCGACACAATGGTGGCCTGGAATGTGCTCGGCGCAGTTCCTCCGGCGGTCTCCAGCTGAGGGGATGGCTCCACTCGCTGCCGAGCACAGACAGACGAGCCCCTGGGAGACATGGGGTGGGAGACTCGGCGCTTGCTGACCTCCGAGTCCTTCAAGAATCTCAATGCCCTGGAAGCGGCCAGGTGCGCACGCTCGATGACTGGCCACCGCTGCAGACCCAAGGGCCGACGCAGTGACACCGGACCAGCCCGCCGCTGCGCACCGGGCACACCAGAGCTTCGCCGAGACTGCCGCCCAATGAGTTCTGTGGCAGCCTCCCTGGAGCTCTGAGAAAATGGACGAAGGAATTGCTGAGAGGGAATTGACCAACAGGAATTGGAATCAAGAAGACGAAACCCCGCTGGGTCCCGGGTCCGGGTGAGGCTGTGCGCCCCTGGGTCCGGGTGAGGCTGGGTTCAGGGTCCGGGTGGGGCCGCCCCCCTGGGTCGGGGTGAGGCTATGCGCCCCTAGGTCCGGGTGAGGCAAGATCCTGGGTCTGGGTGGGGCCGTGCGCCCCTGGGTCCGGGTGAGGCCACGCGCCCCTGGGTCCAGGTGATGCCATGCCCCTGCGTCCGGGAGAGGCCACGTGCCCCTGGGTCCGGGTGAAGCTGTATCCCGGGTCCGGGTGAGGCCGTGTGCCCCTGGATCCAGGTGAGGCCACGCGCCCCTGGGTCCGGGTGAAGCCGGATCCCGGGTCCGGGTGAGGCCATGTGCCCCTTGATCCGGGTGAGGCTGGGTCCCGGGCCCGGGTGAGGCCGTGTGCCCCTGGATCCAGGTGAGGCCACGTGCCCCTGGGTCTGGGAGAGGCCACGCGCCCCTGGGTCCGGGTGAGGCCATGTGACCCTGGGTCCAGGTGAAGCTGGATCCCGGGTCCGGGTGAGGCAGTGTGCCCCTGTATCTGGGTGAGGCTGGGTCCCGGGTCCGGGTGAGTCCGCGCGCACCTGGGTCCGGGTGAGGCCACGCACCCCTGGGTCCGGGTGAGGCCTCATGTCCCTGGGTCCGGGTGAAGCTGGATCCCGCGTCCGGGTGAGGCCGTGTGCCCCTGGATCTGGGTGAGGCTGGGTCCCGGGTCCGGGTGAGGCCGCGCGCACCTGGATCCGGGTGAGGCCTCGCGCCCCTGGGTCCAGGTGAGGCTACACACCCCTGGGTCCGGGTGAAGCTGGATCCCGGGTCCGGGTGAGGCCGCGCACACCTGTGTCCAGGTGAGGCCACGCGTCCCCTGGGTCCCGGTGAGGCCACATGCCCCTGAGTCTGGGTGAAGCCGTGCCCCTGGGTCCGGCCGAGACCAAACCAGAGGGAGTCGGACCTGCATTACCACCATTTGTCCACCATCTAGAGCTGAGGGGTCAGTGCCGATATGTACACATAAGGAACTGGTGGACATTGATATTGGGTCTCAAAAGAACTGTTGGTCCAGAAAGAAACTCACTACAGACTGATTCTTTTGCCTGTCAGCATAACTATTATTGCTCGTCTCACATCCAGTTCTTATAAGTATATCTCTAGTGACACATGATCTCGCTCATCTAGGGGAAATGATGAACAACATAGACTGATGAACAAGAACAGAACCAGAAACAAGGAGGCATCGATCGGACTATCAGCCCTCAGAGGGAGGATAGGGGAGGGTGGGAGGAGGGAGGAGAGATCAACCAAAGGACTTGTGTGCATACATATGAGCTTAACCAATGGTTAAGTTCAACAGGGGGTTGGGGCATCCGTGGGGAGGGGTGTGTGATGGGAATGGGGGGATGAGGACAAATATGTGACACCTTAATCAATAAAGAAATTTAAAAAATAATAATAATAAAGTTATGGCTTGTCTACTAAAAAAAATCATGTTTTCAAGTAGGCAATATTTCTTTGTTAATCAGCCTGCCTGTGGCTGTATTTACACAAGAGTCAGTTTGTGATTCAACCCCTGGGTGGCAGGGTTTCTGTTTTGTCATCTGGGACTATTAGTCCTCTTACCTAGTATTTAGAATTTGTTTTTCCTGTTGCACTTAATACTGGTTTGGGGGTATGGACTGCCCCAGAACTGGTTTTCTGATCATTTCTCCCCATTCTGATCCCCAGGTTCCACAAAAACAACTTTCCCCTGCAGTCTCTGAGAGTGTTTTTAATTGGGTGATCCTATGTACTGGGCTTAGAAATCAAAAGCAAGGATTTAAAGAGAAAAAAGAGCCAGAGTAAGTGTGTGAACTGGAGACTTTTTCACCCCGGCACTGCACACAACTCTGCTCAGGTCTCTGTGCACGTCTTTTTCCCCTGGTACAGTGCAGCCAGTTTACTGGTAATGCTTCCAGCTGCCTTTTTGTGCCCAGCCCAGCTATGATTTCTAGAGTTCCCTTCTGTCAGCAGCCCTGTGGACCTCATTCCACATTTGCAGACTATGCTGGCCCTGACGTCCATGGATTTTGTGGGGCACAGACTTCCTATGAACTTCTAGAGCCTGTTGCACATGTTTCTCCCTTCAGCCTGGATTACAGACCTCACCTTTCTCTGGGAGAAATCTGACCTTTCCGTGAGAAGGTGCAGAGATCATCCAAGTCCACATATTTGTGCTTCTTGAGACCAGGTGTTTGTGGGTTTGCAGCTGTTCCCTGGGTGTTGTGGTTGTAGGGTCCTGGGAGGTATCTGATTCTTCCCAATTGAAGGTAAAGCGAGGCTTCCGATCACAGCCACTCTCCACTTCAAGATGGCGTGGTCTCTGTGGCAGAGCCGGTCGCTCCAGAAGAGATTTTAGCATCAATGGAGACTGCCCAGTCAGGGGAGCCTGGTCCAGCAGTCCCCAACAGTCCCTTGGAATATAGTTGTCCCTCACTCACAAATAGACACTCACCGTACATCCACACACTCTCCTTTCATTCTCTCACTCACACACTATCTTGCAGTCTGCCTTCCCATCAGCAGCCATCTTCTGTGCCCTCATGATTCAATTTTTTAATGACTAGTTTGGCAGTATAGTGCATACGGCTGGCTATCAGTCCAGATATAGTGATTATGTGTTTTTGTCTGCCAAGAGCATCTCCTCCTGCTGAAAGAGTCTCCCCCCCCTCATTTAAGCAATCTTATCCTATATAATCTATCTATACTAATAAAAGGGTAATATGATAATTAGACCAGGTCAACCGGCCATCTTCCAAACATCCAACTTCCTTCTGGACAAAGCCATGGTGGTAGAGGCTGAGGCAGAGGCAGTTAGGGGCAATCAGGCTGGCAGGGGAGGGCAGTAGCAGTCAATATCAGCTCAGCAGGGGAGGGAAGTTGGGGGAGAGATCAGGCCAGAAGGGGAGGGCAGTAAAGGGTGAAATTTGGCTGGCAGGGGAGGGCAGTTAGGGGCAATCAGGCAGGCAGAGGCAGTTAGGGGTGATCAAGCAGGCAAGCAGTGAGGTTAGGGGTGATCATGCAGGCAGGGGGGCAAGGTAGGGGTGATCAGGCTGGCAGGTGATCAAGGTAGGGGCTATCAGGTCAGCAGGGGGGGCAAGGTTGGGGCGATCAGGCCAACAGGGGGGCAAGGTAGGGGTGATCAGGCCACCAGGCAGAGGGGTTAGGGGTGATCAGGCAGGCAGGCAGAAGGGTTAGGAGAGATCAGGCAGGCAGGCGAGTGTTTAGGAGCCAGTCATCCCGGATTGCGAGAGGGATGTCTGACTGCCAGTTTAGGCCTGATCCCTATGGGTTCAGGCCTAAACCAGCAGTTGGACATCCCCTGAGGGGTCCTAGATTGGAAAGGGTTCAGGCCAGGCTGAGGAAACCCCTCCATGCACTAATTTCGTGCACCAGGACTATAGTCTATATAATAAAGAGCTAGGGTCATAACAACCATTATGAGCGAAGACTCGACCAGACTGGAAGTCAGTGCTGGGTTGCCAACTAACTGGGGCCACTGCTGGCGCCCTAACACAGCACTGACTGACTAGGGGGATGCGGATCAGGCCCGGAGAGAGGCCTGCGAAGAGGGAGGCAGGGTCTGATGCATAGCCTCTGTGGCAGCCATTGATCAGAACTTGCCTCTCTTTCTCTCACAGCCTGGCCAACAGCCACACCTCCATTTCTCTCAAGGCCTCCACAGGGGCTGATGATCATCACCGCCTTTCTGATCAGGCCCCATTGATAGGCCCATAGATTCTGACTGGCATAGAAACTGACCAATCAGAACCAAATCTGGGTGAATGTAAAGAGCCAATGGCTGCCTAGGAGGTGGAGCTTTTGACACTGACTGGCATAGAAACTGACCAATCAGAACGAAATAGGCTGGCAGGGGAGGACAGTTAGGGGCAATCAGTCTAGCAGGGGAGAGCAGTTAGGGGCAAGATCAGACTGACAGGGGAGGGTAGTTAGGGGCAATCAGGCAGGCAGGCAGAGGTCAGGGGTGATCAGGCAGGCAGGCAGGCAGGTGAGTGGTTAGGAGCAAGTGGTCCCAAATTGTGAGAGGGGTGTCCAACCAGAGGTCAGACATGCCCCAAGGGGTCCCCAATTAGAGTGGGTGCAGGCTGGGTTGAGAGACCTCCCCCTCCATGCACGAATTTCATGCACCAGGCCTCTAGTTGGCATATAAAAATGTAACCAATTTCTGAACATTAATTTTATATCCTGCTGCATTACTGAATTTATCCATTTTAGTAGTTTTTTTGGTGGACTCTTTAGGCTTCTCTATATGCAGTATAAGGTCATCTTCAAAAAATGACAGTTTACCACTTTCTTTCTAATTTGGATGCATATTATTTCTTCTTATTGCCTGATTGCTGTGGCTAGGACTTCCAGTACTAGTTGAATAGGAGTAGTGAAAGCAGCCATCCCTGTCTTGTTCCTTATCTCATGTGAAACACGTTTAGTGTTTTCCAATTGAGTATAATGTCAGTTGTGGGTTTGTTATATAAGGCTTTTATTATGTTGATGTTTGTTCCCTCTGTTACCACTTTTCTAAGAGTTTTTACATAAATGGGTGCTGGATTTTGTAAAATGCTTTTTCTGCATCTATTGATAAGATCATGTGAATTTTGTTCTTCATTGTGTTTATGTGGTTTATCTTGTTAATTGATTAGCAGATATTGTACCAAACTTGCATGCCAGGAATTAATCCCAATTGATCATGGTGTATTTTTTTTAATAGTTAAGAGACTTTATTCTAATAGCTATAATTACAGTGGGCTGTTTGTTGAAATGAAAACTAAAAACAAGTATACAATACAGTTGATTACTAACCATTAATTTAAAGCAGTAAGAGATTCCATGACACCAGATAAACCAATTCTGAGGTTTTCCCCAAGGTAAATTTTAAGAACTCCAGCTTCTTTATTATTTATCCAACTACAACAGAAAAAGTATAGGTTGTGGTTTTTTATGTCAAATCTGACCCTTGCAGGCCGAGGGAATGAAAGCACATGTAGATGGGTCTCTGAGGAGCTAGGCTCTAAGATGACTGGCCACCAGTCTGCACTTTTACTGGGGAGACCCAGACAAACTGGAGTGAGAGCGTATGCATGGGAACCATGGGGGTCGCCCCTTCTGAACAGAGTTGTCCCACCACAGCACCTAGGCTGACTCATGCTGAACCAAGGGAAGGCTGGGATCCCTCTAAGGGGTCTGTGAGTGGTAGTCCCAGCCCCCATACCATTCCCTGGACAGTGGTATAAGTACAGGTACAAGTACAAATGCTATGGGATGAAATGAGCCAGAGAGAGAGAGCCTATCAGGGAGCATAAATGACCACCCAGAATTTATTGTGACTGGTTCTGCCCAACACACACTCCAGAGAGGAGACAGCCCATGGGTCGACTGGACTCAAGCTGTTACATTTCTCCTTTCTCTGTGTTCAACTGACTCCTTACCTTGTTTGTGTAAATATTTAAAAAATGTTCTGAGTTTGGATTAAAAACTAACCACCAAAATGGATCTCAACACAGATGTAAAGCCGAGAGGAGGAGCGTTGAACTGATCTGACAGGGACTCCTAGAGGCCCTGCCCTGGGTTCGTAAAATCCCTTCTCAATACTAAACAGAGAGTTGATTCTGTTTTTACAATTAAAAAAAAAAACACTGAGTAATATTGCATAAGTGTACCAGAAACTGCCTCATTGGAAACAAAAACTATTTACATTTAATAAAAACCCAGTTGCATGCTGTATCTGCATATGTACATCATGATGAAGCACACTGGGACTGACCATGGAGACAGTTTCTAGCACTCACACCACAGTTGTACATCTGCCACATGAGAGGAAAACAAGGGTGATAGAGGAAGTGAGTGGGAAGAGAGGATTGTGGCTCACTTCTGGTTCCAGAGCTAGTCCAGTCCCTCATAGAGCCTGTCCCCACTGGTGACACAGGTAGACTGAATGTACCAGTTCCTGAGGAGCAAAGTATGCAGGCCCAGTTTGTCTGTGCTCTCTGCTGCATTCATGGCGTTGGGGAGGTCCTACTTACCTGCAAAAATGAGTAAGACGGCATCCTTGAGCTCGTCCTCCACCAGCATTCACAGGAGCTCCTCTTGGGCCTCCTTCATGTGCTCTATGTCATTGCTGTCAACCACAAAGATGAGACATTGTGTGTTCTGTAAATAGTGTTATCCCAAAGGCTGGATCTTGTACTAGTGGCCCATGTCCCATATGGTAAAGTTGATGTCCTTATAGTCCACTTTGAAAGCTACTAGAATAGTGGGGATGTTGGTCACGATCTCACCCAGCTTCAGTATGCACAGGGTGGTGGTCTTCCCCACAGCATCCAGGCCCACCAAGAGAATATGCATTTCTTTTTTGCCAAAAAAAGACCCTTGATAGGTTCACAAAGATATTCCCTATGCTGTAGAGCAAAGTGAGAGACACTGGCCAGAGAAACTCTTGGCAGCCAGGATGCTGCTGCTACTCTGAGACAGGCATTGGTGTTGCTTCTACCATGGTGTATGATCTTTTAATGTATTTCTGGATTTGATCTGATAGTATTTTGTTGAAGATTTTCACATCTAAGTTTATCAAAGATGTTTGCCTATGTAATGTGCTTTATTTGTAGTGTCTTTATCTGGTTTGAGAATTAGGATAATATTGGCCTCATAAAATGAGGTTGGGAGTTGCCCCTTCACTTGGATTTTTTAAAAATAGTTTGAGAAGTATAGATATTAGTTCTTCTTTGAATGTTTGATAAAAATCACCTTTGAAGCCATCTAGTCCAGGAATTTTATTTGCTGGGAGTTTTTTTTTTTTTTATTACTGCTTTGATTTCATTAGCTGTAATTGGTCTATTCAGATTTTCTGATTCCTCCTGATTCGGTTTTGGAAGATTGTATGTTTCTAAGAATTTATACATTTCACCCAGGTTATCTAATGTGTTGGCATATAGTTGTAAATAGTATCTTCTAACAATCCTTTGTTTTCCCTTGATGTTAGTTGTTACTTCTCCTCATTCATTTCTAATGTTATTTATCTGGGTCTTCTCTCTTTTTTTCTTGATGAGTCTGGTTAAAAGTTCGTCAATCTTATTTATCTTTTCCAAGAATTGGTTCTTAGTTTTATTTATCTTTTGTATTTTTTAGTCTCTTTGTCATTTATTTTCACTCTAACCTAAGGTGACCAGATTTTAACGTTGGTAAAGTGGGACACCATTGATTTTTTTACAGAGAGGAAGAGAGAGGGATAGAGAGTTAGAAACATCGATGAGAGAAACATCGATCAGCTGCCTCTTGCACACCCCCTACTGGGGATGTGCCCGCAACCAAGGTACATGCCCTTGTCCGGAATCGAACCTGGGACCTTTCAGTCCACAGGCCGATGCTCTATCCACTGAGCCAAACTGGTTTTGGCCCGGGGCGGGCGGGCGTTCTTGATTAAAAATTTGGTCTATATTGTAATCGCTTTTGGTTTTTTTAATAAAGGGAAATTCACTTCTTAGATCATCGTTGAATTTGCATCCTCTTTTCTTACTCATTATGTTAAAAATCTAAAAAAAATAATTTAAAATTATATTATAAATTATTATATACATATTGCTTAAAAACACAGTAAGTAGGTACATAATTACATGAACATATTTTATTATTAGATTATAAATTAAATTAATTTGATTGTTATAAAGTAACTATATTTTTAAAAATATTTTAATCCTATATTTCTTTCTAAATAATAACAATACTAACTTTTATTATTTTTCCTCTGAATTTGCCATAATGTAAGTCATAAGTGTCACTTTCAAGGCCGGTGCTAGACTTTTTGCCGCCACTATAAAATATAAATAATACGAGTACTGTCTGCTAAATTCAAGAAAATTTATGTATTTATGAAATAAATAAATAAATTACTTACCTAAATTATCTGAATAACTGATTTGTAATGACATCACTTGTTTAACTAGCTTACTAGCATGCAGTACGATGTGTATCGTCTGAGACAGTTACAAAATGTTTTCGTCGTTGCCAATCCCAAAAAATGCCATTGTTCATTAAGTCTAAACAATGGTGGTCGAATTCTAACAACTGATCAACAATGGAACTTTGATAAGCAGTTCTCGATAATCAGTTCTCAACAATTATTTGTTATTATTAAAGTTTAACATTATAAAATTAACAAAAATAATATAAAACTCATATCCTGGCTAAATAGCCACATGGCCGCCGAAAACCGTATATTCCCTTCCCGTTCTCCCGCTGTTCCCTAGCTTGTCGTGCATTCTTTCCAAAAATCAGGACTTTTTTAAAACGCCACGGGACAAATTGTTAAAAATCGGGACTGTCCCGCCAAAAGAGGGACGTCTGGTCACCTTACTCTAACTTTAATTATTTATTTTCTTCTACTCACTTCAAAGTTTGCTTATTGTTCTTCTGCTAGTTCTATAAGGTGCAAGGTTAGATTGGTTTTTTTTAATTTATTTTTATTGATTTCAGAGAGGAAAGGAGAGGGAGAGAGAAATAGAAACATCAATGATGACAGAGAATCATTGATCAGATGCTTCCTGCATGCCCCACAGTGGGGATCAAGCCTGCAACCCGGGCATATGCCCTGACTGGGAATTGAACCATGATCTCCTGGCTCATAGGTTGACGCTCAACCACTGAGCCATGCTGGCTGGGCTAGGTAGTTTATTTGAGGTTTTTCTTGCTTCTTGAGGTAGGCCTATATTGTTATGATTTTTGCTCTTTAGCCTGCTTTCACTTTGTTCTATAGATTTATGTTTTCTGTATGTGTACATTTTTAATTATCTCAAGGTAACTTTTTATTTCTTCATGGTCTAATTGTTAACCCATTCCTTGTTTAATAACATGCTATTTAGCCTCCATGTGTTATGTGTGGGGGTTTTCTTTTAGTGTTTTTTAAATGTAATTGATTTCTAGTTTCATACCATTGCAGTCAGAGAAGATGCTTGATATGATATAATTTCAATCTTCTTAAATTTATTGAGACTTGTTTTGTGTCCTAACATGTGGTCTATCCTAGAAAATGTCCCATGTGCACTTGAGAAGGATAGATATAGAGTTCAAAACAATGGTTATAAGGACACTCAAAAAATGTAGTGATGACATCAACAAAGATATAGCTGCTTTGGGGTGAAATACTCTGCAGATGTCAATTAAATCCATCTGATCTAGTGTGTCATTTGAAGTTGCTGTTTCCTTATTTATTTTTTGTCTTGAATATCTATTTATTTATGTCAATGGGGTGTTAAAATCCTCTACTATGACTGTATTACTGTTAATATCTCCTTTTACATCTATTAACATTTGCTTTACACATACATATAAAGAGGTAATATGCTAATTTGTCCATTAAGGTGTCCCAGTCATGACCAGTCTGGGGGCGGAAATGGGAGGGAATCCAGCAGCAGTGGGGGCTAATTTGTCCATTAAGGTGTCCCAGTCACGACCAGTCTGGGGGCGGAAATGGGAGTGGGGACTTCCACCCCCAGCGCTAATGTCAAGCTGCCTGCATGTGTCCCTGTCCAGTGTTGACGTGAAGCTGCCTGCCTGCATCCCTGGTTAGGGATGTGACACTGCTTGTGTGTGACCCCATTCAGCACTGACATGATGCTGCGGGGGGGGTCTGGGCTTGAAGGGTGTCCTCAGGCCACACCTCCCACCCTTAGCGCAGGCTGAGAGACTTCAGGCCGCGCCCCCATCTTGGCACAAGGCCGGGAGACCTCAGGCCGCACCCCCTGTGCCAGCACTGGGCCGGGAGATCTCAGGCCACACTCCCCACCCCAGTGCCAGGCCAGGAGACCTCAGGCCATGCCACCTGCCTTCGCACCAGGCCGGGAGATGTCAAGCTGCACTCCACACCTCAGCACGAGGCCGGGAGAACTTATGCTGCACTCCCCAATCCAGCACCGGGCCAGGGGACCTCAGACCACATCCCCCACCTGGCAGAGCTTGACAGGGTCCTCAGCCCATAGCCCTTACCTCAGCGCCAGGCCAGGGGATCAAAGGCTGCACCGCCCACCCGGTAGGGCTTGATGGGGGACCTGAGACTGTGCCCCCTCATCTGGCGCCAGGCCGGGGGATCTGATGCTATGCACCCCCACCCAGAGGGGCTCAACAGGGGTGGAGTTGGCCAGGTATGAGTCTCACCCAATGGGGGTGGGGCTGGCTGGGTCTGGGTCTACTGCATTTTCAAAGTGTGTGGGGAGGAGAAAAAATGGCGGCAAAATAGACACACGTGTCCCGAGCCTTGTCCCAGAGCAGATAGAAACAACAGCTGAGGGTCACATGGGGAGTGTTTGTTGGTGAGTTAAGGGACAGCTGTACTCCAGAAGAAGGTGGGGGACTGCTGGATGGGGCTCCCTTGACCGGGCAGCCCCCACTGCTGCTGGATTCCCTCCCAGAGCCTCCGGCTCAGACAAGGAGACCGCACCATCTTGAAGGGGAAAGTGGATGTTATAGGAAGCCTGAAAATCTACAAAATCGGCACCCACCGAACAGCTGCGAACACCAAAAAAACCCGTCCCCAATTGGAACAAACATGCAGATTCAGAGGAGTTCTATACTCCACCACAGAAAGGTCAGATTTTGCCTGGGATAAAGAGAGAGAGAACTACATAACCAGACACCCGGAGAAGAGGGACCATAGGAAGACAAAGAAACAGCCTTCATATGAAATAAAAGCAGGCATCACCAGAAAAGGAAGTAAACGAATTAGAGGCAAGGAACCTGTCTGAAAAAGAATTCAGCGAACTGCTCATAAGGTGGCTGAAAAGAATGGAAGACAAATTCACAATATGTGTAAGAACCAAGAGGAAATGAAGAAGAACCAAGAAGAAATGAAAAATGACATCGCTGCTGTAAACAACTCAATAGAAAGCATCAAGAGTAGACTAGAAGAAGCAGAGGACTGCATCGGTGAGCTAGAAGACAAAGTAGGAAAAAATACCCAAGCAGAGCATCTTCTAGAAAAAAAAAATTAAAAAGCAGGAGGAGAGCCTAAGGGAACTTAGGAACAACACGACACATAGACAAAAAAAATCCGCATGATAGGGGTTCCGGAAGGAGAGGAAACTGAGCTAGAAATAGAAAACCTGCTTGAAGAAATAATGACAGAAAACTTCCCTGATATAGGGAAGAAAAAACCCACACAAATCCAAGAAGCTCACAGAGTCCCAAGCAAAATGAACCTCAAAAGACTGACACCAAGGAACATTATAATTAAATTGGAAAACACCAACAACAAAGTAAGAATCTTAAAAGCAGCCAGAGAGAGACAGAAAGTTACATACAAAGGTACCCCCATCAGACTAGCAACTGATTTCTCAACATAAACTCATCAGGCCAGAAGGGAATGGAATGAAATATACAAAGTCATGCAAAGGAAGGGTCTCAATCCAAGAATACTGTACTCAGCAAGGCAATCAATCAAAATTGAAGGTGAAATCAGGAGCTTCACAGAAAAAAAGGACTAAGGGAGTTTATCACCACCAAATCAGCAATGCAAGAAATGCTAAAGGGTCTGCTATAAAAAAGAGAAATAGGAAGCGAAGAAGGAACACAGGGGTAAAGAATAAAAATGGTGACAAACAAGTACCCATCAATAATAACTTTAAATGTAAATGGCTTAAATGCCCCAATCAAAAGACATTGGGTAACGGATTGGATAAGAAAATATGACCCATATATCTGCTTTCTATAAGAAACCCACCTCAGAAAAAAAGATGCACACAGACTGAGGGTGAAAGGATGGAAAAAGGTTTTTCAGGCAAATGGAAATGAAAGAAAGCTGACAAATTAGTTATCAAAGTGAAGGACATAACAAGAGATAAGGAAGGCCACTTCATAATACTAAAGGGAGCAATCCAACAAGAAAAAATAACTCTGGTAAATATATATGCACCCAATACAGGAGCACTCAAATCCATAAAATAAACTCGTGGAGGATATCAAGGGAGAGATTAACAGCAATACAATGATAGTAGGAGACTTTAATACCCCACTATCTCCATTGGACAAATCCTCTAAACAAAAAATCAGCAAAGAAACATCAATCCTAAATGACTGACTAGACTAGATAGAATTAATTGAAATCTTCAGAACATTTCACCCCAAAGCCACAGAATATACATTCTTCTCAAGTGCACATGGGTCATTTTCAAAGATAGATCATGTGTTGGGTCTTAGGCAGTCTCTTCAAATTCAAGAAGATAGAAATAATACCAAGCATCTTCTCAGATCACAATGGCATAAAACTGGAAATCAACTACAATAAAAACAATCCAAAGAAATCAAACACATGGAGACTAAACAGCATGCTATTAAACAATGACTAGGTTATCAGAGAGATCAAGGAAATATAAAAAACATCATGGCAACAAATGACAATAAAAACACAACAATCCAAAATCTATGGGACACAGCAAAAGCAGTCTTGAGAGGGAAGATCATAGCACTACAAGCCTACCGCAAAAAAAAAAAAAAAAAGAAAGAAAGAAACAATGGTATTAACTTACCTAACCCTACAACTCAAAGAGTTAGAAATAGAGCAACAAGAAAAGCCCAGTGTAAGCAAAAGGTAGGAAATAATATAGATCAGACCTGCGATAAACTTCATAGAGACCAAAGAAACAATACAAAAAATCAACAAAACCAAGAGCTGGTTCTTTGACAGGATAAACAAGATTGATGAACCTCTAGCCAGGCTCAACAAAAAGCAAAGAGAGAGGACCCAAAAAAAAAAAAAATCAGAAATGAAAGAGGTGAAATAACAACAGACCCTACCGAAATACAAAGCATTGTTAAAAAATACTATGAACAACTCTATTCCAACAAACTGGACAACCTGGAGGAAATGGACATATTCCTAGAAATACATAACCTTCCAAAACTCAATCAGGAAGAATTGAAACAGCTCAATAGGCCAATAACTATGGAAGAAATTGAAGCAGTCATCAAAAAGCTTCCAACAAACAAAAGCCCAGGGCCAGACTGCTTCACAGGGGAGTTATACCAAATATTCAAGGAAGAACTAAAACCTATCATCCTCAGACTATTCCAAAAAATTCAAGAGGAAAGAACACTTCCAAGCTCCTTCTATGAAGCCAGCGTCACCCTAATACCAAAACCAGATAAAGACAACACAATTAAAGAGAATTACAGGCCAATATCCCTCATGAACATAGATGCCAAAATCCTCAACAACATTCTAGCAAATCGGCTCCAGCAGTACATCAGAAAGATCATACACCATGACCAAGTAGAATTTATCTCAGGAATATAAGGATGGTACAATATCTACAAATCAATAAACGTGATACATCACATAAACAAATTGAGAGATAAAAATAAAATAGTCATATCAATAGATGCAGAAAAATCATTTGATAAAACCAACACCGTTTCTTGATAAAAACTCTCTACAAGGTAGGAATAGAAGGATCATACCTCAACATAATAAAAGCTATATTTGATAAACCCATAGCTAACATCATACTCAATGGGCAAAAACTAAAACCATTTCTCCTAAGAACAGGAACAAGACAGGGATGCCCACTCTCACCACTCCTGTTCGACATAGTACTGGAAGTATTAGCTATTGCAATTAGACAAGAAGAAGAAATAAGAGGCATCCATATTGGAAAAGAAGAAGTAAAGCTGTCCTTATTTGCAGATGACATGATATTGTACATAAAAAACCCAAAAGACTCCATCAAAAAACTAATAGACTTAGTAAATGAATTTGGCAATGTAGCAGGATACAAAATAAATGCCAAGAAATCTATGGCATTTCTATACACTAATAGTGAACTTACAGAAAGAGAGACCAAAAAAGCAATCCCATTTACCATCGCACCAAAAAAATTAAGATACCTAGGAATAAACTTAATTAAAGAGGTAAAAGACCTATACGCGGAAAAATACAGGACACTGAAAAATGAGATAGAGGAAGACGTAAACAGATGGAAGAACATAACATGTTCCTGGATTGGTAGAATCAACATCATTAAAATGTCCTTACTACCCAAAGCAATCTATAGATTCAATGCACTCCCCATTAAAATACCAACAGCATATTTCACTGACCTAGAAAGAACTCTCCAAAAATTCATCTGGAATAAAAAAAGACCCCGAATAGCCGCAGCAATCCTGAGAACGAAGAATAAAGTAGGTGGGATCTCAATACCAGATTTCAAGTTGTATTTCAAAGCCACTGTTCTCAAAACAGCCTGTTACTGGCATAAGAACAGACATATAGACCAATGGAATAGAATAGAGAACACAGATATCGACCCAAACCACTATGCTCAACTAATGTTTGATAAATGAGGCATGAACATACAATGGACTCAAGACAATCTCTTCAATAAATGGTGTTGGGGAAATTAGACAGATGAATGCAAAAAATGAAACTAGACCACCAACTTACACCATACACAAAAATAAACTCAAAATGGATACAGGACTTAAACATAAGACGGGAAACCATAAAAGTACTAGAAGAATCCACAGGCAGCAAAATCTCAGACATATGCCAAAAGAACTTTTTTACTGATACTGCTCCTAGGGCAATGGAAGCCAAAGAGAAAATAAACAAATGGGACTACATCAAAAATAAAAAACTTTTTCACAGCAAATAAACCATCAACAAAACAACAAAAAAGCCCATTCTATGGGAGAATATATTTTAAAAAGTTATCACTGATAAAGTTTTAATTTCCAACATCTACAGGGAACTTATATAACTTAATAAAAAGAATATAAATGATCCAATAAAAAATGGGCAATGGACCTAAATAGAATTTTTTCTAAAGAAGACAGAAGGAAGGCTAAGAGACACATGAAAACATGCTCAAAGTCACTAATTATCTGAGAGATATGAATCAAAATTACAATGAGTTACCATCTCACACCTGTCAGAATGGCTATCATCAACAAATCAACAAAGGACAAGTGCTGGCGAGGATGCGGAGAAAAAGGAACCCTCGTGCACTGCTGGTGGGAATGCAGACTGGTGCAGCCACTGTGGAAAACAGTATGGAGTTTCCTCAAAAAACTGAAAATGGAACTCCCATTTGACCCAGTAATCCCACTACTAGGAATATATCCTAAGAAACTAGAAACACCAATCAGAAAGAATATATACAAACCTATGTTCATAGCAGCACAATTTACAATAGCTAAGATTTGGAAATAGCCTAGGTGCCCGTCAGCAGATGACTGGATCAGAAAACTATGGTACATCTACACAATATAATACTATGCTGCCATAAAAAAGAAATTCTTACCATTTGCAGCAACCTGGATGGAACTGGAGAGCATTATGCTAAGTGAAATAAGCCAGTCAATGAAAGAAAAATACCACATGATCTCACTCATTTAAGGATAATAAAGAACATTATAAACTGATGAACAAAAATATAGATACAGTGGCAGTAAAGCATTAAACATACTGTCAAATTACAGCGGGAAGGTGGGGTTAAGGAGAGGTGGGGGAGATAAAACATCAACCGAAGGACTTGAATGCTTTCATATAAGCATAACCAATGTATGCAAGACATTGGGGGGTCAGGGCACGTATGGGCGTGGGGTGGGGGGCAATGGGAAGATATGTACACATGTAATACCTTAATAAAAATAATAAAAAAATTAATAAAGCAGTGTCTGGGGTGGTGGGTGGTGACTTGACTCTAGGTCAGCGAAGTGCCCCAGACTCTGACAGGAGGGAGATTTTATATGCATTTTACTAATTTTCTTTCATCTCTGATACTTCTATTATAGAGAAAGGGCAAATACCAATATTAAAATATTTCTTCAAATTAATTGCCTTTTACTGTGCACAAATCTCGTGCACCAGGCCACTAGTATATACAGTATATGTATGTATATATATTTATATATATATATATGCACCATATATATGCATCAATCTTGGTGCATAAATGTTTATAAGGGTTACAGTCTCCTGTTGCATTTGTCCCTTTATCCACATATATAAAACCCTAATGTGCAAATAGACCTTACAGAGGAACAACCCAATGACCGGTCGCTATGACATGCGCTGATCACCAGGGGGCGCATGCGGAACATGGCGGGTGTCGGCAGCTGGTGACAGAGAGCGGAACATGGTGGGCATGGGCCGCAGCAGGATGGTGGAGCTGGTGAGCGGGGATGACAGACCAAGGTCGCTGTCATCAGGCCAAGCCTCTGGTGGTTACTGAAAATTCTTTGTCCTACATGCTGTGGTCTTGCCAGGTGCTCGTACCTACTGCTGGCACTGGCCCCAATCGCTCTGGACCATCAGCGGGTGCAAGTAGGGCCGGTTCATTCAGCGCTTGGGAGCGGTGGTGGCAGGAGTGAGGCTGCTGGCAGACAGGGGATTGGGGTTCACAGGTGGAGCGTGGACAATGGGCCAAGACCCGCCCCTGTGCCCACCGCAGCCTCGCGGTCCACAGTTCCTTTCAAGGTGCACTAATTCATGCACTGGTCCCCTAGTAAAGAATAAAATGACAATAGGTGTGTACCTGTCAATAATGCTTTTAATTGTAAGTGGCTTAAATGCTCCAGTCAAAAGACACAGAGTAGATAAATGGACAAGAAAACAAGACTCCTACATGTGCTGTCTACAATAGACCCACATCAGCAAAAGATACACATAGACTGAAAGTAAAGTGATGGCAAAAGGTATTTCTTGAAAATGCAAACTACAAAGGCCCTGTCCTGGTAGCTCGATTGGTTAGAGCTTTGTCCTGAGTTTGTGGGTTTAATCTTTCAGCAGGAAACATACAAGCAACCAATGAATGCATAAATAAGTGGAACAAGAAATTAATGTTTCTCTCTCTGTGTGTGTCTCTTTCTGTCTGTCTCTCACTCCTATTTTTTGTCCTAATAATTAAAAAATAAATTTAAAAAATTTTCAAATGCAAACAAAAATAAGCTGGATAGCAATAATTATTCAGACCAAATGGAATTTAAAACTAAGGCTATAACAAGAGACAAAGGAAGCTATTACATAATGATAATGTGATCAATCCAACAAGAAATAACCCTTGTAAGCATATATGCCTCCACCATAGGAGCACCTAATTACATAAAGCAAATATTGATACAATATTAGTTGGGGAATTTAATACCTCATTGAAATCAGTGGATAGATCTTCCCCCCAAAAAACAAGAAGATAACAGCAACATTAAAGGACACATTTTACCAGATGAATTTCATTGATTTTTTCAGAGCATTACATCCTAAAACTGCAGGGTATACATTTTCTTCAAATACATATAGAACATTTTCCAGGATAGACCATGTGTTAGGCCATAAAACAAACCTCAGTAAATTTTAAGAGATTGAAATCATTTCACACATCTTCTCCAACGACAATGGTATCAAACTAGAAATCAATTACACACACACACACACACACACACACACACACACACAAAAAAACAAAAAAAAAAAAACACAAACAAACAAACCTGAAAACACACAAACATATGAAGGCTAAATAAACTGTTACTAACAGTGAATGCCTTACAATGAGATCAAGGAATAAATCAAAAGATACCTTGAGAGAAATGAAATGAGAACATGACAAACCTAAATCTATGGGACATAGTGAAAGCAGTCCTAAGAGGGAAATTCACAGCAATACAAGCCTACCTCAAGGAACAAGAAAAATCTCAAATTAACAATGTAACCTTTCACCAGAAGATATGTTATTTATTTATTTATTTATTTATTTATTTATTTATTTATTTATTTATTTATTTTGGTATACATTGAATATTTATTAAAACTAATTGGCCATGTGATGAGACCATGCACACATGGCCTAAATATTGGTCACAATCACAAAAAAAAGCTTAATCCAGCCCAGCAAATACAGATGAAAGTATAAACTGTGAAGATGTGTTTACATATGGAGTATGTGTAAAAGTGACATTGAAATAGCTTTTAGGTGTTGACAGCCCCCGTGGCTCTCTAATGCCTGCACTGCCTCCAGCTCGCTGAGCGCCAGCCGAAGGATAGGAGGATAAGTAAAGAGGTCTCTATACCATGGCTCCTACAAAGCAAACTGCCTGCAAATCCACTGGGGGTAAAGCACCCAGGAAGCAGCTGGCTACCAAAGCCACTCGAAAGAGTGTGCCCTCTACTGGAGGGGTGAAGAAACCTCATTGTTACAGGCCTGGCACCTTGGAACTTTGAGAAATTAGACTTTATCAGAAGTCCACTGAACTTCCTATTTGCAGACTTCCCTTCCAGCGTCTGGTGCAAGAAATTGCTCAGGACTTCAAAACAAACCTGTGCTCCAAACTGCAGCTATTGGTGCTTTGTAGGAAGTAAGTGAGGCCTATCTGGTTGGCCTTTTTGAAGACACCAACCAGTGTGCTATCCATGCCAATCTTGTAACAATTATAGCAGGAGACATCCAGCCAGCACACCGCATACGTGGAGAACTTGCTTAAGAATCCACAATGATGGAAAACATTTCATTCTTAAAAAAAAAAAAAAATTTTATTCTTCCTGTTAGTAGTAGTTCTGAACATTAGGTTCCCCCCCCCCCACCATGGGGTCAAAAGGTACCTAAGTATATGATTGCAAGTTGAAAATAGGAGACAGAAATCAGTTATTGGCAGTTTTTCCATTTTCATTTGTGTGTGAATTTTTAAAATATAAATGTGGAACATAAAGCATTAATGTAAGTCAAATGTTTCA
This sequence comes from Eptesicus fuscus, assembly GCF_027574615.1. Taxonomy (NCBI): domain Eukaryota; kingdom Metazoa; phylum Chordata; class Mammalia; order Chiroptera; family Vespertilionidae; genus Eptesicus; species Eptesicus fuscus. Next base: position 59,115,012 of record NC_072473.1, on the reverse strand, counting down.
ATGAGCAAGTTTTAGCTTTATAACAATATAAATAGACATGTTAAATTTTTCTGGACAATGCCAGAATTTTTATTTTTTTTAAACAAGTAAATTTCTTATTGATGGCAACTAAATGGTGTTTGTAGCATAATTATCATACAGTAGATTATATCCATTCACTATATTTTTCTAACTTAGTTGTCCTACATGCAAGTACATGTTTTTAATGTTGTCTTTCTTGTGTGTTATTGCTGTAATTTTGCTATTAAAATACATTAAACTAAATATCCTATATAATAAAGAGGTAATATACAAATTAACCCTCACACCCTCACAAGATGGCTGCCTACGACCAGGCCAGCAGGGGGGTTAGTGAGGGACTACCAAACAACTGAACAAGCAGACTGCATGGGGTGACCAGGCCAGCAATGGGGTTAGTGAGGAACAACCAAGCGACTGAACAGCAGGCTGCATGGGGCAACCAGGCCAGTGGGGGGGCCATGAGGGGTGACCAGGCCAGAAGGGGGGCAGTTGGGGGTGACCAGGCCAGCAGGCAGGGCAGTTTGGGGTGACCAGGCTAGCAGGGGGGGCAGTTGGGAGCAATTAGGCTGGCAGGGGGCAGTGAGGGGTGACTAGGCCAGTAGGGTGGGCAGTTGGGGGTGACCAGGCCATCAGAGGGGACAGTTAGGGGAGACCAGGCAGGCAGGCAGGTGAATAGTTAAGAGCCAGCAGTCCAGGATTGTGAGAGGGATGTCCAACTGCTGGTTTAGACCCGATCCCTGGGATTGGGCCTAAACCAGCAGTCAGACATCCCCCAAGGGGTCCTGGATTAAAGAGGGTGCAGGCTGGGCTGAGGGGACCCCCCCACCATGCACGAATTTCGTGCACCGGGCCTCTAGTCATTATATAGTGTCCTTCTTTGTCTTCTTTATCAGCTTCGTTTTTTTTAAATAAATCTTTATTGTTCAGATTATTACAGTTGTTCCTCTTTTTTACCCCCATAGCTCCCCTCCACCTGGATCCCACCGCATCCCATGCCCTCGTCCATAGGTGTAAGATTTTTGTTCAATCTCTTCCCATACCCCCCATATCCCCTTCCCCCCAAGAGTTGTCAGTCCACTCCCTTTCTATGCCCCTGATTCTATTATATTCACCAGTTTATTCTGTTCATCAGATTTTTTATTCACTTTATTTTTAGATTTACTTGTTGGTAGATATGTATTTGTTGTCACTTTGTTGTTCATAATTTTTATCTTTACCTTTTTTCTTCCTCTTCTTAGAGAATACCCTTCAGCATTTCATATAATACTGGTTTGGTGGTGATGAACTCCTTTAGCTTTTTCTTGTCTGTGAAGCTCTTTATCTGACCTTCAATTCTGAATGATAGCTTTGCTGGGTAGAGTAATCTTGGTTGTAGGTTCTTGCTATTCATCACTTTGAATATTTCTTGCCACTTCCTTCTGGCCTGCATAGTTTCTGTTGAGAAATCAGCTGACAATCGTATGGGTACTCCCTTGCAGGTAACTAACTGTTTTTCTCTTGCTGCTTTTAAGATTCTCTCTTTGCCATTTGCCCTTGGCATTTTAATTATGATGTGTCTTGGTGTGGTCCTGTTAGATTCCTCTTGTTTAGGGTCCTCTGTGTTTCCTGGACTTGTAAGTCTATTTCTTTCACCAGGTGGGGGAAGTTTTCTGACATTACTTCTTCAAATAGGTTTTCAATATCTTGCTCTTCTGGCACCCCCATAATTCGGATGTTGGTACGCTTGAAGTTGTCCCAGAGGCTCCTTACACTATCTTCATATTTTTGGATTCTTTTTCCTTTTTGCTTTTCTGGTTGGGTGTTTTTTGCTTCTTTGTTTCAAATCTTTGACTTGATTCTTGCGATCCTCTAGTCTGCTGTTGAATATCTGTATGTTATTTTTTATTTCAGTCAGTGTATGCTTGATTTCTAATTGGTCCTTTTTCATATCCTTGAGGGTCTCACTAAATTTCTTGGATGTTTCTAGAAGATTCTTGAGTAATCTTATAATCATGATTTTGAACTCTATATCCAGTATTTTGCTTTCATCCATTTCTTTCATTTGGGACTTGTTTCTTTGTCTCCACATTTTGGCTGCTTCCCCGTGTTTCTTTCTATGTACTGGGTAGCTGATAAGTCTCCTTGAGTTGATAGAGTGGCCTTGTGTAGTTGGTGTCCTATAAGGCCCAGTAGCTCAGCCTTCCCAGTCACCTGAGGTAGACGCTCTTGGTGCACCCCTTTGTGGGCTATCTGCACAGTATTGTAGTTAACCCTTGATTGCTATTGGTATCACTGGGAGGAGTTAACCTCCAGGACAGTTGGCTGTGATGACTAGCTGTGTCTATACTGGAAGATCTGTTGTGCAGGAGACATCCTTATGGGGCAGGACTTGCTTCATTAGGGCTTTGGTGCTCACGGAGTCTTCCCCTTGAGTGTGTCTCTTATGGATGTGAAGAGTTGTAATCTGCTATGGTCTTTCTCTGACCACTGAGTACACTGGCTCTTGGATCTCCAAGGAGGTGCAAGGTCAGCCACTGTTTGGGGCCACCCAGCAGGAGCTACAGAGACATCTGCAGATTCCTCCTCTTTGTATGGGGTTTGGACAAGCTCAGACAAGGCCCAGCTGTGAAGCAAGGCCACTGCTGCTGCCAGGCAGTGGGCCTTCTTTTGGAATCTCTGGGGCTCTCTCACCCAGCTGCAGTTTTTTTTTTAGGCAAAAGGACAGGCCATTCATATGAAAAAGCCAATGTGCACAGCTTGGGTGGGATTGTAAATTGGGAGGGGTGGGGTATCTGGGAATCATCAGGGTGGAGAAAACAGCGATGGCTACCCTGAACCAGAGAAGTTCCAGGTTCTCTGGGTCCCATGCCCCTGTTCAGGAACAATGATCGCTGCGAGCACCTCTAAGAGCAAGCCGCCCCTGCATTCCTGTCCCGATGCCAAACAGTCCAGTTTCACCCTGTATGTGCCTGGGTCCCCCAGAGTCTCACCCAGAACTGTGGTTCAGAGCAAGCAGGAGATTGTATCTCCCGGTTTAAAGAGCATCATATCCAGGTGCCAGCACTTTCCCCTCCTCTTCACCTCTTACTGGTCTCAATGTGCTTTTATTACCTCTCTAGTTGTGGAATTTCCACTCAGCCAGCTTTCCCGCAGTTCTGGGTGCTATTTGTTCTATGGTTTTGATGTGGTTGTGAGGGACAGCAAGTATAGGTGATTACCTATGCCGCCATCTTGGTTTCTCCCATCAGCTTTGATTTAATGTCTATTTTGTCTTATATAAGTTTTGCTAGCCCAGTGTTTTGTGTTTTTTTTTTAATTCTATTTGCATGAAATATCTCTTTACTTCCTTTTACTGTTAGTCTGTATGTACCTTTTCTTCTGGGGTGGGCCTCTTGTAGACATCATATATATATATATATTCTTATCCATTCAGCCACCAATATATATATATATATTCTTATCCATTCAGCCACCCTATGTCTTTTTATTTTAGCAGTTAAGCAATTTGAATTTAAATTGATTATTGATAGGTACGTATTTATTTCCATTTTTTCCTTTATAATTATACTAGAGGCCTAGTGCATGAAAATTAGTGCATTTGGGAGGGGGTCCCTTAGCCCGGCCTGCACCCTCTCACAATCTGGGACCCCTCAGGTAGGGTCCCTAGGCCTGACCTGAGATCAGGGCCTATCAGGGCTTTCCTTCCCCTGGCTGCAGGCAGCTGGCCCCACCACCGTCGCTGCCTCTGCTTGCCATCTGTACAGCGCTAGCCACCTCCCCTGCCATTGGTGGCCTCCCTCTGCAGGCTACAGGCTAGGGTGTGAAAGCTTGGCTGACCTGGGCCTCCTTCTTTCCTTGCTGGGGGGTGGGGCCAGCCCTGTGAGGGGCCATCTGCCTACCTGATCGCCCATAACTGCTGGCCTGCCTACCTAATTGCCCCTAACCACTCTGAATGCCTACCTGATCACCCCTAACCACTATGCCTGCCTGCCTGATTGCCTGCCTGATTGCCCCTAACTGCTTGCTTGGGGTGCGGCCAGCCTGGCCAGGCTCTGGAGTGGTCTGGTCTCTGGTTGTTCCAGTTGTGATGCCTCTGGCCTTTCATTATATAGGATTTCTCTCCTTTTTGTTTTTTCTTCTGCTTAAAGAACAGCCTTTAACATATTTTGTAATACTGGTTTGTTGGTAACGAACTCCTTTAGAGTTTTCTTCTTTTGGAAGCACTTTATTTCACCTTCAATTTTATTTATTTGTTGATATTTTAGAGTTTTATTTTCTTTGTCTTTTCTATCACCATTTATTTCCCTTATACTCTCCTCCACTTCCACCAACCCTCCCCCCTTCAATTACCACACTGTTGTCCTTGCCCATGAATTGCTTCTCCTTATTTTTTTCTTTTTTGCTCATCCCTCCAACACCCAAAACTCCTCATTGCCCCCCACTGCCACCAGAGCTGTCTGCCTGCTCTCTATCTATGAGTCTGACTCTATTTGTCTTATTCATTCAGTTGTTCATTAAATTCCCCATATAAATGAAATCACAGCTCTGGTACATTTACACAATTCAATACTATTTGGCTATAAAAAGGAAAAAAAAAAGTTACCCTTTGTGAGAGCATGGACGGACCTGGAGAACATTATGCTATGTAAAATAACTCAATTCCTATTTTATTAAGGTATTATATGTGTACATATCTTATCTTTGCCACCCCCACCCCACTCCCATATATGCCCTCACCCCCCAGAGTTTTGCGTCCATTGGTTTTGCTTATATGCATGCATACAAATCCTTCGGTTGATCTCTTATCTTCCCCACCTCTCCCTAACCTTCCTGCTGTAATTTGACAGACTGTTTGATGCTTTACTGCCTCTGTATCTATCTTTTTGTTCAACAGTTTATAATGTTCTTTATTATTCATAAATGAGTGAGATCATGTGGTATTTTTCTTTCATTGACTGGCTTATTTCACTCAGCATAATGTTCTCCAATTCCATCCAGGTTGCTGCAAATGGTAAGATTTCTTTATTTTTTATGGCAGCATATTATTCCATTGTGTAGATGTACCATAGTTTTCTGATCCAGTCTTCTGCTGATGGGCACCTAGGCTGTTTCCAGATCTTATCTATTGTAAATTGTGCTGATATGAAAATAGGGGTGCATATATCCTTTCTTATTGGTGTTCCCAGTTTCTAAGGATATATTCCTAGGAGTGTGATTACTGGGTCAAATGGGAGTTCCATTTTCAGTTTTTTGAGGAAACTCCATACTGTTCTCCACAGTGGCTGCACCAGTCTGGATTCCCACCAGCAGTGCACAAGGGTTCCTTTTTCTCCGCATCCTCGCCAACAGTTGTCACTTGTTGATTTGTTGATGATAGCCATTCTGACAGGTGTGAGATGGTACAGCATTGTTGTTTTGATTTGCATCTCTCCAATAATTAGTGACGTTGAGCATGTTTTCATGTGTCTCTTGGTTTCCCTTCTGTCTTCTTTTGAAAAGATTCTATTTAAATCCGTTGCCCATTTTTATATTGGATCATTTATCTTCCTTTTATTAAGTTGTATAAGCTGCCTGAAGATGTTGGAGATTAAACCTTTATCAGTGATACCATATGCAAATATGTTCTCCCATACAGTGGGCTTTCTTGTTGTTTTGTTGATAGTTTCTTTTGCTGTAAAAAGCTTTGTATTTTGATGCAGTCCGATTTATTTATTTTCTCTTTAACCTCCATTGCTCTAGGGGCAGTATCTGTGAAGAAGTTCTTTTGGCAAATGTCTGAGATTTTGCTGCCTGTGGATTCCTCTTTTATTTTTATGGTTTCCCGTCTTATGTTTAAGTCCTTTATCTGTTTTGAGTTTATTTTTGTGTATGGTGTAAGTTGGTGATCTAGCTTCATTTTTTTGCACTTATCTGTCCAATTTTCGTCTTGATTCCATTGTATGTTCATGCCTCCTTTGTCAAATATTAATTGAGCATAGTGGTTTGGGTCAATATCTGGATTCTCTATTCTATTCCATTGATCTATATGTCTGTTCTTGTGCCAGTACCAGGCTGTTTTGAGAATAGTGGCTTTGTAATACAGCTTGAAATCTGGTATTGAGATCCCTCCTACTTTAATCTTCTTTCTCAGGATTTCTGTGGCTATTCGGGATCTTTTTTTATTCCAGATGAATTTTTGGAGAGTTCTTTCTAGGTCAGTGAAATATGCTGTTGGTATTTTAATGGGGAGTACATTGAACCTATAGATTGCTTTGGGAAGTATAGACATTTTAATGATGTTGATTCTACCAATCCATGAACATGTTATGTACTTCCATGTGTTTAAGTCTTTCTCCATATCTTTTTTCAGTGTCCTGTAGTTTTCCCCGTATAGGTCTTTTACCTCCTCAGTTAAGTTTATTCCTAGGTATCTTAATTATTTTGGTGTGATGGTAAATGTGATTGCCTTTTTAGTCTCTCTTTCTGTAAGTTCACTATTGGTGTATAGAATGGCCATAGTTTTCTTGGCGTTAATTTTGTATCCTGCGACATTGACAAATTCATTTATTAAGTCTATTACTTTTTTGATGGAGTCTTTCGGATTTTTTATGTACAATATCATGTCGTCTGCAAATAAAGACAGCTTTACTTGTTGTTTTCCAATTTGGATGCCTTTATTTATTCTTCTTGTCTAATTGCAATGGTTAATACTTCCAGTTCCATGTCACAAAGGAGTGGTGAGAGTGGGCATCCCTGTCTTGTTCCTGTTCTTAGGGGAAATGTTTTTAGTTTTGTCCATTGAGTATGATGTTTGCTGTGGGTTTATCATATATCGCTTTTATTATGTTGAGGTATGACCCTTCTATTCCCACCTTGTTGAGCATTTTTATCAAGAAAGGGTATTGGATTTTGTCAAATGATTTTTCTGCATCTATTGATATGACTATGTGATTTTTACCTCTCAATTTGTTTATGTGATGTATCACTTTTATTGATTTGCGGATATTGTACCATCCTTGCATTCCTGTGATAAATCCTACTTGGTCATGGTGTATGATCTTTCTGATGTACTGCTGGAGCCGATTTGCTAGAATTTTGTTGAGGATTTTGGCATCTAGGTTCATGAGTGATATTGGTCTGTAATTCTCTTTCATTGTGTTGTCTTTATCTGGTTTTGGTATTAGGGTGATTCTGGCTTCATAGAAGGAGCCTGGAAGTGTTCCTTCCTCTTCAATTTTTTGGAATAGTCTGAGGAGGATAGGTTTTAGTTCTTTCTTGAATGTTTGGTAAAACTCTCCTGTGAAGCCGTCTGGCCCCGGGCTTTTGTTTGCTGGGAGCTTTTTGATGACTGCTTCAATTTCATCCATAGTTACTGGCCTGTTGAGCTGTTTAGATTCTTCCTGATTGAGTTTTGGAAGGTTATATTTTTCTAGGAATATGTCCATTTCCTCCAGGTTGTCCACTTTGTTGGAATAGAGTTGTTCATAGTATTTTGTAACAATCATTTGTATCTCAGCGGAGTCTGTTGTTATTTCACCTTTTTCATTTCTGATTTTGTTTATTTGGGTCCTCTCTCTTTGCTTCTTGGTGAGCTTGGCTAGAGGTTCATCAATCTTGTTTATCCTTTCAAAGAACCAGCTCTTGGTTTTGTTGTTCTTTTATATGATTTCCTTGGTCTCAATGTCGTTTATCTCCACTCTGATCTTTTGTATTTCCTTCCTTCTGGTTACACTGGGCTTTTTTTGCTGCTCTTTTTCTAACTCTTTGAGTTTTAGGCTTAGGTAATTTATTACCATTGTTACTTGTTTTTTGCAATAGGCTTGTAGAACTATGAACTTCCCTCTCAAGACTGCTTTCGCTGTGTCCCTTAGATTTTGGATTGTTGTGTTTTCATTGTCATTTTTTGCTATGATGTTTTTTATTTCTTCCTTGATCTCTCTGGTGACCCAGTGCTTGTTTAATAGCATGCTGTTTAGTCTCTATGTGTTTGATTTCTTTGGATTGTATTTATTATAGTTGATTTCCAGTTTTATGCCACTGTGATCTGAGAAAATGCTTGATATAATTTCTATCTTCTTGAATTTGAAGAGACTTTTCCTATGACTCAGCATATGGTCTATCTTTGAAAATGACCCATGTGCACTTGAGAAGAATGTATATTCTGTGGCTTTGGGGTGAAATGTTCTAAAGATGTCAATTAATTCCATCTGGTCTAGTGAGTCATTTAGGTTTGATGTTTCTTTGCTGATTTTTGGTTTAGAGGATTTGTCTAGTGGTGTTAGTGGGGTATTAAGGTCTCCTACTATGATTTTATTGCTATTAATCTCTCCCTTGATATCCTCCAGGAGTTTTTTTATGTATTTGGGTGCTCCTATATTGGGTGAGTATATGTTTACCAGAATTATTTCTTCTTGTTGTATTTCTCCCTTTAGTATTATGAAGTGGCCTTCCTTATCTCTTGTTATGGCATTTACTTTGAGGTCTATTTTGTCAGATATAAGTATTGCTACACCAGCTTTTTTTTCATTTCCATTTGCCTGAAAAATATTTTTCCATCCCTTCACTTTCAATCTGTGTGAGTCTCTTGTTCTGAGGTGGGTCTCTTGTAGACAGCATATATATGGGTCATGTTTTTTTATCCATTCAGCCACTCGATGTCTTTTGATTGGAGCATTTAATCCGTTTACATTTAAAGTTTTTACTGAAAGGTATTTGTAGTCATATCTATTTTTGTGTCTGTATTCCTTCTTACCTGTTTATTTCTTCTTTTTACAGTATTCCCTTTAGCATTTCTTGCTTTGCTGGTTTGGTGGCGATAAACTCCCTTAGCCTTTTTTTGTCTTCGAAGGACCTGATTTCCCCTTCAATTTTGATTGATAGTCTTGCTGGATATAGTATTCTTGGATTCAGTCCTTTGCTTTGCAACACTTTGTACACCTCCTTCCATTCTCTTCTAGCTTGTTGTGTTTCTGTTGAGTAATCATTTGACAATCTGATGGGTGTTCCTTTGTAGGTAACTCTCTGTCTCTCTCTTGCCGCCTTTAAGATTCTCTCTTTATCATTTATATTTGCCATTGAAATTATGACATGTTTTGATGTGGGTCTTTTGGGGTTGATCCTGCTTGGGACTCTCTGTACTTGCGTAACTTTTATCTTTCCCATCTCTGGGAAGTTTTCTGTCATTATTTCTTCAAATAGATTTTCTAATCCCTCCTGCTCTTCTTGTCCTTCTGGCAGCCCTATTATACTCATGTTACTTCGTTTCATGTTGTCCTGAAGCTGCCTTAGGCTTTCCTCCCGCTTTTTAATTTTTTTTTCCAATTGCTGTTCAGATTGAGCTTGTTTCTGTACCTGATCTTCTAACTCACTAATTCGGTCCTCTGCTTCTTGTAGTCTACTGTTGAAACTTTCCATGGTGTTTTTGATTGTAGGTATATCACTTTGCATTTCTTCCTGATTCTTGCATAAGTTGTTGATTTTCTCATCCATCCAATGTATAAATTCCACGACCATTACTCTGAACTCTTTTTCAGTCACGTTGCAAGCTTCAGTTTCACTAATTTCCTTTCTTGGCGACTCTTCATTTTCTTTCCTCTGTGAATTGTTTCGTCTCCCCATTCTGACTATCACCAGAAAGCTCAAGCTTCAGTTTGTGTGGACCCGGGCCATGTGCTGTGGGGACTTTGTTCCACCCGTTTCACTGAAGTGCTCTGACACTAGGATGTGTGGCTGCCATTGGTTGGTGGGAACCAGACTTGCCCAGGGTCAGTGTCCCCTGTGTTCTGTGTGGTCTCGTGTGCACACTTAGAATCAGGGGCCCTGTCTGCACCACACTGTTGGTATGTGCCGAAAATGAGATCCTTAGCATGTGCCAGGAGTTAGAGTTTCCCTGTGTCTGCACCAAGAATCGAGTGTCAGAGTCTCTGTTGCCTCGTGCAGTTTCTCGTTGAGAATCAGGGTCCTTGTGTGTGCATGAACCAACAATTGGAGTCACTGGCTCTTAGTGTGAATGCGCTATGAGTAAGGGATCCCAGGCAGCTGTGTCCAGCTTGCCAAATTCCCTGAAGTGGATCTGCATCCTATGTGTGCTCTCTCTACGGAGCCAAACAGGTAGGGCTTCACACACTCTCAAATTCCTGAAGGGGAGCTGCCTCCGTGCACTCTCCTAGATTCCACGAAGGGGGGCGGAGTCTGTCCTGTGCTCCAAATTCCCCAAAGGGGAGCCCCTCTGTGTGTGCTCTAAGATTCCCCGAAGGGGAGCTGTGTCCCGCAAGCCAAATTCCCCCAAATTCCCCGAAGTGGAGCCCTCTGTGCATGCTGTCAGATTTCCCCGAAGGGGAGCTGCGTCTGTCCCACATGCCAAATTCCCTAAAGGGGAGTGCATCCTTGTGCGGGCACTCTGTAGCTTGGGAGAGGGGCGGGTCTATCAGTTACTATGGCGCTATCTGGGAGCCTGCAGGGAGGGGGATAGGCTCTTTGACTCACGGAAATTTGCTGCCAGGAAGTCTGGATTCTTGTCTGTTGGTCTGAAGCTGTGATAGCAGTTCTCTGTCTCCAGTGGCTGCAGGGTCCTGGTTTGTGTCTGAAGCCAGGATCCTAGTCTCAGGCAGCTCTGTTTCTCAAGATGGAGTGGTCTCCGCGTCCGTACCAGCTGCCGAGAAGTGTCCGCTTTGTGTGCGGGGCTCCGCCATCTAGAACTGCCTGGTTAGGCAGCCCCTTGGAAGACCTGCAGAATCTAACTGACCCTAGCTCATACACTCACACACACACACCACAGACGTCTACACTCTCCTCTATGGGTTCCTCACTCACACTCTCTCTCTCTCCCTACCTTCCTGCCGGTCACCATCTTTACTTGATCAATTCCTATTTTAAATGATAGGAGGGTGGGAGGGAATGCAAAAAAAGAAAGCAAAGAGATTAGCCAAAAATATATAGGCATAACCCATGGTCCCAGACAACAGTGTGGTCAAGACTAGAGGAAGGGTGGGGTCTGGGAAGAGGTGGTCAAAGAGCGGGAAAATGGGGTATATCTGTAATAGTGTCAACAATAAAAATAAATTTGCAAAAAATTACAATAAAAAATGGGGGTGTTTTTGCTACCTTGTCTTACAATTTGCTGAATTGATCCTCTGCTTCATCTAGGCTGCTATTGATACCTTTTAGTGTATTCTTCATTTCAGACATTGAATTTTTAATTTCTGAATGGTTCTTCCTTTGTTTGCTTGCTATCTCTTTGTTGAAGTCATCACTACATTTTTTTTTGAGCATCCTTATAACCATTGTTTTTTAACTCTATATCTAGCAGCTTGTTTGCTTCCATTTCACTTAGTTATTTTTCTGGGGATTTCTGCTGTTCTTTTATTTGTGGCATATTTCTTTATGCCCCCATTTTGGCTACCTCTTTCTGTTTGTTTCTGTATATTAGGTGTTCTGATATGCCTTGGTATGGCTGCATTTTGTAGTAGGTGTCATGTGGGGCTCAGAGTTGCAGTCTCTTTGATCACTTGAACTAGGTACTCTGGAATGTCTCCTGTGTAGGTATGTGAACCCTAATGTTGTAGTTGAGTTTTGAGTGCTGTTGGTCCATCTATGGGTGGGCTTACCCCTCCTCTTGCTATGAGGATTGACCATGATTACAATGTATGAACTGCTGTGTGGTAGCTGACTCCACAAAGTTGAATTTGTCCCAAAATGTCTGTGTCTGCCAAGGTCTACCTTTGTCTGTGCTGCTTGTGGAATTAATTAGGTCATACTCTAATCTGGTCTGAACCATTAAGTGTGTTGTTTCTGGGGCCACTTCAAAGGGGATCCAGTGCTGGTTAATGTCAGGAGCTGCCTGTGACTGGTCCTTGGCTACCTGTTTGGAACTACAAATTGATCCACAGTTTGTGGTTGCCTCTGTGGGGCTTGGGTGTGTGTGGAAAAGGCCTAGCTGTGTACCAAGACTTTTCAACCAGTACTGAGACTTGGACAGGTCAGCAGAAGGTCCAAGGCTCCCCAAGGTCCACCTTTACCTGTTAGCTACCTCTTAGGCCCAGTCACCAAATGAAACTCTGGTGGTTACATGAGTTGTGTGAAAGGCACTCAGTGACTCACTAGTTAAGAGTGAGTGGTATTCACTATATTGATACAAATTCTAACTCAGCACCACTTCTAGGTTTGAGACTACTCAGCAGTAGTTTCAGGATACACCAAATTCTACTGCAGTCCTTTGTGTTGGAGCAGAGTCTCAGGGATTCATCATGGTGTAGGCAGCCGTATTCATAAGGCCCAACCAGACCAAGATTTGGCCACACAAAATGAAGGCTCTGCACAGGAATGGTGGCAGTGGTCTGGTGGGGGAGGGAAATATGGCCACCACCAAGAGCCACAAAACTCAGTTTTTCCCAAGGTCTTCCCAGACCTCCTAGAGAGTCTTCTGCATTGGGGCACAGGGCTGACCACAGCCCATGGGCAATATTGCAGAATGCAATCTCAGCAGGGCAGGGCCATCTGGAATCATCAAGTTAATTGTTTTCCCCTGGTGGAGCTAGTGGAACTCCTGTGGGTGGTAGAGCACCCTATTGTGGCCCTGAGAGATGGGGCACAACTTCTCAGGCACTCTGGCACAAGGTACAGCTACTATGGCCTGCAGGGGGGTTGGGGATGTGTGTTGTGCCACACAAGGTGCTACTGTGAGGTCTCACTGTAGCAGGAGTGGAAATTGTCCCCACCCTAGTTCCACACAACTGTGTCTGTTTCTCCCTAAGTTTGCTCTCAAGGTCACTTCTAGGAAGTCTATACAGTGTACTCAGACAGCAGATTCCTTTGCAGTGTGGGTGGTCAGGAGGGTGGGGCTTATACAGTCCCCCAAATCTAATACAGTTTGGAAGGGAGTGTTTAACCTAGAAAATATGGCATCTGGGATAGAAACTCAGCACAGAGAAACTGGTGGCTGTCTCTTCAGCTCTCTTCCCGGGGCTACAAAACCCAGTATGTCCTTGCAAGCCTCTTATCTTCTCCAAGCTACACTCCCTCTGCCAGAACACAGGGTGAGTGAACTAAAACAAGATTTTGTGTATTGGCTATTTAAGAAGGTGCCTGGATTTCTAGAAGACTCCAATCTCTCCCAGGAAAACAGTATCCTTGCTAATTTTCACAGCCAGATATTTTGTGGGCTCCTCTTCTCAGCTCTGGTGCTGTGGGCTGAGGAACCCAGCATGGAGTTGAGACCTCATGTCCTCATTGGGGTCCTTTGCAGCTGAGATATTCCTCTCAATTCTCAGCTGATGTACATGGGTGCAGGGCCAGCCCTTTCTGTGTCTCCACCCTTCCTACTAGTCTCAATGTGTCTTCTGTAAATCATTGGTTATAAGACTTCTGTTCAACTAGTCTTCAATTGGTTAGTCAGGTTGGTTGTTCTACAATTTAATTCTAGTTTGGGCCTGGGAGGATGTGAGTGTAACTTCTACTTATCCCCCTGCCATCTTCTTCAACTCCTTCATTGTTCCTTTTAAAAGAAGGGTTATTTTCTCCCAGCACAGCAGCACAGATCTCATCTGCAGCCATCTATTCAACTAGAATCTTAAGTAAGACAAATGACTCCTAAGGTGTTTTCTCTCCAGAGATCTCTTTTGATATTTTACCATTATTCATAATATATTCAGTGGTGTGTCCCACTTATATTTCATTTCTAAATCAAACTTACTGTCTTCCCTCTACATAGTACTTCACGAAATGCTCAGCATATAAAACAGGGTTTTCTAGACTGACTTGTCTTTCATTTTGCACATCTTTTTTTTTTTTTTTTTAATCCTTACCCAAGTATATTTTTCCTTGATTTTAAGAGAGAGTGGAAGAGAGAGAGAAAGACAGAGAGAAATATTGATGTGAGAGAAGCACATTGATTGGTTGCCTTCTGCAGGAGCCCTGACCAGAACCCAGGCTGGGGAGGAGCCTGCAAACCAACTGAGGTATGTGCTCTTAACTGGTATTGAACCCGGGACTCTTAGGCCTGCAGGCCGATGCTCCAGCCACTGAGCCAAAACAACTAGGGCATCTTGCACATCTTTTTAATATAAGTAATCAATTCTTTATTTGACTATTTCCACAATCTGTTCTCTCAATTCCACCTTCACTGACATTGCCTTAACTCTTACCTAGATCATGGCAAAACATGCCTAACCAATCTCTTTACTTCCACATTGGTCCTCTTCAATCAGTCTTTCACTCTGCTGTTTTATTTATTTTAAAAAAATCAGACAATGCCAATTCTAAAATTTCTTCAACAAGCTGCTTAGCTTAGCATTTGAGACTTACTATTCTTTGGCATTGGTTGCCTTAATGATCCCAAATAAAATCTACTTCCTCCATGAACCTTCCCCTGACATACCTAACTACTGTGTCATGAATATATTGTAGTTTTTCTAATCTCCCTATTTTTAGACATGTTATTTACTCCTCAATAAATGTCCTTCTCTATCTGCCTTTCTGTATCAATTATTTACTAGTACTCAGACTTCACTATTGAGTCATGAACTTTAGTCTCCAGGAAAGAGTTCACAATGATACAACCATCTCCAATAGCAATTTCAAATTATTTTAAGAAAAATACAAGTTGGTGAAAAAAGTCAGAGAACTTTCACCATCATTTGTTTTCTGATTTTTAACACTGTTAAATGTTATCTTTTATATAGATATGTTGGTATTGCACTAGCAGATCTGTAATAGCTTTTTGAAATCCACTTTCCTTTAAACAGTTTGGCATATGAAATATTTTCTGAAAATTTTGATTCAGCCAAACTTCTTTCACATCTTGAATCTTCTGATTTCATATGAGATGGTAGTGGTTTCCTATTGTCACAGCATGATCATAATTTGAATCATGCCAGGAGAAATATTACTTATCTAGTCCTCTAATTCATTATACCTAGTTTTAACTCCAAGAAAACACCATAAAACAAGTTTTCCTGTTTTTCATGATAATGTGCTAATCATGAGATATATTATCATCCTTTTTATGAAACTAATCAGACTGGAGTGCTTTATGGTGTTTTGCAATTGTATTATTCATTAGAGGAGCTCTTGCTGGCAATTTTCTAGTCAAATGAAGCTGCAGTAACAACAATGTGCCGAACTAATGGAGATTATATCAGAAGTGGATATTTTCAACTAAAACAAGAAACGTTCTGTCATTTTAAATTAAAATCTAATAGCTAGTGATTATAATTAAGTTTCTAACTACACAAACGACAGTAAGTAATTTCAAGTTGCCATTTTTTAATTAAAAAAACCTTTCAAACCTCAGTGGCAATATTTATTGCACAAAATCAAAACTCTACCCATATTGAAGTCTCATTGGTCTTTCATAACTGATTGTCCCATTAACAACAATTAAATACTGATTTTCAAAAGCAGCTGTGCTAAGTATTGTTTAAAGGCATTAAGTACTAATGAGAACTAGTCAATCATATTTGAAGGGAACAACTTTTATATAAAGTTTATCTGGATATATAGACTAGAGAATCCACACATGTGGAGGCTCTGATTATACAGTACTTAAGTTTTTATTTTACTTCAAATGTTTAGAAAAAAATGTCAGTTGCATTTCTGAGTGGTTATTGATCCATCCTCATATTTTCTTCTTAAACCAGGTAAATGAATATTAAATATACAAAGATCCAGATTGAGAATTTTCAATATTCTTGAGTTAATTATTTAGAAAAAATAAATCTAGTGGTTTGTCTTGTAGGTATCAATGTGGTTAAAAAGCTTAGTGAGGGAGTAGTTTTACAAACTTTCTTTTTTCATTTTAATAGCAGAATTGAGCTAGTCCCCTTAAGGACAAAGCTTTTATATGTAGATCTACTGCTTTTTTGTTTTTAAATACAGTGAACTCCTGATATAAAATTAGACCTAAATAATTGTTTTGCTTCAGATGGTGACCATATTAAAATGTATATGTTAATTTACATGGTTACTACAGCTTTATGCTTAATACCTAAATTTGATTTCAAATGTGCAGTTAATGTAAAAATTCTTATTAAAGCAAATAATGGACATAAAATAATAATTTCAAATGACTTTAGTTATCATATTATGTAATAAACTAGAGGACTGGTGCACAAAATTTGTGCACGGGGGTGGGGAGGGTGTCCCTCAGCCCAGCTTGCACCCTCTCCAATCTGGGATCCCTCGAGGGATGTCCGACTGCCTGTTTAGGCCCGATCCCACCAGATATCCCTCTGACAATCCAGGACTGCTGGCTCCCAACTTCTCGCCTGCCTGCCTTCCTGATTTCCCCTAACCGCTTCTGCCTGCCAGCCTGTTTGCCCCCAACGTCCCTCCTCTGCCAGCCTGGTCACCCCTCAATGCCCTCCTCTGCAGGGTTGATCGCCTCCAACTGCCCTCCCTTGCAGGCCTGGTCCCTCTCAACTGCCTTCCCTTGCAGGCCTGGTCCCTCCCAACTGCCCTCCCCTGCTGGCCATCTTGTGGTGGCCATCTTGTGTCCACATGGGGGCAGGATCTTTGACCACATAGGGGCAGCTATCTTGATCTTGTGTGTTGAAATGATGGTCAATCTGCATAATACTCTTTTATTAGATAGGATAGAGGCCTGGTGTACATGTGGGGACCAGCTGTTTTGCCCTGAAGGGTGTCCTGGATCAGGGTGGGGTTCCCTTGTGGGATGGAGAGGCCTGGGTGAGGGGCCTGTGGTGGTTTGCTGGCCAGCCATGCCCCTGGCGACCCAAGCAGAGGCCCTGGTATCTGGAATTTATTTACCTTCTACAATTGAAACTTTGTAGCCTGGAGCGGAGCCAAGCCTCCTGCTCGATCCGTGGCTGCCACCATTTCTATTTGGATTTGTTGACCTACTATAATTGAAACTTTGTATCCTTGAGTGGAGGCCTGGGCCCGCCAGAGTGTGTGGAAAGCTTGACTTCCTCTGTTGCCGGGGAAACACAAGCCTCCCTTCTGGTAGCCATCTTGGTTGGGGTTAATTTGCATACTTGCCCTGATTGGCTGGTAGGCATGGCTTACGTAGTGGAGTGATGGTTAATTTGTATATTACTCTTTTATTAGAGAGGAAAGCCTCAATTATTTTTGAATATTTGATGATGAGATGTGTAAGTAGTAAGGTAAGTTGTGGAATATGATGGGTGAAACACTGAGCATAAAAGATATCTCACATCAATAGTTCATGAAAAAAAAAGAAAAAAAAATAGATTTTGTATAATATTGTTTTCTATTGCTTTCTTTTTTCTGGGATATGTTATTTTCCAAAGAAAGTTAATGTATGACATTCAATAAATGATAAGCAACTGAATATAGGAGATTTATAATAACCTTTTAAATTTCAATTGAAACTGTGGTCTTCTAAATCTCAGAGGAAGATAAATAACCCCACTTTCAGCTCTACAAGGTAAAGATTTTTTTGCATTAAAAAATCTCATTCTTATGGGGAAAGAATGCAAGATGAACTTCATTACTATAAAGCAATTAAGTGAAAATTAGATAATCACAAGGTGAGGAAAGCTCATTAATTAGAACAGCAGAAAAACACAGCATGCTGCCAAAAATGAAACACTTGTGAAAAAAGCAGATATGTAATAGACAGTATGACAGAGTTAATATTAATAGCAAAGTTACTAAATATTATTTCTTTAATACCCATAAGAAACAAAAAAAAAATTATTGCTTAAGAAGACCTATAAAAGGAGCAGAAAAAGGGGGTGTGAAAACAAAGTGAAAAAAAATGAATGACATATTTTTTGAAAATACAAGCTGATACATTTTTTAAAAGGGATTACCTTATAAATATTGGAGCTGAAGGGTTTTATTTTCTATTCACTTTGTTTTCACACCCCTTTCTCCTGCTCCTTGTAAAGGTCTCCTTAAGCAATATATTTTTTTTGTTTCTTATAGGTATTAAAGAATATACACCTATTCCAGTTTACATTAATTTATTTTTAATAAAACTAAACTCATTTCAGCATAAAAAGGCTATATTTCAGAAACCAAAATGAGCTCTTAAGTGGTTATGCCCATGAATAATTCCAGATGCTAGTTCAGAGATTGAGAAAGAAAATGTATTAGTCTGTAAAATGTGTGCTATGTCTCACTTAGTACTTTTATTGAACACTTCATGTTAAAACCATGTGGTGACATTTTTTTTGAAGCTCCTCTAATATATTTTTACAAGATAGTGTTATGAGTTTCATTAGTTATTAGCAAAATTAAATTTAAAAGGGCATTTAACTATTAATATTATTAGTTTCATAAGAGAGCCTATAAACATAAATTATTTAAAACAAGAGGCCCGGTGCATGAACATTCATGCACTGGAAGGAGGTCCCTCAGCCCGGCCTGCCCCCTCTCACAGTCCAGGAGCCCTCAGGGATGGGAAGTGACCCGGCAATCAGGGGAAGGCGACGCCCCATCACACCTTTGCTGCTGCCACTGCTGTAAGCACAAGCCTCGGCCGGCCCTGGTTACCTGAGCCTCAGGTGGCCCTAGGAGGATGGACAGCTGCCATCTGAGGCTTGCCTGGGCCTCGGGCCAGCCCTGGCTGGCTGAGGGGCTGAGGGGACCGGGGGAATCTGAAGGCAGGTGCGCGGAGTGGCCGGGCCCACCTGGGGGCAGGCCTGGCCTAGCCATGCAGGCTACCCCAGCTGGGCTGAGGGGACTAGACACTGCCATCTTGTGGCTGTGGGCACCACCATCTTTGAGAGTGGGGCAGTCAATTAGCGTATTCCCTCCTTATTGGCTGTGGGCGCCGCCATCTTTGCAACAGCGTGAGAGTCGATTAGCATATTCCTTCTTTATTAGCTAGGATCTTATTGTGAAACTAGAAGCCTGGTACATGAAATTTGTGCATGAGTGGGGGGTCCCTCAGCCCGGACAGCACCCTCTCCAAACCAGGATCCCTTGGGGGATGTCCGACTGCCTCTTGCAATCCAGGACTGCTGGCTCCTAACCGCTTGCCTGCCTGCCTGCCTGATCACCCCTAACCACCTCTGCCTTCCTGATCACCCCTAACCACCTCTGCCTGCCTGATTACCCCTAACCACCTCTGCCTCACCCCATACCCAGGACCCAGGATTCCCTCCTCTGGCTGGTTGCAGGCACCCTGGACTTGGGCTTCCCTCCCTCTGGCTGGCTTTATGCACCCAGGACCCGGGCCAGCTTCATCCAGGCCGGCCGCAGCTGCTGGGGACCATGGTGGGTGGCTTCACCCAGGCCGCAGCCACAGGCACCCAGGACCGCAGGGCAGGTGGCTTGTTCCTCTCCCAGGCTGCAGCCACAGGTGCTGGCACCTGGGGCCGCAGGGCAGGTGGCTTGTCCCTCTCCCGGGCAACAGACGCAGTTGCTGGCACCCAGGATAATAGGGCAGGCAGCTATCCCTCTCCTGGGCCAAAGGTGCAGGCACAGCCACTAGCTCCCAGACCATGGGGCGGGAGGCTTGTCCCTCTCCTGGGCCACAGGCACAGCCACTGGTGCCCAGAACCACGGGGCGGTTAACTTGTCCCTCTCCTGGGCCAAAGGCGCAGGTGCAGCCACTGGTGCCCAGACCGCGGGGCAGGCAGCTTGTCCCTCTCCTGGGCCACAGGTGCAGCCTCTGGTGCTCGGGACCATGGGGAGGGCAGCTTGTCCCTCTCCCGGTCCGCAGCCTTGCTGGTCCCCATTCCTCTCTCGTGAGCTCATTTGTGCCTGGCTGGTCCCTATTCCTCTATCGTGAGCTCATTTGTGCCTGGCTGGTCCCTATTCCTCTATCGTGAGCTCATTTGTGCCTGGCTGGTCCCTATTCCTCTATCGTGAGCTCATTTGTGCCTGGCTGAACCCCATTCCTCTCCCCAGTGTTGAGTGTCTGAGCCATTATGGTGTGAGGGCATGATGACCATTTGCATATTAGCTTTTTATTATATAGGACAGTGGTTGGCAAACTGCAGCTCGCGACCTACATGTGGCTCTTTGGCCCCTTGAGTGTTCTAACGCCACTTCTTCAAAATAGACTCGCCCAGGCTGAAAACCGACTTCTGTGCATGGGCCACGAAATTTCAATCGCACTGTACATGCGCGCCTGCACGTGGTATTTTGTGGAAGAGCCACACTCAAGGGGCCAAAGAGCTGCATGTGGCTCACAAGCCGCGGTTTGCCGACCACTGATATAGGATATGCAACATTTAACATTTTTTAAGACACTGGATCATTTTCTGGATTTCCACTCTCATGTCAACTGACGGAAATTATCTCATCTGGCAATGCTATCAAGTTGATATCTAGTAACTTATTTCATTGTAATAAATTGCTTTTTGGGGAAAAATTAAAAATTTTTCACACACTTAGACATAAATATTGGTGAGTATACTGTCCCATTAAAAATAATTAATTTCTAACAATTTAACTATCATTAGTTCTGTGCTTATACAATAATGTCTTAATTAGAATAGTACCCTCTGTTGGAACACTAGTGTTTGTTACAAATTAATTAATTACTTTGCAATTGACAATGAGCTTTTTATGGAAAGGAGATGAATAGAGAACAATAACTAAAAGTATAATTATTTTATTTTCAAAGATGATTTTAATAAACATATCCTTTTCCCATATTGTGGAAATAAAACAGTTTGAAGAGCTGCTAAGATGTTTATAAACAATAAAGATGAAATTTATTCTGACTATAGATTAGGAACTTTGCTGTTGCTAACAGCTAGTTTATCCCATAGTCTGTAAGGAAACATGGAGATAAAATAATCAAGTGTTGTAGTGTTTTTCTCATTCATGGTCAAGCTAGCATTGTCATTACCTGGTGTTTTTCTCAAGAATTGCTATTAAGAGTTTTATGTGAAGATTGTTGCAGTTTAATGGTACACCATCCAAAATGTAGCTACAAGCCAAAGTACTTGAGTACAAGTTGCTATAAAATAATAGCAGTAAAGGTAGCATGTGTACAAAACTTGGGAAACGAAAGATTTGTCTAGAAGAACCATTCAATAATGGAACAAGCATGTTGCCATATTCTTAAGGGACATATCAAATACCTAAGCAGAACTTGTATTATTATCTTATTACAAACTTTAAAAAGTAAATCATACTAAAATGCTCTGCTTTCTAATATTTTCTTTCTACCAAAATCTAAATAATTTGGTATATGTTTGAATGAGAATGGAGTGTATAGAGATTTCTTAGACATTCTTACTATGTATTGAAAAAAATAATAATATATCTAATTTGGTAACATTTTAGCCATGTATAATATTTTCATTTATATAAAAACTTGCACTTTGTTAATTCTTTCATAGACATTCATTTGAAAATAACTCCATTATCTTCTATTCTAGATACGTTTTGGTGGAGTGTAATTGTGTTTTTCTCAAATTAAATATCATAGTTAATTCAGCAAGAGTACTTCCCATCTCTTCATTAAACTACAGTTAAGCACCTACTATGTGTTGGGCATTGCATTTAGTAGTAGAGATAGAGAGATGAATACATACCCAATTCTGGATCTGTAAGATTCATAGTAATTATGTAAAAATGAAAATATAATTTTAATGTAATGTATTAACAGACATAGAAAGTGTAAAAAAATTGGTTCCAGAAAAATTTTTTTTGATAAAAACTGTCTAGGAGAGTCATAAACCATGTATAGAAAATTTGAGATTTACACAGTGCCCCAAAGAATAATAATTTTACCTAGTAGACACAGAAAATAAAAGAGTGCCTTTGGAGTTTTGTTCATGAAGTTATTACCTAAATTTTATTGATGGTGTGCTTTTTATTTATTTACTTATTTATTTATTTGTTAATTCTCACCCAAGGATATTTTTCCATTGATTTTTAGAGAGAGTGGAAAGGCAGTGGGTAGAGACAGAGAGAGAGAAATATCGATGTGAGAGAGACACATCGATTGGTTGTTTCCCACATGCATGTGTCCCAACCAGGGCTGGGGATTGAGCTGGAAATCAAGGTATGTCCACTTGACTGGAATCAAACCCAGGACCCTTCAGTAGCCAACGTTCTATCCACTGACTCAAACCACCTAGGGGAATTGTGTGCTTTTTCTACTGTATTTTTCAGTGTTTCAAATAAATTCTAATAAAAAATGGAATGTATATTTTTGGAGAATAAAAGAAGTATTTTTAAAAAGTTTAAGTAGATATTACATTAATTAAACGTTTTTAAAAAATTCAACTTATCATATACTTGACCACATAGTGAAAAAAAAATGTTCCTGTTAAATAATTATCACTTTGGAGCATTTGTCCATGGGAATGCAAGCTAACATTTTGGTCATGATGTCTAGAAGCAGCACACTTGTTAGACACAATTTGTTCCTTCAGTTGCTTGACTTTCTTAGTATTAAACAAATGAAAGTCTTCCAACACCTGTTAGGCAATATAGTGTTGTGGATAAGAACAGGTATCAGGAATCAAACTACAGTCAAAACTCAGTTCTCCAATGTCTTCTATATCAAACAATTTGGTTATTGACCAAGTTGATCATGGAAAAAAATGACTTGGTTGTTGAACAAAACTTCAGTTTCATACCCAACAACCCTTCCTTGTTGATACCTGTATGATGAGTCATGCATCTCTCTGGCAACAAAGGAAAGAGAGAATGTGGGAGTATGAGTCAGTTTACCTCTAAAACTCACATTGCTAACATCTCAGGAAGTTGTACTGTGAGTATTTATATATTTTGGAGGTTTTGTTTTTGTTTTTTGCTTTTGGAGGTCTGGAATAGATTAATTCAATTTACTTTACTTCTAATAGGAAAAAATGATTGGGTTTTCAAACAAATTACTTCTCAAACAGCCTTCCACAATGAAGTAAGTTCAAGAACCAAGATTCTACTGTACCTAAATTTAAACACCATTTTACCATTTGCTAACAATGTAGACTTGGTCATAAGTCACTTCAGGTGTCAGAGTCTGAGATTTCTCACTTCGGTAATGAAAATCTCTTATCTATCTATCTATCTATATATATATATATACACTATATATAGATAAGAGATTTTATATATATATATATATATATATATATATATATATAAAGAGAGAGAGAGAGAGAGAGAAAGAGAGAGAGAGAGAGAGAGAGAGAGAGAGATAGGTATATAGATATATACCTTGTCTATATATATATCTATATATATGGCTAATATGCTAAGTGTCCCTCTGCCATTCTGACTGGTTGCTATGATGTGCATGACCACCAGGGGGCAGACGCTTAACACAGGAGCTGCCTAGCTGCAGTGACTTGGCAGAGGCGGTTCTCCGGTGATGCATCCCAAAACCAGAGACGAGGGAACATGATTCCTCTCAGGGCTGCATGATTCCACCTTTGACCGTGGGTTATGTTGTTGCTGAGGCACTGTCACACAGAATCTGGTTTATTGCACACATGCATTTGCGTTCCACAGCCTGTATGACAGCAACTTTGCAGAGTGCCTTTTCTCACTTCAGGACCTCTCAGGGGATGTCAGAGAACGAGTTTTGGCCCAATCCTCAGAGGCTAGGCCTAGGGACCCCACCTGCCAGAGGGACCCCACTCACACTGCAGACGCTGGGAGGGACTGCAGGAGGTTGATTCCAGCGAGTGTCTGGCCTGTCTCGGCACAATATCTGGTAAATAGTATTGACTACAATGTGCCATTTCATCTATTTGAATAGATATAAGCATTTTCCTTTGTCTTCAAATTTAAACTTACTTTATTCTCACACTTTTCATAATATTTTATTTAATTTTGGATATAATCCTAACGGACTGTTTTTTTAAATGTATCTTTATTGAAAATTTCTACAATCACACCCAAAATAGCTTGCACAATGAAGCTGGGGGTGAGTCACATTGCTAACCTGTGATGAGAGTTCATTCACTAATAAGAAACTAACATTAAAGATCCAACTACATCAAGAGAAACAAATAGCTCAAGTAGGAAGCTCTGCTAGATTACCAAGTCAAGGAGACCTGAGAGATCGCATTTCTAGTACCACCCCAAAAAGAACCTGGGTAGCAAAGCAGTTGGATCTAGGACACAGAAACAATTAAAATGTTACAGCAAAACATGGGGAAACAAAAAAGCAATCCCCAAAGGAAAGAAAAAGAGGAATCACTGGAAATGGAGTTAAATGAAATGGAGGCAAGTAACATGTCACAGAAAGAATTCAGAGTAATGGTTATAAGGATGCTCAAATGTCTGGATGACAAATACAAACAATTCAATGAGAATTATAAGGAGCAGAATGAGAATGTCACCAACATGAAAAGGAACCAAGAGGAAATGAAGAACGACATAGCTGCAATAAAGAACAGAACTGAAGGCTTAAACAGTAGACTAGCACAGTCTGAGGACCACATCAGTGAGTTAGAAGACAAGGTAGGAAAACACATACAAACACAGCAGCAACTGGAAATAAGAATTAAAAAGCAAGAGGAGAGACTAAGGGATCTTTGAGACAACACAAAATAAAACAACACCTGCATAATAGGGGTTCCAGAAGGAGAGGAAATGGAGCAAGGAATAGAAAACCTGTTTGAAGAAATAATGACAGAAAACTTCCCTGATATTGGCAAGATAAAAAGCACTCATGTCCAAGAAGCACATAGAGTCCCAAACAAGATGAACCCAAAAAAACAACAACACCAAGACACATCATAATTAAACTGGCAAACATCAACAACAAAGTAAGAATCTTAAAGGCTGCCAGAGAGAGACAGAAATTTATCTATAAGGGATCTTTCACTAGAATATCAACTGATGTATCAACAGAAACACACCAAGCCAGAAGGGAATGGAATGAAATATACAAAGTGATGCAAAGCAAGGGACTGAATCCAAGAATACTATACCCAGCAAGTCTGTCATTCAAAATTGAAGGTGGAATCAGGAACTTGACAGACGAAAAAGGGCTAAGAGAGTTTATTACCACCAAGTCAGCAATGCAAGAAATACTAAAGGGACAGCTGTAAAAAGAAGAAACAGAAAGGCAAGAAGAAACAAAAACATTAAGAATAAAAATGAGTCCGGGTGAGGCTGGGTCCCGGGTCCGGGTGAGGCCTCGCGCACCTAGGTCCGGGTGAGGCCACATGCCCCTGGGTCTGGGAGAGGCCACGCGCCCCCGGGTCCAGGTGAGGCCATGTGTCCCTGGATCCAGGTGAGGCTGGGTCCCGGGTCCGGGTGAGGCCTCGCGCACCTAGGTCCGGGTGAGGCCACGCGCCCCTGGGTCTGGGAGAGGCCACGCGCCCCTGGGTCCGGGTGAGGCCACGCGCCCCTGGACCCGGGTGAGGCTGGGTCCCTGGGCCCAGGTGAGGCCACGCGCCCCTGGGTCCAGGTGAGGCCTTACGCCCCTGGACCCGGGTGAGGCTGGGTCCCTGGGCCCAGGTGAGGCCACGCGCCCCTGGGTCCGGGTGAGGCCACGCGCCAATGGACCCGGATGATGCTGGGTCCCTGGGCCTGGGTGAGGCCATGTGCCCCTGGGTCCGGGTGAGGCCTTGCGCCCCTGGGTATGGGTGAAGCCGGATCCTGGGTCCGGGTGAGGCCGTGTGCCCCTGGATCCATCCGGGTGAGGCTGGGTCCCGGGCCCGGGTGAGGCCACGCGCCCCTTGGGTCTGGGTGAGGCCACGTGCCCCTGAGTCCGGGTGAAGCCGTGCCCCTGGGTCCGGCCGAGACCAAACCAGAGGGAGTCGGACCTCCGTTACCACCATTTGTCCACCATCCAGAGCTGAGGGGTCAGTGCTGACATGTACACATAAGGAACTGGTAGACATTGAAATTGGGTCTCAAAAGAACTGTTGGTCCAGAAAGAAACTCACTACAGACTGATTCATTTGCCTGTCAGCATAACTATTATTGCTCGTCTCACATCCAGTTCTTATAAGTATATCTCTAGTGACACATGATCTCGCTCATCTAGGGGAAATGATGAACAACATAGACTGAGGAACAAGAACAGAACCAGAAACAAGGAGGCATCGATCGGACTATCGGGCCTCAGAGGGAGGATAGGGGAGGGTGGGGGGAGGGGGGAGAGATCAACCAAAGGACTTGTGTGCATGCATATGAGCCTATCCAATGGTTAAGTTCAACAGGGGGTTGGGGCATCCGTGGGGAGGGGTGTGGGATGGGAATGGGGGGATGAAGACAAATATGTGACACCTTAATCAATAAAGAAATTTAAAAAAAATAAAAATAAAAAAGAATAAAAATGAGGACAAACAAGTACTTATCAATAATAACATTAAATGTAAATTGATTAAATGCTCCAATCAAAAGACACAGGTAGCTCTTTTGAGTGGATAAGAAAATATGACCCATATATTTGCTGTCTGCAAGACCCACCTCAGAACAAAGGATTCACACAGACTGATAGTGAAGGGATGGAAAAAATTTTTTCAGGCAAATGGAAATGAGAAAAAAGCTGGGGTTGCAATACTTATATATGACAAAATACACTTCAAAGTAAAGGCCATAAAAAGAGTGAAGGAAGGCCACTATATAATACTAAAGGGAGCAATTCAACAAGAATATATTACTCTGGTAAACATGTTTGCACCCAATACAGGAGCACCCAAATACATAAAACAACTTCTGGAAGATATTAAGGGAGAGATTAATAGCAATACAGTCATAGTAGGGGACTTTAATACCCCACTGACACCACTGGATAAATCCTCTAAAGAAAAAATCAGCAAAGAAACAGCAATCCTAAATGACTCACTAGATCATATAGACTTAACTCACATCTTGAGGGTGACATTTCACCACAAAGCTACAGAATACACATTCTTCTCCAGTGCACATGGGACATTTTCAACGATAGGCCATATATTGGGACACAGGCAAAATCTCTTCAAATTCAAGAAGATAGAAATCATAACAAGCATCTTCTCAGATCACAATGCATTAAATTAGAAATCAACTACAACAAAAACAATGAAAAATAATCAAACATTTTGAGGCTAAATAGCATGCTATTAAATAATGATTGAGTTACCAAAGTGATCAAAGAAGAAATAAAAAGCATCCTGGGAAAAAATGACAATCAAAACACAACAACCCAAAATCTATGGGACACAATGAAAGCAGTCCTGAGAGGGAAGTTCATAGCTCTAGAGGCCCACCTCAAAAAAACAACAAAAATTTATAATAAATTACCTAACCTTGCAACTTAAAGAATTAGAAAGAGAACAATAAGAAAAGCCCAGAGTACCCCGAAGGAAGGAGATATAAACATCAGAGCAGAAATAAACAACATAGAGACACACACACACACACACACACACACACACACAAAAGATCAATGAAACCAAGAGCTGGTTCTTTGAAAGGATAAACAAGATTGATGAACCTCTAGGCAGGCTCACCAAGAAACAAAGAGAGAGGACCCAAATAAACAAAATCAAAAATGAAAGAGGTGAAGTAACAACTGACCTCACAGATATACAAAGGATCGTAAAAAAATGCTATGGACAACTCTACTCCTACAAACTGGACAACCTCGATGAAATGGACATATTCCCAGAAAAATACAAGCTTCTAAAACTCAATCAAGAAAAAAAAAAAAAAAACCTGAATAGGCCAATAACTACTGACGAAATTGAAACAGTAATCAAAAAGCTTCCAGCAAACGAAAGCCCTGGACCAGATGGCTTCACGGGGGAGTTTTACCAAACATTCAAAGAACTAAAACCAATCCTTCTCAGACTACTCAAAAAAATTCAAGAGGAAGGAACACTTCCAAGCTCTTTCTATGAAGCCAGCATTACCCTAATTTCAAAACCAGATAAAGAAACCACAAAGAAAGAGAATTACAGGCTAATATCCCTCATGAACATAGATGCTAAAATCCTCAACAAAATTCTAGCAAACCACATCCAACATTACATTAGAAAGATCATACATCATGATCAAGTGGGATTTATACCATGGATGCAAGGCTGGTTCAATATCCACAAATCAATAAAGGTGATACATCACATAAACAAATTGAGAGACAAAAATCACATAATCATATCAATTGATGTAGAAAAGGCATTTGATAAAGTCCAATACCCTTTTCTGATAAAAACGCTCAGCAAACTGGGAATAAAAGGATCAAACCTCAGCATAATAAAAGCCTAATATGACAAACCTACAGCCAATATCACATTCAGTGGGAAAAAACTAAAACCATTTCCCTTAAGAACAGGAATAAGACAGGGATTCATGCTTTCACCACTCCTGTTCAACATAGTACTGGAAGTGCTAGTCACAGTGATCAGAAAAGAAGAAGAAATAAATGTCATCCAATTTGGAAAGGGAGAAGTAAAATTGTCATGATTCGCAGATGACATGATATTGTACATAGAAAACCCTAAAGACTTCATCAAAAAATTATTAGACTTAATAAAATTGACAATGTAGCAAAAAATGAGAAAAAATCTGGGGTTGCAATACTTATATCTGACCAAATAGACTTCAAAGTAAAGGCCATAAAAAGCGGTAAGGATGGCCACTGCATAATACTAAAGGGAGCAATTCAACAAAAAGATATAACTCTGGTAAACATGTTTGCACCCAATACAACTAGGGGCTGGGTGCATGAAATTTGTGCATGGAGGGGGGGTTCCCTCAGCCCAGCCTGCACCCTTTCCAATCGGGGATCCCTTGGGATCACAGGGATTGGGACTAAACCAGTGGTCGGACATCCCTCTTGTAATGTGGGACTGCTAGCTTCTAACCGCTCACCTGCCTGCCTGCCTGATCACCTCTAACTGCCTCTGCCTGCCTCATCTCCTCTAACTGCCCTCCCCTGCCAGCCTGATCTTGCCCTCAACTGCCCACACCTGCCAGCCTGGTTGCCCCCACTATCGTCCCCTGCCTGCCTGATCCCCCCCCCCCGCCAAGTGCACTCTTCTGCCAGTCTGATTACCCCTAACCCCCTGCCGGCCTGATTTTTCTCCCAACTTCCCTCCCCTGCTGGCCTGATTGCCCCTAACTGCCTATGTATGCCTAGGCCCCCACCACCATGGCTTTGTCTGGAAGGAAGTCAGATGTCCAGAAGATGGCTGGTCGACCTGGTCTAATTAGCATATTGCCCTTTTAGTAGTATAGATTAGTAGTATAGATAGATTATATAGTATAGCATTGCTTAAATGGGGGTAAAAAGCCTTTTGCAGTAGGAGGAGATGCTCTTGGCAGACAAAAACACATAATCCCTATATCTGGACTGATAGCCAGGCATATACACTATATTACCAAACCAGTCATGAAATAATTGAACTGCTTTCTTACACCTTACACCAAACAACTATTGCCCTTAAAACTCCTCCTCAGCCCCCACCTTAGGTTTTGCCATCACAGTTCACCCAGATTAGGTTCTGATTGGTCAGTTTCTATGCCAGTCAGTGTCAAAAGTTCCACCTCTTAGGCAGCCATTGGCACCTGTCACTTCACCCAGATTTGGTTTTGATTGGTCAGTTTCTATGCCAGTCAGTGTCAAAAGCTCCACCTCTTAGGCAGCCATTGGCTCCTGGCACTTCACCCAGATTTGGTTCTGATTGGTCAGTTTCAATGCCAGTCAGCGTCTCCGGGCCTATCTCTGGGCCTGATAAAAGAAGCAGGACTGAAACAGAGGCAAGGCTGCTGGCGAAGCCAGAGGCAATGGCTGATCAACATCTGCCATGGAAGCTGGGGATCAGACCCTGCCTCTCTCTCTGCAGGCCTCTCTCTGGGCCTAATCCACAGCCCCCTCAGCAGTCAGTGCTGGATTGCTGTGCAGGCACTGGCTGCAGTTAGTGCTGGGTCGCCATGGCAACCCAGCACTGACTTCCAGTGTTTGGTGGAACCTTGGTCCTTAGGGACCCTAGCTCTTAATATATATAAATAGTGAACTTACAGAAAGAGAGATTAAAAAAAAATAATCCCATTGCACAAATAAATTAAGATACCTAGGAATAAATTTAACTAAGGACGTAAAGACCTCTACTCAGAAAACTACAGGACACTGAAAAAATAAATAGAAGAAGGCATAAACAGATGGAAGAACATACCGTGTTCATGGATTGGTAGAATCAACATCATTAAAATGTCCATACTACCCAAAGAAATCTGTTGATTCAATTCACTTCCCATTAAAATACCAACAACATATTTCACAGACCTAGAATGAACTCTCCAAAATTTCACCTGGAATAAAAAAAATACCCAGAATAGCTGCAGTGATCCTGAAAAAGAAGAACAAAGTAGGAGGGATCTCAATACCAGATATCAAGCTGTATTGCAAAGCCACTGTTCTCAAAACTGCCTGGTACTGGCACAAGAACAGACATATAGATCAATGGAATAGAATAGAGAACCCAGAAATCAACCTAAACCACTATGCTCAATTAATATTTGACAAAGGAGGCAAGAGCATACAATGAAGTCAAGACAGTCTCCTCAATAAATGGTGCTTGGAAATTTGGTCAGATACATGCAAAAAAATGAAACTAGATCACCAACTTACACCATACACAAAAATAAACTAAAAATGGATAAACGACTTAAACGTAAAATGGGAAAGCATAAAAATATTAGAGGAATCCACAGGCAGCAAAATCTCAGACACTTGCCAAAGCAATATTTTCTCTCATACAGCTCCTAGGGCAATGGAAACTAAAGAGAAAATAAACAAATAGGATGACATGGAAATAAAAAGCTTCTGCACAGCAAAAGAAACTATCAATAAAACATCAAGAAAGCCCACTACATGGGAGAACATATTTGCCAATGTTATTTCCAATAAGGGTTTAATCTCCAACATTTACGGGGAACTCATACAACTTAACAAAAGAAAGATAAACAACCCAATCAAAAAATGGGCAACAGACCTAAATAGACACTTTTCAAAAGAAGACATAAGGAAGACCAAGAGACATATGAAAACATGCTCAAAGTCACTAATCATCCAAGAGATGCAAATCAAAACAACAATGAGGTAACATCTCACACCTGTCAGAATGGCTATCATTAACAAATCAACAAATGACAAGTACTGGTGAGGATGTGGAGAAAAAGCAATCCTTGTGAACTGCTGGTGGGAATGCAGACTGGTGGAGCCACTGTGGAGAACAGAATGGAGTTTCCTCAAAAAACTAAAAATGGAACTTCCATTTGACACAGTTATCCCACTTCTAGGAATATATCCCAAGAAACTAGAAACACTAATCAGAAAGGATATTTGCACCCTTATGTTCATAGCAGCACAATTTACAATAGCTAAGATTTGGAAACAGCCTAAGTGCCCATCAGCAGATGAGTGGATTAAAAAACTGTGGAACATCTACACAATAGAATACTATGCTGTTGTAAAAAGGAAAGAACTCCTACCATTTGCAACAGCATGGATGGAGCTGGAGAGCATTATGCTAAGCGAAATAAGTCAGTCATAGAAAGATAAATATCACATGATCTCACTCATTTGTGGATTGTAATGAACAACATAAACTGATGAACAAAATAAGATCCAGAGACAGAGAGGCATCGGTCAGATGCTCAAACTTCAGAGGGAAGGTGGGGAAGGGTGGGGGTAAGGGGAAGACATCAACCAAAGTACTTGTATGCATGCATATAAGCATAACCAATGGATGCAGATACCAGGGGGTTGAGGGCATGAACGGGTTTGGGGTGGGGGGTGGCAATGGGGAGGATAAGGACACATATGTAATACCTTAATCAATAAAGAAATATATTTATATATATATATATATATATATATATATATATATATATTAAAAAAGAAATTCTCTAATTTTTCTAGAGATGAGTTTAAAAACATAACAGCACAAATTAAATGATCAGCAAATTGATAAATAACTGATTAAATGGGAAAACTATTTAA
This sequence comes from Eptesicus fuscus, assembly GCF_027574615.1. Classification (NCBI taxonomy): domain Eukaryota; kingdom Metazoa; phylum Chordata; class Mammalia; order Chiroptera; family Vespertilionidae; genus Eptesicus; species Eptesicus fuscus. Next base: position 59,083,187 of record NC_072473.1, on the reverse strand, counting down.
AACCCATATATCTGATAAGGGGTTAATATCTAAAATATAAATAACTAGAGAGTTTCAAGATGATGACAGAGTATGTGAATCTTGCTCTAACCTCCTCCCAGAATAAAACTGGAAATAAAACTTGATTGGGGAACAATCAATGTGAATTACCCACTAGCCACTATCTGAAAAGGATACTTATAACCAAGGACTGGCAGAAGAAATCACCATGAGACTAGTAAAAAGGGCAGAGACATGAAGTGTGCTGGCCCCATCACCATGTGGTAGTGGAGTTTGCCAATGAAGCTCTGCTGTAGGTGGCTCCGCCTGAGAAGTGTAAAACCTATATCCCAGGCCAAGCTCCACAGACCTAAGCACCAGAGCCAGGAGCAAGCACCCACACAACATCTATCTGTGAAGAGAGCCAAGGTTTCTCTCTGCCAAGGAGAGACAGATCCCACTGAAGACAAAGGCACCCTCTTAGAGGGCCAACATGGAAAGATTGTCACGGCCACTGACCCTAGTCTCTAGTGGAGGGAGGGCAGTGCATACTGGAGTTGCCTGAGGTATGTCTGGAGTTTGTGGCTTGGGGACAGATGTGAGGGAGCAGCTGCTTGGATCTCTGTGCTGTGCTATCCTCCGATCTGCAGCAGGCATCTTTCTTTGGCAGAGCAATCCCCTCCAAGCACACCAGCCTGGAGAATCCTGTTTGCCCCACCCTGCATAACAGAGGCACAGAAGTCTGGGTAGACTCAGGGGTTATCAGTGACTGGCTTTTGGGCAGGGCCATTCTCCCCACTTTCCTGTGAACCAGACTAGCACTTGCCCCTCACCAAAGACCAGATAAAAACACCCTCCTGGCTTCTGGCAGACTCAATCTCTGGTATCCAGAGGCCCACCTGCCTGACTAATAGGGCCTCTGCCTTAGCAATGTCAAGGAAAAATCAGTGACAGACCCAGACCTATGGCTCTGGGGCAGGGAATTATACATATAATCTTCCCTGCAGTCTGAAGGACACCTCATGGAAGGTCCAATAGCCCCACTCTCCCAATTCCACCAGAGGCTCTTCCAGTAACTAAGCCTTTACAGTGATTAAGTCCAACAGCTAGCCTGCAGATGGAGGCAGGCAGAGGCAGATTCTGGGATGCCTTGAGATATTTGCTGACCCTCTCCTAGGCCCTCTGCTGGTAAAAGCCAGACTTAATGTGATGCATCATCCCTCCCTTGCACAGGTAAGCCCAGTAGAGGCTACAGCAAATTGTGGATTGCTTATGCCTACAAACAGTTTGCCTAGGGAAGCATATGACATTGGCTTATACCACAGATCTTACCAAAATCCAGAACCAACACAACAAGTGGCAAGCTTCAAATATCAGAGCAGAATCCAACAAGCTGCACAACCAGCAAATCCAAAGGGAGATTTCAGCAGGTACTAAACTCTGCTGAGGCAAAATCCACTTTTTTCTTCTTTATTATTTTCTTTTTTTCCCTAAATTTTCTTTATGCTTCTTTTTTTTATACCTCTTTTTTTCCTTTTTCTTTTCTTATTCTATTATTTTTATATTTTTTCTTATTTTGTTTCCACTTTTTTTCTTCTTCTTTATTATTTTTCTTTTTTATTTTCATACTGTTTTTCTTCTTTTCATTACTTCTTTTTTCTTCTTTTTCTTTTATCCTTTCTTATTATTTTTATTTTTTCTATTCTTATGAATGTTTATTATTTTTCTTTTACATATTTTTGTTGTTGTTGTTGTTGTTGTTTTGTAAGCACCTATACAGCAGCTTGTAGGCTATGATCAGGGCTGAGACTCAAAGTAAGCCCCACAAATGAACTAACAGCAATCAAGACACAATTACAACTGGAGGGACCACATAACACACACAAGGGACATTCCTAGAGCACTGAGCTCAGGAAATCAATGTGACTGCACCACTGAGTCCCACAGGACACATACTATTTTTAACGTCACTCTACAAAGACTGGTCGTCATAGAGTTCTATCTAATACATAGAAATAAACACAGACAGCAAAATGGGGAAACAAAAAACTTCCCCCCACAAAAACACACACACACAAAAATAAAACAAAAAAAAAACAGGCCTTAGGTAGTTTTGCTCAGTGGATAGAGTGTCGGCCTGCTTACCAAATGTTCCTGGGTTCAATTCTGGTCAAGGGCACATACCTTGGTTGCAGGCTCCTTCTCAGGCCTGAAACCTGCTCAGGGATCATGCAGAAGGCAACCAATTGATGTGTTTCTCTTACATCAATGTTTCTCTCTGTCTTTCCCTCTCTCTTCCACTCTCCCTAAAAATCAAGGGCAAAAATAGCTTCGCATGAGGATTAAAAACAAAAAAGAAGGAAGATATTTCCAGAAGAGGAGCTAATGAAATGGAGTCAAGCAATGTATCAGATAGAGAGTCCAAAGTAATGGTTAGAAGGATGCTCAAAACCTAGTGAGAACTATAGCAGCATGCAAAAGGACATGAAAACCATGAAAAAGAAAAATAATAACATAAAGAATACAATTGAAAGAATAAAAGGAGATTAGATGAAGAAGAGGATTGAATCAGCAAATTAGAAGACAAGGTAGAAAAATGTCACTCAATCATATAAGCAAAAGAAAAATAATTAAAAAGTATGAGGAGAGTTTAAGGGAACTTTGGAAAAAGAAATATAAGATCTTCATCATAAGAGCAACAGGGAGAAGAAAGTGAGCAAGGGATAGAGAATGTGTGTGAAAAAATAATAACAGAAGTCTTCCCTAAGCTGATGAAGGAAAAAGTTACACAAGTTTAGGAAGCACAGAGAGTCCCAATCAAGAAGAACCAAAACAGAACCACACCAAGAAACATCATAATTAAAACAGCAAAAGTAAATGACAAAGAGAAATTCCTAAAGTCAAAAAGAGAGAGAGTCAGTTAGCTACAGCAGAGTTCCCATAATGCTGTCAGTTGATTTCTCAACAGAAAAGCTACAGGTCAGAAGGGAATGCAATGAAATATTCAAATAAATGAAAAGCAATGATCTGAAACCAAGACTACTCTATCAAGCAAGGCTATTATTTAAAACTAAAGATGAAATAAACAGCTTACCAGACAAAAAAGAGGGTGAGTTTATTACCACCAAAGCAACATTGCAAAAAATGTTAAAGGGACAAGAAGAAGAAGAAGAAGAAGAAGAAGAAGAAGAAGAAGAAGAAGAAGAAGAGGAAGAGGAGGAGGAGGGGAAGGAAGGGGAAGAGAGAGAGAGAGAGAGAGAGAGAGAGAGAGAGAGAGACAGACAGAGAGTAACATGGGCATCAAGAATAAAAATGGCAACAAACAAATACCTATCTATACTAATTAAAGGGTAATATGCTAATTAGACCAGTAGACCTTCCAGACGTCCTTCTGGACAAAGCCATGGTGGTGGGGCTGAGGCAGAGGCATATAGGGGCAATCAGGACAGGAGGGGAGGGCAGTTGGGGTTAATCATGCCAGTGAGTGGGGTCATCGGGGGTAAGCAGGCCAGCATGGGGAGCAGTTGGGGGCAAGCAGGCTGGCAGGGGAGGGCAGTTGGGGGAGACCAAGCCTGCAGGGTAGGGAAGTAAGGGGCAATCGGGCTGGCCGGGGAGGGCAGTTAGGGGTGACCAGGCCTGCAGGGGAAGGCAGTTGGGGGGAACCAGGCCTGCAGGTGAGGGCAGTTGGGGGCAACCAGTCCAGCAGGAGAGGACAGTTAGGGGAAACCAGGCCTGCAGGGGAGGGCAGTTGGGGCGACCTGGCTGGCACTGGAGCAGTTAGGCATCAATCAGGCTGGCAGGGCAGTGGTTAGGGAGTGATCAGACTGGCAGGCAGAAGCGGTTAGGGACAATCAGGCAGGCAGGCAGGCGAGCAGTTGGGAGCCAGCAGTCCCAGAATGAGAGAGGGCTATCCCTCTAGGATTGGGCCTAAACCGGCAGTCAGACATCCCCCAAGGGGTCCCAGATTGGAGAGGGTGCAGGCTGGGCTGAGGGACAAACCCCACAGTGCACAAATTTCATGCATCAGTCCTCTAGTCAATAATAACCTTAAATGTAAATGGATTAAATGCTCCAACAAAAGACATAGGGTAGCTGAATGGAAAAGAAAACATGACCCATTTATATGCTGTTTCCTAGAGACCCACCTCAGAACAAAGGATTCACAAAGGATAAAAGTGAAGGGATGGGAAAAATATTTCCATGCAAATGGAAACAAAAGAAATCCTGGGGTAACAATATTTATATTTGACAAAATAAATTTTTAAAAAAGGCCATAAAAGAGAAAGAAGGTTACTAAAAAATAATAAAGTGATCAATCCAACAAGAAGGTAAAACCCTGGTAAATATGTATTCACCCAATATAAAAGCACCTAAACATATGAAAAAAAAAAAAAAAAAACTCTTGATAGATGTTAAGAGAGAGATCTATAGCAATGCAGTCACAGTAGGGGACTTTAACACTCCACTGATTTTTTTGGATAGATCTTCAAGACAAAATATCAAGAAAAGAACATGACCTTAAACAACAAACTAGATCAGATGGATTTAATGGAGCCTTACAAAACATTTCATCCCGAAAACATGCGGATTCAAAGGAACTCTTCACTGCACCAAAGAAAGGTCAGATTTCGCCTGGAATAAGGAGAGAGAGAACTATATGAGTAAGAACAAAGAGGAAATGAAAAAGAACCAAGAAGAAATGAAAAATGATAACGCTGCTGTAAAGGACTCAATAGAAAGCATAAATAGTAGACTAGAAGAAGCAGAGGACTGCAAAAGTGAGCTAGAAGACAAGATGGAAAAAAATACCGAAATAGAACAGCTTCTAGAAAAAAAAAATTAGAAAGCATGAGGAGAGCCTAAGGGAACTTCGGGACAACATGAAACAAAACAACATCCGAATAATAGGGGTACCAGAAGGAAAAGAAACTGAGCAAGGAATAGAAAACCTGTTTGAAGAAATAATAACAGAAAACTTCCCTGATATAGGGAAGAAAAAACCCACACAAATCCAAGAAGCTCACAGAGTTCCAAGCAAAATGAACCCCAAAAGACCGACGCCAAGGCACATTATAATTAAATTGGCAAACACCAACGACAAAGTAAGAATTTTAAAGGTGGCCAGAGAGAGACAGACAGTTACATACAAAGGTACCCCCATCAGACTAGCAACTGATTTCTCAACAGAAACTCATCAGGCCAGAAGGGAATGGAATGAAATATACCAAGTCATGCAAAGGAAGGGTCTAAATCCAAGAATACTGTACCCAGCAAGGCTATCAATCAAAATTGAAGGTGAAATCAGGAGTTTCACAGATATAAAAGGACTAAGGGAGTTGATCACCACCAAACCAGCAATGCAAGAAATGCTAAAGGGCCGAAACCGGTTTGGCTCAGTGGATAGAGCGTCGGTCTGCGGACTGGAAGGTCCCAGGTTCAATTCCGGTCGAGGGCATGTACATTGGTTGCGGGCACATCCCCGGTAGGGGGCGTGCAGGAGGCAGCTGGTCGATGTTTCTCTCTCATCGATGTTTCTAGCTCTCTATCCCTCTCCCTTCCTCTCTGTGAAAAATCAATAAAATATATTTAAAAAAAAAAAAAAAAAAAAAAAAAGAAATGCTAAAGGGTCTGCTGTAAAAAAAAGCAATAGGAATAAAGAAGGAACACAGGGGTATAGAATAAAAATGGCGACAAATAAGTACCTATGAATAATAACTTTAAATTTTAATGGATTGAATGCCCCAATCAAAAGACACAGGGTAACAGATTGGATAAGAAAACAAAAACCATATATCTGCTGTCTACAGGAAACTCACCTCAGAAAAAAAGACACATACAGACTAAGAGTGAAGGAATAGAAAAAGGTTTTCCAGGCGAATAGAAATGAAAAAAAAAAAAAAAACTGGGGTAGCAATACTTATATCTGACAAATTAGATCTCAAAGTGAAGGACATAACAAGAGCTAATGAAGGCCACTTCATAATACAAAAGGGAGCAATCCAACAGGAAGAAATAACTCTGGTAAACATATACACACCCAATAAAGGAGCACCGAAATAGATAAAAAAAACTCCTAGAAGATATCAAAGGAGAGATTGACAACAATACAATCATTGTAAAAGACTTTAATACCCCACTATCACCATTGGACAAATCCTCTAAACAAAAAATTAGCAAAGGAACATCAATCCTAAATGACTCACTAGACCAGATGGAATTAATCGATATCTTCAGAACATTTGACCCCAAAGCCAAAGAATATACATTCTTCTCAAGTGCACATGGGTCATTTTCAAAGATAGACCATATGTGAGGACATATGCAAAGTCTCTCCAATTTCAAGAAGGTAGAAATCATATCAAGTATCTTCTCAGATCACAGTGGCATAAAAATGGAAATCAACTATAATAAAAACAATCCAAAGAAATCAAACACATGGAGAATAAACAGAATGTTATTAAACAATGACTGGATTACCAAAGACATCAAGGAAGAAATAAAAAACATCATGGCAACAAATGGCAATGAAAACACAACAATCCAAAATCTATGGGACACAGTGAAAGCAGTCTTGAGAGGGAAGTTCATAGCTCTACAAGCCTACTGCAAAAAAACAAGAAACAATGGTAATAAATGACCTAAGCCAACAACTCAAACAGTTAGAGAGAGAGCAATAAGAAAAGCCAGGTGTAAGTAGAAGGAAGGAAATAATGAAGATCAGAGAGGAGATAAAAGACATAGAGACCAAAAAAACAATACAAAAGATCAGCAAAACCAAGAGTTGGTTCTTGGAAAGGATAAATAAGATTGATGAACCTCTAGTCAGGCTCACCAAGAAGCAAAGAGAGAGGACCCAAATAAAAAAAATCAGAAATGAAAGAGGTGAAATAACAACAGACCCCGCCGAAATACAAAGGATTGTTACAAAATACTATGAACAACTCTATTCCAACAAACTGAACAACCTGGAGGAAATGGACATATTCCTAGAAAAATATACCCTTCAAAAACTCAATCAGGAAGAATCTAAACAGCTCATCAGGCCAGTAACTATGGAAGAAATTGAAGTAGTCATCAAAGACCTTCCAAAAAACAAAAGCGTGGGGACAAATGGATTCACAGGAGAGTTTTACCAAACATTTAAGCAAGAACTAAAACTTATCCTCCTCAGACTATTCTAAAAAATTCAAGAGGAAGGAACACTTTCAGGCTCCTTCTATGAAGCCAGCATCACCCTAATAACAAAACCAGATAAAGACAACACAATGAAAGAGAATTACAGGCCAATATCCCTCATGAACATAGATGACAAAATCCTCAACAAAATTCTAGCAAATTGGCTCCAGCAGTATATCAGAAAGATCATACACCATGACCAAGTAGGATTTATCCCAGGAATGCAAGGATGGTACAATATCTGCAAATCAATAAACGTGATACATCACATAAACAAATTGAGAGATAAAAATCACATAGTAATATCAACTGATGCAGAAAAAGCATCTGACAAAATCCAACACCATTTCTTGATAAAAACTCTCAACAAGGTGAGAATAGAAGGATCATACCTCAACATAATAAAAGCTATATATGATAAATCCACAGCAAACATCATACTAAATGGGAAAAAACTAAAACCATTTCCACTAAGAACTGGAACAAGAGATGGATGCCCACTCTCACCACTCCTGTTCGACATAGTACTGGAAGTATTAGCTATTGCAATTAGACAAGAAGAAGAAATAAGAGGAATCCATATTGGAAAAGAAGAAGTAAAGCTGTCCTTATTTGCAGATGACATGATATTGTACATAAAAAAACCAAAAGACTCCATCAAAAAACTAATAGATTTAATAAATAAATTTGGCAATGTAGCAGGATACAAAATTAGCACCAAGAAATCTATGGCATTTCTATACACCAATAGTGAACTTACAGAAATAGAGACTAAAAAAGCAATCTCATTTACCATCACACCAAAAAAAAACCAAGATACATAGGAATAAACTTAACTAAGGAGGTAAAAGTCCTATACACGGAAAACTACAGGATACTGAAAAAAGTGAAAGAGGAAGATGTAAACAGGTGGAAGAACACAGCATGTTCATAGATGCGTAGAATCAACATCATTAAAATGTCCATACTACCCAAAGCAATCTATAGATTCAACGCACTCCCATCAAAATACCAACAGCATATTTCACAGACCTAGAACGAACTCTCTAAAAATTCATCTAGAATAAAAAAAGACCCCGAAAAGCCACAGCAATCCTGAGAAAGAAGAATAAAGTAGGAGGGATCTCAATACCAGACCTCAAGCTGTATTACAAAGCCACTGTTCTCAAAACAGCCTGGTACTGGCACTAGAACAGTCATATAGATCAATGGAACAGAATAGAGAATCCAGATATAGACCCAAACCACTATGCTTAATTAATATTTGACAAAGGAGGCATGAACATATAATGGAGTCAAGACAGTCTTTTCAAAAAATGGTGTTGGGAAAATTGGACAGATACATGCAAAAAAATTAAACTAGACCAACAACTTACACCATACACAAAAATAAACTCAAAATGGATACAGGACTTAAACATAAGACGGGAAACCATAAAAATACTAGAGGAATCCACAGGCAACAAAATCTCAGACATATGCCAAAAGAACTTCTTCTCTGACACTGCCCCTAGGGCAATGGAAGCTAAAGAGATAATTAACAAATGGGACTACATCAAAATAAAAAGCTTTTTTTACAGCAAAAGAAACCATCAACAAAACAACAAGAAAGCCCACTCTATGGGAGAACATATTTGCAAATGTTATCACTGAAAAAGGTTTAATCTCCAACATCTACAGGCAGCTTATGCAACTTAATAAAAGGAAGATAAATGATCCAATAAAAAAAATGGGCAGTGGACCTAAATAGAATCTTTTCAAAAGAAGACAGAAGGAAGGCCAAGAGACACATCAAAACATGCTCAAAGTCACTAATTATCCAAGATATGCAAATCAAAACAACAATGTGGTACCATCTCACAGCTGTCAGAATGACTACCATCAACAAATCAAGAAATGACAAGTGTTGGCGAGGATGTGGAGAAAAAGGAACCCTCGTGCACTGCTGGTGGGAATGCAGACTTGGTGCAGCCACTGTGGAGAACAGTATGGAGTTTCCTCAAAAAACTGAAAATGGAACTCCCATTTGACCCAGTAATCCCACTCCTGGGAATATATCAGAAGAAACTAGAAACACCAATCACAAAGTATATATGCACCCTTATGTTCATAGCAGCATAATTTACAATACCTAAGATTTGGAAACAGCCTAGGTGCCTGTCAGCAGATGACTGGATCAGAAATCTGTGGTACATCTACACAATGGAATACTATGCTACCATAAAAAAGAAGGAATTCTCATCATTTGCAGCAACCTGGATGGAATTGGAGAACATTATGCTGAGTGAAATAAGCCAGTCAATGAAAGAAAAATATCACATGATCTCACTCATTTATGGATAATGAACAACATTATAAACTGATGAACAAAAAGATAGATACAGAGACTGTAAAGCATCAAACAAACTGTCAAATAACAGGGGGAAGGTTAGCGAGAGGTGGGGGAGATAAGAGATCAACCGAAGGACTTGTATGCATGCATATAGGCATAAGCAATGGACGAACAACTCTGGGAGGTGAGGGCATGTATGGTTTTTTGGGTGGAGGGGGACAATGGTAAGATATGTACACATATAATACCTTAATAAAAAAATAGTATTTACATTAAAAAATAATTTCATCCCAAAGCAGTTTAATTAATATACATTCTTCTCAAGCGTACATGGAACATTCTCAAAGATAGACCACATGGTCGGACTCACAATAAGTCTTAATAGATTTAAGAATATTAAAATTATATCAATCGGGGAAAATGGCGGCGGAATAGGCAGATGTGTCCTGATCCTTGTCCATGAGGAAATAGAGGGAGCAGCTGAAATGAGAGGAATCCAGCCCGAATTGGCGAAGGAGATGCAGCTGTTGAGACAGTTTGCAGCTGGGAAGGGCAGAGATCTCCAGGAAAAAGGTAAAACAAGGATCTGGGCAATAATAAAAAAATAGTATTTACATAAAAAATATTACAGGGGGAAGATTGGAAACAGCCTAGGTGCCCGTCAGCAGATGACTGGATCAGAAAACTGTGGTACATCTATACAATGGAATACTATGCTGCCATAAAAAAGAAGGAATTCTCATCATTTGCAGCAACCTGTATGGAACTGGAGAACATTATGCTAAGTGAAATAAGCCACTGTGAGAAAAAGCGTCCACAGACTGCGGGAGGTAGTAGATTTTAGACCTTGGGGTCTGATTTGGGATCTGAGCTCAAAGGCAGCCCTGAAGAGCTAACTGCCCGACCACGCAGGGCCGGCAAGAGAGGAGCTTGTAAAGACGTGGTCCCTCTTCACGCCGGGGCCTGTGTCTTTCGCCACTGAACCTAGTTCGTAGGACCTTTCGGATACAGACACTTACCTGTGGCTGAGGTGCAGGAGAAGGGGTGGGGTTGTGGAATCTAGGGAGAGTGGACAGCGAACAGGTCTAGGAGAAGTGGAAGCATGTCTGGCACTGAGTCACATCTGATCCCCAGTCGCCATTTTCTCCTGAGAGATAGCCCCTCCCTCCAATCTCCAGAAACAAATATAGCCACACCCAGATTCCAGCATGATTAACACCATAGAATCTGAATACTCCCTGAGGCCATAGGAACAGCCCAAAAGAAAAACCTTTAGCAGCTAGGCACCTCAATTACGCACTTACACTGACAGGGCTCTTCAGAGTGCTTCAGTGTGCCTCGCTGGCAAATTTAGCGCGGGTACTCATGTGCCATCACTGGGAGTAAGCGCCTATCCACCACAGGTTCAGCAGCAAAAGCTGAGTCTGCCAACCCCACAACTACAGAATTCCGGGCAACACAGTCACGCCTTTCCAGAGTGCAGGCCCCCTGAGCCACATCACCCCGACAGACGGTTCCTTGGAGCCACTGTGAGTCCCCACTGGGAAAGAGTAATTTCAATTTAGGGTGCAAGACAGAAAAAATTGAGATACTACCCTCCATGACTGCTGACCTCTAGACACCGCAGTTCTGCCTGTCAAACTCGCAGGCCTACATCAAGAAAACCCAAATAGTTCAAGTAGGGAACTACACTAGATTACCAAGCCCAGGAGAACTGAGAGATTACACCAGTAGCACCATCACCAAAAGAACCTTGGTAGCAAAGCAATTGGATCTACAATTAAAACATTACAGGAAAACATGGGGAGACAAAAAGGAAATCCCCAAAAGGAAGGAAAAAGAGGAATCACTGGAAAGGGAGTTAAATGAACTTGAGGCTAGCAGCTTAACAGAGAAAGAATTCAGAGTATTCATTATATGGATGTTTAAAAAGATGGATGACAAATACACACAACTCAATGAGAACTATAAGGAACTGAATGAAAATGTCACCAACATGAAAAGAAACCAAGAGGAGATGAAGAACGACATAGCTGCAATAAAGAACACATGGAAGGCTTAAAGAGTAGAGTAGAAGAGAATGAGGACCGCATCAGCGAATTAGAAGACAAGGTAGGAAAAAACTCACAAACACAGCAGCAACTGGAAAGAAGACTTAAAAAGCAAGAGGAGAGCCTAAGGGAGCTTTGGGACAACACAAAAGGAAACAACATTCGAATAATAGGGATAAAAGAAGGAGAGGAAGAGAAGCAAGGAATAGAAAACCCATTTGAAGAAATAATGACAGAAAACTTCCCTGATATTGGCAAGAAAACAACTATCCAAGTCCAAGAAGTACATAGAGACCCAAACAAGTTGAACCACAAAAGACCGACACCAAGACATATCATAATTAAATTGACGAACATCAACGACAAAGCAAGAATCTTAAAGGCTGCCAGAGAGAGACAGAAAGTTACCTAAAAGGGATCTCCTATCAGAATATCAACTGATTACTCAACAGAAACATACCAGGCCAGAAGGGAATGGAATGAAATATACAAAGTGATGCAAAACAAGGGACTGAATCCAAGAATACTATACCCAGCAAGGCTAACATTCAAAATTGAAGGTGGAATCAGAAGCTTCACAGATAAAAAAGGGCTAAGAGAGTTCATCACTACCAAGCCAACAATGCAAGAAATGCTAAAGGGGCTGCTGTAAAAAGAAGAAAGAGAAAGGCAAGAAGAAACACAAACACTAAGGAAAAATATGTCAACAAACAGCTACTTATCAATAATAACATTAAACGTAAATGGATTAAATGCACCAATCAAAAGACATAAGGTAGCTGAATGGATAAGAAAATATGACCCATATATTTGCTGTCTACAAGAGACCCACCTTAGAGCAAAAGATTCACACAGACTGAGAGTGAAGAGATGGAAAAACATTTTTCAGGAAAATGGAAATGAGAAAAAAGGTGGGGTTGTGATACTTATATCAGATAAAATAGACCTCAAAGTAAAGGCCATAATGAGAGATAAGGAAGGCCACTACATAATACTAAAGGGAACAATCCAGCAAGAAGATACAACTCTGGTAAACATATATGCAGCCAATGCAGGAGCACCAAAATGCATAAAAAATCTCCTGGAAGTTATCAAGGGAGAGATCAACATTAATACAATCATAGTAGGGGACTGTAATACACCACTGACATCAATGGATAAATCCCCTTGACAAAAAATCAGCAAAGAAACAGCAATTCTAAATGACACACTAGATCAGATGGACCTAATTGACATCTTCAGAGTATTTCACCCCAAAGCCATGGAATATACGTTCTTCTCAAGTGCACATGGGACATTCTCAAAAATAGACCACATATTGGGTAACAAGCAAAATCTCCCGAAATTCACAAAGATTGAAATCATATCCAGCATTTTCTCAGACCACAATGGCATAATATTAGAAATAAACTACAATAAAAACATTCAAAAAAATTCAAACACTTGAAAACTGAATAGCATGCTAGTAAACAATGATTGGGTTATCAATGAGATCAAAGAAGAAATTAAAAACATCCTGGAGACTAAAGAGAATAAAAACACAACATTTCAAATCCTATGGGACACAATGAAAGCAGTCCTGAGAGGGAAGTGTATAGCTCTACAGGCCTACCTCAAAAACCAAGAAAAAATGGTAATAGATCATTTAACTCAACAACTCAAAGAATTAGAAAGGGAGCAAAAAGAAAAGCCCACAGTGAGCAGAAGAAAGGAAATAATAAAGATCAGAACAGAAATGAATGACATAGAGACCAAAAAAACAATACACAAGATCAACAAAACCGAGAGCTGGTTCTTTGAAAGGATGAACAAGATTGATGAACCTCTAGCCAGGCTCACCAAGAAGCAGAGAGGACCCAAATAAACAAAATCAGAAATGAAAGAGGTGAAATAACAACAAACCCCACAGAAATACAAAGGGTTGTCAAAAAATACTATGAACAACTATATTCCAACAAAATAGACAACCTGGAGGAAATGGACACATTCTTAGAACACAACCTTCCAAAACTTACTCAGGAAGAGACTAAAAATTTCCAATAGGCTGATAACTATGGAAGAAATTGAAGCAGTCATCAAAAAGCTAACAGCGAACAAAAGCCCGGGGCTAGACGGCTTCACAGGGGAGTTTTACAAAACATTCAAGGAGTAGCTAAAACCTATCCTCCTCAGACTATTCCAGAAAATTCAAGAGGAAGGAACACTTCCAAGGTCCTTCTATGAAACAAGCATCACCCTAATACCAAAACTAGATAAAGATAACACAATGAAAGAGAATTACAGGCCAATATCCCTCATGAACATAGATGCTAAAATCCTCAACAAAATTCTGGAAAATCGGCTCCAGCAGTACATCAGAAAGATCATACACCATGACCAAGTAGGATTTATCACTGGGATGCAAGGATGGTACAATATTAGCAAATCAATAAACGTGATATCACATAAACAAATTGAAAGATAAAAAACATTTAGTCATATCAATTGATGCAGAAAAAGCTATTGAAAAACCAACACTCTTTCTTGATAACAACTCTCAGCAAGATGGGAATAGAAGGATCATACCTCAACATAATAAAAGTCATATATGACAAACCCACAGCCAACATCATACTCAATGGGCAAAAACTAAAACCATTTCCCCTAAGAACAGGCACAAGACAGGGATGACCACTCTCACCACTCCTGTTCAACATAGTGTTGGAAACACTAGCCATTGCAATCAGACAAGAAGAAGAAATAAAAGGCATCCAAATTGGAAAAGAAGAAGTAAAACTGTCCTTATTTGCAGATGACATGATACTGTACATAAAAAACCCTAAAGACTCAATAAAAAAATTATTAGACTTAATAAATGAATTCGGCAGAGTAGCAGGATACAAAATAAATGCTCAGAAATCTATGGCATTTCTATACACCAACAATGAACTTACAGAAAAAGAGACTAAAAAAGCAATCCCATTTACCATCAAATCAAAAAAATTAAGATACCTAGGAATAACCTTATCTAAGGAGATAAAAGACCTGTACACAGAAAACTACACAACTCTGAAAAAAGAGATAGAGGAAGAAATAAACAGATGGAAGAACATACCATGTTCATGGATTGGTAGAATCAACATCATCAAAATCTCCATACTACCCAAAGCAATCTATAGATTCAATGCACTTCCCATTAAAATACCAACAGCATTCTTCACAGACCTAGAAAGAACTTTCCAAAAATTCATCTGGAATAAAAAAAGACCCCAATAGCTACAGCATTCCTGAGAAAAAAGAACAAAGTAGGAGGGATCTCAATACCAGATTTCAAGCTATATTACAAAGCCACTGTTCTCAAAACTGCCTGGTATTGGCACAAGAACAGACATATAGATCAATGGAATAGAATAGAGAACCCAGAAATAGATCCAAATCACTATGCTCAATTAATATTTGACAAAGGAGGCATGAACATACAATGGAGTCAAGACAGTCTCTTCAATATATGGTGTTGGGAAAATTGGACATATACATGCAAAAAAATGAAACTAGACCACCAACTTACACCATACACAAAAATAAATTCAAAATGGATCAAGGACTTAAACATAAGACAGGAAACCATAAAAATACTAGAGGAATCTACAGGCAGAAAAATCTCTGACATTTGCCAAAAGAACTTCTTCACTGATACTGCTCCTAGGGCTTTGGAAGCTAAAGAGAAAATAAACAAATGGGACTACATCAAAATAAAAACTTTTGTACAGCAATGGAAACCATCAATAAAACAACAAGAAAGCCCACTGCATGGGAAAACGTATTTGCCAATGATGTCAACGATAAGGGTTTAATTTCCAACATTACAGGGAACTCATGCAGCTTAACAAAAAGAAGATAAACAACCCAATCAAAAAATGGGCAACTGATCTAAATAGGCACTTTTCAAAAGAAGACAGAAGGAAGGCAAGAGGCACATGAAAACCTGCTCTAAATCACTAATCAGAGAGATGCAAATCAAAACGACAATGTGGTACCATCTCACACCTGTCAGAATGGCCATTATCAACAAGTCAACAAATCACAAGTGTGGGCGAGGATGTGGAGAAAAAGGAACCCTAGTGCACTGCTGGTGGGAATGCAGGCTGGTGCAGCCACTGTGGAGAGCAGTATGGAGTTTCCTTAAAAAACTAAAAATAGAACTCTCATTTGACCCAGTGATCTCACTTCTAGGAATATATCCCAAGAAAATGGAAACATCAATCAGAAAGGATGTATGCACCCCTATGTTCATAGCAGCACAATTCACCATAGCTAAGATTTGGAAACAGCCTAAGTGCCCATCAGCAGATGAGTGGATTGAAAAACTGTGGTACATCTACACAATGGAATACTACGCTGTGGTAAAAAAGAAGGAGCTCTTACCATTTGCAACAATATGGATGGAGATGGAGAACATTACGCTTAGTGAAATAAGCCAGGCAGAGAAAGATAAATATCACATGATCTCACTCATTTGTGGAATATAATGAACAACATAAACTGGTGGAGGGAAAAATAGATCCAGAAACAGAGAAACATCAATCAGAATGTCAAAACTCAGGGAAGAAATTGTGAGGTAACCAGAAACCCAAGAATGCCTTTCTAGCCATGCTAGCAATCATCAGATGTACGGTAATTTTACCTGAGACAAGAGTGTAAGTATTTTGGACCTATGTTTTTGACCCTTAATGGGTAAGACCCCTTATGTGGGCTGATCCCCTGACTAATGTAGTTACCAATAATACCAAACACCTTGGTCATCCAAGAGGTCCATGGGTGGGGCAAGAAAGTATAAATACATGGGGGTCTCCACCCAGCTTCCCTTTTGTATGATACAAAATCAAAACAATGCCCCTTTGTGTGTACAATTAAAGAGACATTTCTGGCTTGTGTGGACACCAAAGAAAGGGTGTCACTACTATCACTACTTGCCCCCGGTAGAGGTGCAGAAAATGTAACTAAGACCTTGTTTATACAAAAAGAAATGGACAGCCAATTTGAAAGGGAATTGCCATGGACTAGAACAAAGGATATCCTTACATGATATTATTCTACACTGTCATTAAAATTTTTCCCAGATTTGGATCACCTCCAGTATTTATAATAGTTCCTCACACCCTTGGGGATAAAAAAAAAATCATCTGTTTGGTGCTTGGAGACAAACGTAACACATCTCTTGATATTTTAGAATTACAATAGCATAATATACAATTATCCCAAGCAAACTTACAAACTAATTCTTTGAATGTCTGGCAGCAATTGAAAAAGGACATGTAAGGATTTAATCCCTTTCATTGTTTAGAGGGCCTCCTGGGAAGGAACCTCAGCATTCTATATTGGTCCCTATTGCCCTTTAGGCCAAGCGGGACCCTCTTCTCACAATTCAATTGCTCACAGCTGTTGCATGAGCTCTCTGTTCATGTCGAGGTTGAAGTCTCATTATGGCTGGTGCCATGGATCTGTCTCTCACCCAGTGGGGCGAACTGAGCCCTTCCTGGAGAAGAAACCCGGGTTCCACAAGATATGCGATCAGTGCTGGGGCCCCACCAGCAGGCGAGGGGATCCCAAGACAGGAGCTGGGCATGGAGGTCACGGGGGCATAGGCTACCAAGGAGACAAAACTGAACCTCACGTCACCCTGCTTGGCCCTGGAGGATGGCTGGTTAGCCAGAGACGGGTAAGATTCCTCAAGAAAGGAACAACCTAAGACAGGCACAGTCCCAGAGGGGCCATCAGGAGAGAATTTGGGGATCAACAGAGGTGGGGCACAGACCCTCACCCCCCAACATTGCAGGGGCCTGAACCCTAGCCCCTTCTGAGGGAGGTCTCCTGCCCCCATGGCTGCTTCGTGCTTCCCATGCCTAGCTCAGATCAGGACCTAGCTGAGCAACAGAGAAGTCGCTGACAGCAGCTGCCCTCTCACTCCAACAAGAATTGTTTGAGTTGTCTTGTACCCATGGTGTGAGGAAGTGGGTTTATGATATCCAGCCTACCACCAAGAATACTCAGGACCTACTCAAGAAGGCAAATAATCCTGTCCACTAATATTTACAGGGTAAAATAAGATTGTTGTTAACAAATTTGACAGTAAAATAGTAGTCAAGTTTTCAGGAAAATTTAAATTGGCTAGTTGAAACAAGTGAATATTCTAGAAAAATTAATTGTACTGGACAAAAAGGTGTTCGTAAAGTGTTAACTATAATTTTTATTGATAGTTCATCTCATGATAAAATTGCACACCATGTAATGAATCTATAACAGTAATATTATAGTCCAAAAAATTAAAATTTAAAAGCCATCAAGACTACATTATAAAATTTTCAAAAGCCTCCTAATATTTAAATCAAAAAAGAGGGGGATAGCAGAAGAATATCATGTAAAGAAAAATATCCTGTAAGTAAATTACATCTAGAAAATTAATACTTTAGAACATTAATTGTAAGGCTAAAAGCAAGACACCCATGAAAAATACACATGGTGTCAAAACAAGCCAGAGGAAAATCATTTGGGCAAAAAATGAAATAGGATCCCAGGTCAAATTTATAGAAAATATTACTTTATTAACTTTTGGTCGAGAATATGTTTTTTTAATTACTTTATTGATTAAGGTATCACATATTTGTCATCAATCCCCCCCCATTTCCATCCCAAACCCCCCCACACTCATGCCCCCACCCCCCCGTTGTCCATGATCACTGGTTAGGTTCATATGCAAGCACACAAGTCCTTTGGTTGATCTGTCTTCCTTGTCGCCACCCTCGCCTAACTTCCCTCTGAGGTCTGACAGTCTGATCAATTGCAAAGCCATGCTTCTCTTATTTGAATTTGTTTTCAGAATTGATCTTTTTTTTTTTTACATGTAAAAAAAAACACACACTTTATTGTTGAGAGTATTACAGATGCCCACCCCCCTCTTTTTCTTCCTTAAACCTTTTCTTTTTTTTCCCAATTGTTTAAGGTATTATATGTGTATATATCTTACCATTGCCCCCCCCACCCCACTCCCATGTATGCCCTCACCCCCCAGAGTTTTGCGTCCATTGGTTATGCTTATATGCATGCATACAAGTCCTTTGATTGATCTCTTATCTTCCCTACCTCTCCCTAAACTTCCTGCTGTAATTTGACAGACTGTTTGATGCTTTATTGCCTCTGTATCTATCTTTTTGTGCATCAGGTTATAACGTTCTTTATTTTCCATAAATGAGTGAGATCATGTGGTATTTTTCTTTCATTGACTGGCTTATTTCACTTAACATAATGTTCTCCAATTCCATCCAGGTTGCTGCAAATGGTAAGAATTCCTTCTTTTTTATGGCAGCATAATATTCCATTGTGTAGATGTACCACAGTTTTCTGATCCAGTCATCTGCTGGCACCTAGGCTGTTTCCAGATCTTAGCTATTGTAAATTGTGCTGCTATGAACATAGGGGTGCATATATCCTTTCTTATTGGTGTTCCCAGTTTCTTAGGATATATTCCTAGGAGTGGGATTACTGGGTCAAATGGGAGTTCCATTTTCAGTTTTTTGAGGAAACTCCATACTGTTCTCCACAGTGGCTTCACCAGTCTGCATTCCCACCAGCAGTGCACGAGGGTTCCTTTTTCTCCGCATCCTCGCCAACACTTGTCATTTGTTGATTTGTTGATGATAGCCATTCTGACAGGTGTGAGATGGTACCGCATTGTTGTTTTGATTTGCATCTCTCGGACAATTAGTGACTTTGAGCATGTTTTCATGTGTCTCTTGGCCTTCCTTCTGTCTTCTTTGGAAAAGATTCTATTTAGATCCATTGTGCATTTTTTTATTGGATCACTTATCTTCCTTTTATTAAGTTGTATAAGCTGCCTGTAGATGTTGGAGATTAAACCTTTATCAGTGATGCCATTTGCAAATATGTTCTCCCATGCAGTGGGCTTTCTTGTTCTTTTGTTGATAGTTTCTTTTGCTGTAAAAAAGCTTTTTATTTTGATGTAGTCCCATTTGTTTATTTTCTCTTTAGCTTCCATTGCCCTGGGGGCAGTATCAGTGAAGAAGTTCTTTTGGCATATGTCTGAGATTTTGCTGCCTGTGGATTCCTCTAGTATTTTTATGGTTTCCCGTCTTATGTTTAAGTCCTGTATCCATTTTGAGTTTATTTTTGTGTATGGCGTAAGTGGGTGAACTAGCTTCATTTTTTTGCATGTATCTGTCCAATTTTCCCAACACCATTTATTGAAGAGACTGTCTTTATTCCATTGTATGTTCATGCCTCCTTTGTCAAATATTAATTGAGCATAGTGGTTTGGGTCAATATGTGGATTCTCTATTCTGTTCCATTGATCTATATGTCTGTTCTTGTGCCAGTACCAGGCTGTTTTGAGAACAGTGGCTTTGAAATACAGCTTGAAATCTGGTATTGAGATCCCTCCTACTTTATTCTTCTTTCTCAGGATTGCTGTGGCTATTCGGGGTCTTTTTTTATTCCAGATGAATTTTTGGAGAGTTCTTTCAAGATCTGTGAAATATGTTGTTGGTATTTTAATGGGGAGTGTATTGAATCTGTAGATTGCTTTGTGTAGTATGGACATTTTAATGATGTTGATTCTACCAATCCATGAACATGGTATTTTCTTCCATCTGTTTACATCTTCCTCTATATCTTTTTTCAGTGTCCTGTAGTTTTCCGTGTATAGGTCTTTTACCTCCTTAGTTAAGTTTATTCCTAGGTATCTTAATTTTTTTGGTGCGATGGTAAATGGGATTGCCTTTTTAGTCTCTCTGTCTGTAAGTTCACTATTGGTGTATAGAAAGGCCATAGATTTCTTGGCGTTAATTTTGTATCCTGCTACATTGCCGAATTCATTTATTAAATCTATTAGTATTTTGACAGAGTCTTTCGGATTTTTTATGTACAATATCAGGTCGTCTGCAAATAAAGACAGCTTTACTTGTTCTTTTTCAATTTGGATGCCTTTTATTTCTTCTTCTTGTCTAATTGTGATGGCTAATACTTCCAGTACTATGTCAAACAGGAGTGGTGAGAGTGGGCATCCCTGTCTTGTGCCTGTTCTTAGGGGAAATGTTTTTAGTTTTTGTCCATTGAGTATGATGTTTGCTGTGGTTTATCATATATAGCTTTTATTATGTTGAGGTATGAGCCTTCTATTCCCACCTTGTTGAGATTTCTTAACAAGAAAGGGTGTTGGATTTTGTCAAATGCTTTTTCTGCATCAATTGATATGACTATGTGATTTTTATCTCTCAATTTGTTGATGTGATGTATCACGTTTATTGATTTGCGGATATTGTACCCTCCTTGCATTCCTGGGATAAATCCTACTTTGTCATGGTGTATGATCTTTCTGATGTACTGCTGGAGCCTATTTGCTAGAATTTTGTTGAGGATTTTGGCATCTATGTTCATGAGGGATATTGGTCTGTAATTCTCTTTCATTGTGTTGTCTCTATCTGGTTTTGGTATTAGGGTGATGCTGGCTTCAGAGAAGGAGCTTGGAAGTGTTCCATCCTCTTGAATTTTTTGGAGTAGTCTGAGGAGGATAGGTTTTAGTTCTTCCTTGAATGTTTGGTAAAACTCTCCTGTGAAGCCATCAGGCCCCGGGCTTTTGTTTCCCGGAAGCTTTTTGATGACTGCTTCAATTTCGTCCATAGTTATCAACCTATTGAGCTGATTAGATTCTTCTTGATTGATTTTTGGAAGTTTATATTTTTCTAGGAATATGTCCATTTCCTCCAGGTTGTCCACTTTGTTGGAATAGAGTTGTTCGTAGTATTTTGTGACAATCCTTTGTATCTCAGCGGGGTCTGTTGTTATTTCACCTCTTTCATTTCTGATTTTGTTTATCTGGGTAATCTCTCTTTGCTTCTTGGTGAGCCTTGCTAGAGGTCCATCAATCTTGTTTATCCTTTCAAAGTACCAGCTCTTGGTTTTGTTGAACTTTTGTATCATTTCTTTGGTTTCTATGTCATTTATCTCCGCTCTGATCTTTGTTATTTCCTTTCTTCTGGTTACACTGGATTTTTCTGGCTGCTCTTTTTCTAGCTCTTTGAGTTGTAGGGTTAGGTAATTTATTACCATTGTTTCTTTTTTTTTGCAATAGGCTTGTAGAGCTATGAACTTCCCTCTCAAGACCGCTTTCGCTGTGTCCCATAAATTTTGGATTGTTGTATTTTCATTGTCATTTGTTTCCATGATGTTTTTTATTTCTTCCTTGATCTCTCTGGTGACCCAGTCCTTGTTTAATAGCATGCTGTTTAGTCTCCATGTGTTTGATTTCTTTGGGTTTTTTTTATTGTAGTTGATTTCCAGTTTTATGCCACTGTGATCTGAGAAGATGCTTGATATAATTTCTATCTTCTTGAATTTGAAGAGACTTTGCCTGTGACCCAGCATGTGGTCTATCTTTGAAAATGACCCATGTGCACTTGAGAAGAATGTATATTCTATGGCTTTGTGGTGAAATGTTCTGAAGATGTCAATTAATTCCATCTGGTCTAGTGAGTCATTTAGGATTGCTGTTTCTTTGCTGATTTTTTTTTAGAGAATTTGTCCAATGGTGATAGTGGGGTATTGAAGTCTCCTACTATGATTGTATTGCTATTAATCTCTCCCTTGATATCTTCCAGGAGTTTTTTTTATGTATTTGAGTGCTCCTATATTGGGAGCGTATATGTTTACCAGAATATTTCTTCTTGTTGGATTTCTCCCTTTAGTATTATGAAGTGGCCTTCCTTATCTCTTGTTATGGCATTTACTTTGAGGTCTATTTTGTCAGATATAAGTATTGCTACCCCAACTTTTTTTTTCATTTCCATTTGCCTGAAAGATATTTTTCCATCCCTTCACTTTCAATCTGTGTGAGTCTCTTGTTCTGAGGTGGGTCTCTTGTAGACAGTATATATATGGGTCATGTTTTTTTATCCATTCAGCCACTCGATGTCTTTTGATTGGAGCATTTAGTTCGTTTATATTTATAGTTATTACTGAACGGTATTTGTTTGTAGTCATATCTATTTTTGTATCTGTATTCCTTCTTACCTGTTTATTTCATCTTTTTTTAGCAATTCTTGCATTGCTGGTTTGGTGGTGATAAACTCCCTGAGCCTTTTTTTTTGTCTGCGAAGCTCCTGGTTTCCCCTTCAATTTTGATTGATAGTCTTGCTGGATATAGTATTCTTGGATTCAGTGCTTTGCTTTGCAACACTTTGTATACCTCCTTCCATTCTCTTCTAGCTTGTTGTGTTTCTGTTGAGTAATCATTTGACAATCTGATGGGTGTTCCTTTGTAGGTAACTCTCTGTCACTCTCTTGCTGCCTTTAACACTATCATTTATATTTGCCATTGAAATTATGACATGTCTTGGTGTGGGTCTTTTGGGGTTGATCCTGCTTGGGACTCTCTGTACTTGCGTAACTTTTATCTTTCCCATATCCGGGAAGTTTTCTGTCATTATTTCTTCAAATAGATTTTCTAATCCCTTCTGCTCTTCTTGTCCTTCTGGCAGCCCTATTATACTCATGTTACTTCGTTTCATGTTGTCCTGAAGCTGCCTTAGGCTTTCCTCCCGCTTTTTAATTTTTTTTCTCCAATTGCTGTTCAGATTGAGCTTGTTTCTGTACCTGATCTTCTAACTCACTAATTCAGTCCTCTGCTTCTTGTAGTCTACTGTTGAAACTTTCCATGGTGTTTTTGATTGTAGGTATATCACTTTTCATTTCTTCCTGATTCTTACATAAGTTGTTGATTTTCTCATCCATCCGATGTATAAATTCCACGACCATTACTCTGAACTCCTTTTCGGTCATGTTGCAAGCTTCAGTTTCACTAATTTCCTTTCTTGGCAACTCCACTATTTCTTTCCTCTGTGAGTTATTTTGTTTCCCCATTCTAGCTATCACCAGAAAGCTCAAGCTTCCGTTTGCGTGTACCTGGGCTGTGTGCTGTGGGGACTTCGCTCCACCCGAGTTTCACTGAAGTGCTCTGACACTAGGACGTGTGGCTGCCTTTGGTTGGTGGGAACCAGACTTGCCCAGGGTCAGTGTCCCCTGTGTTCCGTGTGGTCTTGTGTGTTCACTTAGAATCAGGGGCCCTGTCTGCACCACACTGTTGGTATGTGCCGAAAATGAGATCCTTAGCATGTGCCAGGAGTCAGAGTTTCCCTGTGTCTGCACCAAGAATCGAGTGTCAGAGTCTCTGTTGCCTCGTGCGGTTTCTCGTTGAGAATCAGGGTCCCTGTGTGTGCATGCACCAACAATTGGGGTTGCTGGCTCTTAGTGTGAATGCGCTGTGAGTCAGGGATCCCAGGCAGCTGTGTCTGGCCTGCCAAATTCCCTGAAGTGGAGCTGCATCCTGTGTGTGCTTTCTCTACTGAGCCAAACCGGCTAGGGTGCACACTCTGAATTTCCTGAAGGTGAGCTGGCTCCGTGGACTCTCCCAGATTCCCCGAAGGGGGGCGGAGTCCGTCCTGCGCGCCAAATTCCCCAAAGGTGAAGCCCCTCTGTGCAAGCTCTATGATTCCCCGAAGGGGAAGATGTAACCCGCAAGCCAAATTCCCCCATATTCCCCGAAGGGGAGCCCTCTGTGCGCACTGACAGATTTCCCCAACAAGGAGCTGCGTCTGTCCCATGCGCCAACTTCCAACTTCCGTAAGAGGAGCACGTCCCAGCGCAAAGCTCTGCAGCTAGGGCAAGGGGCAGGTCTATCGGTTACTATGGCGCTATCCATGAGCCTGCAGGGAGGGGCATAGGCTCTTTGACTCACGGAAATCTGCTGGTAAGTCTGGATTCTTGTTGTTTGTTGGTCTGAAGCTGTGATAGCAGTTCTCTGTCCCACGTGGCTGCAGGGTCCTGGTTTGTGTCAGACGCCAGGATACTAGTCTCAGGCAGCTCTGTTTCTCAAGATGGCGTGGTCTCCGAGTCCGCACCAGCCGCCGAGAAGTGTCCGCTTTGTGCGCGGGGCTCTGCTGTCTAGGACTGCCCGGTTAGGCAGCCCCTTGGAAGACCTGCAGAATCTAACTGACCGTAGCTCATACACACACACACACACCACACGTCTACACTCTCCTCTATGGATTCCTCACTCACACTCTCTCTTTCCCTACCTTCCTGCCGGTCACCATCTTTTTTCTCTTGCCGAGAATATGTTTGTATATTTTCAGAAAACAACTCCGAGACCATGTGGATTCCAGCAACAGAGAGGAATCGGCAGGACTACTCCAGCCATGAAGACAGAAGAGAAGCAGTTGAGAAATGGAAGTCGCTGACGTTGCCTTGCCATACTAGCAATTAGCAGCTGTGTGTCAGTGCAGCTTGCACAGGACCAAACCAGAGAGAATCGGACCTGAATTACCACCATTTGTCCACCATCCAGAACTGAAATGTCATTGCTGACATGTACACATAAGGAACTGTCTGACATTGAAATTGGGTCTCAAAAGAACTTTTGGCCCAGAAAGAAACTCACTACAGACTGATTCATTTGCCTGTCAGCATAATCATTATTGCTTGTCTCATTTTCGGTTCTTATAAGTATATTTCTAATAACACATGATCTCACTCATCTAGGGGAAATAATGAACAACATAGACTGATGAACAAGAACAGACCCATAAACAAGGAGGCATGGATCAGATTGTTGGGCCTAAGAGGGAGGGTAGGGGAGCGTGGGGGTAAAGTGGAGAGATCAACCCAAGGACTTGTGTGCATGCATATGAGCTTAACCAGTGGTTAAGGTCAACAGGGGGGTGGGGGCATTCATGGGGAGGGGTGTGGGATGGGAATGGGGGGATAAGGACAAATATGTGATACCTTAATCAATAAATAAATTAATTAAAAAAAAGGCTTTGGGTACATTCCAAATTTGGGATGTACAAGGGTTCTGTTTTCTTCACATCCTCACCAAAACTTGTTATTCTTGTCTTTTTGATAATAGTCATTCAAATAGGTGTGAGGTGATATCTCATTGTGGATTTGATTTGCATTTCTCTGATGATTTGTGATATTGAGCATCTTTACATATTCCCGTTGGCCATCTCTATATCTTCTTTCAAAAAATGTTTATTCAAATCCTCTGCCCATTTTTAAAAAATATATATTTTTATTTATTTCAGAGAGGAAGTGGCAGGGAAAGATAAATTGAAACGTCAATGATGAGAGAGAATCATTGATCGGCTGCCTCCTGCGCGCCCCCTACTGGGGATTGAGCCTGCAACCCGGGCATGTGCCCTTGACCGGAATCGAGCCCGGGACCTTTCAGTTTGCGGGCCAGCACTCTATCCACTGAGCCAAACCAGCTAGGGCCCCCTGCCCATTTTTCAATTGGATTTTTTTGCTGTTGAGTTGTATGAGTACTTCATATATTTGATTATAATTTCCTTACCAGATATGATTTGCGATTTTTTCTCCTGTTAAGTAGGTTGCATTTTGCTGATGATTTCATTTTCTGTTTAGAATCTTTTTAGTCTGATGTCATCCCACTCATTAAGACTGATGTCAGTGAGCTTACTACCTACATTTTCTTAGAGGAGTTTTATTGTTTTAAGTCTTATGTTCAAGTCTTTGATTCATTTGAGTTAATTTTTGTGTGTGGTGTAAGATTGTAGTCTAATTTCATTCTTTTGCATGTGACTGTTTAGTTTTCTCTACACTATTTATTGAGGAGACTGTCCTTTCCTCATTGTATGTTTTTGCTTTCTTTGTCATAAATAAATTGACCATATATACATGAGCTTAAAAATAAATAAATAAATAAATAAATAAATAAATAAATAAATAAATAAATAAAATCATATCAAAAAGCTTCAGGGATCACAATGATATGAAACTAGAAAAAAATAAAAAAAAAAACTTAATACATTGAAGCTAAATAGCATGCTATTAAAAAATGATTTGTTTACCAATGAGATCAAGGAAGAAATAATAACTTACCTGGAAACAAATGAAAATGAAGACACAATAACCCTCAGCCTATGGACACAATAAAAGCAGTTGAGAGAGGGGATTTCATAGCATTTCAAGTCTACCTCAAGAAGCAAGAAAAATCTCAAATATCCAATCTAACCCAACACCTAAAAGAACTAGTAAAAGAACAACAAACAAAACCCAGAGGAAGTAGAAGGAAGGGAATAATAGTGATTACAGTGGAAATAAATGACCTAGAGACTGAAAAGAAAAAAACCCAGTTCAAAAGATTAATGACACTTTGAAAAGATAAACAAGATTGATGAACCTTTAACCCTTTGCACTCGCTTGCTTTTTTCTCTATTCCTTTATTCTAATCGGGATTTAATTTTTTAAATACCCCAGATTTTACAAAGCGTGGCAGTAGAATAAAAAACTGGAGTTTCTTTTCATACAAACTTATTTATTTGGATTTTTTAATATTTCAAATTATTGATACATTCAAAGAGGATAAAAAGAGCTGCTACTGATGCTAACCGTGTTGAGTCACACTCGACATCCGAGTGCAAAAGATTAAGATCATATATGGGAGAAACGAAGATGGCGGCCTTGCACAACACTTCAAAACTACAATTAAAAGACAAAACAGACATCATCCAGAACCACAGGAAGGATGGCTGAGTGGAAATTCTACAACTAGAAGGAAAGAGAATAGCACACTGAGACTCAGAGGAGGTGCGGAAGTAAAGTGCAGAGGTATGGAGGTGAGCACATGAGGAAAAGGCTGGCAACTGAGTATGCGGTTGTCTTTCTCAATTGGGAGGGAGACACAAGCTCCTGGCTACTCTGAACTCCAGTTCCAGGCAAGACTCTGGGGACCCAGACTCATGCAGGGAAAACTGGATTGTCTGGCATCAGGCGGAACCCGAGGGTGGCTTTCTCTCAGAGGTGCTTGAAGTGATTACTGTGGGATACTGAGACCCAGGCCTCTTAGGGCAAGGCTGAGGATCTGCCATTGCTGTTTGCTCCGCCCTGTGGATTTCCTGAGACCCCGCCCCACCCACGCTGTGAGCAGAGGCTTTTGCATATGAATGGCTTGGCCCTTTGCAATCCAAAATTACCTAACAAACTGCAGCTGGGTCAGAGAGACCCAGAACATTCAAAAGAAGGCCCAAGGCCCCACAGCAGCTTGCACTGCTTCACAGCTGGGCTTCATCTGGGCACCTCCAAACCCCAAACAAAGAAGAGGAATCTGCAGATCTCTCCATAGCTCCTGATTAATGGATTCAGGCAGAGGCTAAATTAGCACCTCCTTAGAGAGCCAAGAGCAAGTGTACCCAATGGTCACAGTGAGACCATACAGATTACAACTCCTCAGATTCATAAGGGACACACTCAGGGGGCAGACTCAGTGAGCACCAAAGCCCCACTGAAGCAAGTCTTGCCCCATAAGGGTGTCTCCAACACAGAAGTTCTCCCATCGTAGACCCAGCTGATTCTTACAGCCAATTGGCCTGGAGGTCAATTCCTCCCAGTGATACCAACAACAATCAAGGCTTAACTACAACAAGACTGTGCACACAGCTCACAAAGGGGTGCACCTAGAGTGTCCACCTCAGGTAATTAGGGAGACTGAGCCACTGGGCCCTATAGGACACCTAGCACACAAAGCCATGCTATCAACACAGGGAATCAGCCAAAATGCTGAGACAAAGAAACAGGTCACAAATGATAGAAATGGAGGAAATCAAACTACTGGATAGAGTTCAAAACCACTGTTATAAGGTTTTTCAAGAATTTTCTAGAAACCACGTATAAATTTAGTGAGACCCTTGAGGATATGAAAAAGGACCAACTAGAAATTAAGCATACATTGACTAAAATAAAAAAATAATATACAGAGATCCAACAGCAGACTAGAGGATCACAAGAATCAAGTCAAAGATTTGAAATACGAAGAAGCAAAAAATTCCCAACCAGAAAAGCAAAAAGAAAAAATAATTCAAATATATGCAGATAGTGTAAGGGGCCTGTGGGACAATTTCAAGTATACCAGCATCTTAATTATGGGGGTGCCAGAAGAAGAGAGAGAGCACGATATTGAAATCCTATTTGAAGAAATAATGACAGAAAACTTCCCCCACCTGGTGAAAGAAATAGACTTATGAGTCCAGGAAGCGCAGAGAACCCTGAACAAAAGGAATCCAAAGAGGAGCACACCAAGACACATCATAATTAAAATGCCAAGAGCAAAAGACAAAGAGAGAATCTTAAAAGCAGCAAGAGAAAAACAGTTTGTTACCTACAAGGGAGAACCTATACGATTGTCAGCTAATTTCTCAACAGAAACTATGCAGGCCAGAAGGGAGTGGCAAGACATATTCAAAGTGATGGATAGCAAGAACCTACAACCAAGATTACTCTACCCAGCAAATATATCATTCAGAATTAAAGGTCAGATAAAGAGCTTCACAGATAAGAAAAAGCTAAAGGAGTTCATCACTGCCAAACCAGTATTATATGAAACTAGAGGCCCAGTGCACGAAATTCATGCATGGAGGGGGTTTGTCCCTTAGCCCAGCCTGTACCCTCTCCAATCTGGGACATCCCTCTCACAATCCAGGACTGCTGGCTCCCAACTGCTTGCCTGCCTGCCTTCCTGATTGCCCCTAGCCGCTTCTGCCTGCCAGCCTGATCACCCCCTAACCACTCCGCTGCCAGCCTGTTTGCCCCCAACTTCCCTCCTCTGCCGGCCTGGTCACCCCTAACTGCCCTCTCCTGCAGGGTTGATCACCTCCAACTGCCCTCCCTTGCAGGCCTGGTCCCTCTCAACTGCCCTCCCTTTTAGGCCTGGTCCTTCTCAACTGCCCTCCCTTGCAGGACGGGTGCCTCCCAACTGCCCTCTCCTGCTGGCCATCTTGTGGTGGCCATCTTGTGTCCACATGGGGCAGGATCTTTGACCACATGGGGGCAGCTATATTGTGTGTTGCAGTGATGATCAATCTGCATATTACTGTTTTATTAGATAGGATAGAGGCCTGGTACAGGGGTGGGGGCCAGCTGGTTTGCCCTGAAGGGTGTCCCTGATCAGGGTGGGGTTCCCTTGTGGTGTGGGGCGGCCTGAGCGAGGGGCCTGTGGTGGTTTGCAGGCCAGCCACGCCCCCTAGCAACCCAAGCGCAGGCCCTGGTATCTGGAATTTATTTTCCTTCTACAATTTAAACTTTGTAGCCTGGAGCAGAGCCAAGCCTGGGGCTCCCTTCGCGGCTGGCAGCCATTTCTGTTGGGTTTATAATTGAAACTTTGTAGATTAAGCGGGTGAGCCTGGCCAGGGTGTGCAGAAAGCTTTGCTTCCCCTGTTGCTGCCAGCAACCCTGGCCTGCTCTCTCAAGCTCCGTTCTGCCGCCATTTCTGTTTGAATTTGTTTACCTTCTATAATTGAAACTTTGTAGCTTGAGTGGAGGCTTAGGCCTGGCAAGGGCAGGCGGAAAGCTTGGCTTCCTCTGTTACCTAAGAAACCTTGCTCTCTGTGGCTGTAGCCATGTTGGTTGGGTTAATTTGCATGCTCGCTTTGATTGGATGGTGGGCGTGGCTTGTGGGTGTGTTGGAGGTATGGTCAATTTGCATATTTGTCTATTATTAGGTAGGATGCTGAAAGGTATTCTTTAAGAAGGGGAAGAAGAAAAGGTAAAGATAAAAATTATGAAGAACAAATACATATCTATCAACAAGTGCATCTAAAAATCAAGTGAATAAATAATCTGATGAACAGAATAAACTGAATATAATAGAATCATGGGCATATAAAGGGAGTGGACTGACAATTCTTGAGGGGAAAGGGGTGTCGGGGGTGCAGGAAGAGTCTGGACAAAAATTGTACACCTATGAATGAAGACAGTGTGTGGGGGGTAAGGGCAGAGGGTGGGATGGGAACCAGGTGGAAGGGAGCTATGGGGGGAAAAAGAGGAACAACTGTAATAATCTGAACAATAAAGATTTACTTAAAAAAAAAGACCATATATGATTAAACCCCAGAGTTCTCAGTGGGAAACCCCCACAGCTGAGATATTGCTCTGGAATTTCAGCTGCCCTCTGTTTGCGCCCAGCCAGCCCTTTCCTGCCTCTGTCCCTCCTACCAGTCTCTATGCTATCTCCACTTTCAGTCCTTGGTTACAAGGGTTCTCTCCAGTGAGTCTTCTGTTGATCATTCAGGAAGTTTTTGTGTATTTTAGTTGTAATTCCAGTTTGTTCCTTGGAGCATGTCCATGCATCATCCACTTACTCCACCACCATTTTTAATCTATCCCTATGTTATATTTTAAAGTTAAGAAAGTGGACCTAAAAATTCTCATCACAAGAAAAAACATTTTTATCTATATGAGGTGATGGATGCTATTTAAATTTATCGTGGTAATCATTTCACAATGTATGTAAGTTACATCATTATGGTGTAAACCTTGATATTTTAGACTGCTGTATGTCATTTATAGTTCAATAAAACTGGAAGGCATATGTTCACTTGAATCACAAACCTCAAAAAAGTAATTTATTTAATTTATTACTTAAAAATATTAGAAATAAAACATTTTTATATTGCACTTTTGAAAATATGATGTAACTGCCAGGACAATCTAAATTCAGGAAATATGTGACATCCTTTGATATTTACACATGCCCCAATTGTGAAAATTGATGCATATGACAAAGAGCATGTGAGAACAGTACACAGAACTTTATTCTTACAAATTTCAGTTACTGTTCAACTTTCCATGAGATGATAGCAACCATATTCCTGCCACACTGATGGCAATCTCTACAGATGGGTGTATTGTCAACAGCTTACTGTGATTTTCAACACTTCTAAAAACATTATCAGAAGTTGTTGTTAGCTTACTTTTTATATTCTTGTTTCTTTTGTACATCCCAGGTTAGGACCCACTGTAATTCAAGATTATAATTAACCTCAGGTCTTCCTGTATTGGAAAAAGAACCACTTTCCCAGATTTGCTGAAATAAGAGTTTGGTGCAGTTTTCCTGAGTGTTATGAATAATGATTGATTCCCTAAGGGATGTAGCTACCATATTTAAATCCTTACGCAAATTATGAAATCCATTATAAAATCTATTGACTGGAAAGGGCTGGTTCCAATTCTTTGAGAGCCTTTGGATTTTTTAAAAACAAGTTTAGTAAATAAATATTTGTAGCAGAATACTGTCAGAGGAATCTCATCTATCTGGAAATCTAATGTTGTTTATAAAAAAAATCATGAACGCACTCTAGCCTGGAAATGCCGGAGGAGGCGAGAGCATGCAGTTCATGGGGAAATCATCAGGCAGGAGCACCCAGCTCCTCCCATTGTCCACAGAGCTCAGAACCCTTGCTGCTCAGTGTCTGCCTGATCTAATGGGCGAAGCCACAATGCGTGCTCTGACCACGAGCAGTTCACATGGGTACAGTGCTGCTGCACCCTGGCTCCTTAGGGAGAGACACTTCCATGCCTTGCACCCTCAGAAACTCCTGCCTGCAGGGGTGAGATTTGAATCCCTTGGCCCGGCTTTATCTGGAGAGCAGCGTCTCCTACTGGGAAGACCCCTGGTCCAGGAGCCAGAAGCAGCTGTCCAGCTCTCCCTTTGGCATCTTAGTGCTTGCAGTCAGGTTACTAGAGGCTTTGATTTCTTTGATATCTAAAAGCAGCCAGTTGCGGGAAAAACGAAGATGTCTGTCAACGAAAAGGCAGACTGCAAGATAGTGTGTGAATGAGAAAACAAAGGGAGAGTGTGTGGTTACACAGGGAGTATTTGTTGGTGAGTTGAGGGACAGCTATACTCCAGGGGATTGTAGGGGATTATCGAACGGGGATCCCCTGACCAGACAGCCCCCACTGCTGCTGGGTTCCCTCCCGAAGCGACCAGCTCAGAATTGGAGACTGCGCCATCTTGAAGGAAAAGTGGATGTTGTCGGGAACCTGAAAACCCCGGGGAATCTACAACTAAGGCACCTACCTAACAGCTGCAAACCCGAAAACACCAGACGGTCCCCAATTGGCGCAAGCACTTGGATTCAGAGGAGCTCTACACTCCCCAATGAAAAGGACAGATTTCACCTGGGATAGTGAGGTCTGTGATCACAGCAGGAGAAATGCACACGCAGGAGCTGGAGACCTGGAGAAGTCTGCGCTTATAAAAATCCTTGGCTGTTGGGGTTGGTGTGATCCGTGAATGTGGAAGGGGGTCCACAGAGCTGCTAACAGAAGGGAACTCTAAAAAGCAACCCATTTTGATCTGGGCGCGAAAAGACAGCCTAAAATTTTTAAAAGTGCGCCGGCTGCTTAGACTCAAGGGGAAAAAAGACTGCACAGACTTCCTCGCAGCCCCGGAGTTGGCACACTTAACTCTGGCTCTTTTTTGTTTTTCTTTTTCCTCTTTAAATCCTTGCTTGTGATTACTAAGCCCAATACATAGGCTCACCCAACTGGGGACATTCTAAGAGACTACAAGGGAAGGTTGTTTTTCTGGAACCTGGGGATCAGAGCAGGGAATAACCATCAGAGAAACAGCTCTGGTGCAACCCACTCCCCAAACTGGTATTAAGTACCACAGGGAAAATAAATTCTAAACACTAGCTAGAGAGGACCTATAGACCCGGAGGTCAATCCAGAAACACTGCCACTGAGGTTGAATCACAAATTGACTCTTGTATAAACACAAACAGCCTGCTTAAAAATCAGGACTGACTTACAACACTAAGGAGCAGTGGAATGCAGGGAATGTCAATACTGCCCTGACTAGGAAACAGGCATGCCAAACAGAACAGTAGAGGAAGTGAATGACCTTCACTATTGCACATTTTTATTTTTATTTTTTTCATCTTTTACTTAAGAAACAAATTTTTTTCCTCACTTGATTTTAACTTTTTAACTATTACATTTTTATTTTCAATCAGTTTCTAGAAAAAAAAATAAAAAACAGGAGGAGAGCCTAAGGGAACTTTGGGACAACACGAAACAAAACAACATCCACATAATAGGGTGACAGAAGGAGAAGAAACTAAGCAAAGAATAGAAAACCTGTTTGAAGAAATAATGACAGAGAACTTCCCTAATGTAGGGAAGAAAAAACCCACACAAATCCAAGAAGCTCACAGAGTCTCAAGCAAAATGAACCCCAAAAGACCGACGCCAAGGCACATTATAATTAAATTGGCAAACACCAATGACAAAGTAAGAATGTTTTTTTTAATTTCTTTATTGATTAAGGTATCACATATTTGTCCTCGTCCCCCCGTTCCCATCCCATCCCCCTCCCCACACATGCCCCCACCCCCCTGTTGTCCTTAACCACCTGTTACACTCACATGTCTGCACACAAGTCCTTTGGTTGATCTACCCCTTTACCCCCACCCTTCCCTACCCTCCCCCCGAGGCCCGACAGTCTGATCCATGCCTCCTTGTTTATGGGTCTGTTCTTGTTCATCAGTCTATGCTGTTCATTATTTCCCCTAGATGAGTGAGATCATGTGCTATTAGAAATACACTTATAAGAACTGAAAATGAGACAAGCAATAATGGTTATGGTGACAGGCAAATGAATCGGTCTGTAGTGAGTTTCTTTCTGGGCCAACAGTTCTTTTGAGACCCAATTTCAATGTCCAACAGTTCCTTATGTGTACATGTCAGCACTGACATTTCAGTTCTGGATGGTGGACAAATGGTGGTAATGCAGGTCTGACTCTGTCTGGTTTGGTCCTGGGCAATCTGCAGTGATGCACAGCTGCTAATTGCTAGTATGGGAAGGCCACATCAGCGTCTTCCATCTCTGGACTGCTTCTCTTCTGTCTTCATGGCTGGAGTAGTCCTGTCGATTCCTCTCTTGCTAGAATCCAGATGGTCTCGGAGTTGTTTTCTGAAAATATACAAACATATTCTCGACCAAAAGTTAATGAAGGAATATTTTCTATAAATTTGACTGGGGATCCTTTTTCAATTTTTGCCCAAATGATTTTCCTCTGGCTTGTTTTGTCACCTTGTGTGTTTTTCATGGGTGTCTTGCTTTTAGCCTTACAATTAATTTTCTAAAGTATTAATTTTCTAGATGTAATTTACTTACAGGATATTTTTCCTTACATGATATTCCTCTACCATCCCCTCCTTTTTTGATTTAAATGTTAGGAGGCTTTTGAAAATTTTATAATGTAGTCTTGATGGCTTTTAAATTTTAATTTTTTGCACTATAATATTACTGTTTTAGGTTCATTATATGGTGCACAATTTTATCGTGAGATGAAGTACCAATAAAAATTTTAGTCAACACTTTAGGAACACCTTTTTGTCCAGTACAATTATTTCTTCTAGAATATTCACTTGTTTCAACTAGTCAATTTAAATTTGCCTGAAAACTTGACTACTATTTTACTGTCAAATTTATTACTCTAACAATAATCTTGTTTTAACCTGTAAATATTGGTGGAAGGGATTATTTGCCTTCTTGAGTAGGTCCTGAGCATTCCTGGTGGTAGGCTGGATTTAGATATCGTAAACCCACTTCCCCACAACATGGGTACAAGACAACTCAAACAATTCTTGTTGGAGTGAGAGGGCAGCTGCTGTCGGCCAAGTCTCTGTCGCTCATCTGGGTCCTGAACTGAGCTGGGCATGGGAAGCATGAAGCAGCCATGGGGGCAGGAGACCTCCCTCAGAAGGGGCTAGGATTCAGGCCCCTGCAATGTTGGGGGGGTGAGGGTCTGTGCCCCACCTCTGTTGATCCCCAAATTCTCTCCTGATGGCCCCTCTGCGACTGTGCCTGTATTAGGTTGTTCCTTCCTTGAGGAATCTTACCCGTCTCTGGCTAACCAGCCATCCTCCAGGGCCAAGCAGGGTGACGTGAGGTTCAGTTTTGTCTCCTTGGTAGCCTATGCCCCCGTGGCCTCCATGCCCATCTCCTGTCTTGGGATCCCCTCGCCTGCTGGCGGGGCCTCAGCACTGATCACATATCTTTTGGAACCCGGGTTTCTTCTCCAGGGAGGGCTCAGTTCGCCCCACTGGGTGAGAGACAGATCCATGGCACCAGCCATAATGAGACTTCAACCTTGACATGAACAGAGAGCTCATGCAACAGCTGTGAGCAATTGAATTATGTCAAGAGGGTCTCTCTTGGCTTAAAGGGTAAGAGGGACCAATATAGAATGCTCAGGTGCCCTCCCAGGAGTCCCTCCACACAACGAAAAGGGTTAAATCCTTACATGTCCTTTTTAAATTGCTGCCAGACATTCCAAGAATTAGTTTGTACGTTTGCTTGGGATAATTGTATATTATGCTGTAGTAATTCTAAAGTATCAAGAGATGTGTTAAGTTTGTCTCCAAGCACCAAACAGATGACTTTTTTTTTTTTTATCCCCAAGGGTGCGAGGAACTATTATAAGTACTGGGGGTGATCCAAATCTGGGAATA
Source organism: Eptesicus fuscus (assembly GCF_027574615.1). Taxonomy (NCBI): domain Eukaryota; kingdom Metazoa; phylum Chordata; class Mammalia; order Chiroptera; family Vespertilionidae; genus Eptesicus; species Eptesicus fuscus. The sequence goes on along the minus strand of NC_072473.1, from coordinate 59,047,283 downwards.
AATTTTAATGATAGTGTAGAATAATATCATGTAAGGATATTCTTTGTTCTCATCCATGGGAATTCCCTTTCAAACTGGCTGTCCGTTTCTTTTTATGTAGACAAGGTCTTAGTTACATTTTCTGCACCTCTACCGGGGGCACGTAGTGATAGTAGTGACACCCTTTCTTTGGTGTCCACACAAGCCAGAAACCTCTCTTTAATTGTACACACAAAGGGGCATTGTTTTGATTTTGTGTCATACAAAAGGGAAGCTGGGTGGAGACCCCTGTGTATTTATACTTTCTTGTCCCACCCATGGGTCTCCTATATGTCCAGGGTGTTTGGTATTATTGGTAACTATATTAGTCAGGGGATCAGCCCACATAAGGGGTCTTACCCATGAAGGGTCAGGAGCATAAGATCAAAATACTTACCCTCTTGTCCCAGGTAAAATTACCGTACATCTGATGATTGCTAGCATGGCTAGAAAGGCGTTCTCAGGCATTCTTGGTTTCTGGTTATCTCACAATTTCTTCCCTGAGGTTTGACGTTCTGATTGATGTTTCTCTGTTTCTGGATCTATTTTCTCCCCATCAGTTTATATTGTTCATTATATTCCAAAAATGAGTGAGATCATGTGATATTTATCTTTCTCTGCCTGGCTTATTTCACTAAGCATAATGTTCTCCATCTCCGTCCATATTGTTGCAAATGGTAAGAGCTCCTTCTTTTTTACTGCAGCGTAGTATTCCATTGTGTAGATGTACCACAGTTTTTTAATCCACTCATCTGCTGATGGGCACTTAGGCTGTTTCCAAATCTTAGCTATGGTGAATTGTGCTGCTATGAACATAGGGGTGCATATATACTTTCTGATTGATGTTTCCAGTTTCTTGGGATATATTCCTAGAAGTGGGATCACTGGGTCAAATGGGAGTTCTATTTTTAGTTTTTTAAGGAACCTCCATACTGTTCTCCACAGTGGCTGCACCAGTCTGCATTCCCACCAATAGTGCATGAGGGTTCCTTTTTCTCCACATCCTCTCCAGCACTTCTCATTTGTTGACTTGATAATGGCCATTCTGACAGGTGTGAGGTGGTACCGCATTGTTGTTTTGATTTGCATATCTCTAATGATTAGTGATTTAGAGCAGGTTTTCATATGTCTCTTGGCCTTCCTTTTGTCTTCTTTCGAAAAGTGTCCATTTAGATCAGTTGCACATTTTTTGATTGGGTTGTTTAAGTTCTTTTTGTTAAGCTGTATGAGTTCCCTATAAATGTTGGAGATTAAACCCTTATCGTTGATATCATTGGCAAATATGTTCTCCCATGTAGTGGGCTTTCTTGTTGTTTTATTGATGGTTTCCTTTGCTGTGCAAAAGCTTTTTATTTTGATGTAATCCCATTTATTTATTTTCTCTTTAGCTTCCATTGTCCTAGGAGCAGTATCAGCGAAGAAGTTCTTTTGGCATATGTCTGAGATTTTTCTGCCTGTGGATTCCTCTAGTATTTTTATGGTTTCCTGTCTTATGTTTAAGTCCTTGATCCATTTTGAGTTTATTTTTGTGTATGGTGTAAGTTGGTGGTCTAGTTTCATTTTTTTGCATGTATATGTCCAATTTTCCCAACACCATTTATTGAAGAGACTGTCTTGACTCCATTGTATGTTCATGCCTCCTTTGTCAAATATTAATTGAGCATAGTGATTTGGATCTATTTCTGGGTTCTCTATTCTATTCCATTGATCTATATGTCTGTTCTTGTGCCAATACCAGGCAGTTTTGAGAACAGTGGCTTTGTAATACAACTTGAAATCTGGTATGGAGATCCCACCTACTTTGTTCTTCTTTCTCAGGATTGTTGTGGCTATTCGGGGTCTTTTTTTATTCCAGATGAATTTTTGGAAAGTTCGTTCTAGGTCTGTGAAGTATGCTGTTGGTATTTTAATGGGAAGTGCATTGAAATTATAGATTGCTTTGGGTAGTATGGACATTTTGATGATGTTGATTCTACAAATCCATGAACATGGTATGTTCTTCCATCTGCTTATGTCTTCTTCTATCTCTTTTTTCAGTGTTGTGTAGTTTTCCGCGTATAGGTCTTTTACCTCCTTAGTTAAGTTTATTCCTAGGTATCTTAATTTTTTTGGTGTGATGGTAAATGGGATTGCTTTTTTATTCTCTCTTTCTGTAAGTTCATTATTGGTGTATAAAAATGCCATAGATTTCTTAGCATTTATTTTGTATCCTGCTACTCTGCCGAATTCATTTATTAAGTCTAGTAATTTTTTGATGGAGTCTTTAGGGTTTTCTATATACAGTATCATGTCATCTGCAAATATGGACAGTATTACTTCTTCTTTTCCAATTTGGATGCCTTTTATTTCTTCTTCTTGTCTGATTGCAATGGCTAGTATTTCCTACACTATGTTGAACAGGAGTGGTGAGAGTGGTCATCCCTGTCTTGTTCCTGTTCTTAGGGGAAATGGTTTTAGTTTTTGCCCTTTGAGTATGATGTTGGCTGTGGGTTTGTCATATATGGCTTTTATTATGTTGAGGTATGATCCTTCTATTCCCAGCTTGCTGAGAGTTTTTATCAAGAAAGGGTGTTGGATTTTGTCAAATGCTTTTTCTGCATCAATTGATATGACTATATGGTTTTTATCTCTCAAGTTGTTTATGTGATGTATCACGTTTATTGATTTGCGAATATTGTACCATCCTTGCATCCCAGGGATAAACCCTACTTGGTCGTGGTTTATGATCTTTCTGATGTATTGCTGGATTCAAATTGCTAGAATTTTGTTGAGGATTTTGGCATCTATGTTCATGAGGGATATTGGCCTGTAATTCTCCTTCATTGTGTTATCTTTACCTGGTTTTGGTATTAGGGTGATTCTGGCTTCATAGAAGGAGCTTGGAAGTGTTCCTTCTTCTTGAATTTTCTGGAATAGTCTGAGGAGGATACGTTTTAGCTCTTCCTTGAATGTTTTATAAAACTCCCCTGTGAAGCCGTCTGGCCCCGGGCTTCTGTTTGCTGGAAGCTTTTTGATAACTTCTTTAATTTCTTCCATAGTTATCAGCCTATTGAGATTTTTAGTCTCTTCCTGAGTAAGTTTTGGAAGGTTGTGTTTTTCTAGGAATGTGTCCATTTCCTCCAGGTTGTCTAGTTTGTTGGAGTAGAATTGTTCATAGTATTTTTTGACAATCCTTTGTATTTCTGTGGGGTCTGTTGTTATTTCACCTCTTTCATTTCTGATTTTGTTTATTTGGGTCCTCTCTCTTTGTTTCTTGGTGAGCCTGGCTAGAGGTTCATCAATCTTGTTTATCCTTTCAAAGAACCAGCTCTTGGTTTTGTTGATCTTGTGTATTGATTTTTGGTCTCTATGTCATTCATTTCTGCTCTGATCTTTATTATTTCCTTTCTTCTGCTCACTGTGGGCTTTTCTTCTTGCTCCCTTTCTAATTCTTTGAGTTGTTGAGATAGATGATCTATTAACATTTTTTCTTGTTTTTTGAGGTAGGCCTGTAGAGCTATACATTTGCCTCTCAGGACTGCTTTCATTGTGTCCCATAGGATTTGCAATGTTGTGTTTTTATTGTCATTAGTTTCCAGGATGTTTTTAATTTCTTCTTTGATCTCACTGATAACCCAATCATTGTTTAGTCGCATGCTATTCAGTTTCCAAGTGTTTGAATTTTTTGGAATGTTTTTATTGTAGTTTATTTCTAATATTATTCCATTGTGGTCTGAGAAAATGCTTGATATGATTTCAATTTTTTTGAATTTGGGGAGACTTTGCTTGTTACCCAATATGTGGTCTATTTTTGAGAATGTCCCATGTGCACTTGAGAAAAACGTATATTCCCTGGCTTTGGGGTGAAATACTCTGAAGATGTCAATTAGGTCCATCTGATCTAGTGTGTCATTTAGAATTGCTGTTTCTTTGCTGATTTTTTGTCCAGAGGATTTATCCATTGATGTCAGTGGTGTATTAATGTCCCCTACTATGATTGTATTGATGTTGATCTCTCCCTTGATGTCTTCCAGCAGATTTTTTATGTATTTGGGCGCTCCTGTGTTGGGTGCATATACGTTTACCAGAGTTATATCTTCTTGCTGGATTGCTCCCTTTAGTATTATGTAGTGGCCTTCCTTATCTCTTATTAAAGCCTTTACTTTGAGGTCTATTTTATCTGATATAAGTATCGCAACCCCAGCTTTTTTCTCATTTCCATTTGCCTGAAAAATGTTTTTCCATCCCTTCACTCTCAGTCTGTGTGAGTCTTTTGCTCTAAGGTGGGTCTCTTGTAGACAGCAAATATATGGGTCATGTTTTCTTATCCATTCAGCTACCCTATGTCTTTTGATTGGTGCATTTAATCCTTTTACGTTTACTGTTATTATTGATAAGTACCTGTTTGTTAACATATTTTTCCTTAGTGTTTGTGTTTCTTCTTGCCTTTCTCTTTCTTCTTTTTACAGCAGCCCCTTTAGCATTTCTTGCATTGCTGGTTTGGTAGTGATGAACTCTCTTAGCCCTTTTTTGTCTGTGAAGCTTCTGATTCCACCTTCAATTTTGAATGATAGCCTTGCTTGGTATAGTATTCTTGGATTCAGTCCCTTGTTTTGCATCACTTTGTATATTTCATTCCATTCCCTTCTGGCCTGGTGTGTTTCTGTTGAAAATCAGTTGATATTCTGATAGGAGATCCCTTGTAGGTAACTTTCTGTTTCTCTCTGGCAGCCTTTAAGATTCTTTTTTTTTAATATATTTTTATTGATTTTTTTACAGAGAGGAAGAGAGAGGGATAGAGAGTTAGAAACATCGATGAAAGAGAATCAACGATCAGCTGCCTCTTGCACACCTCCTACTGGGGATGTGCCCGCAACCAAGGTACATGCCCTTGACCGGAATCGAACCTGAGACCCTTCAGTCCGCAGGTCGACGCTCTATCCACTGAGCCAAACCGGTTTCGGCAAGATTCTTGCTTTGTCCTTGGTGTTCGTCAATTTAATTATGATGTGTCTTGGTGTAGGTCTTTTGGGGTTCAACTTGTTTGGGACTCTGTGTACTTCTTGGACTTGGATAGTTTTTTTCTTGCCAATATCAGGGAAGTTTTCTGTCATTATTTCTTCTAATAGGTTTTCTATTCCTTGCTTCTGTTCCTCTCCTTCTTTTATCCCTATTATTCGAAGGTTGTTTCGTTTTGTGTTGTCCCGAAGCTCCCTTAGGCTCTCCTCTTGCTTTTTAAGTCTTCTTTCCAATTGCTGCTGTGTTTGTGTGTTTTTTCCTACCTTGTCTTCTAATTCGCTGATGCGGTCCTCAGCCTCTTCTACTCTACTCTTTAAGCCTTCCATTGTGTACTTTATTGCAGCTATGTCGTTCTTAATCTCCTCTTGGTTTCTTTTCATGTTGGTGACATTTTCATTCTGCTCCTTATAGCTCTCATTGAGTTGTGTGTATTTTTCTTCCATCTGTTTAAACATCCTTATAACGAATACTCTGAATTCTTTCTCTGTTAAGCTGCTAGCCTCAAGTTCATTTAACTCCCTTTCCGGCGATTCCTCTTTTTCCTTCCTTTGGGAATTTCCTTTCTGTCTCCCCATGTTTTCCTGTAATGTTTTAATTGTAGTTCCAATTGCTTTGCTACCCAGGATCTTTTGGTGATGGTGCTACTCGTATAATCACTCAGTTCTCCTGGGATTGGTAATCTAGTGTAGCTCCCTACTTGAGCTACTTGGGTTCTCTTGATGTAGGCCTGGAAGCTTGAGAGGCACAACTGTGGTGTCTAAAAGTCAGCAGCTTTGGAGTGGAGTGTCCCAGTTTTTGCTGCCTTGCACCCTTAAGTTGAAATCTCGCGTGTCCAGTGGGAACTGACAGTGGCACCCAGGAACCGTCTGTTGGGAGATCTCCCTGTGGCTCCCACTAGCACCCTGTGTGTATATGGGCTCAGGGTGCCTGCCTGTTGTATATTCCCTTCTGTGGAGGTGTGTTTGCAGGCGCACAGCTCTGACGCACTTTGAGGGACTCTGGCACTAAAGTTAGACAGCTAGGGTGTATGTGGGAAGTTATTCAGGATAAAGGAGTTCAGAGTTTTTGCTGTGGGGCAGCGCGTCCTTGGCTGTACAGAATCACACCCAGCAGGGGCCCAAAGCAGCTTTCCAGAGGACCCTGTGGATATATGGGCTCAGGGCGCCTTCCCCTGCTGTGGCCCTGAGTTTGCCAGCCCTGGAGTGTGCGCGAACTGGTGGCGCGCCCGCCAGCGCAAAGCTCTGAAGCCCCCTGGCACTGAAGTTGCACCGCAGAGGTGTCCCTGGGCAGTTATTTAGGAAGAGGCAGTTCAGAGATTCCACTGTAGGGCCGCGCACCCTTGACTGTGCAGAATCACCCCCTCAGGGGCTCTCAGTGGTTCCCCAGCACTTCCTGGGCAGTGGAGTGCCCGGGTGCCTATGGGCTGGGGAAGCAGTAAGTCCTGTGTTCCCACGCTGGGGAGGGGAAGGTTGTACTTACTGCTTTCAGCTGCGCACTTTTGGAGATGGAGGTCTCAGGGTTCGCGCTTCTGCTGCTGGGGTGGCAGGTCTTCTACTAGAGTGGCTGTAGTGACCAGGTTTGCTTCCGAGACCAGACTAGGTGGTGGTAAGGTTAGGATTCTAGTCTCTAGCAGTTCCGTTCTTAAAATGGCGGGGTCTCTGTGCCACTGGTGTCCTCCCTGGAGTGTTTGCAGCAGCCGCGGGGTTTTGCCAACCAGGACTGCCTGGATTGGATGCCCCCTGGAATAACTGCAGGGTCCAACTGTCCCTATTTCATTCACACACACACCCACACAGGTCCACACGCACCTCTGTCACTCCTTCACTCAATCACACGCTCACCCTACCTACCTACCTGCCGGTCGCCATCTTTCCATTGTTCAAAGTAAGAATCTTAAAAGCTGCCTAAGTGAGAAAGAAATTAACCTACAAAGGATCCCTCATCAGACTATCGACTGATTTCTCAACAGAAACACATCAGGCCAGAGGGAATGGAATGAAACATACAAAGTCATGCAAAGGAAGGGTCTGAATCCAAGAATACTGTACCCAGCAAGGCAATCAATCAAAATTGAAGGTGAAATTAGGACCTTCACAGACAAGAAAGGACTAAGGGAGTTTATTACCACCAAACCAGCAATGCAAGAAATGCTAAAGGGTCTGCTGTAAAAAAAAGATATAGGAAGCAAAAAAGGAACACAGGGATAAAGAATAAAAATGGCGACAAACAAATACCTATCAATAATAACTTTAAATGTAAATGGATTAAATGCTCCAATCAAAAGACATAGGGTAATGGATTGGATAAGAACACATGACCCATATATCTGCTGTCTACAAGAAACCCACCTCAGAAAAAAAGAGGCACACAGACTGAGGGTGAAAGGATGGAAAAATATTTTTCAGGCAAATGAAAATGAAAAAAAAAAAAAAAAGCTGGGGTAGCAATACTTATATCTAACAAATTAGATCTCAAAGTGAAGGACATAACAAGAGATAAGGAAGGCCACTTCATAATACTAAAGGGAGCAATCCAACAAGAAGAAATAACTCTGGTAAACATTTATGCACCCAACACAGGAGCACCCAAATACATAAAAAAACTCCTGGAAGATACCAAGGGATAGATCGACAGCAATACAATGATAGTAGGAGACTTTAATACCCCACTATCACCATTGGACAAATCCTCTAAACAAAAAATCAGCAATGAAACATCAATCCTAAATGACTCACTAGATCAGATGGAATTAATTGACATCTTCAGAACATTTCACCACAAAGACACAGAATATACATTCTTCTCAAGTGCACATGGGTCATTTTCAAAGATAGACCATGTATTGGGTCACATGCAAAGTATCTTCAAATTCAAGAAGATAGAAATTATACCAAGCATCTTCTCAGATCACAGTGGCAAAAAAAATGGAAATCAACTACAATAAAAACAATACAAAAATCAAAAAGATGGAGATCGAATAGTATGTTATTAAACCCAGACGTGGTTACCAGAGAGATCAAAGAAGAAATTTTAAAAAATCATGGCAACAAACGACAATGAAAACACAACAATTCAAAATCTAGGGGACACAGCAAAAGCAATCTTGAGAGGGAATTTCATAGCTCTACAAGCCTACTGCAAAAAAAAAAAACAAAAACAAACAAACAGAACAAACAAACAAACAAAACAAAAAACAAGAAACAATGGTAATAAATTACCTAACCCTACAACTCAAAGAGTTAGATAAAGAGCAACAAGAAAAACCCAGTGTAAGCAGAAGGAAGGAAATTATAAAGATCAGAGTGGAGATAAACGACATAGAGACCAAAAAAAAAAAAAAATACAAAAGATCAACAAAACTAAGAGCTGGTTCGTTCAAAGGATAAACAAGATTGATGAACCTATAGCCAGGCTCAACAAGAAGCAAAGAGAGATTACCCAGATAAACAAAATCAGAAATGAAAGAGGAGAAATAACAACAAACCCCACATAAATACAAAGAATTGTTAAAAAATACTATGAACAACTCTATTCCAACAAACTGGACAACCTGGAGGAAATAGACATATTCCTAGAAAAATACAACCTTCCAAAACTCAGGAAGAATCTAAACGTCTCAATAGGCCAATAACTATGGAAGAAAATGAAGCAGTTATCAAAAAGCTTCCAGCAAACAAAAGCCCGGGGCCAGACGGCTTCACAGGGGAGTTGTACCAAACATTCAAGGAAGACCTAAAACCTATCCTCCTCAGACTATTCCAAAAAATTAAAGAGGAAGGAACACTTCCAGGCTCATTCTAAGAAGCCAGCATCACTGTAATACCAAAACCAGATAGAGACAACACAATGAAAGAGAATCACAGGTCAGTATCCCTCATGAACATAGATGCCAAAATCCTCAATAAAATTCTAGCAAATCGGCTCCAGCAGTACATCAGAAAGATCATACACCATGACCAAGTAGGGTTTATCCCAGGAATGCAAGGATTGTACAATATAAACAAATCAATAAACGTGATACATCACATAAACAAATTGAGAGATAAAAATCACATAGTCATATCAATTGATGCAGAAAAAGCATTTTACCAAATCCAACACCATTTATTGATAAAAACTCTCAGCCAGGTGAGAATAGAAGGATCATACCTCAACATAATAAAATCCATATATGATAATCCCACAGCAAACATCATACTCACTGGGCAAAAACTAAAACCATTTCCCCTAAGAACAGGAACAAGACAGGGATGCCCACTCTCACCAATCCTGTTTGACACAGTACTGGATGTACTAGCCATTGCAATTAGACAAGAAGAAGAAATAAAACGCATCCAAATTGGAAAAGAAGAATTAAAGCTGACCTTATTTGCAGATGACATGATATTGTACATAAAAACCTCAAAAGACTCCATCAAAAACTGTTAGACTTAATAAATAAATTCAGCAATGTAGCAGGATACAAAATTAACGCCAAGAAATCTTTATTACTTCTGTACACCAATAGTGAACTTACAGAAAGAGAGACTAAAAAAACGATCCCATTTACCATCGCACCAAAAAAAAAAAAAAAATTAAGATACGTAGGAATAAACTTAACTAAGATGGTAAAAGACCTATATGCAGAAAACTACAGGACACTGAAAAAAGAGATAGAGGAAGACGTAAACAGATGGAAGAACATAGCATGTTCATGGATGCTTAAAATCAACATCATTAAAATGTCCATACTACCCAAAGCAATCTATAGATTCAATGCACTTCCCATTAAAATACCAACAGTATATTTCACAGACCTAGAAAGAACTTTCCAAAAATTCATCTGGAATAAAAAAAATGACCGCAAATAGCCACAGCAATCCTGAGAAAGAAGAACAAAGTAGGTGGGATCTCAATACCAGATATCAAGCTGTATTATAAAGACACTGTTCTCAAAACAGCCTGGTACTGGCACAAGAACAGACATATAGACCAATGGAATAGAATAGAGAACCCAGAAATTGACCCAAACTACTATGCTCAATTAATATTTGACAAATGAGGCATGAACATACAATGGAGTCAAGACAATGTCTTCAATAAATGGTGTTGGGAAAATTGGACAGATACATGCAAAAAAATGAAACTAGATCACCAACTTACACCATACACAAAAATAAACTCAAAATGGACACAGGAGTTAAATATAAGATGGGAAACCATAAAAATACTAGAGGAATCCAAAGGCAGAGAAATCTCAGACATATGCTGAAGCAATATCTTTACCGATACTGCTCCTAGGGCAATGGAAACTAAAGAGAAAATAAACAAATGGGACTACATCAAAATAAAAACCTTTTGCACAGCAAAAGAAACCATCAACAAAACAAGAAAACCCACTGAATGAGAGAACATATTCGCAAATGCTATCACTGATAAAGGTTTAATCTCTAACATCTATGGGGAACTTATACAACTTAATAAAAGGAAGATAAATGATCTAATAAAAAAAGAAGCAACGGACCTAAATAGAATCTTTTCGAAAGAAGACAGAAGGAAGGCCAAGAGACATATGAAAACATGCTCAATGTCACTAATTATCTGAGAGATGCAAATCAAAACGACAATGCGGTACCATCTCACACCTGTCAGAATGGCTATTATCAACAAATCAACAAAGGACAAGTGCTGGTGAGGATGCGGAGAAAAGGGAACCCTAGTGCACTGCTGGTGGGAATGCAGACTGGTGCAAACACTGTGGAGAACAGTATGGAGTTTCTTCAAAAAAATAAAAATGAAACTCCCATTTGACCCAGTAATCCCACTTCTAGGAATATATCCCAAGAAACTAGAAAGACCAATCATAAAGGATATATGCACCCCTATGTTCATAGCAGCACAATTCACCATAGCTAAGATTTGGAAACAGCCTAAATGCCCATTAGCAGATGAGTGGATTTGAAAACTATGGTACATCTACACAATGGAATACTATGCTGCTATAAAAACGAAGGAACTCTTACCATTTGCAGCAGCATGGATGGACCTGGAGAGCATTATGTTAAGTGAAATAAGCCAGGCAATGAAAGAAAAATACCACATGATCTCACTCATTTATGGAATATAAAGAACATTATAACCTGATGAACAAAAAGATAGATACAGAGGCAGTAAAGAACCGAACAGAATGTCAAATTACAGCGGGAAGGCTGGGGAGTTTTGGGGAGGGTGGGGAAAGAGATCAACCAAAGGACTTGTATGCAAGCATATAAGCACAACCAATGGACACAAGTCACTGGGGGGGGTGGGATGAGGGCATGCGACAAAGTGGTAGGGGAGGCTGGGGGAAGCTCATAGGGGGGAAAAAAGGAGATATATGTACTACTATGTGTAATACTTTAAACAGTTAAAAAATTACATTTAAAAAATAAATAAAAGCAGCCAGTTGTGCCCGGAAAATAAAAAAAATCATGAAAGGCTCAGCCAGTGTGGCTCAGTGGTTGAGCATCAACCTATGAAACAGGAGGTCACAGTTCGATTCCTGATCATGGCACATTCCCCAATTGCAGGCTTAATCTCCAAAAGGGGGCATGCAGGAAGCAGCCGAGCAATTATTCTCTCTCATCAATGATGTTTCTCTCTCCCTATCCCTTCCTCTCTCAAATCAATAAAATATATATGTTTTTAAAAATCATGAAAGGTATCAAATGAGGACATTTAGACAACAACATAAAGGAATATTTAATATTTTAAAAATATGTATACCATAAGCCAAACTCAGAATTTTAACTTCTGTAAGAAGAATGTTTCACTAAGCCATATTACTATATGTGAACAATGGTCTATCTTGCTTGGTGAGATGTTCTGGGGATTTTCTTTTGAATACATTTTTTTCATTCACTTAATTTTTGTTTCATTTGTATTCAAAGTTGAAGTTGTATGAACATAAACATAGGGGTGCATACGTTCTTTCTCACTGCTGTTTTTGGTTTCTTAGGACATATTTCTAGAGGTGGAATCACTGGGTCAAATTGTAGTTCCATTGCTAATTTTTTGAGGAAACTCCATACTGCTTTCCATAAGTGGCTGCACCAGTCTGCATTCCCACCAGCAGTGTACCAGGGTTCCCTTTTCTCCACATCATCTTTAGCACTCGTCATTTGTTGATTTGTTGATGGTAGCCATTCTGACAGGTTTGAGGTGATACCTCATTGTCATTGTAATTTGCATTTCTCTGATGATCAGTGACTCAGCATTTTTTTTTTTTCATATGTCTCTTGGCCATCTATCTGTACGCTTTGGAGAAGTATCTATTTAGGTCTGTTGCCCATTTTTAAATTAGATTTTATGAGTTGTATGAGTTCCTTATATATTTTGGATATTAACCCTTTATCGGATGTATCATAGCCAAATTTACAATAGCTAAGATCTGGAAACAGCCCATATGCCCATCAGTAGATGAGTATATAAAAAAGCTGTGGCACAGATGGAATACTATGCAGCAGTAAAAGAAAGAAAGAAGAAAGAAAGAAAGAAAGAAAGAAAGAAAGAAAGAAAGAAAGAAAGAAAGAAAGAAAGAAAGAAAGAAAGAAAGGATCTCTTACCCTTTGAGACAGCATGGAGGGACCTAGAGAGTATTATGCTAAGTGAAATAAGCCAGTCAGAAAAGGATAAGTATCACATGATCTCACTAATGTGTGGAATTTAATGAACAACATAAACTGATGGACAAAAATAGATCCAGAAACATAGAAGCATTGAACAGACTGTCAGATCCCAGAGGGAAGGCAGGGGAGGGGGAGGGAGGAAAGAGATCAACCAATTAACTCATATGAATATATGCATAACTCATAGACACAGACAATAGGGTAGTGAAGGCCTGGGATGAGGGGGCATTGGCAGGCTAGAAAGGGTCAATGAGGGGAAGAGGGATGCATGTAATACTGTATTTTTCCGTGTATAAGACGCCCCCCCCACACTTTTCCAATCCAAAATTAAGAAATCAGTATTTTAAACATCAAACAGAACATATTTTTATTTAGTAATTACCACAGGCAATGTTTACATACCAGTACTATGATATTATGCAGTATATCACTTTATTCAGTCTCTGTTTCATCACTGCTCTTTTCTTTATCACTACAATCAATTTCTTCAACTTTGATTGTATCACTGCGGTCTTCTGAGTCACTGTCTATATATGTGAGATCATCCTCATAAACTGGTGGCATTTTCTGAGCTAACTTTGTGTTCTCATGGCCAACCTTTCTCTCCTCATGAAATTGGAGCATTATTTTGCTTTTCCTATAAAATCAACAATGTCAATTTTGCTTACAAACATTCTTGCCTGACATTGAATAAGTTTGGTTGACACACACAAGCCACTCTGGCGCTGCTCCATAATCCAAGTCTTAAGCTTCTGCTCCAAGTTTGCCCATTTTGCTGGTTTTCCTCTTAAGGCCTTCTTTTTTGGTATCTTAAGGAGTTGTTCTTCCTGTTTTCTCCATTGTCTGATCATACGCACAGTGGGAGGAGGTCCAAATTGTCTCTCTGCAGCTCTATTTCCATGCTCTTTTGCATAACTGATTACATTCAGTTTTAATTTTTTTAGAGTAAGACATCGCTTACTGGTATTTATCTTTTAATTTTTTTACATCTTTATGGGCCCAGAATGCTCTGGTCCTTGTTGCCTCTGCACACTCCCCACCTCCACCTCCAATTACAGCATCAGCTGACATCAGTAACAATAAGGCTCGTGATTGGAGAAAGCCTGTTTGACAAGATATGGACAGCTACACACTTCCGTGGCTCCCTCCTTGGCTGACTTCCATGTAAAAGACGCCCCTTGATTTTCAGTCTAACAATTTTAGAAAAAAATAGCATCATATCATGGAAAAATATGGTACTTCCAACATGATGTTTTTTAAAGTTGAAGTTGTACACCTAAAAAAATAAGCACACAAAATTATTCCTATCACCAAAAGTTAAAACCAAAACATATTGAAGTTATAGATCCAATGTAAAGATTATATTAGTTAGGAGCATATTTGTTTGCTTGTTGTTTCCTTTTTAAATGGAAATATGTACAAATAAGATACAGGTAAATGTGTAAAACATGCATATCAAATAGGTTAAGAGAAATATCAACATATGTTATCAAATTTAATATCAAATTTAATTTTAAGTACAAGGGAGCTAATCAGTTATTACACATGTGTGTAATCCCTTAAAAAGTTGTATAACACACATTGAATAAATGAAAAATGTAACAAAAAAATCTTACTTCTACAGATATGTATCTGTCAAATTCCAAATATTTTATTATTTTTTATTAAAAATAAGTAGCATCTGAGATTTCTAAAGTTTATAGCTATTGATGCATACATAAATATCAAATAAATGCTAGCAGATTTGATCAGATATCAAGAACTAGAGGACATAGCAACAATTGCCTATGGAAAGTATTGCACATTTCGGTTGAGATGCTCAGGAGTACTACAGGCACATGTTCATCTATTATGTAAATGAAAATCTCTATTTTTTTAGTTAATCAATGTATTAAGGGTGCTATTGATTTTATGACTCATTGACAATGATATAATGAAATATTCTGTACAGATAGCTGACTTTATGAGGTTTAATTTTTAGTTCAGAAACTAACCCTAATAATTTGGCACATATATGAAATTAGCATAAATGCTCATGGTAGCAGCACTAATGTAAAAATGACAGTGATGCATACTGGACTACTAAAAGTCAGGAACAAGTGAGGCTGAAGAAAGAAAAGAGAAACATATAGGACCCTAATGCAATATTCACACTTTCCAAAGGCAAACACTAATTTACTGCTTAATCTATATATCAGGCCATGACTAGAACAGAATTTACATAATACACCAATTCTGTTTCAAAATATTTTACTTGTTGGGAGAAAAAGGCCACATTCATAAAATGGAAATGCTATTTTATTATAGCCTGTGATGGCAGTGAGCCTTTTAGAACTTTGCCCAGGGGACTGCTATGATTGCCAGTAACAACAACAAAATAGCAATTGAGTGTCTCTGAACAGCTATTATTTACTATAATACTTAACCAAAATATTGATTTAATTTTACTGCAGCACAGACTATTTATTTTTATTTTTAAATATATTTTTATTGATTTCATAGAGGAAGAGAGAGGATGAGAGAGATAGAAACATCATTGATGAGAGAGAATCATTGATCAGCTGCCTCCTGCACATCCCCTACTGGGGATCGAGCCCACAATCTAGGCATGTGTCCTTGACTGGAATTGAACCTGGGACCCTTCAGTCTGCAGGCTGATGCTCTATCCACTGAGCAAAACCAGCTAGGGCAGCACAGACTTTTTATAATAATCTATGAAAACTTGGAAATACCATTCTATTTTTCAATGAAAACAAATGACATGTATGATATGTATCATATGATATGACATGTATCTACTATGAGAGAATTATATCAAATAGTTTTACTGCACTAAAAATCTTCTTTGTTCATCTTTCACTCATCCTTTTTTTTTTAAATTTCTTTATTGATTAAGGTATCACATATTTGTCCTCGTCCCCCCATTTCCATCCCACCCCCCTCCCCACACATGCCCCCACCCCCCTGTTGTCCTTAACCGCTGGTTGGGCTCATATGTCTGCACACAAGTCCTTTGGTTGATCTCTCCCTTTATCCCCACCCTTCCCTACCCTCCCCCCGAGGCCCAACAGTCTGATCCATGCCTCCTTGTTTCTGGGTCTGTTCTTGTTCATCAGTCTATGTTGTTCATTATTTCCCCTAGATGAGTGAGATCATGTGCTATTAGAAATACACTTATAAGAACTGAAAATGAGACAAGCAATAATGGTTATGGTGACAGGCAAATGAATCGGTCTGTAGTGAGTTTCTTTCTGGGCCAACAGTTCTTTTGAGACCCTAATTTCAATGTCCAACAGTTCCTTATGTGTACATGTCAGCACTGACATTTCAGTTCTGGATGGTGGACAACTGGTGGTAATGCAGGTCCGACTCTGTCTGGTTTGGTCCTGGGCAATCTGCAGTGATGCACAGCTGCTAACTGCTAGTATGGGAAGGCCACATCAGCGTCTTCTGTCTCTGGACTGCTTCTCTTCTGTCTTCATGGCTGGAGTAGTCCTGTCGATTCTTCTCTTGCTAGAATCCACATGGTCTCGGAGTTGTTTTCTGAAAATATACAAACATATTCTCGACCAAAAGTTAATAAAGGAATATTTTCTATAAATTTGACTGGGGATCCTTTTTCAATTTTTGCCCAAATGATTTTCCTCTGGCTTGTTTTGTCACCTTGTGTGTTTTTCATGGGTGTCTTGCTTTTAGCCTTACAATTAATTTTCTAAAGTATTAATTTTCTAGATGTAATTTACTTACAGGATATTTTTCCTTACATGATATTCCTCTACTATCCCCTCCTTTTTTTATTTAAATGTTAGGAGGCTTTTGAAAATTTTATAATGTAGTCTTGATGGCTTTTAAATTTTAATTTTTTGTACTATAATATTACTGTTTTAGGTTCATTACATGGTGCACAATTTTATCGTGAGATGAAGTACCAATAAAAATTTTAGTCAACACTTTAGGAACACCTTTTTGTCCAGTACAATTATTTCTTCTAGAATATTCACTTGTTTCAACTGGCCAATTTAAATTTGCCTGAAAACTTGACTACTATTTTACTGTCAAATTTATTACTCTAACAATAATCTTGTTTTACCCTGTAAATATTGGTGGAAGGGATTATTTGCCTTCTTGAGTAGGTCCTGAGCATTCCTGGTGGTAGGCTGGATTTAGATATCGTAAACCCACTTCCCCACAACATGGGTACAAGACAACTCAAACAATTCTTGTTGGAGTGAGAGGGCAGCTGCTGTCGGCCAAGTCTCTGTCGGTCACCTGGGTCCTGATCTGAGCTGGGCATGGGAAGCACGAAGCAGCCATGGGGGAAGGAGACCTCCCTCAGAAGGGGCTAGGATTCAGGCCCCTGCAATGTTGGGGGGTGAGGGTCTGTGCCCCACCTCTGTTGATCCCCAAATTCTCTCCTGATGGCCCCTCTGCGACTGTGCCTGTCTTAGGTTGTTCCTTCCTTGAGGAATCTTACCCGTCTCTGGCTAACCAGCCATCCTCTGGGGCCAAGCAGGGTGACGTGAGGTTCAGTTTTGTTTCCTTGGTAGCCTATGTCCCCGTGGCCTCCATGACCAGCTCCTGTCTTGGGATCCCCTCGCCTGCTGGCGGGGACCCAGCACTGATCACATATCTTTTGGAACCCGGGTTTCTTCTCCAGGGGGGGCTCAGTTCGCCCTACTGGGTGAGAGACAGATCCATGGCACCAGCTATAACGAGACTTCAACCTCGACATGAACAGAGAGCTCATGCAACAGCTGTGAGCAATTGAATTGTATCAAGAGGGGCTCTCTTGGCCTAAAGTGTAAGAGGGACCAATATAGAATGCTCAGGTGCCCTCCCAGGAGGCCCTCCACACAAGGAAAAGGGTTAAATCCTTACATGTCCTTTTTAAATTGCTGCCAGAAATTCCAAGAATTAGTTTGTACATTTGCTTGGGATAATTGTATATTATGCTGTAGTAATTCTAAAGTATCAAGAGATGTGTTAAGTTTGTCTCCAAGCACTAAACAGATGACTTTTTTTTTTTTTTATTCCCAAGGGTGCGAGGAACTATTATAAGTATTGGGGATGATCCAAATCTGGGAGTAAATTTTAATGATAGTGTAGAATAATATCATGTAAGGATATTCTTTGTTCTAGTCCATGGGAATTCCCTTTCAAACTGGCTGTCCATTTTTTTTTATGTAGACAAGGTCTTAGTTACATTTTTTGCACCTCTACCGGGGGCACGTAGTGATAGTAGTGACACCCTTTCTTTGGTATCCACACAAGCCAGAAACCTCTCTTTAATTGTACACACAAAGGGGCATTGTTTTGATTTTGTGTCATACAAAAGGGAAGCTGGGTGGAGACCCCTGTGTATTTATACTTTCTTGCCCCACCCATGGACCTCCTATATGTCCAGGGTGTTTGGTATTATTGGTAACTACATTAGTCAGGGGATCAGCCCACGTAAGGGGTCTTACTCATGAAGGGTCAGGAACATAAGATCAAAATACTTACCCTCTTGTCCCAGGTAAAATTACCGTACATCTGATGATTGCTAGCGTGGCTAGAAAGGCGTTCTCAGGCATTCTTGGTTTCTGGTTATCTCACAATTTCTTCCCTGAGGTTTGACGTTCTGATTGATGTTTCTCTGTTTCTGGATCTATTTTCTCCCCATCAGTTTATGTTGTTCATTATATTCCACAAATGAGTGAGATCATGTGATATTTATCTTTCTCTGCCTGGCTTATTTCACTAAGCATAATGTTCTCCATCTCCATCCATATTGTTGTAACTGGTAAGAGCTCCTTCTTTTTTACCGCAGTGTAGTATTCCATTGTGTAGATGTACCACAGTTTTTTAATCCACTCATCTGCTGATGGGCACTTAGGCTGTTTCCAAATCTTAGCTATGGTGAATTGTGCTGCTATGAACATAGGGGTGCATATATATTTCTGATTGATGTTTCCAGTTTCTTGGGATATATTCCTAGAAGTGGGATCACGGGGTCAAATGGGAGTTCTATTTTTAGTTTTTTAAGGAAACTCCATACTGTTCTCCACAGTGGCTGCAACAGTCTGCATTCCCACCAACAGTGCATGAGGGTTCCTTTTTCTCCACATCCTCTCCAGCACTTCTCATTTGTTGACTTGTTGATAATGGCCATTCTGACAGGTGTGAGGTGGTACCGCATTGTTGTTTTGATTTGCATCTCTCTAATGATTAGTGATTTAGAGCAGGTTTTCATATGTCTCTTGGCCTTTCTTCTGTCTTCTTTCGAAAAGTGTCTATTTCGATCAGTTGCCCATTTTTTTTCATTGGGTTGTTTATCTTCTTTTTGTTAAGCTGCATGAGTTCCCTGTAAATGTTGGAGATTAAACCCTTATCATTGATATCATTGGCAAATATGTTCTCCCATGTAGTGGGCTTTCTTGTTGTTTTATTGATGGTTTCCTTTGCTGTGCAAAAGCTTTTTATTTTGATGTAGTCCCATTTGTTTATTTTCTATTTAGCTTCCATTGCCCTAGGAACAGTATCAGCGAAGAAGTTCTTTTGGCATATGTCAGAGATTTTTCTGCCTGTAGATTCCTCTAGTATTTTTATGGTTTCCTGTCTTATGTTTAAGTCCTTGATCCATTTTGAGTTTATTTTTGTGTATGGTGTAAGTTGGTGGTCTAGTTTCAGTTTTTTGCATGTATATGTCCAATTTTCCCAACACCATTTGTTGAAGAGACTGTCTTGACTCCATTGTATGTCCATGCCTCCTTTGTCAAATATTAATTGAGCATAGTGATTTGGATCTATTTCTGGGTTCTCTATTCTATTCCATTGATCTATATGTCTGTTCTTGTGCCAATATCAGGCAGTTTTGAGAACAGTGGCTTTGTAATATAGCTTGAAATCTGGTATTTAGATCCCACCTACTTTGTTCTATTTCTCAGTATTGCTGTGGCTATTCGGGGTCTTTTTTTATTCCAGATGAATTTTTGGAAAGTTCGTTCTAGGTCTGTGAAGTACGCCATTGGTATTTTCATGGGAAGTGCATTGAAATTATAGATTGCTTTGGGTAGTATGGACATTTTGATGATGTTGATTCTACGAATCCATGAACATGGTATGTTCTTCCATCTGTTTATGTCTTCTTCTATCTCTTTTTTCAGTGTTGTGTAGTTTTCCGCATATAGGTCTTTTACCTCCTTAGTTAAGTTTATTCCTAGGTATCTTAATTTTTTTGGTGTGATGGTAAATGGGATTGCTTTTTTAGTCTCTCTGTAAGTTCATTATTGGTGTATAGAAATGCCATAGATTTCTTAGCATTTATTTTGTATCCTGCTACTCTGCCGAATTCATTTATTAAGTCTAGTAATTTTTTTATGGAGTCTTGAGGGTTTTCTATGTACAGTATCATGTCATCTGCAAATATGGACAGTTTTACTTCTTCTTTTCCAATTTGGATGCCTTTTATTTCTTCTTCTTGTCTGATTGCAATGGCTAGTATTTCCAGCACTATGTTGAACAGGAGTGGTGAGAGTGAGCATCCCTGTCTTGTTCCTGTTCTTAGGGGAAATGGTTTTAGTTTTTGCCCATTGAGTATGATGTTGGCTGTGGGTTTGTCATATATGGCTTTTATTATGTTGAGGTATGATCCTTCTATTCCCAGCTTGCTGAGAGTTTTTATCAAGAAAGGGTGTTGGATTTTGTCAAATGCTTTTTCTGCATCAATTGATATGACTATATGGTTTTTATCTCTCAATTTGTTTATGTGATGTATCACGTTTATTGATTTGCGAATATTGTACCATCCTTGCATCCCAGGGATAAATCCTACTTGGTCGTGGTGTATGATTTTTCTGATGTATTGCTGGATTCGATTTGCTAGAATTTTGTTGAGGATTTTGGCATCTATGTTCATGAGGGATATTGGCCTGTAATTCTCCTTCATTGTGTTATCTTTACCTGGTTTTGGTATTAGGGTGATGCTGGTTTCATAGAAGGAGCTTCTTAGAAGGAGTGTTCCTTCTTCTTGAATTTTCTGGAATAGTCTGAGGAAGATAGGTTTTAGCTCTTCCTTAAATGTTTTATAAAACTCCCCTGTGAAGCCGTCTGGTCCCGGGCTTTTGTTTGCTGGAATCTTTTTGATAACTTCTTCAATTTCTTCCATAGTTATCAGCCTATTGAGATTTTTAGTCTCTTCCTGAGTAAGTTTTGGAAGGTTGTGTTTTTCTAGGAATGTGTCCATTTCCTCCAGGTTGTCTAGTTTGTTGGAGTAGAGTTGTTCATAGTATTTTTTGACAATCCTTTGTATTTCTGTGGGGTCTGTTGTTATTTCACCTCTTTCATTTCTGATTTTGTTTATTTGGGTCCTCTCTCTTTGTTTCTTGGTGAGCCTGGCTAGAGGTTCATCAATCTTGTTTATCCTTTCAAAGAACCAGCTCTTGGTTTTATTGATCTTGTGTATTGTTTTTTTGGTCTCTATGTCATTCATTTCTGCTCTGATCTTTATTATTTCCTTTCTTCTGCTCACTGTGGGCTTTTCTTGTTGCTCCCTTTCTAATTCTTTGAGTTGTTGAGATAGATGATCTATTAACATTTTTTCTTGTTTCTTGAGGTAGGCCTGTAGAGCTATACATTTGCCTCTCAGGACTGCTTTCATTGTGTCCCATAGGATTTGCAATGTTGTATTTTTATTGTCATTAGTTTCCAGGATGTTTTTAATTTCTTCTTTGATCTCATTGATAACCCAATCATTGTTTAGTAGCATGCTATTCAGTTTCCAAGTGTTTGAATTTTTTGTAATGTTTTTATTGTAGTTTATTTCTAATATTATGCCATTGTGGTCTGAGAAAATGCTTGATATGATTTCAATCTTTTTGAATTTGGGGAGACTTTGCTTGTTACCCAATACGTGGTCTATTTTTGAGAATGTCCCATGTGCACTTGAAAAGAACGTATATTCCCTGGCTTTGGGGTGAAATACTCTGATGATGTCAATTAGGTCCATCTGATCTAGTGTGTCATTTAGAATTGCTGTTTCTTTGCTGATTTTTTGTCCAGAGGATTTATCCATTGATGTCAGTGGTGTATTAAAGTCCCCTACTATGATTGTATTGATGTTCATCTCTCCCTTGATGTCTTCCAGCAGATTTTTTATGTATTTGGGCGCTCCTGTGTTGGGTGCATATACGTTTACCAGAGTTATATCTTCTTGCTGGATTGCTCCCTTTAGTATTATGTAGTGGCCTTCCTTTTCTCTTATTAAAGCCTTTACTTTGAGGTCTATTTTATCTGATATAAGTATCGCAACCCCAGCTTTTTTCTCATTTCCATTTGCCTGAAAAATGTTTTTCCATCCCTTCACTCTCAGTCTGTGTGAGTCTTTTGCTCTAAGGTGGGTCTCTTGTAGACAGCAAATATATGGGTCATGTTTTCTTATCCATTCAGCTACCCTATGTCTTTTGATTGGTGCATTTAATGCATTTACGTTTACTGTTATTATTGATAAGTACCTGTTTGTTGACATATTTTTCCTTAGTGTTTGTGTTTCTTCTTGCCTTTCTCTTTCTTCTTTTTACAGCAGCCCCTTTAGCATTTCTTGCATTGCTGGTTTGGTAGTGATGAACTCTCTTAGCCCTTTTTTGTCTGTGAAGCTTCTGATTCCACCTTCAATTTTGAATGATAGCCTTGCTGGGTATAGTATTCTTGGATTCAGTCCCTTGTTTTGCATCCCTTTGTATATTTCATTCCATTCCCTTCTGGCCTGGTGTGTTTCTGTTGAGAAATCAGTTGATATTCTGATAGGAGATCCCTTGTAGGTAACTTTCTGTTTCTCTCTGGCAGCCTTTAAGATTCTTGCTTTGTCGTTGGTGTTCGTCAGTTTAATTATGATGTGTCTTGGTGTCGGTCTTTTGGGGTTCAACTTGTTTGGGACTCTGTGTACTTCTTGGACTTGGATAGTTTTTTTCTTGCCAATATCAGGGAAGTTTTCTGTCATTATTTCTTCTAATAGGTTTTCTATTCCTTGCTTCTCTTCCTCTCCTTCTTTTATCCCTATTATTCGAAGGTTGTTTCGTTTTGTGTTGTCCCAAAGCTCCCTTAGGCCCTCCTCTTGCTTTTTAAGTCTTCTTTCCAATTGCTGCTGTGTTTGTGTGTTTTTTCCTTACTTGTCTTCTAATTCGCTGATGCGGTCCTCAGCCTCTTCTACTCTACTCTTTAAGCCTTCCATTGTGTTCTTTATTGCAGCTATGTCGTTCTTAATCTCCTCTTGGTTTCTTTTCATGTTGGTGACATTTTCATTCTGCTCCTTATAGCTCTCATTGAGTTGTGTGTATTTGTCATCCATTCATTTAAACATCCTTATAACGAATACTCTGAATTCTTTCTCTGTTAAGCTGCTAGCCTCAAGTTCATTTAACTCCCTTTCTGGTGATTCTTCCTGTTCCTTGCTTTGAGAATTTCCTTTCTGTCTCCCCATGTTTTCCTGTAATGTTTTAATTGTAGTTCCAATTGCTTTGCTACCCAGGATCTTTTGGTGATGGTGCTACTGGTATAATCTCTCAGTTCTCCTGGGCTTGGTAATCTAGTGTAGCTCCCTACTTGAGCTACTTGGGTTCTCTTGATGTAGGCCTGGAAGCTTGAGAGGCACAACTGTGGTGTCTAAAAGTCAGCAGCTTTGGAGTGGAGTGTCCCAGTTTTTGCTGTCTTGCACCCTTAGTTGAAATCGCGCGTGTCCAGTGGGAACTGACAGTGGCACCCAGGAAACGTCTTTTGGGAGATCTCCCTGTGGCTCCCACTAGCACCCTGTGTGTAGATGGGCTCAGGGTGCCTGCCTGTTGTATATTCCCTTCTGTGGAGTTGTGTTTGCAGGTGCACTGCTCTGATGCACTTTGAGGGACTCTGGCACTGAAGTTAAACAGCTAGGGTGTATGTGGGAAGTTATTCAGGAGAAAGGAGTTCAGAGTTTTTGCTGTGGGGCAGGGCGCCCTTGCCTGTACAGAATCACACCCAGCAGGGGCTCAAAGCAGCTCCTCAGAGGACCCTGTGGATATATGGGCTCAGGGCGCCTTCCCCTGCTGTGGGCCTGAGTTTGCCAGCCCTGGAGTCTGCGCGAACTGGTGGCCGGCCTGCTGGCGCACACCTCTGACGCAATTTGAGAGACTCTGGCACTTAAGTTGAACAGCTAAGTAATGTGGGAAGTTATTCAGGAGAAAGGAGTTCAGATTTTCTGCTGTTGGGCAGCGCGCCCTTGCCTGTACAGAATCACACCCAGCAGGGGCCCAAAGCAGCTTTCCAGAGGACCCTGTGGATATATGAGCTCAGGGTGCCTTCCCCTGCTGTGGCCCTGAGTTTGCCAGCCCTGGAGTGTGTGGGAACTGGTGGCACACCCGCCAGCGCAAAGCTCTGAAGCCCCCTGGCACTGAAGTTGCACCGCAGGGGTGTCCCTGAGCAGTTATTTAGGAAGAGGCAGTTCAGAGATTCCACTGTAGGGCCGCGCACCCTTGACTGTGCAGAATCACCCCCTCAGGGGCTCTCAGTGGTTCCCCAGCACTGCCTGGGCAGTGGAGTGCCCGGGTGCCTATGGGCTGGGGACTCAGGGAGTCCTGAGCTCAGGCACTGGGGAGGGGGAGGTTGCACTTACCGCTTTCAGCGGGCCCACTTTTGCAGATGGAGGTCTCAGGGTTCGAGCTTCTGCTGCTGGGGTGGCAGGTCTACTACCAGAGTGGCTGTAGTGACCAGGTTTGCTTCTGAGACCAGACTAGGTGGTGGTAAGGTTAGGATTCTAGTCTCTAGCAGTTCTGTTCTTAAAATGGCGGGGTCTCTGTGCCACTGGTGTCCTTCCTGGAGTGTTTGCAGCAGCCGCGGGGTTTTGCCAACCAGGACTGCCTGGATTGGATGCCCCCTGGAAGAACTGCAGGGTCCAACTGTCCCTATTTCATTCACACACACATCCACACAGGTCCACACACACCTCTGTCACTCCTTCACTCGATCACACGCTCACCCTCCCTACCTACCTGCAGGTCGCCATCTTTCTCTCTCACTCATCCTTATATCTAGCAATCACTGATATTTTTACTGTCTCCATGTTTTTGCCTTTTCCAAAATGCCATACAGTATATAGCCTTTTCATGTTCTTCTTTCACTTAAAAATATGAATTTTAGGTTTCTCCATGTCTCATAGCTTCATAGCTCATTTTTTAGCACTAAATGAATTTTATTTTATTTGGCTACTCACCTACTGAAGGACATGATAGTTGCTTCCAAGTTTTTAGTATTTATAAATAAAGCTGCTATAAACATCCTTGTGTAGGTCTTTGTGTGAACATAAATGTGTGATTCACTTCATTTGAATCAATACCAAGGAGTTAAATTACTGAATCACTTGGCGAGAGTATGTTTAGTTTTGTAAGAAAGTGCTAAAATGTCTTCTGAAGTAACTTGACCACTTTGTACTCCCACCAGGAATAAATGACAGTCCTGTTGCTCCACATCCTAGCCAGCAATGCTGTTTCAGCATTTTGGAGTTTTGCAATTATAGCATGTATATAGTGGTATCTCCTTGTTATAAGTTGCATTTCCCTATTGACATATGATGTTGAACATCTTTACATGCTCACTTGTCATCTGCATATCTTTTTCAGTGAGGTGACTGTTCAGGTCTTTGCTCAAATTTTAATCTTGTTCAATTTCTTACTGAGTTTTAAGATTTCTTTTTATATTTTGGATGAGAGTCCTATATCAGCTATATCCTTTAGGAATATTTTCTCATTCTCTTGACATTGTGTTTTGCAGAGTAGATGTTTCTAATTTTAATGAAGGCTAGCTTATTAATTGTTTCTTTTACAAATGTATCTACTAGTATGTTTTCTTCTTCTTGGAGTTTTATAGCTTTGTATTTTACATTTAGGTATGCTCCACTTTGAGTTAATTTTTGTGGAGGGATTAAAGTCTGTGTTTAGATTCATTTTTTGCATGTGAGTTTCCAGTTGTTCCAACACTATTTGTTAAAAAGACTGTCTTTGCTCTGTTGTATTGCCTTTGTTCTTTGTCAAGGTCAGTTGACTGTATTGATGTGGCTCTATTTCTGGGGTCCTGATTATATTCCATTGATTTACTTGTCTAATTTTTCACCAATATTATACTGTCTTGACTACTATAGCTTTATAGTAAATCTTAATGTTGAATAATGTAAGTCCTCCAAATTTATTCTTGTCCTTCAATATTTAATTGGCTATTTTTGGTCTTTCACTTCTTATAAACTTTAAAATCAGTTTGTCAATATCCACAAAATAACTTTCTTGGATTTTAATCAGGATTATACTGAATATATAAATCAAATGGAAAGAACTGACCTCTTGATAACATTGAGTCTTCCTATTCATGAACATGGAATGTCTCACCATTTATTTAGTTCATTGACTTTTTTCATCATAGTTTTATAGTTTTCCTCATATAGACCTTGTACATATTTTGTTAGATTTATGTCTACTTCATATTTGGGATCCTAATGTAAATAATAATATGCTTCTTAATTTCAAATGTTAATTGATGGTACATTAAAAAAGTGCTTGACTGTGGTATACTAATCTTGTATTCTGCAACCTTGCTGTAATTACTTGTTAATTTTAAGAGGGTTTTTTCAATTATTTTATATTTTCTAAATAGATAATTATATAATCTGCAAATAAAGCCAATTTTATTTCTTTATTTACAGTGTATATATCTTTTGTTTCCTTTCTTTGTCTTGTTGCATTAGCTAGTACTTCCAGTATTACTAGTATGTCAAAAAGCAGTGATGAGACAAGACATTCACACTTTGTTCCTGATCTTATTGTAAAGCATCAAGTTCCTCACTATTATGTATGATATTAGCAGTAGGTTTATTGTTGTTTTCAATTTTTCTAAATATTATATTTATTTTTAAAATTAAATTTATTGTGGTAACATTGATTAACTACATTATTTAAATTTCAGGGGTATAACTTTATAATATGACATCTGTATACTCTATTGTGTGCTTACCATCTGAACTGCTGTAGTTTTTTGTTTGTTTGTTTGCTTGTTTGCTTGTTTTTTTGTCAATGTTCTCTATCAAATTAAGGAAGTTTCCTTCTAATCCTAGTTTGCTGAGAGATCTTTTTTTTTTTTATCATGAATGTGTGTGTGATTATTTCAATGATTTTTGCATTGATATGATTTTTCTTTGTTACCCTATTGATGTGATGGATTACCTCAGTTGGTTTTGGAATGCTGAACCAGCCTCATATAACTAGGATAAATCCTATTTGATCATGGCATTTAATTTTTTAATACATTGTTGTATTAGATTTACTATTTTTTTGAGGATTTTTATGATCTATATTTATGCTAGACATTGGCCTGTAAGTTTTATTTTTTATAAAGACTTTGTCTGTTTTTGTTAATACACTACAGTTAGCCCTCTGTATCTTCAGGTTATGCATCCATGGGTTCAACTAATCAAGAATCAGAAATAGTTGAAAACAATGTTATGTTGTTGCTAACATGTACTATGTAATAAGGCCTAAGTTGATTGTGTCTGTACTCAACAAATACAGCCTTTTTCTCCTTGTCATGATTCCCTAAACAATACAGTATACCAACTATTTACATAGCATTTACATAGTATAAGGTATTATAAATAATCTGGAACTGATTTAAAGAATACAGGAGGATCTGTGTAGGTTATATGTAAACACTATACCATTTTACTAGTATATAAGGAACTTGAGCATCCACAGATTTTGGTATCCATGAGGTTCCTGGAACCATTCCTTCATGGGAACACAGGGATGACTGTAATATTGGCCTTATAGAACAAGGTAGAATGTATTCCCTCTGATTTTATTTCCTGGAAGAGATTGTAGAGAATTGGTATAACTTTGTCCTTAATTTTTTTTTAGAATTTACTAGGAAACTCATCTAGGCCTTATATTCTCTCTCTCTCTCTCTCTCTCTCTCTCTCTCTCTCTCTCTCTCTCTTTTGGGGGGTGGGTGTTGGGGGTGTAAAAAGCTCTTTATTTGAAGCTCTGGGGTAGGGTAGAGCATTGGTTTCTCACCAGAGGCCCACATAGTCCAATTAATTATTGATTGTATTTCTTTAACAGCTCTAAACCTACTCAGATTGTTTATTTCTTCTTGCGTGAATTTTGGCAGAATATGTATTTAGCGTAATTGATTTTTTGCATCTAAGTTGTCAAATTTATGTGCATAGAGTTTTTTATAATATTTCTTTATTATCCTTTAAATGTCCATGATATCTGAAGTGATATCCTCACTTTCATTCCTGATATTAGTGATTTGTGATTTCTCTCTTTTTTCTTTTCTTAGTTAACCTGAGTGAAGGCTTATCAATTTTAATAAGTCAAAGAATCAGCTTTTGGATTTACTTATTTTCTTTATTGGTATATTGCTTTAAATTTAATTTATTTCTGCTCTAATTTTTAATATTTATTTTCTTCTGCATACTTTGAATTTAATTTGCTTTCCTTTTTTTTAGCTTCCTAAGGTAGAAACTTATATTATTGAGTATAGGTATTTTTTCTTTTCTAATACATGCATTCAATGCTATAAAATTCCCTCCAAGCATTGCTTCTGCTGCATTCTACAAATTTTCATAAGTTGTGTTTTATTTTTATCTAGTTAAAATGTTTTTTTAAATTTCTCTTGAGACTACTTTAAAATTGTGTAATTTAATCTCCATGCATTTTGTGGTTTCCATCTATCTTTCTGTTATTGATTTCTAGTTTAATCTCTTTGTTGTCTGATTGTGGATATTGTATGAGTTCTATTCTTTTAAATGTAAGATGTGTTTCATTGGTCAAGACATGAAGACAACCAAAATGTCCTTCAATAGAGGATTGGATAAAGAAGATGTGGTACATAAATACTGTGGAATGCTACTCGGCCATAAGAAAAAATGAAATACTGCCATTTATGACAACATGGATAGACTTTGAGAATATTTTGCTAAGCAAAATAAGTCAGTTAGAAAAAGCTAAGAATCATATGATTTCACTCTCATGTGGTATATAAAACTGAAAGCAACAAATGAACAAACAAGAAAATAAACCTTATAGACACGGACAACATTATAGTGGTTACCAGATGGAAGGTGGTGGGGGGTAGTAAAGGAGGTCAAATATATGGAGACAGAAGATTTGACTTTGGGTGGTGGGCACACAATGCAACATACAAATTGTACACTTGAAACCTAATTTTATTAACCAATGTCAACTCAATAAACTTAATTTGAAAAATATTTAAGGTCTGCTTTATAGCCCAGAATGATTTCTATTTTGATGAATGGTTTATGTGAACTCAAGAATAATGTTTATTCTGATCTTGTTGGATAAAAGAATCTATAGTTATCAATTATAGCTAGTTGATTGATGGTGCTATTAATTTCAACTATATACTTACTGATTTTCTTTCTGTATATATACATTTCTGATAAAAGGGAGACCAACACTCACCTATAGCAGTGGATATATAAATTTCCCCTTGCAGTTCTATCAGTTGTTGTCTCACATATTTTGACACTATGTTGTTAGGCACATACACATTAACAAATTGCTGTCTTTTTGTAATATTGACTTCTTTATCATTATGTATTGCCCCTCTTTATCCCTGATAGCTTTCTTTGCTATGAAGTTTACTCTTTTTGAAGTTAATATGGATAATATTGCTTTCTTTTGATTTGTGTTAGCATGGCATATTTCTCTCCATCCCTTTACTTTTAATATATATCATTATGTCTAATATATTATACTAGAGGCGCAGTGCATGAAATTCATGCAATGGGGGTAGGGGTGCCCTTTAGCCCAGCCTGCACCCTCTCCAATCTGGGACATCCCTCCCACAATCCAGGACTGCTGGCTCCCAACCACTCACCTGCCTGCCTGCCTGATTGCCACTAACTGCTTCTGCCTGCCAGCCTGATCACCCCCTAACCACTCCCCTACCAGCCTGATCAATGCCTAACTGCTCCCCTAACTGCCCAATTGCCCCTAACTGCCCTCTCCTGCAGGCCTGGTTATCCCAACTGCCCTCCCCTGCTGGCCATCTTGTGGTGGCCATCTTGTGTCCACATGGGGGCAGCCATCTTTGACCACATGGGGGTGGTCATCTTGTGTATTGGAGTGATGGGCAGCCTCCATACGAGGCTTGCCTGCACCTCAGGCCAGCCCTGGGCAGCTGAGGGGCTGAGGGGACTGGGGGACTCTGGAGGCAGGTGTGCAGAGTGGCCAGATCTGCTTAGGGGTGGGCCCATCCTTGCCATGCGCCTGCCGCCCTGGCAGGGCTGATGGGACTGGGCACCACCATCTTGTGGCTGTGGGCACTGCCATCTTTGAAGGCATGGCAGTCAATTAGCATATTCCCTCCTTATTGGCTGTGGGCACCACCATCTTTGTGATGGCATGAGGGTCAATTAGCATATTCCCTCTTTATTAGATAGGATGGGTTTCTTGCAGACATCATATAGTTGGATCCTGTTTTTTTATATACTCTGAGTATCTCTATCTTTTAATTGGTGTATTTAGGCCATTGATTACTGATATAGTTGTGTTAATATCTACCATATTTGTTACTGTTTTCTATTTGTTGTCCTTATATTTTGTTCCTGTTTTAGTTTTCCACACTTTTTCTGCCTTTTGTAGTTTTAATTGAGCAGTTTACATGAGTCAATTTTTCTCCTTTTTTGGCATATCAGAGTATATTTTTGTTACCTTTGAAGTGGTTTCTACAGTGTTTGCAATGTACATTTACAACTAACACAAGTCTACTTTCAAATAACACCATATAACTTCACAGATAGTATAAATATCTTATGATAAAAAATATTCTGAATTATTTCTTCCTTTCCCTTTTATCATTGCTGTCACTCATTACATTTATACATAAGCATATACATATATGTATATACTAGAGGCCTGATGTGCCAAATTCATGCAAGAGTAGGTCTTCCTTCCCCCAGCTGCCAGTACCAGCTTCCCTCTGGTACCTGGGACCTGGGCTTCCCTACGGCCACTGACAGGCACCCAGAACCCGGGCTTCCCTTGCAGGCCCAGCTTTGTCTGGAAGGACATCAGGAAGGACGTCCAGTCTAATTAGCATATTATGCTTTTATTATTGTAGATTATTATAGATACATTGTTATGATTTTGGACAAACTGCTATCTTTTAGATTAGGAAAAAGAAAAAAAATATTGTATTTTATTTAATTTATTCATTGTCCAATGATTTTTCTTTAAAAAAAAAAAGGAGCTTCAGTTTTCTGACCTATATCATTTTATTTCTCTTAAGGTCTTCTATTCATATTTCTTACAATGCATGTGTATTGATAACAAAGTCTCTGAATTTTTGTTTGTATGAGTAATTCTTTATTTTTCCAAACATTTTCCAATTAATCATAATTTTTAAAAATCCTGATTTGATAATTCCAACATTCCTTTTATATATGACTCTGGTATCATACTTGTTCTGTTGCCTTTTTTTTTTAAGATAGAAATTATGTATCGTGTAAAAGGAATAATAGTAAATAAACCATTAGTGATGTAATGGAAAGGTTTTTATATCTCAGGCACTGAGCCGCCAGCAATTTATCGATTACATTTCTGGTTTTTCTACTCTGGTACTGGTTCCTGCAGAGGAATCTGCTTGGAGGGTTCTGTTCAGGTAAGTTGTGATTTCCTGTATATACCTGTCTCTCTGTAATTTTGTTGCAGCACCTCACTTCTCTGACAGACCTAAGAAGAGCTGTTGATTTTTAAGTTTGTACTGGTTTTTACTTATTCAGACAGAGTAAATACTTTCAAGATTTTTACATGCTGGACTGAAACCCACAAAACTTATTCTTTTTAAATGCTTTTTAAAATATATATACTTTTTATTGTTGATATATCGTATTACAGATGTCTCCATTTTCTCCTCCTATTCCCCACTCCTCCCAGCCCTTACCAATCCCTCCAGGTCTTTAATACCCTATTGCCCATCCCATAGTCCATGGGCTATGCATATAAGTATATAAGTTCTTTGGTTTATCTCTTTTTGTCCCCTCACTTCCATATCAAGTTATGTCAGTCTGTTTCATGTCTCCCTGCTTTGGGTCTTATTTTGTTGGTCAATTCATTTTGTTCATTAGATTCTCCAAATAAGTGAGATCATGTGATATTTGTCTTTCTCAGTTTGTCTTATTTCACTTACCATTACATTTTCTACATCCATTAAAGCTGTCCTAAAGGGTAAAAGATCCCTCTGTTTTACAGATGCATAGAATTCCATACTGCAAATGTCCCATAGATTTTTAACCATTCATCTACTGATGGGCACAATATTAGCTATTGTAAATAACACTGCTATAAACATGGGGGTGCATATATTCTTTCTGATTGACGTCTTTGGGTTTTTTCAGTATATTCCCAGAAGTGGAATTGCTGGGTCAAACATAAGTTCCATTTTACATTTTTTAAATTATATTTTTATTTATTTCAGAGAGGGAGAGAGAAATATCAATGATGAGAGAGAATCATTAATTGGCTGTGTCCAGCACATCCAACACTGAGGATCAAGCCCACAACCAGGGCATATGGCCTGACTGGAAATCGAACTGTGACCTCTTGGTTCATAGGCCGACACTCAACCACTTAGCCATTAATTTTTTGAGGAAACTCCATACTGTTTTCCATAGTGGCTACACAAGTCGGCATTCCCACCAGCAATGAACTAGTATTCCCTTTTCTCCACATCCTCACCAGAACTTGTTTTTTGGTTGATTTTTTTAATGATAGCAATTCTGACAGGTGTGAGGTGATAACTCATTGTGGCTTTAATATGTATTCCTCTGATGATTAGTGACTTTAAGCATTTTTAAATATGTTTCTTGGCCATTTGTATGTTCAATTTGGGGAAGTGTCTATCCAGGTCTTCTGCCCATTTAAAAAAAATGGATTATTTTTCTTCCTTTTATTGAGTTGTATGAGTACTTTATATATTTTGGATATTAACCCCTTTTCAGATATATAATTGGAAAGTATATTCTCCCATACAGTGAGTTTCTTTTTCATTTTGATGGAGGTTTCTTTTGCTGTGCAGAAAATTTTTATTTTGATGTAGTCCCATTTTTTATTTTCTCCTTAGTTTTCTTTGCCCTAGGAGATGTATCTGTAAACATATTGTTACATAAGATGTCTGAGATTTTATTGCTTATGTTTTCTTCTAAGGTTTTTATGGTTTCATGCCTTAAATTTAAGTCTTTTATTTTACTTTAGTTTATACTTGTGTATGGTGTGGTCTAGTTTCACCTTTTTGCATATGTCTGTCCAGTTTTCCCAGCACCAGTTGTTGAAGAGGTTGTCTTTACTCCATGGTATGTTCTTGCCTCCTTTGACAAATATTAATTGACTGTAATGGTATGGATCAATTTCTGGGGTCTCTGTTATGATCTATTGGTCTATGTGCCAATACCAGGCTGTTTTGGTTATAATGGCTTTGTAGTATAGTTTGATATCTGGCATTGTATTCTTTCCTAATTAATTCTTCTTTCTAAAGATTGCTGCAGCTATTTGGGGTCTTTTAAGTTTCCATATAAAGTTTTTTCTGCCTTTGTACTAGGTCTGTGAAATATGCCTTTGTATTTTATCAGAGATTATGTTGAATCTATAGATTTTTGGGTAGTATAGACATATTAATGATGTTAATTCTTCCAATCCATGAACATGGTATACATTTCCATATGTTTGTATCTTCCTCTATTTCTTTTTTCAAATGCCCTATAGTTTTCCAAGTACAGGTCTTTTACCTCCTTGGTTAAGTTTATTCCTTGGTGTCTTATTTTATTTATTGCAATGGTAAATGGGATTGTTTTCTTAGTTTCTCTTTCTAAGAGCTCATTATTGGTGAATAAAAATGCCATCAATTCAGATGTTGATTTTGTATCCTGCTACCTAGCCAAATTAATGTATTAAGTTTAGTAGTTTCCTGGTGGAGTCTTTAGGATTTTCTATATACAGTATCATGTCATCTGTGCATAATGACAGTTTTACTTCCTCCTTTCCAATTTGAATGCCTTTTACCTCTTCTTCTTGTCTGATTACTGTGGCTAGGACTTTCAGTGCGATGTTGAATAAGAGTGGTGAAAGCTGACATCTCTGCCTTGTTCCCAATCTTAAGGGGAACACTTGTAGTTCTTGCCCATTGAGTATGATGTTTGCTGTAGGTTTGTCATATATGGCCTTTATTATGTTGAGGTATGATCTCTCTATTCCCACTTTACTGAGAGTTTTTATCACAAAAAGTTCACTGGATTTTGTCAAATGCTTTTTCTGCATCTACTGATATGTTCATGCAGTTTTTATCTGTCAATTTTTATGTGATGTATCACATTTATTGACTTGCCAATATTGTACCAGCCTTGCATCCAAGGAATAAATCCCACTTGGTCATGATGTATTATATTTTTAATGTATTCCTGGATTCAATTTGTTAAAATTTTGTTGAAGATTTTAGCATCTGTGTTCATTAGAGATATTGGCCTGTAATTTTCTTTCTTTGTAATGTCTTTATCTGGTTTTGGAATTAGGATAATGCTGACTTCAGAAAAAGAGCTTGAAAGTGTTCCTCTTGAAAATGTTCCTGCCTCTTTAATTTTTTTGGAATAGTTTGAGGAGAATAGGTGTTACTTCTTTAAATGTTTGTTAACATTTTCCTGTAAATCCTTCCAGTCCAGGACTTTTGTTTGTTGGAAGTTTTTAAATGACTGCTTAAATTTCATCAATTGTTATTGGCCTACTCTGGTTTTCTGACTCTTCCTGATTGAGTTTTGGACTATTGTATGTTTCTAGGAATTTGTCCATTTTGCCCAGGTTGTCCAATTTGTTTGAAAATAGTTATTCTCAGGGTTTGCTTACAATCCTTTGTACTTCTTGGTGTCCATTGTTATATTACATCTTTCATTTCTGATTTTATTTATTTGGGTCCTCTCTCCTTGTTTCTTAGTGAGTCTATCTAGGGGTTCATTAATCTTGTTTATCTTTTAAAAGGACCAGCTCTTGGATTTATTTATTTCTTGTACTTTGTTGTTGTTGTTGTTGTTTGTTTGCTTTTTTTTTTGTTTTTTTGTTTTAGTCTCTACGTCATTTATCTCCACTCTGAACTTTATTATTTCCTTCCTCCTACTTTCTCTGGGTATTTCTTGTTGTCCTCTTTCTAATTCATTTAATTATAGGGTTAGATAGTTTATTAATGCTTTTTCTTGTTTATTGAGGTAGGCCTGTATTTCTATGAACATTCCTCTGAGGACTGCTTTCAATATATCCCATAGGTTGTGTGTTCATTTTCATTTGTTCCCAGGAAGTTTTTAATTTGATCTCTAGGTAACCCATTCATTTTTTAATAACATTCTATTTAGCCTCCATGTATTTGAGTGTTTTTTGAGGTTTTTTTATTGTAGGTAATTTCTAACCTAATGCCATTGTGATCCAAGAAGATGCTTGGTATTAAATCAATGTTCTTAGATTTATATAGACTTTTTTGTGTCTTAATATGTAACCTATCTTTGAGAATGTTGATGTGCACTTGAGAAGAATGTACGGTAAATTCTGTTTCTTTTGGGTGAAACGTTCTGTAAATATCAATTAGATCCATCTGATTGAGAATGTCATTTAAGGCTACTGTTTCCTTTTTTAATTTTTTTATCTGGAAAATTTATCCACTGATGTCAGTAGAGTGTTGAATTCTCCCACTATGACTGTATTGCTGTCAATCTCTCCTTTAAAGTCCATCAAGATTTTTTTATATACTTAGGTGCTTCTATATTGGGTGCATATATGTTTACAAGGATTATTTTGTTGAATTATTCCTTTTAGTATTATGAAGTGGCCTTCTTTATCTCTCATTATGGACTTTGTTCTGAAGTCTATTTTGTCTGATACAAGTATTGCTACCCCAGCTTTTTTTTCCCTTTCCATTTGCATGGAATATATTTTTCCATCTCTTCATTCTCAGTCTGTGTGTATCTTTTGTTCTGAGGTGGGTCTTTCGTAGACAGCATATATATGGGTCATATTTTCTTATCCATTCAGTCACCCTATGTCTTTTGATTGGAACATTTAATCCACTTACATTTAAGGTTATTATTTATAGATATTTATTTATTGCCATTTTATTTTATTTATGGCTATGATCCTCTATCTCCTTTTCTTGTTCTTAAAGCAGTCCTTTTAACATTTCTTGCATTGCTAGTTTGATGGTAATGCAATCTTTTAACCATATGTTGTCTGGAAAGTTTTTTATTTCATTTTCAATTTTAAATGATAGCCTCCCTTGATGTACATTGCAGGAATACCAAAAGGGGAAGAGAGTGAGCAGTTGAAATTTGATTTAGGTCCTTCCTTTTCATTACTTTGAGTACTTCATGTCACTACTTCTGGCCTGAAGTGTTTCTATTGCAAAATCTGGTGACATTCTAATGGTAGCTACTTTATCAATAATTTTCTGTCTCTCTTGCTGCCTTTAAGATTTTCTCTTTTCTTCAACATTTGCCATTTTAATTAAAATCTGTCTAGGTGTGGGTCTCCTTGGGTTAATCTTGTTTGGGACACTCTGTGTCTCCTGAATTTGTGTGACATTTTCCTTCACCAGGTCGGGGAAGTTTTCCATCATTATTTCTTTAAATAGTTTCTCTGTTCCTTACTCACACTTTTCCCCTTCTGGTATTCATATAATGCACATGTTATATGTTCCATGTTGTCCCAGAGCTCCCTTATGCTATTTTCCTGCTTTTTAATGTTTTTTCTATTTGCTGCACTGATTGGGTATTTTATTTCTACCTTGTCTCCAAAATGCTGATTCTTCCTATGATATATCCAATCTAGTTTTAATAACTTCCAGTGTGCTTTTCATGTCAGGTATCTCATTCTTCATTTCTGTCTGGTTCTTTTTTTATTGTTTAAGGTATTACAAATAATAGTACATCTCTCTCTTTTGTTCCCCCCAAGGACCTCCCCACTGCCTCCCCTACCACCCTGAACTTGCCCTCATTCCCCCTCCCCCAGTGTCTTGAGTCTGTTGGTTGTGCTTATATACATGCATACAAGTCCTTAAGTTGATCTCTTACCCTCACCACACACAACCCTCCCCTACCTTTCCGCTGTAGTTTGACGGTCAGTTTGATGCTTCTTTGCCTCTTCCAATTTTTGTTGAACAGTTTGTAAGGTTCTTTATTATCCATAAATTAGTGAAATGATGAGGTATTTATCTTTCACTGACTGGATTATTTCACTTAGCATAATGCTCTCCAGGTCCATCCATGCTGCTACAAATGGTAAGAATTCCTTCTTTTTTCCAGCAGCATAGTATTCCATTGTGTATATGTACCACAGTTTTCTAATCCATTCATCTGCTGATGGGCATTTAGGCTGTTTCCAAATCTTAGCTATGGTAAATTGTGCTGCTATGAACATAGGGGTGCATATATCCTTTCTGATTGGTGTTTCTGTTTTCTTGGGATATATTCCTAGAAGTGGTATTACTGGGTCAAATGGCAGTTCCATTTTTAATTTTTTGAGGAAATGCCATACTGTTTTCCACCGTGGCTGCACCAGTCTGCATTCCCACCAGCAGTGAAGAAGGGTTCCTTTTTCTCCTCATCCTTTCCAGCACTTGTCATTTGTTGATTTGTTGATGATAGCCATACTGACAGGTGTGAGATGTTACCTCATTGTTGTTTTAATTTGCATATATTGGATGGTTAGTGACTTTGAGCATGTTTTCATATGTCTCTTGGCTTTCTGAATGTCCTTTTTCAAAAAGTGTCTATTTAGATCCTTTGCCCAATTTTTGATTGGATTGTTTATATTCCTTTTGTTAAGTTGTATGAGTTCCTTGTAAATGTTGGAGATTAAACTCTTATCAGAGATAACATTGGCAAATATGTTCTCCCATTAGTGGGCTTTCTTATTATTTTGTTGGTGGTTTCTTTTGCTGTGCAGAAGCTTTTTATTTTGATGTAGTCCCATTTGTTAATTTTCTTTAGTTTCCATTGCCATAGGAGCTGTATTGGTAAAGATGTTGCTATGACAAATGTCTGCTATTTTGCTGCCTGTGGATTCCTCTAGTATTTTTTGGTTTCCCGTCTTATGTTTCAGTCCTTTATCCATTTTGAGTTTATTTTTGTGTATGGTGTAAGTTGGTCATCTAGTTTCAATTTTTTTGCATGTATCTGTCCAATTTTCCCAACACCATTTATTGAAGAGACTGTCTTGATTCCATTGTGTGTTCATGCCTCATTTGTCGAATACTAATTGAGCATAGTGGTTTGGGTCGATATCTGGATTCTCTATTCTATTCCATTGGTCTATATGTCTGTTCTTGTGCCAGTATCAGGCAGGTTTGAGAACAGTGGCTTTGTAGTATAGCTTGATATCTGGAATTGTGATCCCTCCAACATTGTTCTTCTTTCTCAAGATTGCTGCAGCTATTTGGGGTCTTTATTTATTCCAGATAAATTTTTGGAGAATTTGTTCTAGGTCTTTGAAGTATGCCATTGGTATTTTAATGGGGATTGCATTGAATTTATAGATTGCTTTGGGTAGTATGGGCATTTTAATGATGTTGATTCTACCAATCCATGAACATAGTGTATTCTTCCATTTATTCATGTCTTCCTCTATCTCTTTTTTAGCGTCCTGAAATTTTCTGAGTAATGGTCCTTTTTCTCCTAGGTTAAGTTTATTTCAAGGTATCTTAATTTTTTGGTTGCAATGATAAATGGATTTACTTTTGAAATTTCTCTTTCTATGAGTTCATTGGTGGTATATAGAAAAGCAATAGACTTCTGGGTGTTAATTTTGTATCCTGCTACATTGGCAAATTCATTTAATAAGTATAATAGTTTTTTGATGGAGTCTTTGTGGTTTTTTTTATGTACAATATCATGTCATCTGCGAATAAGGACAGTTTTACTTCTTCTTTTCAAATTTGGATGCCTTTTATTTCTTCTTCTTGTCTGATCACAATGGCTAGTACTTCCAGTACTATGTCGAAGAGGAGTTGTGAGAGTGGGCATCCCTGTCTTGTTCCTGTTCTTAGTGGAAATAGTTTTAGTTTTTGCCCATTGAGTATGATGTTGGTTGTGGATTTATCATATATTTCTATTATTATATTGAAGTATGATACTTCTATTCCCACCTTGCTGAGAGTTTTTATCAAGAAAGGGTGTTGGATTTTGTCAAATGCTTTTTCTGCATCAATTGATATGATTATATGGTTTTTATCTCTCAGTTTGTTTATGGGGTGTATCACATTTATTGATTTGCAGATATTGTACCATCCTTGCATTCCCGGGATAAATCCCACTTGATCCTGGTGTATGATCTTTCTAATATAATGCTGGATTTGATTTGCTAGAATTTTGTTGAGAATTTTGGCATCTATGTTCATGAAGGATATTGGCCTGTAATTCTCTTTCTTTGCATTGTCTTTATCTGGTTTTGGTATTAGGGTAATGCTGGCTTCATAGAAAGAGCTTGGAAGTGATCCTTCCTCTTGAATTTTTTTGAATAGCCTGAGGAAGATAGGTTTTATTTCTTCTTTGAATGTTTGATAAAACTCCCCTGTGAAGCCATCTGGTCCAATACTTTTGTTTATTGGACTTTTTTTTTTATTACTGCTTCAATTTCCTCCATAGTTATTGGCCTATTCAGATTTTTTTATTCCTCCTGGTTGAGTTTTGGATGGTCGTATTTTTTTAGAAATGTGTCCATTTCTTCTAGGTTGAACAGTTTGTTGGAGTAGAGTTGCTCATAGTATTTTTTTATGATTCTTCCTTTTTCTGTGGGGTCTGTTGTTCTTTCACCTCTTTTGTTTCTGATTTTGTTTATTTGGGTCCTCTCTCTTTGCTTCTTGGTGAGCCTGGCTAGACGTTCATCAATCTTGTTTATCCTTTCAAAGAACCAGCTCTTGGTTTCATTGATCTTTTGTATTTTTCTTTTGTTGTTGTTCTCTATGTAATTTATTTCTGCTCTGATGTTTATTATTTCCATCCTTCTGATC
Organism: Eptesicus fuscus; assembly: GCF_027574615.1. NCBI lineage: Eukaryota > Metazoa > Chordata > Mammalia > Chiroptera > Vespertilionidae > Eptesicus > Eptesicus fuscus. The sequence goes on along the minus strand of NC_072473.1, from coordinate 59,007,570 downwards.
ACACTGGGCTTTCTTGTTGCTTTTTTTCTAATTCTTCAAGTTGCAGAGTTAGATGGTTTATTACCAGTTTTTCTGTTTGTTTGTTTTGTTTTGTTTTGTTTTGTTTTGTTTTTTTGAGGTAGGCCTGAAATGCTATGAACTTCCCTCTCAGGACTGCTTTCACTGTGTCTCAAAGATTTTGGATTGTTGTTTTTTCATTGTTGTTTGTTTCCAGGATGTGTTTTATTTCTTCGTTAATCTATTTAGTAACCCACTTATTGTTTAATAGTGTGCTATTCAGCCTCCAAGTGTTTGAATTTTTGTGATTGTTTTTACTGTAATTGATTTCTAATTTTATGCCATTGTGATCTGAGAAGATGCTTGATATGATTTCAATCTTCTTGAATTTGGAGAGACTTTGCCTGTGTCCCAATATGTGGTCTATCTTTGAAAATGTCCCATGTGTGCTTGAGAAGAATGTGTATTCTGTAGTTTGGGGGTGGAATGTTCTAAAGATGTCAATTAAGTCCTTCTGATCTAGTGAGTAGTTAAAGATTGATGTTTCTTTGCTAATTTTTTGTCTGAGGATTTATCTAGTGATGTTAATGGGGTATTAAAGTCTTCTACTATGATTGTGTTGCTGTCAATCTCTCCCTTGATTTCTTCCAGAAGTTTTTTCTATGTATTTGGGTTCTCCTGCATTGGGTGCATAAATGTTTACCAGAGTTATATCCACTTGTTGTATCAATCCCTTTAGAATTATGAAGTGGCCTTTATTGTATCTTGTTATGTTCTTCCCTTTGAGGTCTATTTTGTCAGATATAAGTATTGCTACTCCAGCTTTTTTTTCATTTCCATTTGCCTGATAGGTATTTTTCCATCCCTTCACTTTCAGTCTGTGTTAGTCCCTTTTTCTGAGGTGGGTCTCCTGTAGACAGCATATATGGGTGATGTTTTCTTATCCATTCACTCACTCGATGTCTTTTGATTGGAGCATTTAATCCATTTACATGTAATGTTATTATTGATAGGTACTTGTTTGTAGCCATTTCTGTACTTTATGCCTATGTTCCTTCTGCCCTTTCTATTTCTTCTTTTACAGCATCCCCTTTAGCTTTTCTTGCATTGCTGGCTTGGTAGTGACAAACTCCCTTAGCCTTTTTTTTTTTTTTTTTTCAGCAAAGCTCCTGATTTCCCTTTCAATTTTAATTGATAATCTTGCTGGATAGAGTATTCTTGGATTCAGTTCTTTGCTTTGCATCACTTTGTATAACTCCTTACATTCCCTTCTAGCTTGCTGTGTTTCTGTTGAGAAATCATTTGATAATCTGATGGGGGATCCTTTGTAGGTAACTCTCTGTCTCTTTCTTGCAGCCTTTAAGATTCTCTCTTTGTTGTTAACATTTGCCATTGCAATTATGATGTGTCTTGTTGTGGGTCTTTTGGGATTCAGCTTGCTTGGGACTCTCTGTACTTGTGTAACTTTTTCCTTCCCCATATCCAGGAAGTTTTCTGTCATTATTTCTTCAAATAGATTTTCTAATCCTTGCTGCTCTTCTTGTCCTTCCAGTAGCCCTATTATATGTATGTTACTTCCTTTCATGTTGTCCAAAAGCTCCCTTAGGATCTCCTCCTGCTTTTTATTTTTTCTCTAGTTGCTGTTCAAATTGATCTTATTTCTCTACCTTATCTTCTAACTCTCTAATTTGGTCCTTTGCTTCTTCTAGTCTACTGTTGAATCCTTCCATGGTGTTTTCAATTATAGCTAGATCACTTTTGATTTCTTCCTGATTTTTTGCATAGGTTGTTGATTTTCTCATCCATCCAGTGTATGAACTGTACGACCATTACTCTGAATTCTTTTTCTGTCATGTTGCATGATTCCATTTCACTAATTTCCTTTCTTGGTGACTCCTCATTTTCTTTCCACTGGGTGTTGTGTCGTCTCCTCATTCTATCACCAGAAAGTTCAAATGTTGAGTTGCATGGGACTGCGCCATGTGAAGTAGGAGCTTCGCACCCACCGAGTGTCACTGAAGAGCTTCGGCACCAGGATGTGTGGCTGCCTTGGGTTGGTGGGAGCCATGCTTGCCCAGGATCAGAGTCACCAGTGCTCAGTGTGGCCTTGTGAGCGCACCTAGAATCAGGGACCTTGCCTGCGCTGTGCTGAAACAGAGACCCCACTGACGTGTGCTGAAAATCGGAGTCCCCTAGCATGTGCCAGGATTCAGAGTTCCCCTGTGCCCACACCAAGAATCGAGTATCAGAGCCTCTTTGCTTGGTGTGGCCTCGCTCCGAGAATCAGGGTCCCTGTGTGTGCATGTGCCAAGAATTGGAGTCATTGGCTATTAGTGTGAATGCACTGGCAATCAGGGATCCCAGGAGTATGCAATAAGAAACAGAGTCAAGTCACTGGCGTCAGTGCTGCCCCTTGCCCGGGGAATCAGGGTCCGGTCTGCTTGGGGGACCAGGTTGCACAATAGCACTGTGTCAGCAGGAGGTCCACTCCTGCGCTGCGGAAAACAGACTTCCATGTGTGCTTGCCCAGAATCAAAGTCAGGTGGCACTGCCACCCTGCATGGGCATGGGGTTTGGTCGCCCGATTGATTTGCAGGGAACAGATTCCCAGTGTCTGCGTGCTCCCATGCTCAAATTCCTGTAGCGGCACTGTGGCCCTGTGCAAGGCGCAGGTGTAGCAGTTCCTATGGCGCTGCTGCGAGCCTGCAGGGAGGGGGAGGGGCTCTGTGACTCACAGAAATCTGCAGCTCGGATGTCTGGATTGTGTCTGTGGGTCTGAAGCTGTGGTCACAGGTCTCTGTCCCCAGTGGCTGCAGGGTCTCAGTTTGTGTCTCAGACCAGACTGGGTGGTGTTGAGGCCAGGATCCTAGTCTCTGTCTGGTTCTTATTAGTGGCCTCTTTTTCCCTTTTCAAGCTGTTTTAATTTGCACTAAGCTACTTAAGTATCTTTATAACCATTTCTTTGAACTCTATATCTGATAGGTTGCTTGACTCCATCTCATTTAGTTATTTTTCTGGAGATTCCTTCTTTTCTCTCATTTTATTTTCTTTATCTCCCAATTTTAGCTGTGTTTTTGCATTTGCTTCTATGTGTTAGAACTATGCCTCCTAGTCTTTGTGGTCTGGCCTTAGTAGAAAGTGTCTTAAGGGGTCCAATGGTGCAGTCTCATTGTTCACCTGTACTGGATGCTATAGTTATGCCCCTTATGTGTGTTATTTGGGCTCTCCTCTTGTAACTGGGACTTGATTTTTTAAAATATATTTTATTGATTTTTTACAGAGAGGAAGGGAGAGGGATAGAGAGTTAGAAACATCGATTAGAGAGAAACATTGGTCAGCTGCCTCCTACACACCCCCTACTGGGGATGTGCTCACAACCAAGGTACATGCCCTTGACTGGAACTGAACCTGGGACCCTTCAGTCCGCAAGACAATGCTCTAGCCACTGAGCCAAACTGGTTAGGATGGACTTGATTTTTTATATGCCATTTGTGGAAGGGATCTCCCCTCAAACTTACTGCCAATGAGGTTTAACCCCAATGTTGTTATGCCAACTGTTGTACAGGTGCTTTGGGTCTGCTATTTGTGGGTCTCACTGGATTTTGCCCTGATTTTGTTGAATCTGGTCCCTTGGTGTGTCTCTCCTGAGCTTCTTCAGAGCTTCATTAGTGTAGGTGAATGTGAGTCACTGTCCCTTTCTGGCCCTAGACAACCTGGTTGAGGTCTAAGAGTTTGAATCCTCTAGTAGTCCTGTGGTAAGGTACTCCTCATCCCAGAGGCTTGGTCTGCCTTGAGTCTCACACCTTGATTGTCCCTGTTCTGAGTTGTACACTCTTCCCCCAGGGAGCTGGTCCCACAGGTGTCAGCTGCAGGTTCTTAGGGTCCTTGCTTTTGCCTCACTGAGCAGTCTTGATGGTGTCTGCAGCAGATACCCAAACTTCTCTTTCTGACTAATTATATCAGGCAAAGAATCAAAGCCTCCAGAGACCTGCCTTTGCCTGCAGACTAATTGGATTCAGTTTGGAGTAGCATTGAACAACCAGCCACAGGTGGGATAAGAGGTTTTCCAACAGAATGGGACAATTGCTTCTGCCTGGAGGCTAATTGTTATTCTCAGTCTCTTAATGGGCCTCAGAAACTCCAAAGGACGGGGCAAGGGATTTTCCAATATAGTGTGTCAACTGTCTTCCCCAAGGCAAAAATGGCAGGATAGTAAAAGTTTTCCAGAGAAAGATGACCTCTACAATATGAAGGAATAACTCAGTACAGGAAACCAGGGTGTCTGCCTTCTGAGCCCTATCCCCATATCCTCCAACACTGGCTTCTGCTCACACAGCTCTAGTCCACTCTGCCCTTCCTCTGCTGGAGCCCAAGGTGAGTGACTGCACTTGAAATTTTGTGTGTTGGCCCTTTAAGAGGGTGCCTTCATTTCCAGCCATCTCTCCCTGGCAGTCAGCAACCCTGCTGCTTTTCACAGCCAGATGTTATGTGGGCACTTTTCTCAGTTCTTGTGCTCTCTGCGGGGGGTGGGGGTGGGGGAGTCCTCCTTGGGTATTAGACATCAGATTCTCAGTGGGAACCCCCTACAGCTGAGATATTTTTCCAGAACTTCAGTTGCTATCTGTGGGAGCCTGGCCAGCCCTTTCATGCCTCCACCCTTCCCAACAGTCTCTATATGGTCTCCACTTTCTGTCCTTGGTTATCAGAGTTCTCTCCAGCTAATACAGCATAGATATAGTTTGGATTCTACTGTGTAATTTTATGTCTAAACTAGAGGCCCGGTGCACGACATTCATGCACTGGGGGGGGGGGGTTCCCTCAGCCCAGCCTGCATCCAGGACATGGGGAGCGGGCCTAAGCCAGCAGGTGGACATCCCCTGAGGGGTCCTTAGCACTTCTGGCAGAGGTGGGAGAGGCTCCTGCAACCACAGCTGTGCTCGCCAGCTGTGAGCCTGGCTTCTGGCTGAGCGATGCTCCCCCTCTGGGAGTGCACTGACCACCAGGGGCAGCTCCTGTGTTGAGGGTCTGCCCCCTGGTGGTCAGTGTGCATCATAGTGACCAGTCGTTCCAATGTTCAGTTGATTTGCATATTAGCCTTTTATTATCATATATAATAAAAGCGACCAGCGACTGAAACAGTGGAATGACCAGAGATCAGGGCGATGAGGCAGGCAGGCAAGTGGTTAGGGGTGATCAGGCAGGCAGGTGAGTGGTTAGGAGCCAGCGGTCCTGGATCCCTGTGGATTGGGCCTAAACTGGCAGTTGGACATCCCCCAGAAGGTCCCAGATTGCGAGAGGGTGCAGACCAAGGGGGGGGGGAGGAACCCCCCAGGCACAAATTTTGTGCACCAAGCCTCTAGTATAGGATAAGTAAACATAAAGTAGTGGTTGCATTTAAATAGAGTGAGAGAATTATGATGAAATTGTTTTTAATCAAGTCCTAAACATGGAATATATTGTAATACATTGGAATAAGTATAGATTATGGAACCAAAATGTCCCAGGTTCAAATCTTAGATTCTGCCATTTTCTAGCTGTGCAACCACAGGCAGTTATTTGAGCTTTCTCTTCCTCAGTTTATTCATCAAGGTATTAGGCTTATTTCTGTCTTTTGTTGGGATCCCACCAAAGCTATCCATGAGAAAAAGTCTGGGGTACAGGTATTTATTTAGAAGATGATTCCAGGAAGCACAAAAGAGAGTGGAGAAAGTGGGAAAGGGACGGAAGAAAAGTGAAGTAATCGTGTGCATCTTCTGAGATATTGTTCATAATGTGCCTGTGAAATGTCCTGCTGATGGACAGAAAGGCTGTCATTTATAGTTTTTCATGTAGTCCTATCTCTCATTGCTGAGGATTATTTTTGAGTGTGTGAGAATTAAATATCCTGCCCTTGGTCCTGCCCTGATGGCATGCTGAGCAAGTTCCTGACCAGCAAGAGAAATCTCTCAGAAAGAGAAAGAGAATGCAGCATGTGTTTGAGGAAGGAAGTTGCCACCATCACTGCAGGTGAGTTTATAGATGAACACAGTGGCTATGGCAAGGGGTTACAGTTTTTATATCTTATTAGAGAACCAAAGATAATGTGTCATTACATAAATGTAGCTATTACTTGTTTTGTTGTTTATTAAATCAGAAAATAACTGAGAGGGTATAATACCTATATCAAAGGTAATTTATAAAATTGAATGTTATGGAATCTTTCAAATACTGTTTTCCTTCCAAGCTGCTGATATTTTGGGTGGGGTATATAGAGACGGTGGCAACTATGTACCTAGGGGTAAATCTTTACCCCATTCTCATGTAATAAGATTACACTGTGCCAACTTTGCAAATATTGCTCCCCCTTTTACTATATTGTCAGCAATTTCACTGTACATTTTAAGTAGTTTAAGAGTTTAAAATTATATTCAAAACATATCCAGTTTTAATTTGATTTTACTCAGATCCAATAGTGAAGATGAAATCTAAGCTGAATGTTCCTGATTCAGGTTGGAAAGATTGTATGTTTCTAGGAATTTGCCCAAAATTTATAAAGAACTTATAAAGCTCAATAACATTAAAACAAACAATCCATCTACACAATGGAATACTATGCTGCTATAAAAAAGAAGGAGTTCCTACCATTTGCAACAGCATGGATGGAACTGGAGAGCATTATGTCAAGTGAAATAAGCCAGTCAGTGAAAGAAAAATTCCACATGATCTCATTTATTTATGGATAATAAAGAACATTATAAACTGATGAACAAAAATAGATACAGAGGCAGAGAAGCATCAAACAGACTGTCAAACTACAGCGGGAAGGCTGGGGAGGGTTGGCGGGGGGAGGTGAGAGATCAACCGAAGGACTTGTATGCATGCATATAAGCATAACTAATGGATGCAAGACACTGCGGGGGTCGGGGGAGTGAGGGCATGTGCTGGGAGATAGGGGAGGCTGGGGGAAGGTCAATGGGGGAAAAAAGGAGACATGTGTACTACTATTTGTAATACTTTAAACAATAAAATAAAAATTAAAAAAATACAAACAAACAATCCAATTTAAAAAATGGGCACTTCTCCAAAGAGGACATACAGATGTCCAATAGAAATATGAAAAAATGTTCAACATCACTAATCATCAGAAAGATGCAAACTAAAAGCACAATGAGATATCACCTAACACCTATAGGAATGACTAACATCAATAAATCAACAAACAATAAGTGCTGGTCAGGGTGTGGAGAAAAGGGAACCCTAGTGCTCTGTTGGTGGGAATCCAGTTTGGTGCAGCCACTGGGGAAAATATTATGGAGTTTCCTCAAAAAATTAAAATAAGAACTCTCATTTGACCCAGCCATTCCACTTCTGGGAATATAGCTTAAGAAACCCAAAATACCAATCAGAAAGAATATATGCATCCCTATGTTTATAGCAGCATTATTTACAATAGCCAAGATTTGGAAGCAGCCTAAGTGTCCATCAATAGATGAGTAGATAAAAAAGCTATGTTAAATAATAAATAAATAAATAAATAAATAAATAAAAACTGTGTTACATTTATACAATAGAATACTACTCGGCTGTAAAAAGGAAATCCTACTATTTGCAACAGCATGGATTGAACTGGAGAGCATTATGCTAAGTGAAATAAGTGAGTCAGAGAAAGACAAGCACCATATTTCAGTTATATGTGAAATGTAATGAACAAAGTAAACTAGCCAAATGTAAACAGACTCATAGGTAGAGAACAGATTGATAACTGTCAGAAAGGAGAGGGGTTTTGAGACTGGGTGATAAAGGTGAAGGGATTAAGCAAAACTAAACAAACAATAATAACAAAAACCCTCATAGACACAGACAACAGCATGGTGATTACTAGAGGGAAAGCAGGGTGGCAGGAGGTAGAAGAGGGTAAAGGGGGGACAAATGGTGATGGAGGGAGACTTGAACAATACAATATACAAATGATGCATTATAAAATTGTATACCTGAAACCTATATAATTGTATTAACCAATACTCCCCCAATAAATTCAATAAAAAAGAAAACAAAGATATTCTTTATTGAATTAAAGAAATTATCTTCTATTAATAATATCCTGTGTTTTAATCCAGAATTGATGAGAGCATCCAAAGCAATAGTAAATTTAAGTATTTAAAATTTTATCACTAGCAGATGTACAGTGATTTCTGTGTTATGCTAATTTTTATTAGGGAATTAGGGTAGAGGAAACAACAGTGGGGAGAGCCTAGGCTGTGCTCTGCTCTGGCTCTCTAGCAATGTTATAGGGAATAAGTGAGCCAAGGTGGGGCTGCTGTCAGTTCACTGGGAAGTGAAGGTCACAGTGATAGAAGTGAGCCAAGGTAGGACTGATTTAGCTCACTGGTAAGTCAGAGAAAAGGGGGACCTTGGAGACAGGATCAGGGGGTGAGCCCAGGTTGAGTTACCACTGCCCACTGCTCCCCTGGTTGCAAGTTTCCTAGGGGATACTTAGAAATAAAAAGTTCATGCCAAGGAAGGGACAAGAGCATGCTGAGCAGCATTGAGTCTTTGTCCTGAGGGCTTTATTTTGTTTTGTTTTGTTTTGTCCTGAGGGATTTTTATCCTTTTCTTTTTCTTGCAGGCAAGAATCTTAAGGGAGGGTTTCAGTAGAATATTCATCAGCTTTCCAGGTGCATTTTTAATATGCTGATGCATTAAAGTGAGTGTATAGGGGAGTTTGGGATTATTTTTTGGTCTGTTTTACTTTTATCTTAGATCTGTCTGGATTTAATGGTTTTCTTGTTATTTGTTCCCTAACTTCATCTGTCCTTGGGTTTAGCAGGCACAAATGGCATTAATTGGGTCTTTGTTCTCTGTTTTCCCAGGCCAGGGTGATTTAAGCTATATATTCTCTGGTTAGGGAGGAGGGTAAAAACCGTTTGCTCTCAAATGTCCTTGGTTAAGGAAGGGGAGGTCTTGCAATTCCTAAGCTGGCTGTAAGCTGCCCAAACTGTTTGCTGTTTGGCCCTTTAATTTTCTTGTCTCAGTTTCCCCATTCCACTTGCCCAGGCATTTTCCTAATATATATATATTAAAAAATAAAAAAAATCCACCATACCAAAAAATAAATATATATATAGTATATTTCATTAGTCATTTTTAATCATAACCTACGTGGATTTTTCTTTGTTTTTGTTGTTTGTTTGTTTGTTTGTTTTTTGGTATAGTGGATTTTTTTTATTTTTTAAAGTATTACAAATAGTAGTACATATGTCTCCTTTTTTTTCCCATTGACCTTCCCTACTACAACTTGACCTTTTATTTATTTATATATGTAATAATTTATCTTTTTATTTATGCCTTATTGAACTGCCTAAAATATATAGTACATTGTTAATTATAAATGATTACAACAGCATTTGTTTTTCTTTTTAATTAAATTTATTGGGGTGACACTGGTTAATAAAATTATATAGGTTTCAAGAGTACAATTCTGTGATACATCACCTACATATCACATTGTGTGCCCATTGCCAAAAATCAAATCTTTCATAACCATATATTTGACCCACTTAAGAATATTCATTACTTGTTTTTCTGCTGAGAAAGTTGACTCCAGTGTTCTGGGCTACAAACATTGTACAGCTCCTCCGTTGCCTGGAGGCAGGATGCCTTGGGACAGAGGGAGGTAGAGTAGGTCACTGAACAATGGGTTGGTTAGAGTTTTCAGGGAGGTGGAGGTTCAAGCTCCAGCCAAGTGTGCCCAGGCGTTGTACCTGTGCCCTGAGTTTCTTGGAAACGGCTGAAATAACTTTTGTAACCTTTGGGTGTCATTGTAAATGTCATATCTCCCTCTTGTGGTTTCTGACTATAAATTTGCTCTAACACCTGTGATATGCACTGCAGTTTGGCCTTTACCTCGGTAGAGTGCTGCAACTGTAGTCCTGGCCAGCTTAATAAAGGCTCATAAATTTTGATCTCTGTCTCTGGTGGTCGTCTCTTGCCAGTCGCCCCATAACATTTAGAGGCCCCAGCGAGATACACTCCGGCCACATTGTCAGTGGATGCCCCAGGTGAGGACACTCCAGTCTCCGTCCCGGGTTCCAGGGAGGCAGAGTGTCTCCTCCAAAATTCGCGATTTGGAAGTAAGAGCTACCTGGACCTCCAGTGGGGAGGTAAGCACCTGGTTTCTGTTTGTGGAACGTTCCCCTGGTGGACTACAGGATGGCTGGATGCAGCGGAGCCTCCGAGTCCGGACACCTGGGTGTGACGGCGTCTGGGGTCCCTGTTGCATGTGACCTTAGGGTGCACGTGTCTGGTTTGTCTTGTCTTTGTTGTCCTTGTCTTTGTTAAAATGGGTCAGGGCTAGTCGTCTACGTCTACATCTACCCCCTTACAATGTTTTCTTAAGAATTTTCAGGACTTCAAATGGCGAGGAGGAGACTACGGGATGTCGGTTAATAGTCTTGATTTGCAGAGATTGTGTGAATTAGAATGGCCCACATTTGGGGTTGGGTGGCCGTCCACCAGGACCTATGACTTAGGAACGGCTTATAAGGTTCATAATATTGTTTATGGCCGTCCAGGTCACCCTGACCAAATCCCTTATATTCAAATTTGGATTGACATTCTCACTGAAAAACCCCGGTGGTTGAAAAATTGCCAGGGCCAAGAAAGGAAATTGGAACAGAGACAGACCGTTTTATTGGCTCGTCCCCCAAAAGGAGACAAGAAGGTAGACCCTAAGGTCTTACCAAATGATCTGAAGGATGAGGTCCCCGACCGCTGGCCTCCCCCTTAAGTTCCCCCTCTGGAGCCCCAACTGGAGGTGGGGCCCTCTGCCTCTCGGGAGGCCCCAATACCCTCACAAATGCCTCCTAGTTCTGTTGCCCCACCTTTCTGGCACCAACATTATCAATGGGACAGGCAGGAGGAGCCCCTGGGAACCCAACCCCGGTGACACCCCTCTACCCCACGCTTCCGCAGGTGCCTCCACCCGGAGTGAGAGAAAATCCGGGCCCAAGTCCATAGCCCCTGGGGGGCCTGGAAAATTGGCCTCCCACTTAGAATCTGTCCGCGAACAACCCTTTCAGTCCACCCCACACCCGGACCGTGACCCCTTATGGCCCACCGGACCTGACCAGCAGAGGGGAGAGAGAGACAGGTCTCAGTGGCCCTGCTCCCATGTTCCCTCTACACCAGGCAAGTACCCCTGATTTAGGACCTGATGGTCAGCCTTTTATGATCTATGTCCCATTTTCAACCAGTGACCTATATAACTGGAAGAACCAAAACCCATCGTTCTCCCAGAACCTCCAAGGTCTGATTTCGCTCCTGGAGTTGGTCTTTTTCACCCACCAGCCAACCTGGGACGACTGCCAGCAGCTACTTCAGACCCTTTCACCTTAGAAGAGAGAGAGAGAGAGTCAGAGGGGAAGGGAGGAAGTTAGTCCTTGGGCCAGATGGCCAACCCACCACAGACCCATGGAGGATTGAGGCTATTTTTCCATCCGGAAGGCTGCAACGGGATCACAACACTGACTGGGGAAGGGAGGCTCTCGGCAGGTATCGCCAGACTCTTCTGAGGGGCATCCGAGCAGCAGTTAGGAAGCCCACCAACCTTTCCAAGGTAACAGAAACAATCCAGGGACCAAACAAGAGCCCCACTGCCTTCCATGAGAGGCTCTGTGAGGCATATCAGGTGTACACCCCAATAGACCCTGATGCCTCAGAGAATCGGCGGGCTATCAATGTAGTGTTTGTGTCCCAGTCGGGCCCAGATATTAGAAAAAAATTACAGACGTTACAAGGCTTTGAGGGGAAGTCACTTTCAGAACTGGTCGAGGTAGCCCAGAAGGTCTTTAACAACCGAGAAGATCAGACTGCTAACCTAAACACCAGAATGGCAAAGGTCCTTCTAGCCATGAATGAAGGGAAGGGACAGCAAAGAGGGATGGGAAGAAAAGGATGGGAGAAGAGAGGACAGAACCAAAAGAAATGGGAGTGTCCTGAGTGGCCAGGGAATGAGGCAGCCCCGGTGTTAGTGGAAGAAGTGGACTGAAGGCGTCAGGGCTCTGTGGGCCCCCAGGAGCCCCGGGTAATGCTAAATGTGGGGGGCAAGCCAGTAGATTTTCTAATAGACACCGGAGCCACCTTCTCTGTACTGTAACACCAGGCCGGGCCAGTTTCTAAGGACAGGACTCCCATCCAGGGGACCACAGGATGAGTAAAGTCTTACCCCTGGACACAAACCCGGATTGCTAACCTCGGGAAAAAGACTGTTACCCATTCCTTCCTCGTTATGCCTGAATGTCCCTATCCCCTCCTAGGGAGGGATCTGCTCAGCAAACTCCAGGCCACAATTTTCTTTGAAGGAGGGGAGTCTCAGGTGCTTCTTCGGGGACCCACAGACTAGGAAAAAATTATCATCCTCCTCACTTGTCCCCTAGAGGAGGAATACAGGCTGCATGAAGGACCTTCAGAGGCCCCTCCACAGGATCCTTACCTTGGGAGGCTCCAAGAAGAAATACCAGGGGTCTGGGTGAAAGGAAACCTGCCCGGATTGGCAGCTCACAGACCCCCTATAGTGATCCAACTAACCAGTACAGCCACCCCAGTTAGGGTGCGGCAGTACCCTATGAGCCAGAAGGCGAAAATAGGGATAGCAAAGCACATCCTAAGATTAAAGAAGGCTGGGATCCTGATTCCCTGCCAGTCTGCATGGAACACCTCTTTACTCCCCATACAAAAGCCTGGGACAGAGGACTTTAGGCCAGTCCAGGACTTACGTGAAGTTAATAAAAGAGTAGAGACTATCCACCCAACTGTGCCCAACCCGTATACCCTCCTGAGCCTGCTCCGGCCTGAGCACCGATATTATACGGTCTTAGACTTAAAGGATGCCTTTTTCTCCCTCCCATTGGCGCCACAGAGCCAGCCAATCTTTGCTTTTGAATGGACAGATCCAGAAGAGGGGGAGTCAGGACAGTTAACCTGGACAAGGCTTCCTCAGGGATTCAAGAACTCCCCTACCTTGTTTGATGAGGCTCTGAACCAAGACTTAAAGGGGTACTGTCATAGTCACCCAGGCGTCACCCTACTCCAGTATGTCGATGACCTCCTACTTGCTACTGGAGACTGGGAGAAATGTCAACAGGCAACCCGGGACCTGCTGGTGACGCTGGATCAACTTGGGTACCGTGTATCAGCCAAGAAGGCCCAGCTCTGCTCAACCAAGGTAACGTACCTAGGATATAACATCGAAGGTAAGCGGACCCTCTTAAATAGTCGAGTTCAGGCCATCCTCTCAATACCCACCCCAAAGACAAAGCGGCAGGTATGGGAATTCCTGGGAGCCGTAGGGTACTGCAGACTTTGGATCCTGGGTTTTGCTGAAATAGCCAAGCTCCTATATTCAGCTACAGGGGGTAAGAACCCAAGCCTCTCCTGGACGGACGTAGAGGAAAAGGCGTTCCAAAAGTTAAAGCAGGCCCTCGCGAGTGCTCCAGCTCTGGCACTGCCTGACCTCACCAAGCCCTTCCAGCTTTATGTGGCAGAATCTCAGGGGGTTGCCAAAGGGGTACTAACACAAACTCTGGGGCCCTGGAAGAGGCCAGTTGCCTACTTGTCTAAGAGGTTGGACCCAGTGGCTGCAGGATGGCCAGGCTGTCTGAAGGCTATAGCAGCCACAGCCATACTGGTTAAGGAAGCCTCTAAACTGACTTTTGGCCAAGACTTACAAGTGGTTGCGCCCCACGCAGTAGAAACCCTACTGCACAGCCCACCTGAGCACTGGTTGTCAAATGCTCGTATTACCCAGTACCAGGTGCTCCTGCTAGACCCCCCAAGGGTAAGCTTCTTGAAGACTACAGCCCTAAACCCCGCCACTCTCCTCCCCTATAAGGAAGCTGAAACTCCCCTCCATGACTGCGAAGAGACCCTGACTACCCTAACCTCCTTTAGGGCCGACCTAACAGACCAGCCCATTTCCAACCCTGAGGAGACCCTGTTCACTGATGGGAGCAGCTTTGTGGAGGACAGTGTCAGGTATGCCGGGGCAGCTGTAGTTACACAAGAAAGAGTCATATGGACACAATCCCTAGGACATGGGACTTCAGCACAGAAGGCAGAACTCATAGCCCTCACCCAGGCCTTACGGTGGAAAAAGGACAAAATAATCAATATCTACATGGACAGTAGAAATACCTTTGCCACAGTGCATATACATGGAGCCTTATATCAGGAGAGGGGCCTCCTTACCTCAGGGGAGGGGGGAAGGATATTAAAAATGCTCCAGAGATACTAAACCTTCTTTCAGCCATTTGGGGCCCTAAAGAAGTTGCAGTCATCCACTACAAAGGGCATCAAAAGGACAATTCCCCTGTGACAAAGGGCAACCAATTTGCTGACAAAATGGCTAAAGAGACTGCAAAAAGACCAGTAGGGCCCCTAGAAGTGCTGGCAGCCATACCCACTCAGAATCTGGAGCCCAACCCCAGGTACACCCCTGAGGAAGAGGATACAGCCAGGAGGTTACAGGCGAAGGAAACTACCAATGGGTGGCTACAGTTACCAGATGGGAGACCATTAGTCCCAGAAGCCCTTGGATGGACCATCGCCTCCCAAACGCACAGGGGCACACATCTAGGAGGAACTAAGTTAGCTGAGCTTTTAGGAAGAGAATACTATATCCCTGGGTTGCATAAAATGGCCCGGGATATAGCCAGGAGATGCCAGATCTGCGCACAAGTGAACCCAGGACCTCGGATAACCGCCCCTCCAGGAACCCGGTTTAGAGGTTCAAGCCCTGGTGAACACTGGGAAGTCGACTTTACTGAATTGCCCAGTGGATTGGGAGGATACCGATATCTCCTAGTATTTGTGGACACTTTCTCCGGTTGGCCAGAGGCATACCTGACAAGGGCTGAAACAGCACAGGTAGTAGTTAAGAAACTCCTCTCTGAAATTCTCCCTCGGTTTGGCCTGCCTTTATTCATGGGGTCCGACAATGGCCCAGTGTTCATCGCTAAGGTAACCCAATCTTTAGTTAAGGCCCTTAAGGTCACATGGAAACTACATTGTGTTTATAGACCTCAGAGTTCTGGACAGGTAGAGAGAATGAATCGGACACTTAAGGAAACCCTAACTAAACTAAAATTAGAGACTGGTGAGAATTGGTAAGTCTCCTCCCCTTTGCCCTACTCAGGGATTGCTGCACCCCATATGTAAAAGGGCTGACTCCTTTTGAAATCATGTTTGGCCATCTGCCACCTCTCCTCCCGCGGCAAAGGGAGGAAGAGCTAGCTGTGTTATCTAATGGAAATCTCCTCCAGCCTTTGTAGGCGCTTCAGCGCAGTACAGCGGCTGCAAGGCGGAGCGTCAGGGCAGCACACCAGGAAGCCCACCCACCGGACCCGGACAGCCCACCTGTATGTGCTCCTGGCAACCTAGTCTGGGTGAAGAGGCACGACCCAGGTACTCTTGAGCCACGGTGGGAAGGGCCATTCCAGGTCATCCTGAGCACCCCAACTGCCATTAAGGTTGGGGGAAAGAAGCGTTGGATCCATCGGACTCAGGTCAAGAAAGCTGACGAGACTGCTGAAAGATGGACAGCAAGGCGCACCGAGAACCCCCTCAAGGTCAGATTAACGCGGGACCCCACATAAGTACCCTTCTTTTATGCCTCCTTACCTGTGCAGAGAATACCCAAGCAATTGAAAACCCCCACCAAGCTCCGGTTTATATGTGGGAAGTTACCCGCACCCTAGATGGAAAAACCATCGGTAGGGTGACCACCTCTGGAGTCCCCACAATTGGGGCTGACCTATGTAAGATATTTGGAGAAGGATGGAATCGTCCTCCTACAGTAAGGGGTACGGGGTTATCTAGAGGAAATACTGGGTATGTTGATACAAAAACCTATGGGTGCGGGATGCTAGACCTTGAGAGAGGACTTTGGAGAACCCAACATTATATATGTCCTCGAGAAGGACCCCCCGGGTGTGGAAGTGAAGAGGACTATTTTTGTGCCTCGTGGGGATGTGAGACGTTAGCCCTGTGAAAGACAGTTGACCCAACACTCCAGCTCACCCGAGTAGTAAGGCCAGGGGCCCCCACTGCTAATTGCACGATCGGAAACTGTAACCCGATTATTATCCAACCCTTAAACTGGAGGGCAGACTATTGGGAGGGAGGTAAGACCTGGGGTATCTGGCTATATGTCTCCAGCTGGGACCCTGGAGCACTTTTTTCCATCCAGAGATGGACCCTACCCCGGGCCCGAAACCCTGTGGGTCCCTTAAGTCCCATTCTTCAACCCAAACCTCCGAGGCCCCCTAAGGTGACACAGGCCCCCGTGGTGACAAGGACCCCCGGATGGAACAACACGGAGATGCCAAAACCAGCTCCAGAACCAACCAAGGCACAAGGAGAACTTAGGCTCCTACCGGAGACGTCCCATCGGGGCCTGCTGGGGACACTGGAGGCCATGTTTCGCTTCCTTAATAAGACCTCCCCCAACATAACCAAAGACTGTTGGCTGTATCTAAATCCCAAACCCCCATATTATGTGGGTATCGGAGAAAATATTTCCTTTGGGCAGAATGTGTCTGAGATCCATAATTATTCTGTCCAAAGCCTGCTGGAAGGCCTCTGTATATGGGGACATCAATCCCGCCTTATTCTGGAGGACCTACAGGGGGCTGGAACATGCATAACCCCAGTGAACTACCCCTTGGGGTCCTCCCCATACTCGTCCTCATGCACTCAGGTAACAGAACTGCCTCAAGAGTATGATGAGTCCCTAAATAGGTATTTTGTAGCACCCATAGGGAACTTGGTGGGCGTGCATCAATGGAATAGTACCTTGTGCCTTCCCCCCTTCTTTGCTTTCACCAACATATCCTGGCATATGTATCCTTATTCATATCCTACCACAAGTATACTAATACTCTGGGGAAGGAGGTAGGGAACACTTAAGATTAGAACCTAGAAGGTATAAGAGGGCACCTGTCCTGGTCCCCCTCCTAGTGGGACTAGGCCTGGCCGGATCTACTGCCATTGGAACTGCCGCCCTAATAACAGGACATCAGAACTACAAAGATTTAGGACAACAGGTCAATCAGGACCTTAGCACCCTTGAAAAATTGGTAGGACAGCTAGAAGACTCCTTAAGCTCCCTAGCCGAGGTAGTCCTGCAGAACCGGAGGGGATTAGATTTATTGTTCCTAAAACAAGGAGGCTTGTGCTTGGCACTAGGAGAGGCCTGTTGTTTTTACACAAACCACTCTGGCGTCATTAGGGAAAGTCTAAGTCAGCTTAGAAAACGCCTCTTAGATCGGGAAGAAAGGAGAAGGGCCAAAGGAAATTGGTATGAAAACCTGTTCACTTGGTCACCATGGCTAACTACCCTCTTGTCAGCCATAGCCGGACCTCTGGTCCTCCTGCTCCTCATTTTACTGTTGGCCCATGCTTTGCCAAATGCTTACTAAACTTCATCCAAAGTAGAATACAGGCTGTAAAGCTCATGGTCCTCCACACCCATTACCAGCAAATCCCCGGGGAAAGGGGGAGGAATCTGAATCAACAATTTGATTCACTGTAAAGACCAGTAGGGAATGTTCTGGGCTGCAAACATTGTACAGCTCCTCTGTTGCCTGGAGGCAGGATGCCTTGGGACAGAGGGAGGTAGAGTAGGTCACTGAACAATGGGTTGGTTGAAGTTTAGAGGGAGGTGGCGGTTCAAGCTCCAGCCAAGTGTGCCCAGGCATTGCACCTGTGCCCTGAGTTTCTTGGAAACGGCTGAAATAACTTTTGTAACCTTTGGGTTGTCATTGTAACCGTCCTAACTCCCTCTTGTGGTTTTTGAGTATAAATTTGCTGTAACACTTGTAATCTGCACTGCAGTTCAGCCTTTACCTCGGTAGAGTACTGCAACTGTAGTCCTGGCCAGCTTAATAAAGGCTCATAAATTTTGATCTCTGTCTCTGGTGGTCGTCTCTTGTGGGTTGCCCCATAAATAACACCAGATTTAAAGAAACAATGAGGACACCTGTAAAAACATTCATGTTTACTTGGAATGCAGTGAATTCCAAATAATGAAGCTAATGAAACAGTCTGAAATCATCAAGTATATGACTTATTTCATTTTTATGGCTTCTTTACTAGCTCAAAAGTGTTTTTTACTATTAACTTTAATTTTACTGTTTTGAATAAACCTTTTCTCGATTATACTTGTAAATACTAAATGTCCTTAATTTTAGATAGCTCTCAACTTTTTCAGAAAGAATTGGGCCTCTTCATATTTGTGCATTTCTCTAGAATACTCTTATGTGATCTATATAGATATCCTCAGAGATAAACAGTATATAACTACATAGTAATTATAGGCTACTCTGGGCTTATTTAGCCATACAAAATGATGCAGTGTTATGGAGGAAGCTGGACTATGTAATTAGTAAGAAGAACCAGGCTTGGAAATACATTCAGGGTGAAATGCTGGTAGTCACAAATGCTTTGCTGGTCTGGACACCAATCCAACATTAATAGCATAAGATGGGGGCCAGGAAAAAAAATAAAAACAACCTTACTGTATGAGGATTTAATTTTAGGGAGGATGACACTGTCTTTAGAAGGGCATATAAATTTAAAGATTGATTTGATTACATATGCAAATTATTTGGATAGTTCCTCACTTCTCCCTATCAGAGCAATTTTAAAGTGGAACTTTCTAGCCATACTTAATGTTGAAAAACTGAAAAGTTTGTGATATGTGCCAAAAAAAAGATCTATATACTCATGTTTATAAATGTAGACTTAATCTTGATGGGAGAATATATTATTGGTCATCCCAGCACTTTTGTGAATACTATTTCTCAATTGCTAAAGGAATGAAATTATTTCCCTAAATAACCCAAGTCTTTTATCCATAGATAAGAGAAAATGTATTATAGCTTAAAATGGTTCAAGGAATTAAAAACACTGTGACTGACTTACCCCAGGCTACAATTTAACACCAAATCTGACTTTAAGTATACATTGTGTCTGTTGTCAAAATTACTTGCTGATAAGAAAAAATGCATGACCCAGAGGGCAAGATTGCATATGTTGTCATGGTGACAAGTAAAAACAACATCTTATTATATTTACAACTTTGTTAATATAAAGGGAAACTTGAAGAAGTGCTTTTCAAAATTAAAGGAAAAAAGTAGCCAATACCTTACATTCAATAAATTGATTTTCCTTATCACTAATGAAAATCTGGGAACATAGTATAGTTTAGAAATAGACATATATAGATTAAAAAAAAAAGAAACACTAGATACTATTTTATTTTATTTTTTTGATATTTTTTTATTGAGGTATTATACGTGTACATATCTTACCATTGCCCCCCCACCCCACACACATACATGCCCTCACCCCCCGGAGTTTTGCGTCCATTGTTTATGCTTATATGCATGCATACAAGTCCTTCGTTTGATTTCTTATCTCCCCCACCTCTCCCTAAATTTCCCCCTGTAATTTGAAAGTCTGTTTGATGCTTTACTGTCTCTGTATCTATCTTTTTGTTCATCAGTTTATAATGTTCTTTATTAACCATAAATGAGTGAGATTATGTGGTATTTTTCTTTCATTGACTGGCTTATTTCACTTAGCATAATGTTCTCCAATTCCATCCAGGTTGCTGCAAATGATGAGAATTCATTCTTTTTTATGGCAACATAGTATTCCATTGTGTAGATGTACCACAGTTTTCTGATCCAGTCATCTGCTGACGGGCACCTAGGCTGTTTCCAAATCTTAGCTATTGTAAATTGTGCTGCTATGAACATAGGCGTGCATATATCCTTTCTAATTGGTGTTTCTAGTTTCTTTGGATATATTCCCAGGAGTGGGATTACTGGGTCAAATGGGAGTTCCATTTTCAGTTTTTTGAGGAAACTCCATACTGTTCTCCACAGTGGCTGCACCAGTCTGCATTCCCACCAGCAGTGCACGAGGGTTCCTTTTTCTCCGCATCCTAGCCAACACTTGTCGTTTGTTGATTTGTTGATGATAGTCATTCTGACAGGTGTGAGATGGTACCACATTGTTGTTTTGATTTGCATCTCTCGGATAATAACTGACTTTTAGCATGTTTTCATGTGTCTCTTGACATTCCTTCTGTCTTCTTTTGAAAATATTCTGTTTAGGTCCATTGCCCATTTTTTTATTGGATCATTTATCGTCCTTTTATTAAATTGCATAAGCTGCCTGTAGATGTTGGAGATTAAACCTTTATCAGTGATAGCATTTGCAAATATGTTCTCCCATGCAGTGGGCTTTCTTGTAGTTTTGTTGATGGTTTCTTTTGCTGTAAAAAAGCTTTTAATTTTGATGTAGTCCCATTTATTAATTTTCTCTTTAGCTTCCATTGCCCTAGGGGCAGTGTCAGTGAAGAAGTTCTTTTGGCATATGTCTGAGATTTTGTTGCCTGTGGATTCCTCTAGTATTTTTATGGTTTCCCGTCTTATGTTTAAGTACTGTATCCATTTTGAGTTTATTTTTGTATATGGTGTAAGTTGGTCATCTAGTTTCATTTTTTTGCATGTATCTGTCCAATTTCCCCAACACCATTTATTGAAGAGACTGTCTTGACTCCATTGT
Organism: Eptesicus fuscus; assembly: GCF_027574615.1. NCBI lineage: Eukaryota > Metazoa > Chordata > Mammalia > Chiroptera > Vespertilionidae > Eptesicus > Eptesicus fuscus. The sequence goes on along the minus strand of NC_072473.1, from coordinate 58,986,963 downwards.
ATGTTCATGCCTCCTTTGTCAAATATTAATTGAGCATAGTGGTTTGGGTCGATATCTGGATTCTCTATTCTCTTCCATTGATCAATATGTCTGTTCTTGTGCCAGTACCAGGCTGTTTTGAGAACAGTGGCTTTATAATACAGCTTGAAATCTGGTATTGAGATCCCACCTACTTTATTCTTCTTTCTCAGGATTGCTGTGGCTATTCGGGGTCTTTTATTATTCCAGATGAATTTTTGGAGAGTTATTTCTAGGTCTGTAAAATATGCTGTTGGTATTTTGATGGGGAGTGCATTGAATCTGTAGATTGCTTTGGGTAGTATGGACATTTTGATGATGTTGATTCTACCAATCCATGAACATGGTAAATTCTTCCATCTGTTTACGTCTTCCTCTATTTCTTTTTTCAGTGTCCTGTAGTTTTCTGCATATAGGTCTTTTACCTCCTTAGTTAAGTTTATTCCCAGGTATCTTAATTTTTTTGGTGTGATGGTAAATGGGATTGCTTTTTTAGTCTCTCTTTCTGTAAGTTCACTATTGGTGTATAGAAATGCCATAGATTTCTTGGCGTTAATTTTGTATCCCCCTACATTGCCGAATTCATTTATTAAGTCTATTAGTTTTTTAATGGAATCTTTTGGGTTTTTTTATGTACAATATCATGTCATCTGCAAATAAGGACAGCTTCACTTCTTCTTTTCCAATTTGGATGCCTCTTATTTCTTCTTCTTGCCTAATTGTGATAGCTAATACTTCCAGTACTATGTCAAACAGGAGTGGTGAGAGTGGGCATCCCTGTCTTGTTCCTGTTCTTAGGGGAAATGGTTTTAGTTTTTGCCTATTGAGTATGATGTTTGCTGTGGGTTTATCATATATAGCTTTTATTATGTTGAGGTATGATCCTTCTATTCCCACCTGATTGAGAGTTTTTATCAAGAAAGGGTGTTGGATTTTGTCAAATGCTTTTTCATCATCTATTGATATGACTATGTGATTTTTATCTATCAATTTGTTTACGGGATGTATCACATTTATTGATTTGCAGTTATTGTACCATCCTTGCATGCCTGGGATAAATCCTACTTGGTCATGATGTATGATCTTTCTGATGTATTGCAGGAGCCGATTTGCTAGGATTTTGTTGAGGATTTTGGCATCTATGTTCAGGAGGGATATTGGTCTGTAATTCTCCTTCATTGTGTTGTCTTTATTTGGTTTTGGTATTAGGGTGATGCTGGCTTCCTAGAAGGAGCCTGGAAGTGTTCCTTCCTCTTGAATTTTTGGAATACTCTGAGGAGGATAGGTTTTAGTTCTTCCTTGAAAGTTTGGTAAAACTCTCCTGTGAAGTCGTCTGACCCTGGGCTTTTGTTTGCAGGAAGCTTTTTGATGACTGCTTCAATTTCTTCCATAGTTACTGGCCTGTTGAGCTGTTTAGATTCTTCCTGATTGAGTTTTGGAAGGTTGTATTTGTCTAGGAATATGTCCATTTCCTCCAGGTTGTCCAATTTGTTCGAATAGAGTTGTTTGTAGTATTTTGTAACAATCCTTTGTATTTCATCGGGGTTTGTTGTTATTTCACCTCTTTCATTTCTGAATTTGTTTATTTGGGTCCTCTCTCTTTGCTTTTTGGTGAGCCTGACTAGAGGTTCATCAATCTTGTTTATCCTTTCAAAGAACCAGCTCTTGGTTTTGCTGATCTTTTGTACTGTTTTTTTGGTCTCTATGTCTTTTATCTCCTCCTTGATCTTTATTCTTTCCTTCCTTTAACTTACACTGGGCTTTTCTTGTTGCTCTCTCTCTAACTCTTTGAGTTGTTGGGTTAGGTAATTTATTACCATTGTTTCTTGTTTTTTTGCAGTAGACTTGTAGAGCTATGAACTTCCCTCTCAGGACTGCTTTCGCTGTGTCCCATAGATTTTGGATTGTTGTGTTTTCATTGTCATTTGTTTCCATGATGTTTTTTATTTCTTCTTTGATGTCTTTGGTAACCCAGTCTTTGTTTAATAGCATGCTGTTTAGTCTCCATGTGTTTGATTTCTTTGGGTTGTTTTTATTGTTGTTGATTTCCAGTTTTATGCCATTGTGATCTGAGAAGATACTTGATATGATTTCTATCTTCTTGAATTTGGAGAGACTTTGCCTATGTCCTAACATATGGTCTATCTTTGAAAATGACCCATGTGCACTTGAGAAGAATGTATATTCTGTGGCTTTGGGGTGAAATGTTCTGAAGATGTTGATTATTTCCATCTGGTCTAGTGAGTCAGTTAGGATTGATGTTTCTTTGCTGATTTTTTGTTTAGAAGATTTGTCCAATGGTGATAGTGGGGTATTGAAGTCTCCTACTATGATTGTATTGCTGTCAATCTCTCCTTTGATATCTTCCAAGAGTTTTTTAATGTATCTTGGTGCTCCTGTATTGGGTGCATATATGTTTACCAGAGTTATTTCCTCTTGTTGGATTTCTCCCTTTAGTACTATGAAGTGGCCTTCATTATCTCTTGTTATGTCCTTCACTTTGAGATCTAATTTGTCAGATATAAGTATTGCTATCCCAGCTTTTTTTTCATTTCCATTCACCTGGAAAACCTTTTTCCAGCCCTTTACTCTCAGTCTGTATGCGTCCTTTTTTTTGAGGTGGGTTTCCTGTAGACAGCAGATATATGGGTTTTGTTTTCTTATCCAATCTGTTACCCTGTGTCTTTTGATTGGGGCATTCAATCCATTTACATTTAAAGTTATTATTGATAGGTACTTATTTGTTATCATTTTTATTCTATACCCCTGTGTTCCTTCTTTGCTTCTTATTTCTTTCTTTTCATTTCTTTCTTTCTTTTTTTTTTTTTTTTTTTTTTTTTTTTACCGCAGGCCCTTTAGCATTTCTTTCATTGCTGGTTTTTTGGTGATAAACTCCCTTAGTACTTTTTTTTCTGTGAAGCTCCTGATTTCATCTTCAATTTTGATTGATAGCCTTGCTGAGTACAATGACTTTGTATATTTCGTTCCATTCCCTTCTGGCCTGATGAGTTTCTGTTGAGAAATCAGTTGCTAGTCTGATGGGGGTTCCTTTGTATGTAACTGTCTGTCTCTCTCTGGCCGCTTTTATGATTCTTACTTTGTCGTTGGTGTTTGCCAACTTAATTATAATGTGCCTTGGCGTCGGTCTTTTGGGGTTCATTTTGCTTGGAACTCTGTGAGCTTCTTGGATTTGTGTGGGTTTTTTCTTCCCTATATCAGGGAAGTTTTCTGTTATTATTTCTTCAAACAGGTTTTCTATTCCTTGCTCAGTTTCCTTTCCTTCTGGCACCCCTATTATTCTGATGTTGTTTTGTTTTGTGTTGTCCCGAAGTTCCCTTAGGCTCTCCTCAATCTTTCTAATTTTTGTTTCTAGAAGCTGTTGTAATTGGGTATTTTTTTCCATCTTGTCTTCTAGCTCACTTATGCGGTCCTTTGCTTCTTCTAGTCTACTCTTGATGCTTTCTATTGAGTTCTTTACAGCAGCGATGTCATTTCTCATTTCTTCTTGGTTTTTCTTCATTTCCTCTTGGTTCTTACTCATATTGTCGAATTTTTCTTCCATCCTTTTCATCCACCTTATGACCACTTCTCTGAATTCTTTCTCTGATAGGTTGTTTTCCTCTAATTCGTTTACTTCCGTTTCTGGTGATGCCTGCTTTTCTTTCATATGGGGGTTATTTCTTTGTCTCCCCATGGTCTCTCTTCTCCGGATGTCTGGTTATATAGTTCTCTCTCTCTGGCGTTGATTTAAAGGTACAAAATACAACACAACCAGGCACAATAGACAAGGCACTGAACAGAATTGTATTCACGATATTAATAACCTCCAATAAAGGTAACCACCAGAAAGACCAATTAATGAATAGGAGTGGAAGAGGGAGAGTAAAAAGAAAGAACAAACAAAAAAAAGAGTGTGAATCTGAACTTGGGAAAAGAGCAGAAAAAAAAAAGAAAAGAAAAAAAAGTAAGCGAGACAAGAACGATACTAAGAGAGAAAAGGGGAACAAACTATATATATATAGGGCGTAAACTCCACTAGAACAACCAGTAATCCTAGCAAATTCCAGCAACACGAGCCTGGAGATTAATACAAACTGCAACACCAACTAATATCAAGTGAGGCAAGGGAAAACAGAAGTAAAAAACAAACAAAAACAAAGCAAACAAAAGAACCAACCAAACAAACAAAAAGAATAATCAAAACAATCTCATAAAAAAGCATAAAAATTCAATCTAATCAACATTCAAGCAAACAACAACAAAAGGCCAGAGAGAAAAATAATTTTTTTAAGGTAGCGGAGAGAGAGGTATGTATGGATTTGGAGCAGGGGGTTGGGAATTACATATATAAGTAGGGTGAAGTTTTAGCAGAGGGTAAACTGAAAAAGTAGGGAAAATCTAAAGCCAGAAAGGGTTAAGATAAACAGGAGACCAAAAGGGGAAAGTTTAGGAGGAGAGTGATGGCATAATGTTAGCGTTGAGATAGGGTAAAACGATTGTAAGGGAAAGATGCAAATAGAATGTAGGACACTAATCCCAAAATAAAAGAAAGAGAAAATCAAATGACATTAAAAAAAAAAGTAAAATAATAGTAATAATAATGCTGATTGAAAATAAAAATATAATAATTAAAAAGGTGAAAACCGAGTGAGGAAAAAGAAAAAAAATTAGTTTCTTAAGTAAAAGATTCAAAAAATGAAAATAAAAAATTAGAATAAAAAATTTTAAAAAAAATTGAAAAAAGAATTTAAAATTAAAAAATTAAAAAATAGGAAGACTAAAATGTGCAGTAGTGGCTGTCATTCACTTCCTCTATTATTCTGTTTGGTAGGCCTGTTTCCCAGTCTGGGTGGTATTTCAACTCAGCTTCATTCCAGGGCTCCTCAGTGTTGGAAGCCAGTCCTGCTTTTTAAGCCGGCCATGTCTTAATTTCTCGTATTTATTTTTGATTACACCAGAGACAATTAGCGTTTCAGCCCCTGGGTGGCAGTGTTTCTGAATTGACTTCCGGGCCTCTCTAGCTTTTTTTTTTTTTCCCTCTATGGCACTCACTACTGGTTTGTGGAGGTGTGCGCCTCAGAGCTGCCTCTCCAATGGTCACACCCAGCTCTACTCCCCAGGTTCCAGAAAAACAACTTCCCACTGCAGTCTTTCAGGGTTTTTCCACCTGGGTTTTCCTATGTATTGGGCTTAGTAATCAGAGTCGGAAAGAGCCCAAGTGTGCGGACAGTGGGTCTGTGTGCCAGACTAAGGATACTGCACTCCTTTGAAAATTCTTAGTCTGACCCTCTTCGTCAGATTAAAATGAGTTGCTTTTAAGAGGTCACTTCTGTTAGCAGCTCAGAGGACCCCCTTCCACATTTACGGATTACGGAAGTTCCAACTGCCACCGATTTTTCTAGGCACAGACCTCCCGGGTCCTGCCGATCCTGCGGCTCGCACACTTCCCTCTCCCACCAGGGGGGATTAGAAACCACACCTTATTTCAGGCGAAATCTGACCTTTCTGTGGTGCAGTGAAGAGTTCCTTTGAATCCGAATGTTTGCGCCGATAGGGGACCGGTGTTCTGGTGCTCGCAGCTGTTCAGTGTTTGCAGTTGTCGCAGAAAGTCAGGTTTACAATAAAATCCTCCTTTCCTTGCAAGATGACGAGGCGCCCGGTGAGCCTGCAGCTCCGGGAGGGGACCCAGCCCCTGTGGGTGCTGCACGGTCAGGGGAACCCTGCCCAGCACTCCCCCACCTTCTCATGGAGTTTAGCTGTCCCTTGGCTTGCCAACATAAACTCCCCCTTCGAACCTCTGCTGCTCCTACTCTCCGCCCCAGTACCAGACTCTAAATACGACTCTATTCAGTTTTCATTTTTCTAGATACTATTTTAAATAAAAACTAAAGTTTCCTTTAGATTAAGGTGACCAGATTTTAACATTGGTAAAGCGGGACACCATTGAGGGGGGGGGGGGGGTTGTTCTTGATTAAAAATTTGGTCTATATGGAGCAACAAAAATTTTCATAGAACACAAAAATAGTATTGTAATATATTTTTTTAATTTCAACATAAGTACAATTTACATATGTAATAAATAAAAAATTATGTATAGTATTATTTTATTCTTTGGCATATTTCTCATTTGAGTGAATTTTTTTAGTAGATTGCTGTCGTTGTTTAAAAGGTCATAAATTTGCCGTAACATAAGTCATAAGTGTCACTTTCAAGGCCGTCGCTAGACTTTTTGCTGCCACTATAAAATATAAATAATACGAGTACTGTCTGCTAAATTCAAGAAAATTTATGTATTTATGAAATAAATAAATAAATTACTTACCTAAATTATCTGAATAGCTGATTTGTAATGACATCACTTGTTTAGCTTACTAGCACGCAGTATGATGTGTATCGTCTGAGAGATAGTTACAAAATGTTTTCATCGTTGCCAATCCCAAAAACTGCCATTGTTCATTAAGTCCAAACAATGGTGGTCGAATTCTAACAACTGATCAACAATGTGAACTTTGATAAGCAGTTCTCGAAAATCAGTTCTCAACAATTATTTGTTATTATTAAAGTTTAACATTATAAAATTAACAAAGATAATATAAAACTCATATCCTGGCTAAATAGCCACATGGCCGCCAAAAACCGTATATTCCCTTCCTGTTCTCCTGCTGTTCCCTAGCTTGTCGTGCATTCTTTCCAAAAATCAGGACTTTTTAAAAACACAGCGGGACAGGAGACAAATTGTTAAAAATCGGGACTTCCCGCCAAAAGTGGGACGTCTGGTCACCTTACTTTAGATAGATGAAAAAAAATTGCCAAACTAATCTTATCTGCTCTGTTTACTAAAAATCTAACCATTTGTCTCAGTTCTTATCATTCCTGTAATTAGTTTGACATGCTTATTTTGCTTATCTATCAAAGTTGCTCTGTTGCTTCTGACATCTACATCATCCTCATTCCCAAGTATTTCTATGTTATTTGCTTTTCTGGTGGAATTATACAGAATATTATGTTTCCTTCTGTAATGAATAAAAACAAACTATTCTTTTAAAAATTGTCTTTCCTTAACACTTTTATTCTGTTCTAAGTATACTTTATTTGGTAAAGCATTTATATTTTTATTTCTATTCTCTTGTAGTTCTGAATTAGTAAATGCTGAAGTCAGAATATACAGAGGTGGGCAAAAGTATGTTTACAGTTGGGAGTGTGGGAAACAGAGTTTATTCTTGTATTGGTATTTATATATTAGTTATTATATTTACTTTGATTATTATTATTAGCCTACTTTTGCCCACTTTTGTATTGGAGACTATCTCTACACCTATAACTGGTTCAAATATTTTAATTACTTTAACCAGAAAATTATGATAATTCTCTCTTTCCCCAAGTACACAAATACATAGAAACACACACACACACACTCATACATGAGTGTACACATTTGCACAAACACACTATTTTGCCTAAATGATCAAATCAATAATTGGTGGAATTTGGAAAGCACCATAGAAGAAATTTTAAGATCAAGGTAAAGCTATGAGTTATGGGTTGGCAAATAGTAACTTCATTTGAGCCTCTCCCTTCTTTCTGAATATTATCCTCCTTTTTTAACAATAGAAAACAAACCATTTACTAGTAATAGTCAGAAGGGAACAGGATGTGTGTTTTCAATAACTCAGTGAACAAATAAGTACTGCAAAACTTCTATGATCTCAACTCTGGTAAATCCTAGTACTTAAATGAATTTTTAAAGTTCATCAGTTTTGTCCATTATAAAATAAACTAGAGGCCCAGTGCATGAAATTCGTGCACGTGAGGGTGGTGTCCCTACAGCCCAGCCTGCACCCTCTCCAATCTGGGACCTCTCAAGGAATGTCCTACTCCCCACCAGGATTGGGCCTAAATAGTCAGTTGGACATCCCTCTCACAATCCAGGACTGCTGACTCCCAACCGCTTGCCTGCCTCTGCCTGATTGCCCCTAACTGCGTCTGCCTGCCAGCCTGATCACCCCTAACCACTCCCCTGCAAGCCAATAAATGCCTAACTGCTCCCTGGTGAGCCCGATTGTCCCCAACTGCCCTCCCCTGCTGGCCTGGTCACTCCTCACTGCCCTCCCCTGCTGGCCAGGTCTCCCCCAAATGCCTTCCTCTGAAGGCCTGGTCACTCCTAACTGCCCTCCCCTGCTGGCCTGAATGCCCACAACTGCCCTGCCCTGCAAGCCTGGTCACCCCTAACTGCCCTCCCCTGCAGGCCTGACACCCCAACAGTCCTCCCTTGCAGGCCTGGGTCCCCCCCCCAATGCCCTCCCTTGCTGGCCTGGTCTACCCCAACTGCCCTCCTCTGCTGGCCTGGTCACCCCTAACTGCCCTCCTCTGCTGGCCTGGTCACCCCTAACTGCCCACAACTGCCCTCCCCTGCAGGCCATCTTGTGGTGGCCATCTTGTGTCCACATGGAGGCAGCCATCTTTGACCACATGAGGCAGCCATCTTGTGTCTTGGTGTGATGCTCAATTTGCATATTACTCTTTTATTAGATAGATGTTCATTAAATAAAATTGGAATATCCAAAAAAGAAAAGTAAAGAGAATTCCACATTGTTTCCATTTTCAAAGACTCACATCCAATATAAACATTTTTGTTTAATTTCTTTTCAGTATCTTTTTTGTCCTCTGGGGGAAGGTTTTGTCTGCTTCATTCTGTTACTATTATATGATATAATAATTGTCCTTTTCTGTTTTGTTATATCCTCTTATATAATGCAATTCATTTATTAAATAAGTATTTACCATCATTAGGAATCAATCACTCTTGTAGGTACTGAAATACAGCAATGAACATAGATGCTGCTCACATGAGAATACAGTCTAGTGTTGGGGTGGGGGATGACAATGCAAATAAACATAAAATATGTCAGGTGTTTTTAAATGCTAAGAAGAAAAATAATGTAGATCAATTAAGAGGAATAATGAGTTCTGAAAGGGAGTGTGGTTTGCAATATCATATAGAGGAGTGAGGAAAGCCTTTCTTATTTGGTGATATTTTAGGTGAGACCTGAGAATTGATAGAATGAGCCATGCATATATCTGGATAGAGTTTCAGGCAAAGGGACAGAACAGTCACAAAGACAATTGAGGTATTTCTGAGAATAATGAAGGGATAGTGTGTCAGGAGTGACATGAAAAAGGGGAAGAGGAGTAAGAGATTTAATCAGCAAGGTAAGTTCATGGTAGTGCTATCAGGGAGACAATGAGATTTATTGTATTCTTGAAGGAAAGATTTCAATCAAGAGACAAAGTATAGCAAAGTAAGGGATTAGGAAAAAAAGGCGATGGAATAGAGTCGGGTTTGGAGTCTGGTCCTGGGGCGGAGAGTAGGAGAAGCAGAGGCTCGCAGAGGGAGTGTATGTGGGCAAGCCAAGGGACAGCTAAACTCCAGGAGAAGGTGGGGGAGTGCTGGGCAGTGTTCCCCTGACAGTGCATCACCCACAGGGGCTGGGTCCCCTCCCGGAGCTGTGGGCTCACCAGGCGCCTCACCATCTTGCAAGGAAAGGAGGATTTTATTGGAAACCTGACTTTCCGCGACAACTGCAAACACTGAACTGCTGCGAGCACCAGACCACCGGTCCCCTATCGGCGCAAACATTCGGATTCAAAGGAACTCTTCACTGCACCACGGAAAGGTCAGATTTCGCCTGAAATAAGGAGTGGTTTCTAATCCCTGCGGTGGGTGAGGGAAGCGCTGGGTGAGGGAAGCGCGGCAGCCGCAGGACCGGCAGGAACTGGGAGGTCTGTGCCTAAAAAAATCAGCGGCAGTAGGAACTGCCGTGATCCATGAATGTGGAGGGGGTCTTCTGAGCTGCTAACAGAAGTGACCTCTTGAAAGCAACTCATTTTAATCTGACGAGGAGGGTCAGACTAAGAATTTTCAAAGGAGTGCAGTATCCTTAGTCTGGCGCACAGACCCACTGTCCGCACACTTGGGCTCTTTCCGACTCTGATTGCTAAGCCCAATACATAGAAAAACCCAGTTGGAAAGGCCCTGAAAGACTGCAGGGGGAAGTTGATTTTTCAGAACCTGGGGAGCAGAGCTGGGTGTGACCATCAGAGAGGCAGCTCTGAGGCACACACCTCCACAAACCGGTAGTGAGTGCCATAGAGGGAAAAAAAAAAAAAAAAGCTAGAGAGGCCCGGAAGTCAATTCAGAAACACTGCCACCCAGGGGCTGAAACGCTAATTGTCTCTGGTGTAATCAAAAATAAATACGAGAAATTAAGACATGGCCGGCTTAAAAAGCAGGACTGGCTTCCAACACTGAGGAGCCCTGGAATGAAGCTGAATTGAAATACCGCCCAGACTGGGAAACAGGCCTACCAAACAGAATAATAGAGGAAGTGAAAGACAGCCGCTACTGCACATTTTAGTCTTCCTATTTTTTAATTTTAAATTCTTTATTCAATTTTTTTAATTTTTTATTCTTATTTTTTTATTTTCATTTTTTGCATCTTTTACTTAAGAAACTAATTTTTTTTCTTTTTCCTCACTTGATTTTCACCTTTTTAATTATTACATTTTTATTTTCAATCAGCATTATTATTACTATTATTTTATTATTATTTTTAATGTCAGTTGATTTTCTCTTTCTTTTATTTTTGGATTAGTGTCCTACATTCAATTTGCATCTTTCCCTTACAATCGTTTTACCCTATCTCAAAGCTAACATTGTGCCATCACTCTCCTCCTAACCTTTCCCCTTTTGGTCTCCTGTTTATCTTAACCCTTTCTGGCTTTAGATTTTCCCTACTTTTTCAGTTTACTCTCTGCTAAAATTTCACCCTATTTATATATCTAATTCCCAACCCCTGCTCCAAATCCATACAAACCTCTCTCTACGCTACCTCAAAAAAGAAATTATTTTTCTCTCTGGCCTTTTGTTGTTGTTTGCTTGAATGTTGATTAGATTGAATTTTTATGCTTTTTTATGAGATTGTTTTGATTATTCTTTTTGTTTGTTAGGTTGGTTCTTTTGTTTGCTTTGTTTTTGTTTGTTTTTTACTTCTGTTTTCCCTTGCCTCACTTGATATTAGTTGGTGTTGCAGTTTGTATTAATCTCCAGGCTCGTGTTGCTGGAATTTGCTGGGAATAGTGGTTGTTCTAGTGGAGTTTACTCCCCATATATATAGTTTGTTCCCATTTTCTCTCTTAGTATCGTTCTTGTCTCTCTTACTTTTTTTTTCTTTTCTTTTTCTTTTCTTTTTTTTTCTTTCTTTCTGCTCTTTTCCCAAGTTCAGATTCACACTCTTTGTTTTTTTTTGTTGTTGTTCTTTCTTTTTACTCTCCCTCTTCCAGTCCTATTCCCTAATTTGTCTTTCTCTGGTGGTTACCTTTATTGGAGGTTATTAATATTGTGAATACAATTCTGTTCAGTGCCTTGTCTGTTGTGCCTGGTTGTGTTGTATTTTGTACCTTTAAATCAATGCCAGAGAGAGAGATCTATATAACCAGACATCCGGAGAAGAGAGACCATGAGGAGACAAAGAAATAGCCCCCACAGGAAAGAAAAGCAGGCATCACCAGAAAAGGAAGTAAACGATTTAGAGGCAAACAAACTATCAGAGAAAGAATTCAGAGAAATGGTCATAAAGTGGCTGAAAATGATGGAAGACAAATTCGACAATATGAGTAAGAACCAAGAAGAAATGAAGAAGAACCAAGAAGAAATGAAAAATGACATCGCTGCTGTAAAGAACTCAATAGAAAGCATCAAGAGTAGACTAGAAGAAGCAAAGGACCGCATAAGTGAGCTAGAAGACAAGATGGAAAAAAATACCCAATTACAACAGCTTCTAGAAACAAAAATTAGAAAGATTGAGGAGAGCCTAAGGGAACTTCGGGACAACACAAAACAAAACAACATCAGGATAATAGGGGTGCCAGAAGGAAAGGAAACTGAGCAAGGAATAGAAAACCTGTCTGAAGAAATAATAACAGAAAACTTCCCTGATATAGGGAAGAAAAAACCCACACAAATCCAAGAAGCTCACAGAGTTCCAAGCAAAATGAACCCCAAAAGACCGACGCCAAGGCACATTATAATTAAGTTGGCAAACACCAACGACAAAGTAAGAATCTTAAAAGCGGCCAGAGAGAGACAGACAGTTACATACAAAGGAACCCCCATCAGACTAGCAAGTGATTTCTCAACAGAAACTCATCAGGCCAGAAGGGAATGGAATGAAATATACAAAGTCATGCAAAGGAAGGGTCTGAATCCAAGAATACTGTACCCAGCAAGACTATCAATCAAAATTGAAGGTGAAATCAGGAGCTTCACAGACAAAAAAGGACTAAGGGAGTTTATCACCACCAAACCAGCAATGAAAGAAATGCTAAAGGGTCTATTGTAAAAAAAAAAAAAAAAAAAAAAAAAAAAAAGAAATAGGAAGCAAAGAAGGAACACAGGAGTATAGAATAAAAATGGCGTCAAATAAGCACCTATCAATAATAACTTTAAATGTAAATGGATGAATGCCCCAATCAAAAGACACAGGGTAACAGATTGGATAAGAAAACAAAATCCATATATCTGCTGTCTACAGGAAACCCACCTCAAAAAAAGGACGCATACAGACTGAGAGTAAAGGGCTGGAAAAAGGTTTTCCAGGCGAGTGGAAATGAAAAAAAAGCTGGGATAGCAATACTTATATCTGACAAATTAGATCTCAAAGTGAAGGACATAACAAGAGATAATGCAGGCCACTTCATAATACTAAAGGGAGAAATCCAACAAGAAGAAATAACTCTGGTAAACATATATGCACCCAATACAGGAGCAACAAGATACATTAAAAAACTCCTGGAAGATATCAAAGGAGAGATTGACAGCAATACAATCATAGTAGGAGACTTCAATACCCCACTATCACCATTGGACCATTCCTCTAAACAAAAATCAGCAAAGAAACATCAATCCTAAATGACTCACTAGAACAGATGGAATTAATCGACATTTTCAGAACATTTCAACCCAAAGCCACAGAATATACATTATTCTCAAGTGCACATGGGTCATTTTCAAAGATAGACCATATGTTAGGACATAGGCAAAGTCTCTCCAAATTCAAGAAGATAGAAATCATATCAAGTATCTTCTCAGATCACAGTGGCATAACACTGGAAATCAACTACAATAAAAACAACCCAAAGAAATCAAACACTTGGAGACTAAACAGCATGATATTAAACCATGACTGGGTTACCAAAGACATCAAAGAAGAAATAAAAAACATCATGGAAACAAATGACAATGAAAACACAACAATCCAAAATCTATGGGACACAGCGAAAGCAGTCCTGAGAGGGAAGTTCATAGCTCTACAAGCCTACTGCAAAAAACAAGAAACAATGGTAATAAATTACCTAACCCAACAACTCAAAGAGTTAGAGAGAGAGCAACAAGATAAGCCCAGTGTAAGCAGAAGGAAAGAAATAATAAAGATCAGAGCGGAGATAAACGACATAGAGACTAAAGAAACAATACAAAAGATCAACAAAACCAAGAGCTGGTTCTTTGAAAGGATAAACAAGATTGATGAACCTCTAGCCAGGCTCACCAAGAAGCAAAGAGAGAGGACCCAAATAAACAAATTCAGAAATGAAAGAGGTGAAATAACAACAAACCCCGACGAAATACAAATGATTGTTACAAAATACTACGAACAACTCTATTCCAACAAACTGGACAACCTAGAGGAAATCGACATATTCCTAGAAAAATACAACCTTCCAAAACTCAATCAGGAAGAATCTAAACAGCTCAACATGCCAGTAACTATGGAAGAAATTGAAGCAGTCATCAAAAAGCTTCTGGCAAACAAAAGCCCGGGGCCAGACGGCTTCATAGGAGGGTTTTACCAAACTTTCAAGGAAGAACTAAAACCTATCCTCCTCAGACTATTCCAAAAAATTCAAGAGGAAGGAACACTTCCAGGCTCCTTCTATGAAGCCAGAATCACCCTAATACCAAAACCAGATAAAGACAACTCAATGAAACAGAATTACAGGCCAATATCCCTCATGACATAGATGCCAAAATCCTCAACAAAATTCTAGCAAATTGGCTCCAGCAGTACATCAGAAAGATCATACACCATGACCAAGTAGGATTTATCCCAGGAATGCAAGGATGGTACAATATCCGCAAATCAATAATCGTGATACATCACATAAACAAAGTGAGAGATAAAAATCACATAGTCATATCAATAGATGCAGAAAAAGCATTTGACAAATCCAACACCCTTTCTTGATAAAAACTCTCAATCAGGTGGGAATAGAAGAATCATACCTCAACATAATGAAAGCTATATATGATAAACCCACAGCAAACATCATACTCAATGGGCAAAAACTAAAACCATTTCCCCTAAGAACAGGAACAAGACAGGGATGCCCACTCTCACCACTCCTGTTTGACATAGTACTGGAAGTATTAGCTATCGCAATTAGGCAAGAAGAAGAAATAAGAGGCATCCAAATTGGAAAAGAAGAAGTGACGCTGTCCTTATTTGCAGATGACATGATATTGTACATAAAAAACCCAAAAGAATCCATCAAAAAACTAATAGACTTAATAAATGAATTCGGCAATGTAGCGGGATACAAAATTAACGCAAAGAAATATATGGCTTTTCTATACACCAATAATGAACTTACAGAAAGAGAGACTAAAAAAGCAATCCCATTTACCATCGCACCAAAAAAATTAAGATACCTAGGAATAAACTTAACTAAGGAGTTTAAAGACCTATACGCGGAAAACTACAGGACACTGAAAAAAGAGATAGAGGAAGAGGTAAACCGATGGAAGAACATACCATGTTCATGGATTGGTATAATAAACATCATTAAAATGCCCATACTACCCAAAGCAATCTACAGATTCAATGCACTCCCCATCAAAATACCAACAGCATATTTCACAGACCTAGAAAGAACTCTCCAGAAATTCATCTGGAATAAAAAAAGACCCCGAATAGCCATAGCAATCCTGAGAAAGAAGAATAAAGTAGGTGGGATCTCAATACCAGATTTCAAGCTGTATTACAAAGCCACTGTTCTCAAATCAGCCTGGTACTGGCACAAGAACAGACATATTGATCAATGGAACAGAATAGAGAACCCAGATATCGACCCAAACCACTATGCTCAATTAATATTTGACAAAGGAGGCATGAACATACAATGGAGTCAAGACAGTCTCTTCAATAAATGGTGTTGGGGAAATTGGACAGATAAATGCAAAAAAATGAAACTAGATCACCAACTTACAACATACACAAAAATAAACTCAAAATGGATAAAAGACTTAAACATAAGACGGGAAACCATAAAAATACTAGAGGAATCCACAGGCAACAAAATCTCAGACATATGCCAAAAGAACTTCTTCACTGACACTGCCCCTAGGGCAATGGAAGCTAAAGAGAAAATTAACAAATTGGACTACATCAAAATAAAAAGCTTTTTTACAGCAAAAGAAACCATCAACAAAACAACAAGAAAGCCCACTGCATGGGAGAACATATTTGCAAATGCTATCACTGATAAAGGTTTAATCTCCAACATCTACAGGCAGTTTATGCAACTTAATAAAAGGAAGATAAATGATCCAATTAAAAAATGGGCAACAGACCTAAACAGAATATTTTCAAAAGAAGACAGAAGGAAGGCCAAGAGACACATGAAAACATGTTCAAAGTCACTTATTATCCGAGAGATGCAAATCAAAATAACAATGAGGTACCATCTCACACCTGTCAGAATGACTATCATCAACAAATCAACAAACGACAAGTGTTGGCGAGGATGCGGAGAAAAAGGAACCCTCGTGCACTGCTGGTGGGAATGCAGACTGGTGCAGCCACTGTGGAGAACTGTATGGAGTTTCCGCAAAAAACTGAAAATGGAACTCCCATTTGACCCAGTAATCCCTCTCCTGGGAATATATCCAAAGAAACTAGAAACACCAATCAGAAATAATATATTCACCACTATGTTCATAGCAGCATAATTTACAATAGCTAAGATTTGGAAACAGCCTAGTTGCCCATCAGCAGATGACTGGATCAGAAAACTGTAGTACATCTACACAATGGAATACTATGCTGCCATAAAAAAAGAAGGAATTCTCATCATTTGCAGCAACCTGGATGGAATTGGAGAACATTATGCTAAGTGAAATAAGCCAGTCAATGAAAGAAAAATACCCCATGATCTCACTCATTTATGGATAGTAAAGAACATTATAAAGTGATGAACAAAAAGATAGATACAGAGACAGTAAAGCATCAAACAGACTTTCAAATTACAGGGGGAAAGTTAGGGAGAGGTGGGGGAGTTATGAAATTAAACGAAGGACTTGTATGCATGCATATAAGCATAAACAATGGACGCAAAACTCTGGGGGGTGACGGCATGTATGGGTGTGAGGTGGGAGGGTAATGGTAAGATATGTACACATATAATACCTCAATAGAAAAAAATTAAAAAAAAAAAGTATAGCAAAGTAAGAATTTATTGGCTGCAGCAAAAATACACTTAGGAAAGAAAAATAAGGAAGGGCATAGAAGAAGTAACAGGAGAGCCTACACTGGGCTGCTTTGACTCACTGGGAAGTCAGAGAAAAGGGGGCCTTTGAGACAGGTTCAGGGGGTTAGCCCAGGACAAGCTGATGTTGCTCATTGCTCCCCTGGTTGCAAGTCTCATGGGTCCCCTTATAGGGAAGAGGGGAAAGGGAATGATGATGGCGTGCTCCCTTTGAGGCGTTCATGCTGGGCATATTTATCTCTTTCTTGAAGGTGGAAATCTAGAGGAGGTCTCAGGGAAGGGTCTCAATAAAATATTCATCAGCTTTCCAGGTGTGCTTTTTCAGGGTTGTGGTCTCCACTGATTGGTCAATGCAGCTGGTCCTGAGGCAGCTATGGTGTCACCTGTCTGGTTTTGCTGCTTTTCTAGGTCTGGAGCTGAAATACAACTGAGGCCTAGATGTTATCTTTAGGAAGAAAAGGTTAGGGGGTCCAAACTGCATGACTAGAAATATGCTAAGGGAGGAAATGTTACCCTGGGGCCTAGGTTATTTTTTCCCAGTTTTGGCCCTTGCTAGGCATCCAGGGCTTTCTGCCCTGGTTAGTTTCTATACTTGGGCCATCGTCCTTGCTATGTTCATGTCTGTCTAACTGCCTATAACAGAAGAACTTTGAAATTCATTGTGTCTGAGATGGACTGCCATTAGACATTGCAAGCAGGAAAGTTACATGATCTGACTTATATTTGTAATAAATCGTAATGCCAGTTATATGGAAACTAGAGTATAGGAAAAAAGGGTGAGTGTAAGATTTGTTAGGAGACTGCTGAAATAATCTAGGTGAGGGATAATGGTGTTTTGGACTATGCTGTTGCCGATAAGATTTTGAGTATATTTTGAAGGCTTAATCTTCATAATTTTCCAACAGACCTGATGTGGTTTATGTGGCCAAAGAAAGGGGTCAAGAGTAACTCCAAGGTTTTGGCTTAAAAACTACAAAAAAGGAACTGCCATTTACTGAAATGGAAAAGATACAAGGAGGGGCAGATTTATAGGGTGAGGAAATAAGAGTTTGGTTATTATAAAATCTTTGTAATTATATTTTTAAATAAATTTTTAATTACGGCATTATATGTTTTAGTTATAAACTATTGAAAATAATTTTAGAGATAGGACAGGCAGGTTTAGGGAATAAGGGGTATCCATGGGAGAAGAATGCATATGTGAAGGACAGAAATAGCTCCAAGCCACCAAAATGCTTATTATACTCTCATAGAGGATAGGGAAAAGTTATAAGATACCAGGAAGAGCGTAACATATTTTCAGAGGATAGAGGGACGTTGCAAGATAAGGGGGAGAGGAGAAGGGGGCACCATGTGGGCTTTGAGCTTTGAAACTGATACTATGTAGCAGAATGAGCAATGAGGAAAGCACGGGGGTCCTAAATTAAGGAAGGGTCCAATTAGAAAAGGTCATGTTCAGACAAAGAGCTACAGCATTTATAAACCCAGAGACAAAGAGACTCAAAGAAAGGATTTTTATTTTTTTTTTACATAGAGAGAGAGAGAGAGAGAGAGAGAGAGAGAGAGAGAGAGAGGGAGAGAAAGAGCAGGATTTTCCCTTTGAGGACCCCTCCCAAGAAGATTTTGTATATGCTTACAGTAAATTTCCACATTTTTATTAAAGAAACCTTTAGTCCATAAATTTATTTTTCAACTGTGTTGGACAAGGACCGACTGAATAATCTGCACCCAGAACCCTATGCTTCACTATTTAGAAAATATCCTATATAATAAAAGAGTAATATGCAAATTGACCATACCTCCATTACACCCACTAGCCATGCACATCAGCCAATCAGGAGCAAGTATGCAAATTAACCCAACCAAGATGGCTGCAGCCACGGAGAGAGCAGGAGGCTTGGGATTCCCTGGCGATGGAGGAAGCCAAGCTTTCCACCTGCCCTGGCCTTCCCTAGCCTCCGATCAAGGCTACAAAGTTTCAATTTTAGAAGATAAATAAATCCCAGATACCAGGGCCGCTGCTTGGGTTGCCAAGGGGTGTGGCCAGCCTGCAAACCACCACAGGCCCCTTGCCCAGGCCACCCCATGCCCCAAGAGAACCCCCACCCTGATCCGGGACACCCTTCAGGGCAAACCAGCCAGCCCCCACCCATGCACCAGGCCTCTATCCTATCTAATAAAAGAGTAATATGCAAATTGACAATCACTCCAACACACAAGATGGCTGCCCCATGTGTACACAAGATGGCCGCCACAAGATGGCCAACAGGGGAGGGACCAGGTCTGCAAGGGAGGGCAGTTGGGAGCGATCAAGCCTTCAGGGGAGGGCAGTTGGGTGTGACCAGGCTGGCAGAGGAGGGAAGTTGGGGGCAACCAGGCCTGCAGGGAAGGGCAGTTGGGGGGGACCCAGGCCTGCAGGGGAGAGCAGTTGGGGGGGGACCAGGCCTGCAGAGGAGGGAAGTTAGGGGTGACCAGGCCTGCAGGGGAGGGTAGTTGGGTGTGAGCAGGCCCGCAGGGGAGGGCAGTTAAGGGCAATCAGGCTGGCAGGGGAGCAGTTAGGCATCAATCAGGCTGGCAGGGGAGTGGTTAGGGGGTGATCAGGCTGGCAGGCAGAAGCAGTTAGGGCAATCAGGAAAGCAGGCAGACGAGCAGTTAGGATCCAGCAGTCCTGGATTTTGAGAGGGATGTCCGATTGCCCATTTAGGCCCGATCCTACCGGGATTGGGCCTAATCAAGCAGTCGGACATCCACAAGGGGTCCCAGATTGGAGAGGGTGCAGGCTGGGCTGAGGGACACACACCCCCTACCCCCCATGCACAAATTTCATGCACCGGGCCTCTAGTAAATAATAAAATAGAATAAAACAAAATCACTTATAATTTTATAACCAATAAATTACTCACTCAATGGTTGGATTAACTGTACAATCTTAATACACATACATATTCATACAGTATATACATATTGACAGTGTTTGTATATAACATTTTTCTTACTAAAATAGGAACTTTTTAAAATAATCTGATAATTTTAGAAATGAAATCTAGCATTTGTTTAGAAAATTTTCCCCCATCCAGAAATTTAGAAACAAAGTAATTTTATTGTGTTCTACTATTTTTATGCTTTGATTGCTATCATGTTTGTTGTACTTTTTAATTTTATTTCGGTTATTTTTTGAATGATATCAGTGAATAAGGTGCTTTTTTTTTTTTATTACTTATCCTAGGAAGCTAACTTTGGTAAATACTTTCTAGCTAGTCTCTAGATCAGTGTTTCTAGATCAGTGGTTGGAAAACTCCAACTTGCAGGCCAAATCAGGGCTGCTAATTGGTTTTGTATGAACTGCAATCCAAAAAAGGTTTTTGAAGATGAATGTATTTTCAATTTATTTGAAGATTGAGGAAACCAACTTTGAACCCTAATTAAGTGAAATGTAACACTCCCAAATTTTTCTCATTGGAATTTTATTACAAAAAAGATGCTCTCTTATTATCATTGTCATTACTACATTTTGAATTTTGCATGCCACCCACTGGGGATTGAGCCCACAACCCAGGCATGTGCCCTGACTTGGAATTGAACTTTGACCTCGTGGTTCACAGTTCAGTGTGCAACCACAGTGGCTTGGCAAAGCCTGATTCTTAGTGAAGTTTCCATGTTGTGCCACAAGTTCATAGTCTAAAGGCCAAATCTTTCCTCTTTTCTCCACCTTCTCTACATTCTCTTTGTTCTTTTGGGCCTATACTGATGGTGCACCAGAGAAATGTAGCACTCCTCCCTAATTAGGTGTGAACGATTTCCATGACTTCTTTCACCCTTATGTTTCAAAAACCTACTTTTACATATTTTTGTGGGAGTTCTTTTTTGGGGTGACAGTGTATTAACTAGTATTCATTCTTTTTTTGCATTTCAAAATAAGTATATTCAATTTATCTGAAATCCCTCTCTGTTACTGATAAATTCTTAATAATTTAATATGCTATTCTTAGTAATTCAATGAGTCTTAATTTTGTTTTTTTAGGGGAAGATTCCATATTTCAAATATTTAAGAACATTTTCAATTTCATCCATAAACTTGTTAGATAGACTTTGCGCATTAAGCAAGATAAACTGTTTTATCAATCAATATACTAAAAATGTATGATCCAAGACCAATTAAAACACAATTCTCACAGCCTTAAATTCTTGGCCCAGAGATTAGAGATAAAATTTCAAGCAAGTAATTACTTGTATGAGAAATACAGCTTAAATAATCTAGATGATAAAAATTGCTGTTGATGAAAGGTTGTCTCACTGTATTCTGGTTTAAATATCACCTATATAGAATATATTTGTCTTTGAGCTTTAACATAATTACATGTATACATCTCTCACAACATAAAGATAAAAAATAGTGAAAATTGCCCAGTGGTTTAAGAAAATCATTCTGCCTGAAGTAAAACACTTTTGGAGACTAAAGTAAGAGGCATATTTAGTTCATTCTTGTTTTCCATTCTTACAGTTTGTTTTATTTACATGAAAATATAATAGAAGCTTCAAAAATTATATCTTTTATATATTTTTACTCTTTGCATGAAAGAGTTCACATTTTTTGTATGTCTCCATTGAAACAACTAAAGGCTACATAGAGATGATTTTCATTGCTTATGTTGCCACTTCAGAAAAGTTGTGTAATTTCTCTTAGTATTATCTCTTGTTATTCTTGAAATGTTGCTTTCATATCTCAAAATGTGTTCCATATTAGCAATATATATATTTCTAGAATATATATATATATATATATATATATATATATATATATATACTACCCAGTCTTTGGTATCCAAATGCACCTGCCCATGTATACATTATGAAACCAGAATTCCAAGCAGACCCCATAGTTTTGTTGTTGGTTTAATTGGCATCACTCTGATATTCACATTTTGAAAAAGAGTATCTCTAGCTAGATACATTCATCCATATATAAACAGTAGACATTTCCCACCATCTACTGTGACTTAACATGCAAGTCCTGAAACTTTATCTCAACAAAATGATACAATATCATATACATGCACATCTAACAAAAAAATTTGAGGTGATGTTTAGACAAACTACATAAATCAGAAATACCTTATGTAAACTTGAGTGTTCTATAGGAATGGAGTTGAGATTAGGTCATGGAGATAAGAAGTAGAGAAGAGCAGATTAGCACCAATAATTAATTTAGAAATTCACTTACAAATTAAATGTTCCTGAGGTTTAGTATTACTGTATTAGTCAAATCAGTTAAGAATAATCATACAAAGCTAATGAAAACTATTCATTAACTTGTTAGATATCTACTTTACCTTAAAGTAGATATTGAACAAGGCAGAATTTTACTGTCTTAACAGTATTAAATTACATTTATAACATTTAAATTACTCTTTATTTCTCTATACTCTTTCATTAAATTACTCTTGAGCTAGTACACAAATACTCTGATTTTTCAAAATTCTTTAATGAACAAGGAAAGACATTCTTCTTCTTGACTTGCATTGCTTTGTTACCTTCATTACCACAAATGTAATAAAGTTGCATTTCATCACAAAAAAGTAAAATATTTGCTCCTTTACTTATGGACATTAACGTAGAATATATTTTTGTGCAATAAAACCTATTGCAAGTATATTTTTGGACTTCCCAAATCACTAAAAGGAAAAGTTTAGATTACTTTATATATTTGTTCTATTCAGGGATTCATTCTGCCCTAAATTCTCAGAGAGGTTACTTAAAAAAAGAGTTGTTTGTCATTCAGTTTAAATTAGCTTAAAGTTACTTTTTAAATATCCCAAATGTTAATTTAAAAAGTCCTTGATTTCTCAAAAGCATAATTTACCCTTTTGAAAGTTTGAATTCAATCTCAAAGAGATGTAAAATTATTTATCCTTTATAATAGAAGGCTTATTTTTTATTCAAAAGTTGCCAACATCTGGTGTTTCACTTACTATTAGTTCTAAAACAAAGAAACTAATTTACTCTGATGATTGAGACTCATGACATACAGTATCAACACTCAACTTTTTTCTTGCAGTCTCTGTAAAGATTTTACATAGGTCCAAACTTTTGATGAGAAATATAATGAGAACCCTGATACTTTTTTTGTGCCAAATGGGAGAACTTTTAAAATTGATTGGCTTATGAGGATGAAAGTACTTGGAGTAGTTGGAGCTCGTTTTTAAAGTTTCATAGGAAATAGATTCTCAATATTTGTATGTTTAAATTAGCAGGCCTCGCTCTTAGATTTCCAATGGTAACTAGATTATTTCAAGCTATTGACCATGATCCCCTGGAGTCAAGTGAGATATATTAATTCTCTTGAGGCTCCAAGGAACCAATTGTAAATAAACCCTGATATATGTGATTCATTTCACATGCACAAGCATTAGTCTCTCAGGGATTACTGTGAATACTTGGTTCAATGTAGGATCAAAATGTTGTGGAGTAGTCTTGATCTTGAAGCAACATCCCATTAATTTATTTTAAAAAGTTACTCTACAAATAGACTTTTATTTGTGTCAATTGTTAGAAGCTTTGTCTAAAACAGGCTCATCAATCAAGTGTTTAATGAAATAAAAAGAGTATGAGAAATGTGTAAGCATTGATAATACTTTAACAGTATAAGCATAAGTCTATGTCACCAGTAACACTATGTTAGATGCAACAATCTGTGTACCCAATCACTTTTCAATTACTTCTTCATAGGATGAGATTTAATAAAAATGGCTTGTTCTTTAATATTCATTTCTCTTATCAAATAGTGAGAAGAGAATTGGAAAACAAGCAAATGGAAAGATATGGTCGATAGATTATTAATTCATTTACTCAACAAGTAATCATGGAATGCTAACTATATTCCAGATATTGTCATGGTGCTGGGAACATTTGTATCATTGATATTCAGTCATTTGTTAATACATTTCTAACTATTCCCTTAAATTAGGCCATTTATTTATAGGTTAGATGGTGCTCACTCCATTCCTAAATATTCCTTTAAAAATAAGTATTCTTACTTTTCCTCACTGGGCTAAAAATATCCCTTACACATGTGACATTTTTCTCCCCTTAATCATAAATATAATCCAAAAGGCACCAGTATTATGAAACTCCCTGGACAGAAAAACCTCCCTTAAATAACATTTACTATGATGGCTTGTAATAAGAAAGCAACATTTTTAATTTTGTTCTCCCTGGTCACATTTGAAATTTGTACAAGTGATTGTTTTGAAAAGAAAAAAAAAAGTAAAAATAAAAAAGTGATGATAAACAAAAAGCAAACCAAAAAAGAAAACAAAAACAAAAACACACACACACACACACACACACACACACACAAAAAAAAAAAAAAACAAAAAAAAAACCCTCTTGAATTGAATAGTCCATTCTTAAGTTGATCATTGATAGTATAGTTTTACTAATTTTTACTAATTACTTTTTCTGGGAAATGAACAATAACCTATTTTAATGCTTTGTCATTCACTTAAGCTTTTCAGTAGTTTGCTCCCCTCTAGAAGTCTTAATTATTAGGAGTCCATTAAATGTAGCTAAAAGTGAAAATTACAAGTTTGAAAAGCTTCCCAGTTGTTTCTGCTCAAATAGAGATTGTCTTTCCTTTATATTTTCCCCCTCTTTTCACCATGAATTTACAGAGTTCTTTTGATTGTTTACACGGTCCTAACTTATATATTTTATCTGTAATTATGTATATTTTAATTACTCCTTTTCTTTATACTGGCTAACTTTTAGAAAATAGAAATAATTTAAATGCTTAATTTCCCAAAATGTGTTAAATGCTAATACTTGAGGATTTTTTGCTTTCTAGAAATTTTAGTGATTTATATTGAATCAAAATATTTATAAAGGTTTTAGATTAACAATAAGACTTCAGGTCTATAAATTGAAATAAAAACTGGTAATGGGGAAAGAGGAATAGAGAGTACATATGGTAGGTAAATCATCACCACTTTAAATATTTTTAAATTATATATGGAGTTGCATCATTTTCATAAATTCTGATTACAATGATATAAAGCAACTAGGTTCATAAATTATGAAAAATTATATCCCATTATTTTAGTTTCTTTTTTGTCAATTTAAATGAAGACTATATCTTGAAGGTTTTTCAAAATTATGATACATATATCAATATGATGTGCATTTTTATTTTTCTAGATTTAAGCTTTTACATGCTATTGATATTTTTTCAAGCTCATGTACCTCAAAAATATTTTTAAGCAAGGATGGTCTTCACAGCATTGTTTACAAATGTAGAATACATTGAAAAGCATATGAATTATATTCAATAATGAACCACTTAGATAAGTTATAGTACATCCACATAATGGAATACTAAGCAGTCACTAAAATGATGATACAGATCGATATTTATTAACATGAAAAGATGATTATGCTTAAAAATTTAACAAAGCATGTAACGGTACATGTCATATGTTTTCTTTTTTTGCTTCTAACACAGTGTATGTATAAATAGGAAAAAGAGACATGGAAGGAAATGCGCGTACTGAAAATATTAATAGTGGTCACCTCTGAACTATGGGAATTTTACTTCTTTATAAATTTTTGCATTGTGTACATTATTTTACAATTAGCATGTATTATGTTTACAATTTAAAAAAAGTGATTTCCACTTGAAAATATTTGATAATGAATATATATATAAAATTTGTAGATAATTATATATAAACAGCTTATTCTCATTATTTTGTGGGCAAATTGTTAACAAAAGTGTTAAATTATATGTTTATATTGAATTATGTATGAAAACAAAGATTTTTTATGCAGAGAAATAAAAACCAACAGAATAGAAACAAAACATTTTCTTATGGTTGGATCTCTGGTATGAGTGAATCATATTTTTAAAAGTTATTATTTAACATTTACATAAATTAGGTATTTATATACTTTCAAAATGGATTTTGACTAGCATATATTAAGAGAAGGAAAGTCAAAAGAAAATAGAAAAGTAAGTGTAATATGGATGGAAGGTAGATGGATGGGAAGAAGAGGGAATAGCTAGTGAAATACAGAAAATGTGTAACCTAGAAATTACAGGCTAAATACTGTAACTGTAACAAAGAATAGAACATTCTGTAACAACTTTCAAGCAACAAGACTGAAAGAGAAACATAGTGCATTAATAGCTTTCATATGATAGATGAAGGCATGTGATTTAATCAGGAGTAACAACTTTTTCCTTAATTTGAAACATCTGTGAATATTTCACATGGATACATTAAATAATTACAAGAGAATGACAAATTTAATACATGTTCTTCAATGTAATTTTTCAATATCATTATATGGATTATTTACCTTTTATATTGACAATAAGAGATGAAGTTAAAATCTTAAACTTATCTAAAAGCAATTCAATGCAGTTATTCATCTTTCTTGTTAATTTAACATTATTCTAGTATACATACAAAGGAATTTAGAAAAGTGAGTGGTAAGAATGCTCTTTAGATTGTTATCATTTCAAATCTTTCAAGAAATGTTTTTAAGATGAAACTAATAATTTTAAAAAATTAATGCCTAAAGTAGTAATTTCCTAAGGTACTGATTGATAATAACACCAATATGCTTATTTCTCTGAGTATGAAGTTAATAAAGAAAACTCCTGACACTTAGTCACAGTCACTATTCAGTTTGTGGTATGCCTAAAATATATTTTAAAATGAAAATAATATAAATAAAGGAAATAAAAAAGCTCACATCTTTTTCAAATAATATTCATATTAATTAATAATTTAAAGTAAAATTATGCGTAAATGATAACCAGACCACATACATTTCCCCCTGTGCTATTGATTTGTCAAAAAGCAAGTTAGAAGTTTGCACTGTGAAATAATCAGAAGTACGGAGCATTTTGAGAATATTTTCATAGAAGAAATCAAATTTAGTAGTATTATTGAAATAGGAAGAAAATATACTTACTCAATTACTTTATCTTGACTTACTTAGGAAAACAAATGTGTGGAGAAGTAAACTTTATTCTCCATAATCCTAAGATATTACATCAAAAACTAGTACAAAATGACAGTTTTACAATTAGAAATTATGTTCTTCACTAAAATGAACAAGATTTTCTAGTTTTACTTTTTTAAAAAAAAGAAAATACTTAAAAAAAACTGTGAATTGGCATAAAATAATCTCTTATCACAAAGTAGCCCAAACTAAGTAGGCACCAGCTTAAGGCTGAAACAAATCGAACATTCTTATTCTCACCACCTGCGCCTGGCTTGGCCCAGGGTCACATGCAGCGGTTTGGAGCCCACCATGCGACCATTCATCTCACCCACTGCTTTGGTAGCCTCTTCAAAAGAGGAGAAACAGACTATACCAAACCCTTTGCCTTGCCCCACTTCCACCATCACTTTGGCTCGGCTAATTGATCCAAAGGAAGAAAATTCCTCCTTTAGTTTTTCATTATCGATGGTCCCATCCAAGTTCTTAATATAGATAGGCACCCCCGGAGGCCGACTTTTTTCTTTTACTTTCAGCCTTTCAAATCTTCGCCTTAATTCAGCCAGGCGTTCAATTTTCTTCTGTGCTCGCCCTACATATAGGGCTTTCCCATCGATGGACTTGCCGTGCAGGTCTAGCACAGCCTTCTGAGCAGCCTCGTGTGTCTCATATCTTACAAATCCAAAGCCTTTAGATTTCCCACTGGCATCTCTTATTACCTTAACACTCTCGGTTGGCCCATATTCACTGAAAATTTCCTTCAGTTTTTCGTCATCTATTTCATCTCCAAAGTTTTTAACGAAAACATTGGTGAAAGTTGCTCTATCCCTGGTCCTAACTTCAGCTGCCCGCTCTTCTGGAAATTTGAATCGGCCAACATACACCTGGCGGTTGTTGAGCCGCACGCCATTCATGTGCCAGATGGCTCTATTGGCAGCTGCCAGGCTGTCAAAGTGCACATAGGCATAACCCTTAGAGCCATTGTCATCGCATACAACTTTGCAAGAGAGAATGTTCCCAAAAACAGAAAACAAATAAAAAAGAGCCCTGTTGTCTATGGATTTGTCCAGGTTTTTGATGAATATATTTCCAACTCCAGACTTTCTTAAGCGGTCATCTGGCTGAGACCACATGAGACGGAATGGTTTGCCATTAATCAAATCAAAATTCATGGTGTTCAGGGCCCACTCAGCGTCTGCAGGAAAGCGGAAGTTAACATAGCCATAGCCCAGAGGGCTGAGGGTCTCTGGGTCACGGCAGATTCTGGTGAAGCGCAGAGGGCCAGCAGGCCTGAACTTTTTATAAAGCATGTCCTCGGTGACATCTGGGTCCAAGTCACCCACATACAGGGCAGCCTTGAGGTACTTCTTTTTCTTGCCAGCAGGATTAGGCTCCCCACTCCCCATCTCTCTCAGCACAGGGAGGAGGCTCTCTTGGGAGAGAAAAGAAGTATGCTTTCTCTAAGCTATGTGCCAAGCAGCTGTTCACGAACAGAAAAAGCCAAGGCGAAGGAAGCTAAAAGCAGACTCAGTAACACTGTTGTTGAGGCTGAGAAAATGAAGTTCAGAAACACCTGGTCAGCGGGCTCAGCACAAACGCAGCATCAGACAAAAAGGCATCCCAGTAAGGAGTCTGTTCTACCTAAGGGACATACAATTTCCACCCTTTCGGATTTAAAAATCAGTTTCAAAAGCCAGCAGTAGGGAAAAAAAAATTCCCTTTCCCTCTTAATTTATAAGAAATCATCAAGCAGCTGTCTGGCTCCCCACATCTAGCATTGCAGATCCAGGCCTCACAACCTGTTTTCTGCATAAATATAGGCCTCGAGGTCCTGTTGGCTTAAAATTACATCAACTAGGGCAGGGAACATGTATTCCTCCGCCCGGGGGCTGCCTGGCCAGTCTCAGGCGGGCTTGCAGCTAACTAAGGCCGCTACACACACTCAGCGTCAGCAAAAGGGCAGACTGGGCACTTGGTGCTCTGGGCCGGCAGGCAGGCTGCAGGCGGCGGATCAGACAGAAAGACAGACAGACAGACACGCCCGGAGGACCGGAGACCGCCCAGATACCCAAGATGCCCACTGGGTACGGACCAAGTGACGGCGCGGTGATTTCGGCAGCCTGAGACTTGCGGCAGGTCCGGAGGGACTGACTGGCAGAAGCGCACTGGGTCAGCTCAGACGCAAGGCGGTTCCGGACAGATGTGGGGCGGAGTCAGAAGAGAAGGGCAGATGCGCGGCGGGCGGGCAGAGCATGGACCCATGGACAGGCTTTGCTTTCTCAGGACAGACCGACCCAGGGACTAAAAGCCTGTAGCTGTGGTAGGGCGGGGCTCGAGAAAACCCGGAACCCTGCTAAGTAACTTCCCACTTCCCTGTGTTAACATTGTCAAGAAAAAGAAAAGAAGACATTAAAATGGTTTTTAGATTTTTTTTTTTATTTTTGGAATTTCATGTATTTATTATTTTAAAATATTATATTTAGGCTGCTAATCTGAAAATTCGAGGAGATGATGACTTAGATGGAAAGAACTATAATAATTAAAACAGCAACAACAACGAATTCCCTAAATCATTTCTGTTTAGGAAATAGGATATAGGTTGCATACTTTTCCTAAGTGCATTGTGAAGTCGGGATTGACAGTTGTACTGGCCACCAGTCCAGTGCTAAATGATCACAGGGTCGAATAGAACACAGAGCCATGTTGTGTTTGGCCTTTATCCTTACTCCATTAAACTCCAGCATAATGGTAGCATTATCCCCAGGTAGTAGGCAGTGTTCTTTTCACTGCTCCAGCAATACAAAGGTTTTAATTATTGGAAAGCCATAAAATGGCTTTAATGGTACTTAGTGCCACAAAACATTAAAGACACGCTGCCTCCATAGCACAAATTATAAAATCTTAAAGAGATAAAAAGCTGCAGAATCTATATAAAATATATAATTAATGTTCACAGATGAAGCAAACACATAAAGATAGAGGCACATTACATAATTAATTACTAATTTTAACATGAGTTGTCAACTTTAAGCCATTGCAGGGAATAATGCTATAAGATAGAAATCAACTTAGAGGTTTCCCAAGATCTTTTTAGAGTGTCTGAGAAACAGTTTTGGGGAGGAATGTTGCTCTGTTTTGGGAAAATCGCAATGTCTATAACACACAACTCCTCATGCAGCCCATTCACAACCCCTCCACTGAAAATGAAAATCCAGCCGAAACCGGTTTGGCTCAGGGCCTGTGGACTGAAAGGTGCCAGGTTCGATTCCGGTCAAGGGCATGTATGTTGGGTGCGGGCAAATCCCCAGTGGGGGGTGTGCAGGAGGCAGCTGATCGATGTTTCTCTCTCATCGATGTTTCTAACTCTCTATCCCTCTCTCTTCCTCTCTGTGAAAAATTATTTTTAAAAATCAATAAAATATATTAAAAAAATGAAAATGAAAATCCAGGCAATACATATGTAAGTACTATTAGGCTAGAAAAGATTCTGGTGGGGGTGGGGAAGAATGCAAGAGAAAGACATCACCTAAAAGGGCATTGTCTTAAGAAGAAATTTTTTTAAAATATATTTTATTGATTTTTTACAGAGAGGAAGGGAGAGGGACAGAGAGTTAGAAACATTGATCAGCTGCCTCCTGCACGCCCCTCCCTGGGGATGTGCCCACAACCGAGGTACATGCCCTTGGCCGGAATCGAACCTGGGACTCTTCAGTCGGCAGGCCGACGCTCTATCCACTGAGCCAAACCGGTTAGGGCTTAAGAAGAAATTCTTAGAATAATAGGCTAAATTCATGTACTGCTTCATTTTATACATTTTAGATTTTCTGTTAGACTCTATTGTTAACTGAAGATGACAATTTACTCTCATTATTTATTCAAATATTTAGTGAGAGAGAGGGAGAGAGAGAGAGAGAGAGAGAGAGAGAGAGAGAGAGAGAGAGAGAGAGAGAAATATCGATTGGTTGCCTCCTGTAGGCACCCGGAACCCAAAACCTAGGTATGAACCCTCACAGGGAATCCAACCCGCCACCTATCCGTGCACTGGAAAACAGTCCAACCAACTGAGCAACTGAGACAGGGAAAATTTAGCTCTTTTAATTGGGTTCTTGCTTATCTATGCCATGGAAATATTTGAGAAAAGGCAAATACAAACAAAATATTATGGAGATAGACTAATAAAAACTGATCTTACAATATGACCACAATGAACAACATGTAGAAACACTTGCGAATCTCTGCTTAATTTATTCTATTTTGAACACAATTTTTATAAATATCTTTCCTGATAAGCTGAATTAACACTAAACTTTTTAATTAGCTTTTTGACCATTTTTATTTTTCTCATTTAAAATCCTACTTTACTGAAAATGTTGTTGTAAAACAACACAAAACCAATAGAATAATTCCCACAGTATTCTTACTGAACCAAATATAAATGTTGCTCATGTTCTAATTAATTTGTACATATTTTTCTAAGATTATAAATAGAATTGGGTTGGTAAAATTAATTATTTTCAAAACAACCTCCTCTCTACACTTAGCAGTCTTTTGAGGGTCATTGTAGTATAAGCATTTTAAACTATAGCGAACTTTTTATTATATAAAAAATAAAAAATAGACCTGCTTTTAAATTGATTTTAGTAGTATTCCCTCTGCTAAGCAGATATTTGTGGGAAAAAGGAAAACATTTTCACCTATAATCTGTTTAATCATGTTAATATTAAGATTGAGAAGACTCTCTGGAATAAAATCAGATATAGAATATTTATCTTGTCATTTTTATTACATATTAAAGGCAACTTTATAGTCTATGTAACATATTAAATACATTAAAATTTTCCAACCAGCCCACCCAGCATGGGTTCGATTCCTGGTCAGGGCACAAGCCCAGGTTGTGGGCTCAATCCCCAGTGGGGGGCATGCAGGAGGCAGCCAATCAATGATTCTCTCTCATGATTGATGTTTCTAGCGCTCTCTCCCTCTTCCTTCCTCCCTGAAATCAAATATATATTCCCACTGAGATTCCTGAGTCAGTTGGTTAAAGCATATCTAAGTCTTTCTAAATCTAAGAAACATTTTCCATGAGGAAAGAACCAAGGACAGCTGGCATTCTAAGTGCATCCCATCAAACATTGTTATTTACAGTTGATAGTAATGTATCAGCTTTAGTGGAAAAAGAGGAGAGTTGTGAATTTATTCTTCAGCTTGTCTTAACAGGCACTTAATCATGTGGTTCCTATTACCTGGTAAGTGTCTCAGCTGTACAAGTTGCTGGGCCTTCACAGTGAAAGTAAATTTGCTGCTCTCTTGAATGAAGTCTGGGATGGTGGAACAAAATACTATAAAGTAAACATTTTATTACCTATAACTTGACTCATATATTGTTAGACAAAGAGGGGAAAATTGCAAGAAAACGATTTGACATTATGAATGTAGTATAACCAGGCATTTCTTCAGTAAGATTTGGAGACGTTAGCAATTCTTTTCCTCTATTTCCAAAAATTTTATCTTGAGCCATGAGCACTTAATGCTCTGAATGATCATCATAAAGGTACTGTGATTTAGTTATCAAAGAAAGATTAAATTGTGTTTATTAGAATATACTTACTAAAGTGAGAAAGTAATGAAAACTGAAAAAGTTTCAACAGTTTACAATAGAATGGGATTTATGCTAAATTGTTAATAAACCAAAATAACTCAGTCTTCAATATTTAACCCAAATTTCAGTATTGCTATTTTTTAAATTTTTTAAAGAGTAAAAAATATTTTATTTTAATTTTGGGAGTGAAGTGCTTTATTTTTTCAAGTCTGTAATCCATACATTTACATTCCTACAGGATTTATTGGAAATTAAGAAAAGAAAATTACTTTTATAAAAACAGTTTAACTTTATTTTTTTCATTTGTCTCATGTACTAAATCCATGCTGAATTAAAAAGTCATGCTTCCAACGGTGAAGAAATCTGAGTGTTAAAAACAATAAAGTAATATGACAACTTTATATATTTAGGTTTAGTTAGGTATCTCCTTAGGGTTCTCTTGAATTAGATCCTATTAGTTTATCATAAATTCATAGACTACTATATGTGAATTTATGTAATTTGTATGTGCTCACCTAGTCCATTTAGAATTTTATATAGCATACTAGAGGCCCAGTGCATGAAATTAATGCACGGGTAGGACCCTTAGGCCTGGCTGGCGATCTAGGCTGATTGGGCCTTCCTGCTGCCAGCAGGGGCCTTCCTTCATTCCATGCCAACCCCTGGTGGTCAGTGTACATCATAGCAAACAATCAAACTCCCGGTCTCCCAGTCGAACTCCGAGGGGACACTTTGCAAATCAGGCTTTTATATATATATAGATGTGATGTATAATCAACGTATTTCCTGTTATGATGCCTTGAAATAAGGCAAGAGTATCACGTACTTGGCAGACAGTCTCAGACAAATCTTTTCCCTACTAAGGCCTGTTTACTGAATATGTCTTATATAAGGAAAACGCATACACACACAGCAAATGCAAACACACAGCACATTTTCTGATGACAAATTTTAAGTTATAGTCAATTCACTTGACCTGGAACAAAAAAATAAAATATTTTTTTAAAAATAAAAATATTTTGCCTTATTTTAATCTCAAATTTTTTTTAATATATTTTATTGATTTTTTACAGAGAGGAAGGGAGAGGGATAGAGAGTTAGAAACATCAATGAGAGAGAAACATTGATCAGCTGCCTCCTGCACACCCCCTACTGGGGATGTGCCTGCAACCAAGGTACATGCCCTTGACCGGAATCGAACCTGGGACCCTTGAGCCCGCAGGCCGATGCTCCATCCACTAAGCCAAACCGGTTAGGGCTTAATCTCAAATTTTTATTATGATAAAATATATATAAAATTGACCTTCTTAACAATTTTGAAGTATACAATTCAGCAGCATTAAGTACATTTACATTATCGTGCAACCAACATCATTATTTATCTCCAGAACTCTTTTTACCTTGCCAAACTGAAACCCTCTACCCATTAATATATGTATATTTTCAGATGACACTGAAAATATGTTAAGCCATTTATTTATTTTTGGGCTTTAAGGCTGCTTTTAGTTATCTTCACAACACACAATACTATCATAAGCATCCTAATTTACATAACTTTATATACATGTTGTCCCCAAAATGTATATACACCTTAAAATTATTTTTATTGCTACTTCATAACTGTAATTTTGCTACTGTGAATGAATTGTAATGTAAATAACTGTGTTTTCTGATGGTCTTAGGCTCTACAGCAGCGGTTCTCAACCTGTGGGTCATGACCCACAGGTTGAGAACCGCTAGCAGGGTTGCCTAAGACCATCAGAAAACACAGATATTTACATTATGATTCATAACAGTAGCAAAATTACAGTTATGAAGTAGCAACAAAAATAATTGTATGGTTGGGGGTCACCACAACATGAGGAACTGTATTAAAGGGTTGCAGCATTAGAGAGGTTGAGAACCACTGCTTTAAATGATTATAAAGTCAGTGTTTATTAACACTGAAAAGGAGTCAAAATTAAGTGAGTTATCAGGTGTTAAAATGTGTACACATTTTGGGGGGACACCTATATTATTGCTCTTATTTCTATTAGCTATATTCTCAAAAGTGGAGATCGAATACTTAAATAGTATGTGTATTGTTAAATATTAATATATACAGGAGAATTATTTCAAAAATACTTCAGCAATCTACTTATTTTACCAACATGAAAATTTAGAGGAAATGGATAATTACTAGCAAAATAGGAATTACCAAAATTGATTCAAAGGAAAAGTGGAAGAACAATTGCCATAGAACAGACTAAAAAGTAACTACACCTATGCTATCAAAAAGAGACCGGTAATTTTTATAATTACATAATCTTTAAAAACATACATATAGGACTAACACTATTCAAACTATTCTCAAACATAAAAGGATTCCTAAGTCATGTTTATAAAATTATCTCCAATAGAATTCTCATAAGCCAGTCTCATCTTTTCAAACAAGAATAAATGAATGGTCAGTCCATTTACTTATAGAACTTGGATATATATATATGGACTCAGTTGTGTGTAATGTGGGTGTGGGAATAGGCAGGAGCAGGAGCAAGGTTAAGTATTACATAATAAGGATTTAGAAGGGGATATGTGATGGAAAGATAATTACAGACTTCTGGTTTACTATGTCAAAACAAATACAACATTTTCTAGATATTGATCATCACATTTTGCACTGTGTTCTTTCCTTCTGGACTGTGTGTGTTACATGCTTTTGAGTTGACTCCAACTCCTGGTGACTCTATGAATGAGTGATGTCCACAATGTCCTGTTGCCAACAGCCCTGTAGACTCTTGCCTAGGGCTTCTTTTATGGAGTGAATCCATTTCATATTTGGTCTTCTTCTTTCCTTGAGTCTTATAGTTTACCCAGCATTATTATCTTTGCCAAAGAATCTTTGCCATGATGAACTCAAAGTAGGACAGCTTCATTTTTGTCACTTTTGCTTCCAGTGAAGTTTCAGGCTTAATTTGTTCTAGGACCTACTTGTTCACATTCTTCTAGACTCTTTGTAGAGAATAGTTCTCCACAGATAAGGAAAACTTTACCTTTAAATAAGCAGGTAATTGAGGAAAATCCTTAGCTTATCTTTCCTGACATATAAGTTTAAATTTAAAATGATACAATGTTACATTATTGTTTAATCTGTATCAGTGGGAGGATCAGAGAGTTATTTTCTCTTAAAACATCCAACATCCTTAAATCCATGTCTGTGGCTAAATAGCACAATAAGTATTCACACAATTCTGTGAAGGCTTTGCCAACTTATACTTTGCTCCTGATTACATAAATACTCCTCTTATGCATTTCTTGGATATTTTTGATAATCTTCATCCTATATAATTAAGAGGTAATATGCAAATTGACCATCACACCAACACAAGATGGCTGCCTATGACCAGGCCGGCAGGGGGGTTAGTGAGGGATGACCAAATGACTGAACAGCAGGCTGTGTGGGACAACCAGGCCAGCAAGGGGGCCATGAGGGGCGACCAGGCAGGCAGGGGGGACAGTTAAGGGTGACCAGGCTGGCAGGGGGTTGTAGTTGGGGGCAACCAGGCCAACAGGGGGGCAGTGAGGGGCGACTAGGCCAGTGGGGGGGAAGTTAGGAGTGACCAGGCTGGCACGCAGAGGCAGTGAGGGGCAATCAGGCCAGCAGGGTTGGCAGTTAGGGCTGAACAGGCAAGCATGCAGGTGAGCAATTAGGAGCCAGTGGTCCAGGATTGTGAGAGGGCAGTCAGACATCCCCCAAGGGGTCCTGAATTGAAGAGGGTGCAGGCTGGGCTGAGGGGACCTCCCCCATGCACAAATTCCGTGCACCAGGCCTCTAGTCCTATATAATAAAAGCCTAATATGCTAAGCATCCGGTCCACCGGTCGGCCATTCAACCAATCAAAGGGTAATATGCCAATGATATACTAAGGCCTCTCAACCACTCACTATGACGTGCACTGACCACCAGGAGGCAGACAGTTGACTGGTTGAACAGTAGCTATGACATGCACTGACCACCAGGGGGCAGATGCTCCGACCTGTAGGTTAGCTTGCTGCTGGGTCTGGCCAATCAGGACTGAGCAAGATGAGCTGGACACACCCTGTAGCCCTTCTCTGGTCCCTCCCCAGCTGGCCAACCCCCCAAGTCACTCCCTGGCCCCAATCGTGCACCAGTGGGGTCCCTCGGCCTGGCCTGTGCCCTCTCACAATCTGGGACCCCTTGGGGGATGTTGGAAAGCTGGTTTTGGCCTGATCCCACAGGCCAAGTCGAAGGATGCCACTGGTGTACAAATTTGTGCACCAGGCCTCTAGTAATAGATAATAGGAACTGTGTGCCCAATTTATTTCAAAATTATTATCTTCATGATTTGATACATGTAGCAGTAGTTATATCAAGTGGACATTAGATTTACAGGGTGAAATATCTACATTTTCCATTTAGTCTTTAAATTCCTTAGTAGTTCTCCTTTGACACAATTTAATTAATTTATTTATGTGCTTATTTATAAAAAGGTTTTGTTACAGTTGACATATAATATTATATTATTTTCAGGTGTACAATGTAGAGATTTGTCATTTATATAGCTTATAATGTGATCACCACAGTAAGTCTAGTAAACATCTGTCACCTTACAAAGTTATTATGTTATTGACTGTACTTCCTATGCTGTGCAGTACATGCCCATGTCTTTTTATTTTATAACTGGAAGTATATACCTATTATTCTCTTTCACCTTTTATACCCATTCCTTCATCCCACTCCCTTCTGGAAGCCATAAGTTTGTTCTCTGTATCTATGAGTCTATTTTATATTTTTGTTCATTTGTTTTATTTATTTAGAATCTATAAGTAAGCAAAACAAATAAGGTATTTGTTTTTCTCTGACTTATTTCACTTAGTATAATATCCTCTAGGTCAGTGGTCGGCAAACTCATTAGTCAACAGAGCCAAATATCAACAGTACAACAATTGAAATTTCTTTTGAGAGCCAAATTTTTTAAACTTAAACTTCTTCTAACACCACTTCTTCAAAATAGACTTGCCCAGGCTGTGATATTTTGTGGAAGAGCCACACTCAAGGGGCCAAAGAGCCGCATGTGGCTCGCAAGCCACAGTTTGCCGACCACGGCTCTAGGTCCATCAATATTGCAAATGGTAATATTTCATTCTTAATGTTGCTGAGTATTCCATTGTGATATATATATATATATAAAACTTCTTTTTTATCCATTTGTCTATAGATGGACACCTAGGTTGCTTCTATATCTTTTCTATTCTAAGTAATGCTCCAATGAACATAGGGGTGCATGTAACTTTTTGAATTAGTGTTTCTGTTTTTATAGGATAAAGTAGTGGCCCGGTGCATGAAATTCATGCACAAGGGGGTGGGGGTGTCCCTCAACCCGGCCTGCACCCTCTCCAATCTGGGACCCCTTAGGGGATGTCTGACTGCCGGTTTGGTTTAGGCCCTATCCCTGTAAACCGGCAGTCAGACATCCCTCTCACAATCCGGGACCGCTTGCTCCTAACCGCTCACCTGCCTGGCTGCCTGATTGTCCCTAACCACTCTGCCTGCCAGACTGCTCGCCCCCAACTTCCCCCCTTGCTGGCCTGATCACCCCCAACTGCGCTCCCCGCCAGCCTCATGGCCCCCAACTGCCCTCCCCAGCTGGCCTCATGGCCCTCAACTGCCCCCCTGCCAGCCTGATTGCCCCCAACTTCCCCCCTTGCCAGCCAGCT
Source organism: Eptesicus fuscus (assembly GCF_027574615.1). Classification (NCBI taxonomy): domain Eukaryota; kingdom Metazoa; phylum Chordata; class Mammalia; order Chiroptera; family Vespertilionidae; genus Eptesicus; species Eptesicus fuscus. The sequence continues at coordinate 58,949,024 of NC_072473.1, read as the reverse complement.
CACCCCCAACTGCCTCCCCGCTGGCCTGCTCATCCCCAACTGCCCCCACCCCTGTGCTGGCCTGCATGCCTCCAACTGCCCCACCCCGCCAGCCTGATCACCCCTATCTGCCTCTGCCTCTGCCTCTGCCTCAGCCCCACCACCATGGCTTTGTCTGGAAGGATGACCGGAAAGTCTCCCAGTCTAATTAGCATATTACTTTTTTATTGATATAGATACATTATATAGGATAAGATTGCTTGAATCTGGGAGGGGGAAGCCTTTTTCAGCAGGAGGAGATGCTCTTGGCAGAGAAAATCACATAATCCCTATATCTGACTGATAGCCAGCCATATGCACTATACTGCCAAAGTGGTCATTAAAAAATTGAACCACTTTCTTACACCTTACACCAAACAGCTGTTTCCCTTAAAACCCCTCCTCAGCCCCCACTTTAGGTTCTGCCTTCCTAGTTCACCAAGATTAGATTCTGATTGGTTGGTTTCTATGCCAGTCAGTGTCAAAAGCTCCACCTCCTAGGCAGCCATTTGGTTCTGATTGGTAGGTTTCTATGCCAATAAGAGTCTCCAGGCCTATCTCTTGGACTGATCAAAGAGGCGGGGCTGATCAGCAGCCCCTGGAGGCCCAGAGAGAAACAGAGGCACAGCTGCTGGTGAAGCCCAGAGAGAAAGAGAGAGGCAACGACTGATCTACAGCTGCCACTGAGGCTGCAGATCAGACCCTGCCTTTCTCTCTGCATGCCTCTTTCGGGGCCTAATCTGTAGGCCCCTGGGCAGTCAGTGCTGGGTCGCTGCCCTGGCATCAACTGCAGTCAGTGCTGGGTCACCATGGCAACCCAGCACTGACTTCTGGACCCTGGCTCTTTATATATATAGATAGCCAGAAGTGAAAGTGTTGATTTGTATTGTAGTCCTTTGTTAAATTTTGGAGGAACCCACATACTGTTTTCCATAGTGGTGGCACAAATTTACAGTTCCACCAACAGTGCACATGGGTTCCCTTTTCTCCACATCCTCACTAACACTTGTTTTTTTGTTGTCTTTTTTGATAAAGCCATTCTTCCAGGTGAGAGGTGATATCTCATTATGGTTTTGATTTGACACTTACTGATGTGCATCTTTTCAGATGTTTCTTGACCATGTATGTATGTTCTTTGGAAAAATGTCTATTCAGGTTCTCTGTCTATTTTTTAATTGGATTATTTGTTTTCTTTGATGTTGAGTTGTATGAATTGAAGGATACAAATTAATATGCAGAAAGTGATTACATTTTATATATTAGTAACAAATTATCAGAAGGACAGTCTTTTCAATAAATGCTACTGGGAAAATTTGACAGGTTTAATACATTTTGGATATTAAATCCTTATCTGATATGTAATTTGGAAATGTCTTCTCCCATTCAGAAGGTTGTCTTCTCATTTTGTTGAAGGTTTCCTTTGCTTTGTAGAAACATTTTAGTATGATGTCATGCCATTTGTTCATCTTTGCTTTTGCTGCCATTGGCTAAGAAGACATCAAAAAACATATTGCTAAAACTAATGTAAAATTATTGATGATCTATATTTTCTTCTACGAGTAGTTTTATAGTTTAAGGCCTTACATTTATGTCTTTAGACCATTTGAGTTCATTTTTATATATGGTGTAAGGAAGTGGTTCAGTTTCATTTTTTTAATGTATCTGTCAAGTTTTCCCAATAGCACTTATTGAAAAGATTGTCCTTCTGATAATTTGTTATTAATATAGTATAAAATGTAATCAGTTTCTGCCTTTTAAATTTATATCCTTCAAATTATCTGAATTCATTTATTAGTTTTTGGGTAGAGTCCTTAGTATTTTCTATATATAACTAGAGGCCCGGTGCACAGGATTCATGCACTGGTGGGGGGCATGACCTGCGAGGATCAGCCTGCTGCAGGAGCAGCCACTCATCCCAGTCAGCCAAGTGGCTGTGGACCCACCCTCTAAGAAGCTGTTCCCGCTGTGGGAGCACCGCACATCCCAGTCAGCCAAGTGGAAGCAGCTACTAATCCCGGTCAGCCAAGCAGTGCTCCCACTGTGGAAATGAACTGATCACCAGGGGGCAGCTCCTGTGTTGAGCATCTGCTCCCTGGTGGTCAGTGGGCATCATAAAGACTGGTTAACCGGTCGTTTTGGTTGTTCCGCCATTCAGTTGCTGGACTTTTATTATATAGGATATGTCACTTGCAAATAGTAATGGCTTTATTTCTATCTTTCTGATCTGGATGACTTTTATTTATTTTTTTCTGTCTGATTCCTGTGGCTAGGACTTACAATACCATATTTTTTTAAAATGGTGAAATTGGGAATCCTTGTCTTGTCCTTATCTTAGAGGAAAATATTTAAGCTTTCCCATGAATATGATGTTAACAGTTGGTTTCTCACATATAGCCTTTATTATGTTGAGGTATGTTCTCCCTATAACCCCTTTGTTTATAGTTTTCTTTTAAATAATAAATAGATGTAGACTTTTCCAAATGCTTTTTATGCATCTATTGAGATAATCATATAATTTTTATTTTTGCATGTTGTGTTTCTCATTGACTCATTTACAGATATTGAACCATCTTTACATACTTGGAATAAATCACACTTGATCATGTTGTGTGATCATTTTCATGTATTGTTGAATTTAATTTGCTAATATTCTGTGATATTTTTTGCAACTATGTACATCAGGAATATTAGCCTTTGATTTTATTTATTTTTGTGGAGTCTTTGTCTGGTTTTGGTTTCAGGACAATGATGGCCCTGGAGAATGTGTTTCAAAACATTCCTTCCTCTTCTATTTTTTTTGGAATAGTTTGAGAATAATAAGTATACAATTTTCATTAAATGTTTGGTAGATTTCATCACTGAAGCTTGTACTTTTATTTTGTTAAATCAATTATTTTTTTATTTATATATTTTATTTTATTATTTTAAAATTTCTTTATTGATTAAGGTTTTACATATGTGTCCTTATTCCCCCATTACCCTCCCATCCCCCCGACTCATGCCCTCATCCCCCTGTTGTCTACGTCCATTGGTTAGGCCCATATGAATGCATACAAGTCCTTTGGTTGATCTCTCCCCCTTACCCCCACCCTCCCCTACCTTCCCTCCGATGTTTGATGGTCTGATCGATGTTTCTCTGTCTCTGGAACTGTTTTTGTTCATCAGTTTATGTTGTTCATTATATTCCACAAATGAGTGAGATCATGTGATACTTATCTTTCTCTGACTGGCTTATTTCACTTAGCATAATGCTCTCCAGTTATATCCATTTTGTTGCAAATGGTAGGAATTCCTTCTTTTTTTGTGCAGCGTAGTATTCCATTGTGTAGATGTACCACAGTTTTTTAATCCACTCATCTGCTGATGGGCACTTAGGCTGTTTCCAGATCTTAGCTATGGTAAATTGTGCTGCTATGAACATAGGGGTGCATATACCCTTTCTGATTGGTGTTTATAGCTTCTTGGGATATATTCCTAGAAGTGGTATTACTGGATCAAATGGGAGTTCCATTTTTAGTTTTTTGAGGAAACTCCATACTGTTCTCCACAGTGGCTGCACCAAACTGCATTCCCACCAGCAATCCTCACCAACATTTGTCATTTATTGATTTGTTGATGATAACCATTCTGAAATGTGTGAGATGGTACCGCATTGTCGTTTTGATTTGCATCTCTCTGATAATTAGTGCCATTGAGCATGTTTTCATATGTCTCTTGGCCTTCCTTCTGTCTTCTTTTGAAAGTTTCTATTGAGGTCCATTGCCAATTTCTTGATTGGATTGTTTATCTTCCTTTTGTTGAGTTGTATGAGTTCCCTGTAAATGTTGGAGAATAAACCCTTATCAGTGATAACTGGCAAATATGTTCTCCCATGTAGTGGTCTTTCTTATTGTTTTGTTGATGGTTTCTTTTGCTGTGCAAAAGCTTTTTATTTTGATGTAGTCCCATTTGTTTATTTTTTCTTTAGTTTCCATTGCCCTAGGAGCAGTATCAGTGAAGAAGTTCCTTCGGCATATGTCTGAGATTTTGCTGCCTGTGGATTCCTCTAGTATTTTTATGGTTTCCCATCGTATGTTTAAGTCCTTTATCCATTTTGAGTTTATTTTTGTGTATGGTGTAAGTTGGTGTTCTAGTTTCATTTTTTTTTTGCATGTATCTGTCCAATTTTCCCAACACCATTTATTGAAGAAACTGTCTTGATTCCATTGTACGTTCATGCCTACTTTGTCGAATATTATTTGGTCATAGTGGTTTGGGTATATTTCTGTGTTCTCTATTCTATTCCATTGATCTATATGTCTGTTCTTGTGCCAGTACCAGGCTGTTTTGAGAACAGTGGCTTTGTAATACAGCTTGAGGTCTGGTATTGAGATCCCTCCTACTTTATTCTTCTTTCTCAGGATTGCTGCGGCTATTTTGGGTCTTTTTTTATTCCAGATGAATTTTTGGAGAGTTCTTTCTAGGTCTGTGAAATATGCCGTTGGTATTTTAATGGGGATAGCATTGAATCTATAGATTGCTTTGGGTAGAATGGACATTTTGATGATGTTGATTTTACCAATCTATGAACATGCTATGTTCTTCCATCTGTGTATATCTTCCTCTATCTCTTTTTTCAGTGTCCTGTAGTTTTTTGCATATAGGTCTTTTACCTATTTAGTTAAGTTTATTCCTAGGTATCTTAATTTTTTGGTACAATGGTAAATGGGATTGCTTTTTAAGTCTCTCTTTCTGTAAGTTCACTATTGGTGTATAGAAATGCCATAGCTTTCTTGGCATTAATTTTGTATCCTGTTACCTTACCGAATTCATTTATTAAGTCTAATAATTTTTTGATATAGTCTTTAGGGTTTTCTATGTACAATATCATGTCATCTGCGAATAAGGACAGTTTTACTTCTCCTTTTCCAATTTGGATGCCTTTTATTTCTTCTTCTTGTTTAATTGCAATGGCTAATACTTCCAGTACTATGTTGAACAGGTGTGGTGAGAGTGGGCATCCCTGTCTCATTCCTGTTCTTAGGGGAAATGGTTTTAGTTTTTGCCCATTGAGTATGATGTTAGCTGTGGGTTTTGTCATATATGGCTTTTATTATGTTGAGGTATTATCCTTCTATTCCCACCTTGCTGAGAGTTTTTATCAAGAAACGGTGTTGGATTTTATCAAATGTTTTTTCTGCATCAATTGATATGACTATGTGATTTTTCTCCCTCAATTTGTTAATGTGATGTATCATGTTTATTGATTTGCGGATATTGTAACATCCTTGCATCCCTGGTATAAATCCTACTTTGTCATGGTGTATGATCTTTCTGATGTACTGCTGGATTTGATTTGCTAGGATTTTGTTGAGGATTTTGGCATCTATGTTCATGAGGGATATTGGCCTGTAATTCTCTTTCATTGTGTTGTCTTTATCTGGTTTTGGTATTAGGGTGATGCTGGCTTCATAGAAGAAGCTTCAAAGTGTTCCTTCCTCTTGAATTTTTTGGAATAGTCTGAGTAGGTTAGGTTTTAGTTCTTCCTTGAATGTTTGGTATAACTCTCCTGTGAAGCCGTCTGGGCCTGGGCTTTTGTTTGCTGGAAGCTTTTTGATGACTGCTTCAATTTCTTCCATAGTTATTGGCCTATTGAGATTTTTAGAATCTTCCTGATTCAGGTTTGGAAGGTTGTATTTTCTAGGAATACATCCATTTCCTCCAGGTTTTCTAGTTTGTTGGAATAGATTTGTTCATAATATTTTTTAACAATCCTTTGTATTTCTGTGGGGTCTGTTGTTATTTTGCCTCTATCATTTCTGATTTTGTTTATTTGAGTCTTCTCTCTTTGTTTCTTGGTGAGCCTGGCTAGAGGTTCATCAATCTTGTTTATCCTTTCAAAGATACAGCTCTTGGTTTCATTGATCTTTTGTATTGTTTTTCGGTCTCTATGTCATTTATATCTGCTCTAATCTTTTTTTTTTTTTTCCCTTCCTTCTGCTCACTTTGGGCTTTTTCTGTTGCTCTCTTTCTAGGTCTTGTAGTTGTAGCATTAGATGATTAACTACAATTTTTTCTTGTTTTTTTTTTTTTTTTTTTTTTTTTTAGTATATTTTATTGATTTTTTACAGAGAGGAAGGGAGAGGGACAGAGAGTCAGAAACATCGATGGGAGAGAAACATCGATCAGCCGCCTCCTGCACACCCCCTATTGGGGATGTGCCCGCAACCAAGGCACATGCCCTTGACCGGAATCGAACCTGGAACCCTTCAGTCCGCAGGCTGATGCTCTATCCACTGAGCCAAACCGGTCAGGGCTTTTTTCTTGTTTTTTTGAGGTAGGCTTGTAGAGCTATGAACTTCCCTCTCAGGACTGCTTTCATTGTGTCCCATAGGTTTTGGATTGTTGTGTTTCTATTGTCATTAGTTTCCAGAATGTTTTTAATTTCTTCTTTGATCTCATTGGTAACCCAATCAATATTTAATAAAATGCTATTCAGCTTCCAAGTGTTTGAGTGTTTTGGATTGTTTTTATTATAGTTTATTTCTAATATTATGCCATTGTGATCTGAAAAGATGCTTGGTATGATTTCAATCTTCTTGAATTTGGGGAGACTTTTCTTGTGACCCAGTATGTGGTCTATTTTTGAAAATGTCCCATGTGCACTTGAGAAGAACGTATATTCTGCAGCTTTGAGGTGAAATGTTCTGAAGATGTCGATTAAATCCATCTGATCCAGTGAGTCATTTAAAATTGGTGTTTTTTGCTGATTTTTTTTGTCTAAAAGATTTATCCATTGATATCAGTGGTGTATTAAAGTCCCCTACCATGATTGTATTGTTGCCTATATCTCTCTTGATATCTTCCAGGAGATCTTTTATGTATTTGGGTGCTCCTGTATTGGGTGCATATATGTTTACCAGGGTTATATCCTCTTGTTGTATCGATCACTTCAGTATTATAAAGTGGCCTTCCTTATCTCTTGTTATGGCCTTCACTTTGAGGCCTATTTTGTCAGATATAAGTATTGCTACCCCAGCTTTTATTTCATTTCCATTTGCTTGAAAGATATTTTTCCATCCCTTCACTTTCATTCTGTGTGAGTCCCTTGTTCTGAGGTGGATCTCTTGTAGACAGCATATATATGGGTCATGTTTATTTTTTTTTTTATCCATTTAGCCACCCATTGTCTTTTGATTGGAGCATTTAGTCTGTTTACATTTAAAGTTATTATGGAAAGGTACTTGTTTGTAGTCATTTTTATTTTTTGAGGCTGTGTTCCTTCTTCCCGTTTTGTTTCTTCTTTTCACAACATCCCCTTTAACATTTCTTGCATTGCTGGTTTGGTAGTGATAAACTCCCTTAGCCTTTTTTGTCTGTGAAGCTCCTGATTTCCCCTTCAATTTTGATTGATAGTCTTGCTGGATAGATTATTCTTGGATTGAGTCCCTTGCTTTGCATCTCTTTGTGTATCTCCTTCCATTCCCTTCTAGCTTGATGTGTTTCTGTTGTGATATCATTTGATAATCTGATGGGGGATCCTTTGTAGGTAACTCTCTGTCTCTCTCTTGCAGCCTTTAAGATTCTCTCTTTGTCAATAACATTCACCATTGTAATTATGGCATGTCTTGGCGTGGGTCTTTTGGGATTCATCTTCCTTGGGACTCTTTGTACTTGTGTAACTTTTTTTCTTCCCCATATCAGGGAAGTTTTCTGTCATTATTTCTTCAAGTAGATTTTCTAATCCTTGCTGCTCTTCTTGTCCTTCTGGCAGCCCTATTATACATATGTTATTTCATTTTGCATTGTCCCAAAACTCCCTTAGGCTCTGCTCCTGCTTTTTTTTTTTTTTTTCTCTAGTTGCTGTTCAGATTGGGCTTGTTTCTGTACCTGATCTTCTAACTCGCTGATCTGGTCCTCTGCTTCTTCTAGTCTTCTGTTGAAGCCTTCCATGCTGTTTTTGATTGTAGCTATATCATTTTTCATTTCTTCCTGATTTTTTGCATAGGTTTTTTATTTTCTCGTCCATCTGGTGTATGAATTGTATGACCATTACTCTGAATTCTTTTTCTGTCACATTGCATGCTTTCGTTTCACTTATTTCCTTACTTGTCAATTCTTCCTTTGCTTTCCTCTGGGGATTGCTTCGTTGTCTCCCCATTCTGACTATCACCAGAAGGTTCAGATGTCGAGTTGTGGGGGCCTGGACCATGTGCAGTGGGAGTTTTGCACCCCCCAACTGTCACTGAAGAGCTCTGATACCAAGACATGCAGTTGCTGTGGGCTGGTGGGAACCATGCTTGCCCTGGGTCAGAGTCACAGGCATTTAGTGTGGCCTCGTGTGTGCACCTAGAATCAGGAACCCTGCCTGTGCCACGTTGAAACAGAGAACCCACTGGCGTGTGCCAAAAATCAAAGTCCCCTATTGCGTGTCAGGAGTCAGAGGCTCCCTGTGTCCATGCCGAGAAAGGACTATCAGAGTCTCTGTTTCTTGGTGCTACCTCACACTGAGAATCAGGTCCCTGTGTGCACATGCACCAAGAATTGGAGTCACTGGCTCTTAGTGTGAATGTACCGGGAATCAGGGATTTCAGGTGCACGTCTAGTCACTGGTCATCAATGCTGCCTCTTGTGTGGAGATTCAGGGTCCCAGATCTGCCCGGGAGACTGGGTTGCTCAGTCGCACTGTGTTGGCAGGAAGTCCCCTTCTGCCTTGTGGTAAACAGCCTTCTGTGTGTGCTTGCCCTGAATCAAAGTCAGGTGGCACTGCCCCTTAGTGTGGGTGTGGGTTCGGGTCACCCGGGTGTGCACTGTGGAAAACAAACTCCCTGTGTCCATGTATCCAGGCTCAAATTCAGCGCTTCCTTCCTGTGTGGGCACAGGGTCTGTTCGTGGGGAACAAATTCCCTGAGACCTCACATCCAGGTTCAAATTCACCACAGCCTCTCTGCTAAGGTGCAGGGTCTGGTCATGGGAAACAAACTCCCCAGGCTTGCACCTCCAGGCCCAAATTCAGTGCTGTCTCCCTGCTTGGGCATAGGATCTGGTCGCAGAAAACAATCTCCCCAAAGTTGTGCACCTATGCTCAAATTCAGGACTGCCTTCCTGCCTGGGCATGGAGACAAGTTGCGGGAAACAAATTCCCCGAATTCTCAAGTCCGGGCTTAAGTTCAGCGCTGTTTCCCTGCCCCGCGTGGGCACCAGATCTGGTCGCAGAAACTACCTCCCTAGGGATGAGTGGCTAGGCTCAAATTCTGCTCAATCTGCCTGCCTGGGTGCAGAGAAGAGTCGCAGGAAACAAATTCCCGGAGTTTGCAAGTCCGGGGTCAAGTTCAGTGCTGACTCCCTGCCCTGCGTGGGCACGGGATCTGGTCGCAGAAGACCAAGTCCCTAGGGATGAGAGGCTAGGCTCCAATTCTGCTCGGTCTCCCTTCCTGTGCTTTGACACTGGTCGCGGGAAACAAACTTCCTGTGTCTGACACCAAGGCTCAAAGTCAGGCAGAGTCCTCACTGCTTTGTGTGTGCAGAAAGCCTTATTGTGCTGCTGATGTCTGGTAGTTTCTATGTTGCTGCCTCGGGGAAGGGGATTGGCTTTGTGACTCACAGAAATCTGCAGCCCAGTGCCTGGAGTCCTGGTGTCCCTGGGTCTGCAGTTGTGGTGGCAGGTCTTCTACCAGAGTGGCTGTAGGGTCCTGGTTTGCTTCTGAGACCAGACTGGGTGGTGGTGAGGCTAGGATCCTAGTCTCAAGCAGTTCTGTTCTTCAAGATGGCGTGGTCTCTGTGCCACCGGTGTCCTCCCTGGACTGTTTGCGGCTGCTGTGGGGTTTTGCTGTCAAAAACTGCCCGGATTAGCAGCCCCCTGGAAGAACTGCAGGGTCTAACTGTCCCTATTTCACTCACACACACCCCCACAAACTTCCACACACACCTCTGTGGCTCCCTCACTGTCTCACACACTCTCCCTCCCTCCCTCCCTTCCTTCCAGCAATGATTTCTTTACTAGTAATAAATCTATTCAAATTTTCTGTTTCTACTGGTTCAATTTTAGAAAGTTGTATGCTTCCAGGAATTTTTTTTTTATTTCTTCTAGGTTGTCCAATTGGTTTGTGTATAATTGTTCTTTGTATTCTCTTATCATCCTTTGTATTTATGTTGTGGTGTCAGTGTAACATCTCTTTCATTTCTGATTTGTTTATTTGTGCTCTTTTTTTCCCTTTATGAGTCTGGCTAAAAGTTTATCAATTTTGTTTATCTTTTCAAAGAAACAGCTGTTAATTTCATTTATATTTTCTATTTTTAATGTATTTTATTTGTTTATTTCCACTCGGATCTTTATCATTTCTTATACTTAGTTTTGGTTTAATTTATTGTTTTTTTTTCTAGATCTTTTAAGTTTAAAGACTGTTTATTTCAGATATGTTTGCTTCTTTGTAGAGCTAGGCCCCTATTGAACTGCTTTTGCTGCATAACATACATTTTTGGACATTGTGTTTCATTTGAATTTGTCTCAGGTAGTTTTTAATTTTCTCTTTGACTCAGTTTTTCAGTAGCATGTTGTTTAGTCTTCACATTTTTGTAGTTTTTACAGTTATCGACATGAAATTGATTTATAGTTTTATACCATTCTGGTTGAAAAAGGTACTTGATATGATTTACATCTTCTTGAATTTATTGAAACTTGTATTGTAAATATGATATATCCTGGAGTATGTTCTATTTGCACTTGAAAAGAATGTGTATTCTGTAGTTTTTAGATGAAATGTTCTGCATATATCTATTAAGTTCATAAGTCTAATGTTTAATGCCATTGTTTTCTTATTTATTTTTTGGTTAGAATGCTATGTTCATTAATGTAAATTGTGTATTAAAGTTCCCTACTATTATTCTTAACTATCAATTTCTCCCTTAATGTCTGTTAAGATTTGCTTTATATTTTTAAGGTGCTCCTATGTTGGGTATGTTGTAAGGGAGTGGTTCAGTTTCTTTCTTTTTTTTTTTTTTTTTTTTTACTAGAAAACATGTTATATTTTCTAGTACACATGTTATATTTTCTTCTCGGATTGACCTCTTTACTATTATTTATAGACCTTCTATACCTATTTTTATGGTCTTGTTTTAAGTTTATTTTGTCAGATATGAGTGTTACTACACCAGCTATCTTTTTGTTTCTGTTTGCACAAAGTACCTTTTTCATACTTTCGCTTTTAGTCTGTGAGTGTTTTTTTATATGAAGTGAATCACTTTTAGGCAGCATATATACTGAGTGGCCAGATTATTAGGATCTCAGAACACATAATAATCTGGCCATTCAGTGTATATCCTATATAATAAAAGGCTAATATGAAAATTGTCCCCATGGGCTGGCCAACCGCCCATGTCCCCTCCCCTTGGCCAGGCTGGCTAGACCCCATCCATGTACAAATTCATGCACCAGGCCCTCTAACATATATATATATATATATATATATATATATATATATATATATACTGAATGGGCAGATTATTATGCTTTCAGAGATCATAATAATCTGGCCACTCAGTGTAGAGGTGTTTTTGTTATCCATTCAGCCACTTTCTGTCTTTTGATTAGAGCCTTTAGTTCATTTACATTTGAAGGAATTATTGATAGATATGTACTTATTGCAACTTTGTTAATTGATTTTTAATTATTTGTTTAATTCTTTTCTGTTTCCTATTCTTTTAATCTTTTCCCTTGAGGTTTGCTGGTTTTATTTAGTGTTTTGTTTTAATTTCATTCTCTTTTATTGTGTGTGTGTGCATCTTCTGTGGGTTTTTGTTTTGTGGATACCATGAGGTTCATATATTTTTATTTAAATCTAAAAATTACATTTTAAAATGATAGATGTTTTAAGTTTGAATGCATTTTTAAACACTACCTTTTTACTCCCCCCTCCATACTTTATGTTTTTGACATCATATTTAAGATAATTTCATCTTGTGCATCCCCTAACTTCTTATTGCAGTTATAATTGTTTTGCTTTTTTTTAATCCTTTATATTAGCTTTTTTTTGGTGGCTGATCATCTATGATATATTTGATTTTACGAGTGAGATTTTTCTTCTTTCATGTATTTTCTTTATGGTTTTGACCTGTTGTTTTCCATTTGACTAACCCTTTTACATTTCTTGTAAAACAAATTTGCTGGTTATAAGATCCTTTAGTTTTTAGTTACCTGGAAAGCTCTCTCTCTCTTTCTCCCCTTCAAATGTGAATGATAACCTTGCTAGGAAGAGTACTCTAGATCAGGCGTCCTCAAACTACGGCCCGCGGGCCACATGCGGGTTTTTTTGCTGTTTTGTTTTTTTACTTCAAAATAAGATATGTGCAGTGTGCATAGGAATTTGTTCATAGTTTTTTTTTTTTAAAAAACTATAGTCCGGCCCTCCAAAGGTCTGAGGGACAGTGAACTGGCCCCCTGTTTAAAAAGTTTGAGGAACCCTGCTCTAGATTATAGGCTCTTTGCTTTCAACATTATAAATATACCCAGCCACTTTCTTCTGGCCTGCAAAGTTTCTGCTGAAAACCTTATGGATTTTACCTTATCTGTAACTAGTTGTTTTTCTCTTATTGCCTTCAACAATATCTCTTTATCTTAAATGCTGCCATTTTAATTATAATATTGTCTTGATGTGGATCTCTTTTGGTTCAGCTTATTTGGGACTCTGTGATTTCTGGACCTAGATTCTGTTTCCTTCCTCAGGGTATGAATATTTTTAGTAATTATTTAAAATAAGTTTTCTGTCACTTTCTCAATCTCTTGTCCTTCTGGAACCCTCATAATGTCAATATTAGTATGCTTGATGTTTTATGAGAAGTCCCTTACATTATTCTTTTTTGTTTATATTTTTTCAATTCCTTTTTTCTTTTTGCTGTTCTGACTGTGTGATTTCCACTATTTTCTCTTCCAGGTCACTAATTCATTCTTATGTATTGTCGAATCTACTCTTTATTCCCCCACAGTGTTCCTCTATTCTTCTACCAAGTTCAGTGTGCATCCTTATGACCATTACTTTAAATTATTTACTAGGCAAATTACTTATATTTGCTTAATTAGTTTTTTTCCTGTGTTTTGTAAAATTGTTATTTCATTTGGAACATATTTCTATTTTCCTCAGTTTGTTCGATTTTCTGGATTTGTTTCTATGAATTAGATAAATCAATTACCTCTCCTGAACTTGATGGAAAATCTTTGTGTAGGAGAGGCCTCTGTGTAGGCTGTGTGTGCCAAATGGATTTGGAAGGCTGAGTGGATCTGAAGTGGTTATGTGAGGTGCCAGGTGTGCCCTGAAGGGGCAGCTGGCTGGACCTGAGGCAGGCATGGGTTTGGATTTCCATGAATGTGTTATTCTGGGGACACCTTGGAAGGCCAGCTTACTGAGGCTATAGCATATTCTGGCCAAAGTGACCAGGGTTACACTATGGCAGCCTTACAGGTTGGATAGAGCATTGGAACTGAGGTCCCACTTGCACCATCTAGGTAGAGGGCAATATAAAGAATAACATTCACTCACACCTCCAATCTCAGTAAATTCTCAATGACCCCATATAGTTTTCATGGTTCCCCATCCTTCTCTATGTGGTATCTCTTGTCTTCTGTGCAGAAGCTATTCAAACAGCCCTCAGTTGTTCTCAAGAGGAATTACTCTATATCTAGATACATATTTAGATTGCCAGTAGGAGAGGGTAAGTTTAAGATATTCCTATGTTGCCATCTTGAACTGACCTCAGCCATTATTTTAAATACACTCTTAAAGATGAGATTTCTTCAGTATAGAAATTTTTTCTATGTATTATTTTTGGGAGGTGGAGTGTCATAACAGAAATAGTAATAACTGTATAAAAAATTATGGTCCTTTCTACCATTATTTTACTAAAATTATACATTTAATTTCTTATTTTGTCCTTCAAAATTAATGTCTGTGTAATATTAGAGAGCCTAAAAAGCAAGACTAGAATCTGATAACAAAAATTTTCAGAAACTCCAAGGTTTAAAATAAGCTAATCCATTTAATCTGAAGAGGAAATACACATTCTAATTATTTTGATTTTTCTTTAATGACTCATCAGTAATGCCTACTTTTTGAAATATAGTATAATAAGAAAATTATACATTAACTTGGAGATATACCTAAGCTCTAGCACATTTCCATTAGAAATAAAGTCCACTTCTTAGTATTTAAATTTAGAGTGAAGAGCATACCACACAATTTCAAAGGTTATAAGAAATTCTGAGATCGTTACTGTTAAATAAAGTATTCTCTGTTACTCAAACTCATTCCCCTTATTTCACTTCATAATATATTTGTCTTAATAATATGCTTTGGCTACTGAAGCATTCTCAAAACTGATTTTCTACTAAGACTAAAAGTCATTCACTAATAATGAGGAAACATTTCTCTTGGTTAATTTATTTACCTGTTTGTGGCTCCAATAATATTGAAATGAGCTCTACCATGTTTGGATATATTATTCATCAACTTAAGTGAACTCTTTCTTTCAATTTGACTGCTAGGGATTTTGTGTTTGCTTCAACTCTTCCCCTTCCCTGCCATGACATTTTTTTACATACCTCTTTCAAGATGATATCTAACAATTATGACATTTGATATCTGCTGGTATTTAGATACATTTTAAAGTCCATTTATATTTCATTCATTTACTTAAATAAAATGTATTTATTGCGGGTCCTCTATGTGTCAGTAAATTACTTTGGCTCTGGGAATGGAATGTTTAACAAGACTGACATGGTCCCTGATATACAAAATAGTCCTTACATTACAGACATGAAAATATCATACAAATAATAAATAAATTAATTAAGTCAATTAATTAACATTTGTGACAGGATCCATATAGGAAATAAATTGGGTGATGTGATAGCAGTTAACAGTGGATCACAGACTAGGGCAGCCTATCCTAACTTATAATAGAGAAACATGCAAATTGACCGCACCTCCGCTATGCCCATGATTGGGCCTGCGAGAGGCTGGGGGCGGGACTCCAGGTGGCCTATCCGGCCGTTGAGAAGACCAAGATGGCGGCGCCCAATCCTCTTAGTTCCGGGGGTCCCGGGGCCGATCGCCACCCTGGGGGGGCGTGGCCGGGCCGAGCCAGGCACTCCCCGGGGGTCCTGGGGGCGATGGCCACCCTGGGGGGGCATGGCCGGGCCGAGCCAGGCACTCCCCGGGGGTCCTGGGGGCGATGGCCACCCTGGGGGGGCGTGGCCTGGCTGAGCCAGGCGCTCCCGGGGGTCCCGGGGGCTATGGCCACCCTGGGGGGGCATGGCCGGGCCGAGCCAGGCGCTCCCCGGGGGTCCCGGGGGCGATCGCCACCCTGGGGGGGCGTGGCCGGGCCGAGCCAGGGGCTCCCAGGGCGGGGGTCCCCGGGTGATCGCCACCCTGGCCTAAATGGCTGGTGCTGAGAGGGATCAATGGGGCCGGCGGAAGGAGTGGGTGGTAGTTGACCACCGAGGGCATCTGCAGCAGCCGGATGCAGAGCTCGGGTCCGCGTTCTCCAGGTTGGCCTCCATGGGGTCTGCGTCGCACCCATAGTAGCCAAGTGGGGACTCTGACATCGTAGCCCCAGCACAAGGCCAGCTTCCCAAGCCAGGCTGCGGAGGGAGGGAGGGCCTCTGGGCTGGGAGCACTCCCTCACCCCAGTGGACAGGGCACAGCGAGAGAGCAGCAGAGAGCTACTAGCGGTGGTGGGTGTGGTGGCCTGGCTTCCAAGAGGCTAGCTTCAGCTGCTGTGGCCTGCGCTGAGGTGGCTGGTGGTGGGGGCAACTGCGGGGGCGCATCCGAGGCTGGGGCACTGGGAGACATGGGACTGCAGCCCAGAAAGCGAGGCTCCGGAGGACCTGGTCACTGACCCCCGGCATTGAAGCCGCCTCCTACAAGATGTATTCTAGCCTAGGTGTGTGGGAAGCAAGTTCAGGAACCTCTCCCTTTGTGGCGCCAGAGCCCAGGCCTGCCAGCGCCCCAGAGGAGACCCCCGCCAGGATCGGGGGCTTGACCAGTCTCTAAACCAGGGCGGCCATTAGCCCAGGCCTGCCAGCATCCCAGAGGAGACCCCCACCAGGATCGGGGGCGTGACCGGCCTCCAAACCGCCAGTGACCCTAACACAGGCCTGCCAGCACCCCAGAGGAGACCCCTGCCAGGATTGGGGTCATGGCCAGCCTTCAAACTGTGGCGGCCCCTAGCCCAAGGAGGCCTCCTGGCCGAGGACGCCTGAGTCTGTTCTTGACCTAGGGCCGGGCTCTCCCCGCAAGGGACTCAGAAGCCTCCAGAGTCTAACTGCCAGTCTCTGGGAGTGCATCCACTGTCCACCAAAAAGTAGGGCCATCAAACCATTCAGTCTCAGTGCAGGCACAGGTCCGTGGCTGACGGGGTGGAGGCCAGACCAAAACAAAACAGCAGAAACACCCTGCCCACCTGGGCGGGTACTGCTGTAGTCCACGTGGCCTGGGCAGTGTAGAAAGCGCTACCTTCTCCCAGGTCCTGTGCTGGCACCGCCACCTTGCTCACCCTCAAGCCCTGCTGAGTCCTGACAGCAAAGTGTGTGGGGCATTCTGCAGGAGTTGTGCCGTTCTGGGTGCTTTTGCCCAAAGACACACTTTGGGATGAATTCAGAGCCACGTCTCATTTCCCATGAGACTGGAAGAACCATGTAAAAGGATTTTGACAAAAGCTTTCCACATCTCTGTTTATTCTTTTGAATCCATAAAACGACCTTAAAAAAAGCATTTGGGCCACCTAAGAAAGAATGCACTTTCTGGCCAGAGCACGCAGGATTCTTTTGCCCAACAGGTTAAAGGGAGCAGAGCTGGCACAGTGGGAATGGCCCTGGTGCCCTATGAGGAGACCGGGGGAATGGGGTTGCCGAAATTCCATAAGCCTCTTGCCACCTTCTCCTTTGCAAACCACACCATCCAGATCCACCAGGACTGGAGGCAACTGGGAATCACAGCCGTGATTTGGGACATGGTAAGCAAATCTTGAGGGGCCTCTGAAAACATCTGCAATTGATTATAAGACTGGTCTTTATTTAAAAAGAAATAAAAGAACAGCTTTGTTGAGATATAACCCATATACTGTACATGTCACCTAAAGTGTACAATGAACTGGTTTTTTAAAGTAAATTCAGAGTGGTACAACCATCACCATGCTCAATTTTTAAATATCTTCATGACCCATCCCCTCCAAAAAAAACTTCTACCCACTGGAATCACTTTCCTGATCATCTTCCCCAAAATAGATTGCACTTTAAAGGTGGGTAAAGGAAAGTTGAGGGAAGTTAAAACACTGCACAAAGGATACTGTAAGATGACAAAGCCCAAAGTGAAGATCATGTGTTTTCTTTAAAAAATATATATTTTTAAAATTTCAGAAAGGAAGAGGGAGAGAGAGATAGAAACATCAATGATAAGAATCACTGATCAGCCGAAACCGGTTTGGCTCAGTGGATAGAGCGTTGGTCTGAGGACTGGAAGGTCCCAGGTTCGATTCCGGTTAAGGGCATGTACATTGGTTGCGGGCACATAACCCGGTGGGGGGTGTGCAGGAAGCAGCTGGTCGATGTTTCTCTCTCATCGATGTTTCTAGCTCTCTATCCCTCTCCCTTCTTCTCTGTGAAAAATCAATAAAATATATTTAAAAAAAAGAATCACTGATCAGCTGCCGCCCACAGGCCCCCTACTGGGGATTGAGCCCAAAACCCAGGCATGTGTGCCCCTGATCAGAATCAAACCTGGACTCTTTAGTCCACAGGCCGATGCTCTCTCCATTAAGCCAAACTGACTAGGGCCATGTGTTTTCTTCAAGTTCTGCGTGGTTGTAATGTTCCCTAAATCTATACTAATAAAAGGGTAATATGCTAATTAGAGTGGTTGTCTTCTGGACATCTTTCCAGACAAAGCCGCAGTGGCTACAAAGGCCAAGGCTCAGGCAGCCATAACCAGCTGCAGTGGCAGCAGCATTGGGGTTATGGGGGTGGTGCCTCCAGAGGGAGACCAGACTGGGGGCCAAGGCACAGGCAGTTTGGTGTGATCAGGCTGATAGGGGAGGGCAAGGTAGGGGCAATCAGGCTGGCAGGAGATCAAGGTAGGGGCGAGCAGGCAGGCAGGCAGTGGGATTAGGGACAATCAGGCAGGCAGGCAGGTGAGTGGTTAGGAGCCAGCGGTTCCGGATTGTGAGAGGGATGTCCGACTGCTGGAAGTTGGACATCCCCTGAGGGGTCCCAGATTGAAGAGGGTGCAGATTGGGCTGAGGGGCATCCCCCCCACCCCCTCCCCCCAGTGCACGAATTTCGTGCACTGGGCCTCTAGTCCTAATATATAAAGAGCCAGGTACAGTCATGACCGAATGGATGATTGGTCACCATGAAATGCATGGAGCACCTCTTGGTCCTCCCCTCCCCCAGGACCCTGAACTGCTCACCATGAGGGGTGGGTGGCAGTGGGTGGGACTGGGCACTATTGAGCGGCTGTGGCAGTGGGCTGCTTCATGGGGTGGCAGCAAGCTTAGCAGAGCTGTCACCGGGGTCAGTGAGTTTTGTGGAGCAGTCGCAGTGCAGGGGGAGTTTCATGGAGCAGCTGTGGGGTGGGGGGAGCCTTGAGGAGAAGTGGCAGGGCAGGGGGAGTTTCTCAGAGCATCCAGTGGCAAGCTTCACAGGGTGGCAGCAAGCTTTGTGGAGCAGTCAAGGGGCAGGGGGAGCCTCGCGGAGCAGTCGCAGGGTGGGGGGAATTTCGTGGAGCAGTCGTGGGGCAGGAGGAGTTTCACGGAGCATGGTGGGGCTGGAGGAGCCTCACGGAGCAATGGGGTGGGGGGAGCCTTGCAGAGCAGTTGAGGGGCTGTGAGCATCGCGGAGCATCCAGGGGTGGGGAGCTTCATGTAGTGTTGCAGGGTGGCAGAGGCCAGCAACAGAGGCCAGGCTATGCCTAGGGACCCTAACCATGCACAATTTCATGCATGCTGGGCCTCTAGTCTTAAAATAAAAGGAGACTTAATAAATATTCTCAAGTGGACATATATTTTTAAAATTTATAAAATATTTATGTTGTTAGATGTAACAAGAAATTAGTTTATCAAATTAGGTTCATAAGTTCCAGATAATAAGTAGTTTCAGCTTCCCAGAATAGCAGCTGAGTGATAAAGGATGTGGTCATATTGAAAACAATAATGTTTAAAATTGATTATGTTCTTAGTATAATTTACTAGACTTGGAAATTATAGGTCAGACATTAAATACTGTACTTTTACTAAGCTTGTCCACAAACTGAGTCCTTAAAAATATTGTTGAGAAGGTAAAAGAAAATAATAATTATATGAATAATTGCAACAAGGAAGTAGGAATAAAAATATTTAAAATAACTTTAATAACTTTAAATAAAATAAATCTATCATTTTTGAATTTTTTAAAAAATATGTTTTGTATAGAGTCTCTTGTTTCCCCCTCTCTTTATAACTCTCCATGTTTTGTTTTGGTCATGTAGACTGGTGATTCTTAATTTGGTACATCCTAATATATAAAAACCCTGCGTTGTAATGACCAGTAACAACCAAGGCCAGACCAACCAGAAGTGAGTCCTGTAGTCAGCGCTGGGTTGCTGTGGTAACCCAGCACTGACTGCTTCCACTGCAGGCATGGTACCCCAGCACTAACTGCTGAGGGGGCTGCGAATCAGGGCCAGAAAGAGGCCTGAAGAGAGAAGCAGGGACTGATTCGTTGCCTCTGTGCCAGCTTTTGATCAGCACTTCCTTCTCTCTTTCTCTCCCAGTCTGTCCAGCAGCCACACCTCCATTTCTCTCCAGGCCTCCACCAGGGATACTGATCAGCCCTGCCTTTCTGATGAGGCCCCATTGATCGGCCCAGACATGCTGACTGGCATAGGAACTGACGAATCAGAGCCAAATGTGGGTGCTGTGAAGAACCAATGGCTGCCTAGGAAGCAGAGCTTTTGACGTTGGTTGGCATGGGAACCAACTAATCAGAACCAAATGTGGGTGCTGTGAAGAATCAATGGCTGCTTAGGAGGTGGAGCTTCTGATGCTGACTGGCATAGAAACCGACCAATCAGAACCAAATTGGCCAGCAGAGGAGGGCAGTTGGGGGCGAGATCAGGTCATCAAAGGAATGACATTGGGGGTGAGATCAGGCCAGCAGGGGAGGGCAGTTGGGGTGAGATTAGGCCGACAGGGGAGGAAAGTTAGAGGTGAGATAAGGCCGGCAGGGGAGGGCTGTTGGGGGCGAGATCAGGCCAGCAGGGGAGGGCATTTGGGGGCAACCAGGCCAGGAGGGGAGGGCAGTTGAGGGCGAGATTAGTCTGTCAGGGGAGGGCAGTTGGGGGCAACCAGGCTGTCAGGGGAGGGAAGTTAGGGGCAATCAGGCAGGCAGGCAGAGGCAGTTAGGGGCAACCAAGCTGGCAGGGGAGAGCAGTTAGGGGTGATCAGGCTGACAGGCAGAGGCAGTTAGGGATGATCAGGCAGGCAGGCAGGTGAGCAGTTAGGAGCCAGCAGTCCCAGATTGCAAGAGAGATATCCCCCAAAGGGTCTGCAATTGGAGAGGGTGCAGGCTGAGCTGAGGGAACCCCCCTCCATGCACAAATCTCATGTACCAGGCCTCTATTAAAGACATAAAGAATTACTGAATTATTATGTTCACTTTAGTTGTAAGTATCTTATAATTATTACATTTTGAAAAAAACAATTTGAAATGTAAAAAACAAAACACAAAAGGAACAAAACAAAATAATAAACCTCTGGAATGAAAGATTATTCACTTTTGCCGAAATTGGTTTGGCTCAGTGGATAGCGCGTCGGCCTGCGGACTCAAGGGTCCCAGGTTCGATTCCAGTCAAGGACATGTACCTTGGTTGCGGGCACATCCCCAGTAAGGAGTGTGCAAGAGGCAGCTGATCGATGTTTCTCATTGATGTTTCTAACTCTCTGTCCCTCTCTCTTCCTCTCTGTAAAAAATCAATAAAATATATTTTTTAAAAAAAGAAAGATTATTCACGTTTGAACTTAATTTTTTCTACTTAGTATCAGAAAGTTCTGAAAATAACATTCCATTTAATACTTATTATTCATTATCCATTTCTTTACACTAATTTTCTTTTTCTCTCTGCATTATAAAACTGTTCTTCAAAGCCAGGCTTAATTAAATACTTTCAAGAAAGTCTACTCCATTTTTGGCACATTTAAATGTCTTCTTTCTGTTCTTTTTACTATATTCCAAAATATTTACCTTTTGATCATGCTCCTTCATATATATGTATATTTTTGTTTTGCTAGGTCATTGGCCTTTTTTTCTGGATGAAGTAAGTAACTGAGGAATTTATTTTAAATTGTATACTGTCAAAAAATCACTTGTCTGTGTTCTCATTCATTTGAATTGAATTGAAGTGAACTAAAGTGAGTTGAAATCAGAACATTTATGCAGAGTGAACACATATTTAGATTGTGTGCCTTCTCACATCCAAGAGATGCAAAACTAATTAATCATCCCACTTAGCCTGGCCCTGATTTCATCATAGTTGTAAGCAAAGTGCTATAGGCAGCTACTAATAATTATTATATTTGGCATGCAAGATAAAGGCATTTGGGGATGCAGGTACTTTGAGTTATTATTTCTTGAGTTATTATTTCTTACTTAGTATATAATTAAAATGTAATATCCTATCTAATAAAGAGGGAATATGCTAATTGACCCTCACACCATTGCAAAGATGGCGGCACCCATAGCCAATAAGGAGGGAATAATGCTAATTGACAGCCATGCCCTCAAAGATGGTGACGCCTGAGGTACAGGCAAGACTTGGATGGCAGCTGCCCAGCCACCCAGAGCCACCTGAAGCTCAGGTAGCCAAGGCTTGCACTGCTGGCAGTGGCAGCAACAGAGGTGTGATGGGGGCATTGCCTTCTCCTGATCACTGGGTCGCCTCCCACCCCTGAGGGCTCCCAGACTGTAAGAAGGGGCAGTCCAGGCTGAGTGACCCCCCTCCAGTGCATGAATTTTCATGCACCAGGCCTCTAGTCCTATATAATAAAGAGGTAATATGCAAATTGATCATCACACCCTTACACAAGATGGTGCTCCCATGTGGTCACAAGATGGCCACCCCCATGGTCACAAGATGGTTGATAGGAGAGGGCAGTTGTGGTTGATGAGGCCTGCAGGGGAGGGCAATTCGGGGCGACCAGCCTGGCAGGGGAGGGCAGTTGGAGGTGAGATCAGGCCAGGAGGGGAGGGCAGTTGGGAACGACCAGGCCTGCAGGGGAGGGCAGATTGGAGAGGGTGGAGGCTGGGCTGAGGGAAAACCCCCCCACTAGTGCATGAATTTCATGCACCAGGCCTCTAGTAAAGGAATATAATTAGTAATCAAATACATCTGCTTTCTCATGCATAGATATGGATGGCTTCATTGGCGAATTTTCTCTCACATTTAAAGAATAATAAATAACAGTTTTTCACAATGTCCTCCATATATAGAGATGAAGAAACCCTTCATAATTCAATGATATCAGAGTTACCCTGATACAAAAATAAGAAACAAACACAAAAAGAAAACTACAGACCAATATCCCTTAAGACAATAGATGCAAAAATCTTCAAGAAAATACTATCAATGCATTATATACTGTGACCAAGTGGTGTTTCTTCCAGGAATGCAAAATTGTTTTAACATGCAAAAATTAATTAATATAAGATATTGTATCAATAATATAAAGGAGAAAATCCACATGATTATTTTGATAGATGCAGCAAAAATATTCAACAAAATTAAATGTCCCTTCATAATAATAATAGTGCATTAGGAATTAAAGGGAACTTCCTCAAAATGGCAAAGGGAAACTATGAATAAACCCCACAGCTAACATCATAGTTAATGGGCAAAGATATGATGTTTTCTCTTACAGTCAGGAATAAGAGGAAGATTTCCACTTTTATTACTTCTATTCAACATTATACTATAGATTTAAACCAAGGTAATTATACAAAAAAAAATAAAGAGAAAAAAATATATAAATCATTCAGATCAGAAAGAAGTGAAATTATATCTGCACCGAGATGACATGATCTTAAGTATGGAAAACCCTAAATTTTCCACAGGAAAAAACCTATTAGAACTAGTAAACAAGTGCATCAAGTTTGCAGGATTCATATCAACTTACAAAAATCAATAGTATTTTTTAATTAATTTTTTGTTCCACTGTGCTCTACACCTGAAACTAATAAAACAATCAATTGTATTTAAATATACTATCAATGAGAAATCTGAAATAAAGAAAAATGATTTATGATAGCATAAAAATATTAAATAATTCATTTAGCGAAATGAGTGCAAAACTCATAATTTGAAAGACTATAAAAATTACCTAAAGAAATTAAAATACTTAGAATAATATCATCATTGTGCTAGAATAAAGTTTCCTGCTATCTATCTCCCCCCCCCAAAAAAAAAATAACACCAATTATGAAAATTGTCCATGAATGAGAAAGGCTTTGTGGAATCCAGGCTTCTAGTAGAGAAGTTCCAGCAAACCATTGGATCCAATAAATCTGAGATTCCACAAACTGAAAATGTAAGAGAAACAGTTTCACGTTGCCCACATCACCTCTCCCTTGAGGCTGTAGCATAGCTCAGTGCCAAAAGAAAACTTCTCTGTTCATTATTTTTCCCACAGAAAATGTAAAAGCCATAAGTTAGTGCCTGATTTTTCCAGCTGTTTGGGATGCAGCTAAGAAAATCCATTTCTTTCTTACAACATCCAGAGTACTGACCTGAGCCATGTGACTGGGATTCAGGAAACAACAGGAAGAACAGCACATAGGGCATGGAGGGAATCAAAAGGATATGGTTGCAAACTCCATCAGGAAATCTATCCACACACCAATGGGGATGCCTCAACTGCAGGTCTTCCCAATTGACCCATTGGCATCTGTAATACTGTGTGTGTCTCATTATAAACACCTTTCCTTACATGACTAGTTCCTTGTGCACACACACAATGGCAGTGAGAACAAGCCTTTGCAGATAGCTAGTGAGGCATGCAGTAAGCTGGCCTGAATCTGTAAAATTAAGAGACATGTCATAAACTTGAGCATTAGCACAACTATAGAAGAAGCAAAAGATAGGCTGTCAGTATCAACCTGGTTTTGTAGGATTGTGAGAATCATACAAGTTTAAGAATTTTTTCACAAGATGGAACACAATGTGTGGAACAGACATCTACACTAATAAAAGAGAAACATGCAAATTGACCATCACTCCACTACGCCCACCAGCCAATCAGGAGTGAGTATGAAAATTAAACCAACAAAGATGGTGGTGGCCATGGAGCTGGAGTGAGCAGGAGGCTTGGGTTGCAATGGAGGAAGCCAAGCTTCCCACCCGTGCTGGCCACTGCTGAAGAAGGGGCTGGGAGCCTGGGTTGCTGGAGGCGACCCTGGCTTCCAGCCTGCCCTGGCCAATGCTGAAGGAGGGGCTGGGAGCCTGGGTCACCGGGGGGTGTGGCCAGCCTGGTAATGACCCTCAGCCCCTTACCCAGGCTTGCCATGCCCCCATGGAGTAAGAGTACCCTCTGGGGGCGTGGCCAGCCTTCAAACAGCCATCAGCCCCTCACCCAGGCTGGCCAGACACCCCAGCGGGGACCCCGACCCTGAAGGGGGTGTTGCCAGCCTGAAAACAGCCCTCAGCTCCTCACCCAGGCTGGCCATGCCCCCCAAGAGGGGATCCTCACCCCATGGGGGCATGACCAGCCTTCAAATAACCACAGGCCCCTTCCCCAGGCCGCCGCATGCCCCAAGGGAACCCTTGATCTGGGACACCCTTCAGGGCAAAGCAGCCGGCCCCCACCTGTGCACCAGGCCTCTATCTATACTAATAAATGGGTAATATGCTAATTAGACTGGGAGACCTTCCAGGAGATCTTCTAGACATTCTTCTGGACAAAGTCATGGTGGCGGGGCCGAGGTAGAGGCTGTTAGAGGTCAAGAGGGGAAGGCAGTTGTGAGTGATCAGGCCAGGATGGGACAGCAGTTGTGGGTGATCAGGCTGGTGGGGGGAGGCAGTTGGGGGTGAGCAGACCAGCAGGGGGGCCAGTTGGGGGTGAGCAGGTTGTCAGTGGGTGTCAGTTTGGGGTGATCAGGACAGTGGGGGGCAGTTGGGGGTGAGCAGGCCAGTGGGGGGCAGTTGGGGGTGAGCAGGCCAGTGGGGAGGGAAGCTGGGGGAGAGCAGGCCAGCAGGGGGAGCAGTTGGGGGTGAGCAGGCTGGCAGGAAGAGTGGTTAGGGGCAATCAGGCAGGCAAGCAGGTTAGCGGTTAGGAGCCAGCAGTCCCAGATTGCAAGAGGGATGTCCGAGTGCTGGTTTATGCCAGATCCCTGTAAACTGTCAGTAGGACATCCTTCGAGGGTTCTCAGATTGGAGAGGGTGCAGGCCAGGCTGAGGGACAGCCCCCCGCCCCTGTGCATGAATTTCATGCACAGGGCCACTAGTTTCAATATAAAATGTCTGAGAAAACCTTAAAATCTCTAACAGGGTCATTGTAATGTATTTCTTTTCAAACACCTGCCAATAAGACACGAGGAGGTTGCTGATTTTTCAATACAAAGACAAAAATACAAGACATCAAGTTAACATAACACCACCACCAAAGTAACACAATAATTTTATAGTAAGTGCAAATAGATTACTCCAAATATGTAACTTGTCAACTAAATATTTCATAATGCTTGTGTTAGGGAAGCTCTATAAGCGACAAGAAAACACAAGATAATTTAATGGAATCAAGAAAACATACATGAATAGAATGAGAAGTTTAACAGTGATAGAAATCATAGAAAAGAACCACAAAGAAAATTTGAAACTGAAGAAAACAATGAATAAATAAATAATGCAATAGAAAGCATCAACATCAGCCTGAACAAAGCAAAGAGTGAGTGAAATAAAAGGCTGATTATTTTATATTATCCAGTAAAAAGAGAAAAAAGAAGAGAATGGAAAGAACAAAGAGAGACCACAGAAACTATGAGATACCACTAAGAGAAAAAAAATCTATGAATTATTATAATACTGATTCTGTTCTGGAAAGCAAGTCAGTGGCCAGGATGGGCAAGGCCACTGCAAGGATGTGAAATCTGAATGTTTAACTTCCAAACAAAGGATGTTCACTCTCTTCTGTTTCTCATTGCAGGGCTCCTGTGACTCTTACCACAGAGGCATGCTCCCCTGTACTCACGTGGTTCATGACCATGTGGGGATCCACACATGGACTAATGGACTTTTATTAGCTTGAATGATGAATCACACCCAGCTGCAACATGGAACAAAAACTCTGGACCCTGGCCTTGCTGTTGGCTCTACTGGAACAACAGCTGTACCTTTTCCAGGACTGTCTTAAAGGAGAGGGGACTCTGAAACCTGAAAAATGTAACTTCACACAATAAAGCCTTTTTTCCACATCCCATCATCCCAAGGGAGCTTCTAAAAATGTTTACTTCAACTGTACCCCAAGAGCCTCATTCCTACTCGTGACTGAGAAATCTGGCCCATTAAATCCTCCTACATTACCAGAAGAGAAGATAGGGAGAAAGGGGCAGAAAACTTGTTTAAAGAAATAATCATAAGAACCTAGCAAATATGATAAGATATTTGGATATCCAAGTATATGAAGCTCATAATTCACCCCAAAGTTACAACCCAGAAAAATCTACCATAACACAAATTATAATAAAACTCTATAAGAACTGAAAAGCAGCAAGATAAAAAAATTCCTCACATAATGGGAACCTCCATAAGGCTATCAGTGGATTACTCAGGAGAAACATTGTAGGCCAGAAGAGAGTGAGATAATGTATTAAAAGTGCTAAGAGAGGAAAAACAAAATTAAAAATTGCCCAACAAGAATACCAAAAAAAGTTGCCTTCAAAATGAGGCTGAGGGTCTTTGTCACCACTATACCTATCTAACAAGAAATACTAAAATGAGTTCTTCAAGCTGAAACAAATGACACATTTACTATCATGAAAACATAAATCATAGTTACTTGAAAAGGTAAAGTATTCAGTCAAATTCTGAATACTCTAATGCTGTTATATGGTGCGGAGTTAAACACATAATTCTAGTAGAAAGTGTTGGAAGCTGCCCATTGCCTTCACTAGCAGAGAGGTGTGGACAAGGAACCCGGAAGGCAAGGAACCTTGAGGCTCTGGCAAGGGTCAGAGCCACACACCCACTGTCTAGTTGAGACAATGGTAGCTGAAGCAACTTCACCTTTTAGTCTCATGTAAATCCTTACTGACAAGATAGTCTGCCTGTTATTGGAAATTGCCTGCCTGAGGGCTATGGGTGTGTCCCAAACCTGAATAAAAGGGATCGTAAGGCCAGAACAAAGCGGAGTCCTCCCTTGGGCTTCCGCCTGACCCCCAATTCCCAAATTAGTATTTTGTTGTCTTGTCTCTTTCATTTGTGTACGGCTTCCTCCAGAACCTGAACCCTGAACCTGAACCCTGAACCACGCGAGACATGGGGGGACATTTGCAGAAAGGATAAAATAAAAAAGTTATTTTTTCTTTAAAAAACTTCTAATTAGGAGAGAACCAAAATGGCAGCATAGATAAATATGGTACTCACCATCTCCGACAACCACATCAAATTACAACTAAAATACAGAACAACCATCATTCAGAACCACCTGAAATCTGCCTGAATGGATATCCAACATCTAGAGAAGTAAAGAAGAAAACACATTGAGACTGGTAAGAGGGGAAGAGGCAAGAACAAGCTGTTCTGAAACCCACTTCTGATGGCTTTTTTAATAGGGAGGGATATGTTGGCTGCAAAGGCCTCCTGTGAAATGCAAGATTTCCCAGCCCCACACCAGAGCCTCATCCCAGGGTTCCAGTGCTGGAAAGAGAAGTCCGCATAGCATCAGGCTGTAAAAGCCAGCAGTGATTGTTGCTGAGTGACACGGAGTTTGCTGGACACCCAGGTGTCCCTTTTAAATGGCCGGCACACAAAGTTACAAGGTCTCGCTTCCTCTGAGCTTCAGCACCAACAGGAAGCTTTCAGGGATTCCGGGACATACTGGGAGGAACTGGACTGTCTGGCATCTGGACAGGAACTTGGGAGTGGCTTTCTTCCAGATGGGGGTGCTAGCAGGGGTCATTGTTCCTATGATGGGACCACCCCCATTGCAGAGCTGACTGACAACTATATCTGAGTTTCCATCACCATGGCCCAAATTGTTCTCTCTGCCTTGGTGATTGCCTAATTCCCTGCCCCATCCATTTTTCAGCCCACCCACACTGCTTTCAGCTGCTTTTCTATATGAATGGCCTATCCTGGCTCAGGCTTCAGACTTCCATGAAATATCTCAAACAAGCAGAAGCTTGTGTCAGCATTCCCCAAAATTATCATTAAAAGGCCCAAGACCTGGCAATAGCACAAGCCTTCCTTCCTTCACAGCTGGGCCTCCACTTGGCATTTCTAAGCCCAATACAAGTAGAAGCCATCTGTAGATCTCTCTGTAGCTCCTGCCAGGTGGCCCCAGGCTGTGGCTGACTTTATATTTCCTACTGGACACCTACTACACTAGGCTGTGGCTGACTTTATATTTCCTACTGGACACCTACTACATTAGTACTACACTAATTCCAGGAGACACAGAAGCTCTACTAATATGTAGAAATAGAAACAAATACAAGGAAGCAAAGAAACATGTCACAAATGAAAGAAATGGAAGCAAGCAAACTACTGGATACAGAGTTAAACATAATGTTTATAAGTTATTCAAGGATCTTCATGAGAGCTTCAAGGGACTTAGTGAGACTTTCAAGGATCTTAGTGAGAATGTCAAAGACATGAAAAAGGACCAGTCATAAATTAAGCATACACTAATTGAAATAAAGAATAATTTACAGGGATTCAACAGTAAAGTAGAGGATGCAGAGAATCATGTCAATTATTTGGAATATGAAGAAGCAAAAAACACCCAAGCAGAAAAGCAAAAACAAAAAAAAAGAATCCAAAACTATAAAGATAGTGTAAGGAGTCTCTGGGATAACTTCAAGCACTGTAACATTCACATTATGGGGGTGCCAGAAGGAGAAGAGAGAGGGAGCAAGATATTGAAAAACTATTTGAAGAAATAATGACAGAAAACTTTCCCTATCTGGTTAAAGAAACTTATAAGTTCAAGAAGCACAGAAAGTCCCAACAAGCGGAACCCAAAGAGGCCCACACACAGACAAATCATAATTAAAATGCCAAGGGTTAAAGACAAAGAGATAATCTTGAAAGCAGCAAGAGAAAAACAGTTAGTTATCTACAAGAGGGTGCCCATAAGATTGTCAGCTGATTTCTCAACAGAAACTTTGCAGGCCCCAAGGGAGTGTCAAGAAATATTCAAAGTGATGAATAGCAAGGACCTACAACCAAGATTAATCTACCCAGCAAAGGTATCATTTAGCATTGAAGGTCAGATAGTTTAACAGACAAGAAAAATATAGAGGAGTTCATTACGACCAAACCAGTATTACATGCAAGGTTGAAGGGTATTCTTTAAGAAATGGAAGAAGGAAAAAAAGATAAAAAATATAACCAATATAATGGCAATAAATGCATATCTATCAATAATTGAATCTAAAAATCAAAATAAATGAATGAAAAATCTAATGAACAAAATAAACTGATGAATAAAATAGAACCAGAGGCATGGAGACATGGAAAAGAGTGACAAATCTCAGAGGGAAGGGGAAAGGGGAACTGGAAGAGATGAACCAAAGATCTTATATGCATATATGAATTACTTATGGACACAGACAATAGAGTGGTGAAGGCCTGGGGCAGGGCAGGAACTGGGTAGAGGGGGGCAATGGGGGGAATGGGGGGATGTCTGTGATAATTTAACAAAATATTTTATAATAAAAATTAAAAGTATTTTGTAATTAAATCTATTGTGATTACATTGGTTAATAAGGTTACATAGGTTTCCAGTGTACATTTCTATGATATATGATCTTAATATGTGACCAACACCTAAAGTCAAATTATCTTCCATCACCATATATTTGACCCCACCATACTGTTTTCTTGTGTCTATAAGTTTTTGCTTGTTTTTATTGTTGGTTCATTTGTTCCTTTCAGTTTTATATGCTACATGTAAAATCATATGATTTTTAACATTTTCTTTCTGACTTATTTCTCTTAACATGATATTCTCAAGGTCCATTCATGTTGTTGCAAATGGCAGTATTTCATATTTTCTTATTGCTGAGTAGTATTCCATTGCACATATGTAACATTTTAGAAAAAAAAATAGCTACATGAATTTGCTAATGGATACAAAATTTGAAAATAGGTAAATTGTGTCATTAAAACCATAAAATTATGGGGAAAGTAAAAAGTCAAAGCATTTGTATGTGATTAAAGTGAAATTGTTATTAGCATAAAATAGTGTTATATCTATAAGATGTTCTACATAAGTTATAGAAACCACAAAGCAAAAACATACCTTAGATACACAAAATATAATGAGAAGGGAATCAGAACATACCAATGGAATATTATCAATTCAGAAAGGAAAATAACAAGAAAGGAAGAGAGGAAAAATGGAAATAAATAAAAAGAACACAAAAAAAATAAATAAGATGGCATTAAGTCTTTACTTACCAATCATTTATCTTTTAAAATGTTTATTGTATTTATTTGGGTGACATTGATTAATAAAATTATATATCTTTCAGGTATAAAATTGTACAATATATCATTAATATTTTATATTGCATAATTTATTTTAATGTAAATGGCTTTAATTCTTCAATCAGGGGACATCAAATGGCTGAATGGATAAATAAAACAGAACTCAATTGTATGCTACCTCAAGAAACTCACTTCAGGTTTAAAGGCATATAAGGTCAAAGTGAAGGAATGAAGAAAGATATTCTATGGAAATGGAAACCAAAGGAGAGAAGGTTTAGTTGTATTTATATCAGACAAAAAAATCTTAACTATATGCTGACTATAAGAAGCTCACTTCAGGTTTAAGTACATACAGGGGCACAGAGTGAATCCTTTATATAATGATAAATTAGTTAATTAATCAAGAGGATATAACAATTATATATATATATATATATATATATATATATATATATATACCAAACATTGAAGCACATAAATATATTCAGCAGATACTAACAGATCTGAAGTGAAAAACAGACAATTTGACAATAGGAGGGGATTTCAGTACCCCACTTTCAACAATGGACAGATCACCCAGACAGAAAATTAGTAAAAAAAATATTTTTTGAGCTTAAACTAAACTTTAGAAGAAATGGAGCTAAAAGAAATATAGCAAAATTTTCTTGTAATAGTAGCAGAAAAATAACACACATTATTTTTAAGCACAGATGGAAAATTCTCCAGGATGGATCATATATTAGATCACAAAACAAGTCCCAGAAAATTTAGAATTAAAATCATACCAAGTATCTTTTCTGACTACCATGGAATTAAATTGGAAATGAATAACAAGAGGAAAACTGGAAATTTCACAAATACGTTGAAATTAAACAGAACTTCTGAACAAGTGGGTCAAAGAAAAAATCAGATACATAAAAATATATTGAAACAACTTAAAGTAGAAATACCATATATTAAAACTTATGTGATGCAGCAAATTGTTTTAAGAGGGACTTAATAGTGATAAATGCCTGCATTAAGAAAAAAATCTCAAATAAAAACCCAAAACCTAAATATAAGCCTCAAGGAACTGGCAAAAGAAGAATCCTCAAGCACAAAGATAGCATAAAAAATGAAATAAAGATTTGAAAGAGAAATAAATAAAATAGAGAACATGAGAACAATAGAAAAGATCAATAAAAATTAGAAATGTTTTTTAAATAATAAAAAAGTTGACAAAACTTTAGCTAGACTGAGAGAAAAAGAGAGAAGACTCAAATAAATAACATCAAGTGAAATATGAGATGTGGAATATAATGAACAAAATAAACTAATGAACAAAATAAGGAGGGGGAGAGATTAGCCAAATAATTTATATGCATATATGTATATCTCATGGATACAGACAATAGTGTGGTGAAGGCCTGGGGTGGGGCAGGAGCCGGGAAAAAGCTGGGGGCAAAGGGGAAAAATGGAGGACATTTGTAATACTTTCAACAATAAAAATAAATTTTAAAAAAGACACTACTAAAAACACTTAAATGCCAACAATTTTAATAACTGAAAAGTAAAGGGTAAATTCCTAGAAACAATATATCAAGACTAAATAATGAAAAAAAAATCTGACCAGACCAATAATAAATAAAGAGATTGAATCACAAATCAAAAATCTCTCAACCAAGAATAGCTCAGAACCAGATTATTTCACTGGTAAAGTCTACTAAATATTTAAAAAGAGTTAATAAAGGAATCCTTCACAAACTTCCAAAACACTGAAGAGCAGGGACACTCTGAAATTTATTTTATGAAGCCAGTATGACTGATACCAAAACAACATAATACAGTAGAAGAAAATAAAACTATAGACCAATATCCTTGGTGAGTATAGATGCAAAATTTTTCAAAAAAATACTAGCAAACCGAATTCAACAGCACATTAAAAGGATTATACACCATGATAAAATGGAATTTATTCCTGGGATACAAAGGTAGTTCAATATATTATTAAATGTGATGCACCAAATTAATTGACTTGAGGATAAAAATCATATGATCATTTCTGTAGATGCAGGAATGTTATTGAACAACTTTCAACATCTTTTCTTGTTATAATCTAATATGAAGGTGGGTATAGAAGTAATGTAGTCCAACATAATAAAGGCCATATTTGACATGCATACAGCTAACATAATATTCTATGATTAAAGATTAAGCACTTTTCATCTAAGACCAACATCAAGAAAAAGATGCCCCATTTGCAATGCTTATTAAACATAGTACTGGAAGTCCTACCCAGTCAATTTGGCAAGAAAAAAATATAAAAGGGATCAAAATGGAAATAAATAAGTAAAATTCTCTGTTTCCAGATGATGTGATCTTTTTTTTTTAAGATATGTTTTTATTAATTTTAGAGAGAGTGGAAAGGAGAGGGAGAGAGAGAGAGAAACACCAATGAGACAGAAACATGGATTGGCTGCCTCCTAAATTCCCCCTACAGGAGATTGAGCCCACATCCCAGGCATGTGCTCTGACTGGGAATCTAAGCAGTGATCTCTTGGTATAATAGATGACACTCAACCAACTGAGCCACCCTGGCCAGGGTGACACAATCTTTTATAGAGAGAAAATCTTAAAATATCTACTCCAAAACTGATAGATCTAATAAAAAATTAATAAAGTTGCAGGATACAATCCTATCTAATAAAAGGGTAATATGCAAATTAACCATCACTCTGCAACAAAGATGGCTACGCCCATAGCCATAAATATGGCCACTCCCATAGCCACAAATATGGCCGCGCCCATAGCCACAGAGATGGTAGCGTAGGCCGGAGCCATGGAGCCAGCAGAGTGCTCGGGAGGCTTGGCTTCCTTTGTTGCAGGGTGACGAAGGAAGCCAAGCCTCCTGCACGCCCAGGCTGGCTGCTGAGGGAGACATGCAGGGAGTGCAGTGGGAAGACATGCGGGGAGTGAGTGAGGTTCCCTGTCTGGGGGTTCCAAATCTGCCATTGGTTCCTTTCACCACTGATTCCCCTCCTCACAGGTATCCTCCACACAAAAGCCATTCAGTGCAAATATGTCATGTCCTAACGGGTGAATCCTAAACCGAATGAGTGTCACATCTGAGCAACTTAACTCCCGTTAGAAAAAGGACCTGAGAGGAAAGATTTAGTAATCACAAAGCCATCGTGACCTGCTCGGTCTCCAGAAATGCTGTCAAACACAGTCAGTCTGAGACCCTCCCAAACACCACTAGGCAGTCTGAGACCCTCCCAAAGACCACCTGAGCTAAGCCTGAGAACCAAGATATTTTCAAGGCCCAAAGTTGACGGGGGTAAGGGGACAGGGGAGCAAAGCAAGCAGAACAACCAACTCAACCAAAGACACAGGAGCCTAAGATAACACGGAGAAATGTCCTGGCCACCGATGCTCTCCCACAGACATGGTGCCCACACCCAGCCAGGGGGAGGGGGTGTGTATGTGCAGAATTTAAGGCCACTGGCAGGAGGGAAAGTCAAAGCATGCCCCAAAATTTTTTGTACATGTCCCACAGTCAAGAAGCAGAGTCAGAGTCAAGAAGCAAAGTCTTACCTCAGTGCTGGGGTGTTTTAAAATATCTAAAAATAGCAGTTCCATCACTGAGTCCACTGCCATGTTTGCCATGGATGAGAGGCTCGCAGAGGACTTTCAGGGCAGCCCTATAACCTCCGGGGCGACAGAAGCTCTTGAGAGGGAGAGACTGAAGCATTTACTTTGTTCAAAGAGCTAGCGCTGCAAACCTTGGCCTATCCAGAAGCTCGGTGCTGCTGGAAGTTGCTGGCCCCGCCTTCTCCAACATGGAGAGGAAAGGTGGATATGGTGGTTCCAGTGGTCCAAATCCTGTCGTTGTCTTCATTACCAAGCCTCTGCGCCCTCCAGGACAGCCTCAGTACCAGTGCAGAGGAGGTTTGGGAGAGGGTAGTGGTGAGGAGAATGCTTCTGACTCTAGATACCAGTGAAACTGCTGTCAAGAGCCTTTCTAGGGCTGGCAGGAAAATGCAGCAATGAAGGAAGAATAATGTCTCAAAACAAAGAGGTTGTTTTTTTTTTTTTCTCATCAACAAAATGTGAATATTACCTAAACCTGTGGTTGGCAAACTGCAGCTCGTGAGCCACATGTGGCTTTTTGGTCCCTTGAGTGTGGCTCTTCCACAAAATACC
This sequence comes from Eptesicus fuscus, assembly GCF_027574615.1. Lineage (NCBI taxonomy): Eukaryota > Metazoa > Chordata > Mammalia > Chiroptera > Vespertilionidae > Eptesicus > Eptesicus fuscus. Next base: position 58,914,123 of record NC_072473.1, on the reverse strand, counting down.
ATGGCCTGGGTGAGTCTATTTTAAAGAAGTGGCATTAGAAGAAGTTTAAGTTTAAAAAATTTGGCTCTCAAAAGAAATTTCAATCATTGTACTGTTGATATTTGGCTCTGTTGACTAATGAGTTTGCCAACCACTGACCTAAACCACAGACTTTGCAAGAATTAATTGAAATACAATTCCAGAAATTGAATAACAGCCAGGTTGAAGTGGATAGGTTGGTTGAGCATGAACGTGGTCCTGTGCACCAAAAGGTTGCAGGTTCAATTCCAGTTCAGGGAACATACCTGGCACATACCTGGGTTTCAAGTTGGATCCCTGGTCAGGGCTCCTAAGGAAGGCAATTGAAAGGATGTTTATTACATGGATGTTTCTCTCTCTCTATTCCTCTTCCTTCCACTCTCTCTAAAAATCAATGGGAAATGAATTAATGCCATATCTACAAATGTGGATAAACTAAAAAGAAAAAAAAAGAAGTGGAGAAGGTGCAAGCTGGGCTGAGGGACAACCCCCCATGCACAAATTTCATGCACAGGGCCTCTAGTCCATATATATATAAAGCCAGAGACCATAACACCATCACAACCATAATGACCTAATGACTGGTCACTATGACTCCCACTGTGGCTAGTGAACATGTCTGATCTGGGCCAGATTGCCCCCAACACCCCGATCAGAGTAGGGCCAGCTGGCCAACCACCTTGACTGGCAGAAATTTTGGATCTGGGGACCTTGGAGTTGCTAGGTCTGAGTCTCGGGCAGCTGCAAGGGCAAAGCTCTCCTATGGTGGAAGTGGACCCGGGATAAGGGCACTGGTGGGGAGGCTTTCCTGGTGGCGACAGAAGTCCCTGCAGGCCACGCACAGCACCTGGACATCTGTCCCCAGTCAAAATAGTGACAGGAATAGGGGCCGCAGGCACAGGGGGCAGTGGCACACAGGAGTCAGGAGGTGTGAGGCCTGATGTGGGCTCTTACCCCACCTGCTGAGCCCAGCAGCATCAGCACGTGGGCCATGATGTGTAACAAGGCACTGGGCTGCAGACTGGAGGGGAAGTGAGCCAGGAGGGCAAGGCCAGAGCAATGTGGGTGGGGCCAGAGCTGGAAACCCTGGTGGGGTGGGCAGGGCTGCAGCCCCATGCCTTTTTGGCCTTGGCCTTGGAATTCAGAGGTCATCCCCACTTCAAGAGAGAGGATGTGGTGGAAAGTGGCAAGGCCACAAGAGGGATAGGAAATGTTGTGGCCATCTCCGGGAAACACAGCTGCCACAATCTTCAGTAACTATGAACAGATAATCTTTGGTCTAGGTTCTACAGAAGAGGAAGCAGACCTGACCCTGTGCAGCATTGTTTTTGTTGAAAGTAGAGAATCCAAAATGTTTTTAGATCTTTGCTATTTTAGGAAGGAAAGAATTTAGCACAGGGAATTGGTGCTTGGGAAATCATTGAAAAGTTGGAGGAGTGGGTATTAGGCTGGGCCCCCAGGAAAGACTCCCTGGCAAGTGGGAGGATCTGCCCCCTCAGCCACAATTGAATTCTAGGACACTCTGACACAGCTGTGACCCCCACAAGTGCCCTCCAGCTCCCACAAAATAGGTCACTGGGCACTGCCTCTGCCACAACTGCCTGTGCACAGCCTGGATTCCGCTGCAGAAAACCTCCACATCTCTGCAAACATGATCACCAGCAGCAAACAGCCCAAACTGTGGGAAGATACTTCTGCTCCACTTCTGCCTTCAAAATATTGTGCAAGTGCATCCAATCAGCAGAAACGAATTCATATCCAGAAACCTAGCTGCAAAGGAGTTTGGGCAATTTCAGACTTTTGTCTAGGAGTGAGATCTTGCCAATGTATCTCATGTGCCTTGTATTGATAAAAATGGGGCCCGGCTGGTGGGGCTCACTGGTTGAGCATCAATCTATGAACCAGGAGGTCACAATATGATTCCTGGTCAAATTTTGGGCTTGATCCTCAGTAGGGGCATGCAGGAGGCAGCTGATCAATGATTCTCATAATAGATATTTCTATCTCTCCTTCTCACTTCCTCTGAAATCAATAAATATATATATATATATATATATATATATATATATATATATATATATATATATATTTAAATGGGTTCATGCTGTATATATGTGTTATAATGAGTTTTTCACTGCATAGATCACTAATGTCTTTCCTATTAAAACCATACTTAGAGAATATTATTTACTTATCATTCACTTTAATTGATCTCAAAGAGAAGAAAGGAGAGAGACAGAGACAGAGAGAGAGAGACAGAGACACACAGAGAGAGAGAGAGACAGAGAGAGAGAGAGAGAGAGAGAGAGAGAGATTTTGAGATTTTTCTGGTGTTTCCTGCACTCACTGGACTGGGTATTGAATCTGCAACCTGGGCATGTGCCCCGACTGGAGATTGATCCACCACTTTCTGGTGTATGGGACGATGCTATGCTGGTACCATAACCCCAAATTCCAGCCCCCAGAACTGTGAGAAAAATACATTTCTGTTGTTTAAATCAAACAAATTTATGATATTTTGTTATGGCTGTCTGAGCTGACTAATCTATACTAATAAAAGGGTAATATGCTAATTAAACTGGGTAGACTGAACACCTTCCAGTCATCCTTCTGGACAAAGCCATGGTGGCGGGGGCTGAGGCAGAGGTGGTTAGGGGCTATCAAGCTGGCAGGGGAGAAGTTAGGGGCAACCAGGCCTGCAATGAAGAGCAGTTAGGGGTGATCAGGCCAGCAGGGGAGAGCAGTTAGGGGCGATCAGGCAGGCAGGCAGACAGGTGAGTAGTTAGGAACCCAGTCCCAGATTGCAAGAGGGATGTCTGACTGCTGGTTTCGGCCCGATCCCATAGTTGGGCACCCCCCGAGGGGTCCTGGATTGCGAGAGGGTGCAGGCTGGGCTGAGGGACCAAGCCCCGTCACATGCACGAATTTCATGAACTGGCCCTCTAGTTGCCAAATAATATTCCAGAAAATGTGTGCCATTTTAACTTTCCATTTGCAGCATGGGACATGGCATTTTCTTTGCATTAGGTAAAACTGATGGGAATTTTTACATTTTAATTTAGCCAACCAAACAGGTGAATAACAGTATCATTGGTATGTTAATTTTTATCTTCTTAATATTTCAGGTGAGGATTTTTCATATTTATTAGCCAAAAGGCTAATATACAAAAAAAAGTATTTTTCTGAATTACTTATTCATTTCTTTTACTAATAGTTTTCTCCTAAGTTTGTCATTGATCTTATACATTGTTTGATAAATGGTGTTAGTGTGGTTTTCAATTGAGACTATCAAGACAAATCTTAAAATTGGATGAAGAATGTCACCCAATATTCTCTCTTCTACCTTTTCTTAGGAACAGGGTACCTTCAAGAACACTATCACAAAGCAGGTTTCTGGATAGAGAAGACAGAGCAAGTTAAAGATCTGAAACAAGCACCTGTTTAAAAGAGCATCATCTTATACACTTTTGGTGGATGAAAATTTATTAATCTGCCCTGAGTAAGAAAACTTGGACTCAGCTGCACTTTACTAGACACAAACACTTTTTGTTTACTACAAAAGATATATGAGTGGATAAAAAAGCTGTGGTACATTTATACAATGGAATACAACACAGCTGTAAAAAAGAAGAAACTCTTACCCTTTAAGACAAATATAACATGACCTCATTTATATGTGGACTCTAAAGAACAAAATATACTGATGAACAAAATAGGATCAGAGGCATGGGTAAATGGAACGTAATGACAGATCTCAGAGGGAAGAAGAGTGGGAAGGGCAGGAAGTAATCAACCAAAGACTGTATATGCATATATGCATAGTGCATAGACACAGACAATAATATGGTAAAGGTCTATGAGGGTGCAATGTGGAGGGAGGCAAAGGGGGGGGGAAATGGAGGACAGCTGTAATTAGTCAACCATCCTATCTAATAAAGAGATAGGATTGTATATATCACAAAATGATGATATCTAATAAAGAGATAGGATTGTATATATCACAAAATGATTGTATATATCACAAAATTGACCATCATGCTGTCTCAAATATGTCGGCGCCCATAGCCACAAGATGGTGGCGCCCAGTACCCTCAGCCCCGCCAGAGTCCCCCAGTCCTGTCATCCCTGCTGGGGGGGGGGGGGTGGCCAGCATGTGAGATTGGGCCTAAGCCAGCAGTCGGATATCCCCCAAGGGGTCCTGGATTGTGAGAGGGTGCCGACAGGGCTGAGGGATCCTCTCCCCATGCTCGAATTTTGTGCACCGGGCATCTAGTATCTATATAAAAATATCAGATGTGCTTTTATACACTAACAATGAACTATTGGAAAGAGAAGTTAAGCAAACAATCCCATTTACTATAGTATCAAAAAATGGGAATAAATGTAACCAAAAAATTTAAGGAAGCATGGATAAAAAATATTGAAGAAGACACAAAGAAATGGAAAGATAGTCAGTGTTCATATACAGGAAGAATTAATATTGTTGAAATGTCAATAATAACCAAAGCAACCTACAGAATCAATGCGATCCCTATCAAAATTTCAATGTCACTTTTCGCATAAATAGAAAAATGAAATCCTAAAATTTGTATGGATCCACAAAATATGCCAAATACCTAAAGCAATCCTGAGAAAGAAAAAGCTGGAGTAATATACTTCTTGGTTTCAACATATATCACAAAGATATATCCATCAAACAGTACGACACTGGCATAAAAATATATAAATTAATTGAACAGAAACACATGCTCAGAAATAAACTCATTCATATATGTTAAACTGGTATTTTCTAAGGCAGCCAAATATACACAATGGGAAATACTATCTTCAATAAATGGTGCAGGGAAAACTGAATAATCACATGAAAATAATGAAATTGGACCCCTATGTTGTTACACCACTCACAGAAATCAGTATGAATTAAATTAAAACTTAATTATAATATCTGAAACATAAAGATCCTAGAAGAAAACAGAATAGAAGCTCCTTTACGTATGTCTTGGCAACAATATTTTGAATATAACAGAAAAAAACACACACAAAGAACAGAAGCAAAAATGAAAAGTGGGACTACATCAAACTAAAAAGTTTCTGCATAGCAAAGGAGAAATATCTATAGAATAAAGAGGCAACCTAAAGAAAGGGAGAAAATATCTGAAAACTACTAGTATATATCAAATATGGGCTTAATATCCATAATATGTAAAGAACTTATAAACACAATAGCAACAAAACAAATAATCTGATTACAAAAGGGTGATGGGGCCTGAATAAACATTTTCTCAAAGAAGATATACAGGTACATGAAAAGATGTTCACCATCTAATCATTAGAGAAATACAAATCAAAACTACAATGAAATATCTCATACCTATTAGAGTGGTTCAAAAAAGACAGGAGAAAGCAAGCGTTGGTGATAACGTGCAGAAAAGTGAATACGTGTAAATTGGTACATCCATTATAGAAAATAGTACAGAAGTTCCTCAAAAAAATTAAAAATATATGATTCAGCAACTTCTCTTTGGGTATATATCCAAAGAAATTGAAATCGGGATCTTATAGAGATATCTGTGCTCTCATGTTCATTGCAGTATATTCACAAAGTCAAGATGTGGAAACAACTGACAACCTGAGTGTCCATCGACAGATAAATGAATAAACAAAATTCTCTCTATCTATGCCCTAAACAGTTTGGCTCAGTGGATGGAGCGTTGGCCTGCGAACTGAAAGGTCCTAGGTTTAATTTCGGTCAAGGGCATGTACCTTGGTTGCAGGCACATCCCCAGTGGGGTGTGCAGGAGGCAGCTGATTGATGTTTCTCTCTCATCAATGTTTCTAACTCTTTATCCTTCTCCCTTTCTCTCTGTAAAAAATCAATAAAATATATTTTAAAAATTATCTCTATCTGTCTCTATCTCTATCTCTATCTCTATCTCTATCTCTATCTCTATCTCTCTATATCTATCTACATTCTATCTATCTAAGTCACCCATAAAAATGCAGGACATGCTACCATTTTCAATTATATGGATCCAACTCGAGGGCATTATGTTAAGTGAAAGAAGTTAGAGAAAGACAAATACCATATAATCTCACACGTGGAATCTAAAATATCTGAACTCATTGAAACAGAGAAGAATTGTGGTTGCCAGAGGCTGAAGCATGGGACAAATGAGGTTGGTCAAAGAGTCCAAACTTCCAGTTATAAAATGAATGAGTTCTGGAAATTGAATGTAGTGACTAGTGTTATCAATACTCTATTGCAAATTTGAAAGTTGCTGAGAGTATATCATAAATATTCTCACCACAGTAATTATGTGAGGTGATGAAGGTGCTAATTAATCTTACTGTGGTAATCATTTTGTGATATATACATCTATAAAATAATCACATTATATACCTTATACATACACAATGTTATATGGCAATTATATGTCACTAAAGCTGGGGGGAGGCATATCACTACTAATCTCTACCCACCAGATTAATACTGATGGATGTGGACACACACCTAGATCCAAGTTAGTTTTGCCATAAATCTGTGAGCACTACAATCAATAACTAGATGTTCTTGCAAGGGATGCTCAGTAGCTGAGACATCCTCCATTCTTGACCTCATTCCTATATTCAAAGTAAAAGTTTAGAAATCAAATCAAGAATCTCTATGTCAACAAGTTAATAGTAATTATTTCAGTTTGGATAATAGATTGTTGGTTATTTGATTGTTCCTTGTTTTTCCCTATTTCTGACGTTTCTAAAATGAATGCATGTTATTTTGAAAGAAAAATAGTATTTGATAAAAATGTAACAATCATGTTTGATAAATCAACAAACAAACAAAAATTCAGAGAACCAGACAACAGCATGGTGGTTATCAGAGGGAAGAGGGATGGGTGGTAGTAAAGGGTAAAGGGGTTCAAATATATAGTGACAGAAGATGATTTGACTCTGGGTGATGGGCACACAATGCAACATACAGATCATGTATCATAGAATTGTACACTTGAAACCTATATAATCTTATTAACAACTTTCACCCCAATAAATTTAATTAAAATAAAAAAAACAGAAAAAAATTATCATAAGAGAAATACCTCAATTTGATAAAATACATTTATACAAAACCTACATCTAATACATTTAATCATTTCAACTGAGATTCGGTGGGGGAAATGGGTACACATTATTCCCACCTCTATTCAGTGTTGTACTAATAGTCCTATTTAGTACACCATGACAGGGAAAAGAAGCCATGCAGTATTAAAAAGGAAAAATAGTATCTTCATATTTGTAAATACACAGAAATTCTGAAATAGTACACACACTGAATATTAGTCTTAATAAGGAAATATACTAGGAGCTCAGTGCATGAATTCGTGCACCTTGAAAGGAATGGTGAGCCACGAGGCTGCAGTGGGCACAAGGGCAGATCTTGGCCCATTCTCCACGCCCTTGCCTGGGTCCTCCTGCCGTGACTCCAGGTGCCTGTCTGCCAGCAGCCCCACCCCCGCCACCACCGCTCCCATGTACTTACTGACTGTACAGGCCCCGCTTGCACCCACTGACTCGCACAGCAATTGGGGCTGGCACAAGCAGTGGGTGCAAGCAGGGCTGGTGCTGTCAGTGGGTGTGAGCAGCCACTGCTGCCCCAATTGCCCCTCCGAAGCAGGGGGAGGTGGAGAAACCCTTCGGGGAGATCAGGACTGGTGCTGGGCACCAGCAGCAGGTGCGAGTGGCGGCTTCAGTGCTAGCTGCGGGTGTAAGCGGGGCCAGTGCCGGCAGTGGGTGTGAATGGCGGCTGGTGGCCCCAATTGCCCCTCAGGATTATGGGGAGGTGGAGAAGCCCTGAGGGTTGATCGGGGTCAGCAGCTGCAGCTCACACCTGCTGACAGAGCTGAGCGATTGGGGCCAGTGCAAGGCGCCGGCAGCGGGTGTGAGTGGTATCTCTGGCGCTGGCAGTGGGTGCAAGTGCCGGATGAGACTGTGGTGTGCAGGACTAAAGAATTTTCAGTAACCACCAGAGGCTCACCCTGATGACAGCAACTGGTGCCCCGCCTTGTTCTGGCACCCCTGCTCATCTGCTCCACGATCCCGCTGCAGCCAATGCCAACCATGTTCCATGCTCTGCCACCTGCTGCTGACACCTGCCATGTTCAGAGTGCACCCCCTGGTGGTAAGTGCACGTCATAGTGACTGGTTGTTCAGTTGTTCTGCTGTTCAGCCTATTTGCATATTAGAGTTTTATATATATAGATATTTTGCATACAAAATAAAAATACAAAAATTAATTTCATTTTTATATACATAAAAACATAACAGAAAATGAAGTTTATAAAATGGTGGAGATTATATCATCAAAAATATCAAATACTCAGAAGTCTAAATCTAATGATATGTAAAACATCTAGAATTAAAACATATTGTATGTGATTTGTATATCAATAAGGCTGTTAGAAAAACAAAAGTAGTGCAACCAAGATTATGTATATAGTTTATTTTTAATATATATTTTTTACTGTTGATGGTATTACAGGTATCTCCCATTCCCTCCCACCTTTTATGAGGAATATTCAGCCCTAGCCAGTTTAGCTCAGTGGATTGAGCATTGACCTGCAGACTGAAGGGTCCCAGGTTCGATTCAGGTCAAGGGCACATGCCCAGGTGGCAGGCTCAATCCCCATAGGGGGCATGCAGGAGGAAGCCAATCAATAATTCTCTCTCATCATTGATGTTTCTCTCTCTCGCTTCCTTTCTGAAATCAATAAAAATATATTTAAAAAGAAAACAATATTCACACTTGACCACTAAGTAGAGAGTGGAATTTTTTTCCTTGCACCTCATTTACCTGAGAAGAGATTTTTGCTACATTTATCTATATGCACTCTCAGTCCACCCTTAAGGAGGTGGAGTGATTCTTATGATTAGTAAATGTGAGAATGATAACTGAGCATATCAGCTTAGATTAGACTAAAAAGTGACTATGCTCATGGAAAAAACTAGTTCTTTCCTACCACTCAATGTCATCATACATAAAAATGATTCTGTTTCAGTGGATGTATCTTTCTAACATTAAGTACTCTTTCAGTAGTGGCACTTGACCACAGGTATAATTCATGTCTGCCAAGGTAACGTCTATCAGTAATAAATAAAAAATTTTGTCCTAGTATGCTTATCCTTTTTAATATTAGAATTATTTATTTTTTTTAAATTTGGGCAGGGATTAAGGTTGTTACTAATTGGGTTTTCTCTCTGGGAATTAAACATATACTGGGATAAATGTACTAAATGTATTAATGTATAAATGTAATAAATGTATTAAATGTATAACTGTATAAAATGTACTAAATTTATTAAAGAGAATCATTAAATTTATAATTACTGTATACTACAGTAATTAATGAAAAGTAGATGCTTAATATTTGATAGCACTGCTAAAATAACCAGAGTAAAAATTAACAACTTATTTATGCATAGAACTTTGAGAAATATTTCAACTTTTATCAACATTTAGAAATCCAAACTCAATATTTAGAGCATTAAAACATATCTAAATAGCATTTCAAGCACTGTTTCTAATAGTTTATGGAAATGAATAACTTTTAAAAAGTGATCAAGTTGATGGACCAGTCAGAGAAAGACAAGTGTCATGTGATTTCACTTATATGTGGAATATAATGAGCAAAACAAACTAATAAAGTTGAAACAGTATCATGAATACAGAGAACAGACTGACAGATGTCAGAGAGGAGGGGTTTGGGGCCTGTGTGAAAATGGTGAAGGAATTAATTAAAGAAAGAAAAGAAAAACTCATAGACACAGACAATGGTATGGTGATTGTCAGAGAGAAGAGGAGTGGAGGAGGTAAAAGAAGGTAAAGAGGAGATAAATGGTGATAGAATGAGACTTGACCTGGGGTAATAATCACACCATATAATATACAGATGATGTATTGTGAAATTATATACCTGAAACATTTTACTAACCAATATAACCCCAATAAATTCAATTAAAAATAAATAATGTAAATAAACAAATAAACTAGGAAGCTGATCTGACATATGATTCTATAGTCAAATCACCAAAAAAAAAATTGGTTTTCAATTGATCTGCACTGAAGGAAGAAAGTTGAGCACAAGGGTCAGAGAGTGATTCGATTGGTTAAAAGTACAAAGCAAGAAAAATCCAATAGGATTGTGAAAGTGTTTCTTGAAACACAGAGTTAAAACTGGAGATTCTTAAATATTAACGTCAAGAAATATATTATAGGGATTCGAACATGGCAGCCAACAGGATGGCAGGGAGGGAGAGCGTGTGACAGAGTAAAGAAGTGAGAGAGTAATGTGTAGACCTGTGTGGTGTGTGTGTGTGTGTGGATGAGTGAGGGACAGATATATATCTCAGGAGTCTCAGGGACTATAGATTGGGCTCTCCTAGATGGGGAGCCCCTGCTACCACCACGCGCATTCCCAGGCTGTGCATCTTTGTTGTGGAACCCATGCCATCTTGTTGAAGGAGCAATAGAGGCCAGGAGTGCTGCCACACCAACATCCAGACTGACATCAGACACCAACCCCGGACCTGTGTAGGGAGCCACTTGCCAGTCCTAAGCCCTGTGGAGCCACTACCATGCCCCAGGCAGTGCACAACACAGTACTTCACCATGGGTCCCAGACATCTTCAGTGAGCACACAGTAGAGAGACCTCCTGAGCTGTGCCTCCTTGTTGGAGCCCAAACCCAGTGTCCCAGGATCCTGGGCTTCAGGCCCCCATGCTGTGAGTGCAAGCCAGAGGTACCCCACACCTCACTCTAACCCTGATCTCAGTACAGAGCCGCAGCCCAGTGCATGCCTCACCCCAAACCCAGACAGAGCCTTCAGGCCAGCCCTGGCTCCAATCCCTGGGACAGACAGAGCTGTTTGCCTGGCACACTGGTGAGACCTGGTGTTCCCAGCCACAGGTCACTGGACCACACTGTAAGTGTGCTTCCAGAGGGACCTAGGGCACCATCCTGCCTTGGGTCTGGGGCTGCACAGTGAATTGCATGCCAGAGGGCTCTGGGTCCTCACAAGGAGTTCTACACCAGAAGAAATGTACACGTGCCCCCACCAACCCTGAGAATCTTAAAAAACCAAGGGACCAAAACCATGGGAAAAGGGGTTACAACTCAGAGCAGAGACAATAAATGTTTTAAACATAAGGCAGACTATGCCCCCAAGCTAGCAAGTCCCAGACCATTAGATCACTAGGGGCTTTAACCCCTCAGACGTCAAGCAGGGAGCCCAGGGACACAAAGAGACAGCAAAAAATGGGGTTTGGGGAGAAACAACGTCTAAAGAAAAGAATAGGAGGCATTGCCAGGAAAGGAACTAAATGAAATGTAGGCAAGCAATTTGTCAGAGAAAGAATTCACAGTAAGGGCAATAAAGTTCCTAAACCTGCTGGATGAGAAAATCAACAACATATGTATGAATCAAGAGGAAATTAAAAATGATATAGCTACAATAAGAAACACAATAGAAGGTTTCAACAGTAGACTAGGAGAAGCAGAGGACCAAATAAGTGAGTTAGAAGGCAGGGTAGAAAAACACCCAATCGGAATAGCAATTGGAGAAACAAATTAGAAATCAGGAGGAGAGCTAAAGGGAGCTTTGGGACATCATGAAATGAAGCAACATCCATATACTAAGATGCTAGGAGGACAAGAAGAGGAGCAAGAATTAGAAAACCTATTTTAAGTAATCATGACAGAAAATTTCCCTGATTTGGGGAAGAAAAAAGTTGCACAAGCACAGGGAGTCCCAAACACGATGAACCCAAAAATATCCACACCAAGACACATTGTAATTACAATGGCAAATGTTAACGACAAAGAGATAATCTTAAGGGCTGTAAGAGAAAGATGCAAAGTTACTTCAAGGAATCACCTATTAGGTTATTAAATGATTTCTCATCAGAAACACATCAGGCCAGAAAGGAATGGAGGGAAGTATACAAAGTGATATAAAGTAAGGGGCTGAGTCCAAGAATACTCTATCCAATAAGGGTATCATTCAAAATTGGGGAGAAAATCAGCAGCTTCACAGACAACAAAAGGCTAAGGGAGTTTATCACTACTAAGCCAGCAATGCAAAAAATGTTAAGGGACTGTTATAAAAAGAAGAAATAGAAATGGAAGATGGAACACAGGCATAAAGAACAAAAATGGTTAAAAACAAGTACGTATCCTGATATATAAAAACCCTGGGTCCATCATATCCACAACAACCGGAGGCTCAAACAACTGGAAGTCAGTCCTGCAGTCAGTGCTGGGTTGCCATTGTGACCCAGCACTGACTGCTGAGGGGGCTGCGAATCTGGCCCGGAGAGAGGCCTGAAGAGAGAAGCAGGGTCTGATCCATAGCCTCTGTGGCAGCTGTTGATCAGCACTTGCCTCTCTCTTTCTTTCTGGGCCTGGCCAGCAGCCACATCTCCATTTCTCTCCAGGCCTTCACCAGGGCTGCTGATCAGCCCTGCCTTTCTGATCAGGCCCCGTTGATAGGCCCAGAGATGCTGACTGGCATAGAAACTGACTAATCAGAACCAAATCCGGGTGAACTGTGAGGAGCCAATGGATGCCTAGGAGGCAGAGCTTTTGACGCTGACTGGCATAGAAACTCACCAATCAGAACCAAATTGGCCAGCAGAGGAGGGAAGTTGGTGGTGAGATCAGGCCTGCAGGTGTTGGAGACAGGGTGTAAGCTGACACGGTCCTTGCACCTGAAGGGGCTAGCAAGGCTGGCCCCCTACCCACACAGTTTTCCCAGGCTTGTTTGGATGGCAGTTATCAGTAGAATGAGAGCAACCCTTTCATGGCTTGCCAAGAAGTCTGTAACTATTTACTGAGAATCTGCCTGGTTTACTGTACCAAGAATTTGTCCTTCTGCTCTATCTCTCCTTAGAGATTAAGAGGAACAAAGAGTACATTCCTCTTCACAGACCTCCTATTCAGTATTTGTGTATAAAAGGCATTACAGAGTTAATAAACACATTACAGCCTCTTGAAGACTCGTAGAACTCCCGACCCCACTGTCCTGTCTTTCTTTCTTTTCTCAAATCCCACCTTCCTACCTCAGCCCGGTTCAACCTGTCAGGCTGGCCCTGGCAGCAGGGAAGGGCAGTTGGGGGCGAGATCAGGAAGGCAGGGGAGGGTAATTGGGGTGAGATCAGGCCAGCAGGGGAGGACAGTTGCGGGGGTGAGATCAGGACGGCAGTGGAGGGCAGTTGGAGGCGACCAGGCTGGAAGGGGAAAGCAGTTGGGAGCCATCAGGCCAGCAGGGGAGGACAGTTGGGGGCGAGATCAGGCTGGCAGGGGAGGGCAATTGAGTTGGTCAGGCTGGCAGAGGAGCAGTTAGGTGTTAATCAGGCCAGCAGGGGAGTGGTTTGAGGTGATCAGGCTGGCAGGCAGAAGCGATTAGGGGCAATCAGGCAGGCAAGCAGGTGAGAGATTGGGAGCCAGCAGTCCCAGATTGTGAGAGGGATGTCTGACTGCCAGTTTAGGCCTGATCCTTATGGCCTAAACTGACAGCCGGACATCCCCCATGGTGTCCCAGATTGGAAAGGGTGCAGGCTGGGCTGAGGGACACCACCCCCCTCCCAGTGCACAAATTTCATGCATCGAGCCTCTAGTCAATAATAACCTTAAACGTAAATGGGTTAAATGCCAATCAAAAGACATTAGTTGCCTGAATGGATAAGAAAACATGACCCATATAAATGCTGTTCTAAGAGACCCAATGGAGAACAGAGAACTCACACAGACTGAAAATGAAGAGATGGGGAAAATGTTTTCAGGCAAATGGATATGAAAAACAAAGCTTGAGTAGTAATAGTTATATCTGGCAAAATAGACCTCAAAGTGATGACCATAACAAGAGATAAGGAGGACCACTTCATAATACTAAAGGGGTTGATACAACAAGAAGATATAACTCTGGTAAACGTATATGCACCCAATAAAGGAGCATCAAAATTCATTAAAAAAAAACTTCTGGAAGATATCAATGGTGAGATCCACAGCAATACAATCATAGTTGGGGACTTTAATTCCCCATTTACATCACTGGATAAATCTTCTAGACAAAAAAATCAAAAAAGGAACAGCAATCTTAAACTACTCATTAGATCAGATGGAACTAATTGACATCTTCAGAACATTTCACCCCAAAACTACAGATTATACATTCTTCTCAAGTGCACATGGGACATTTTCAAAGATAGACCACATATTGGGACACAGGCAAACTCTCTTCAAATTCAAGAAGATTGAAATCACACCAAGCAACTTCTCTGATTACAATTGCAAAAATTAGAAATCAATGAAATGGACATATTACTGGAAAAATACAATCTTCCAAAACTCAGTTAGAAAAAAACAAACAAACAACAAACCAAAACAACTTCCAGCAAACAAAAGCCCTGGGACAGACAGCTTCACAGGAGAGTTTTATCAAACATCCAAAGAAGAACTAAAACCTACCCTCCTCAGACTATTCAAAAAAATTCAAGAGGAAGGAACACTTCCAAACTCTTTCTATGAAGCCAGCATTACCCTAATTCAAAAACCAGATAAAGACACAACAAAGAAAGAGAATTACAGGCCAATATCCCTGATGAACATAGATGCTAAAATCCTCAACAAAATTCTAGCAAATTGGATCCAGCATTACATCAGAAAGATCATATACCATGACCAAGTGGGATTTATTCCGGGGATGCAAGGATGGTACAATATCCACAAATCAATAAACAGGATACATCACATAAAAAAATTGAGAAACAAAAATCACATAATCATATCAATTGATGCAGAAAAAGCAATGTGAGTGTACATAATGCTGGAGAATTATACTCTGAAAAATTGTTGAAATGTTAAATTTTATGTTATACATATTTTACCAGAATTACTCAGCCATAAAAAAGAATGAAATCTTATCATTTGCAACAGCATTGATGGGGTAAGAGAATATTATACTTAGTGAAATAAGTCAGTCAATGAAAGACAAATGCCATATTATTTCACTTATATGTGGAACCTAAAGAACAAAATAAATGAACAAACAAAGCAGAAACAGACTCATAGATACAGAGAACAGATGTGGTTGCCAGAGTGGAGAGGGTTGGGAGACTGGGTGAAAAGGTGAAGGGACTGAAAAGTACAAGTTGGTAGTTATAGAATAAATAGATGTAAAGTACAGCATAGGTAATATAATAAATTATATTGTAATAACTGTATATGATGCCATGTGGGTGCTGTAAATATCAGGGGGAATACTTTGTAAAGTATATGAATATTTAACCACTATGCTGTACATATGAAACTAATACAAAATAATATTGAATGTATACAATTATTGAAAAAATTAAAAAGAAAAATAAACAAAAATAAATAAGAATAGAGAATTTCAGGAATTAGTTATATCAAGTACTATGTTGTACTTTTTTTTATAAATGTAAAACTTATCCAAAAAATAAAATTTATAAAAAATACAGGAAAAAAAAACAGAGTTTATAATTGAACTACGTGGGGTTAATTTTATGTGTGAACTTGACTGGGTCGTGGAGTGCCCAGATATTTGGTCAAATATTATTCTGATAAGTCTGTGAAGGTATTTTGGATGAGATTACCATTTATTTTGTAGACTGTGTAAAGAAAATTGCACTTCCCAATGGGGTAGGCCTTATTCAATCCCTTGAAGGTCTGAATAGAACAAAAGGCCCAACTTTCTCAGGTAAGAGGGAATCCCTCCTGTTTGAATGCCTTGAAGGTTGGTTTATTCCAACATTCAGACTGGAACTGAAACATTGACTCTTCCTTAATCTTGAACCCACCAGCTTTCAGACTAGAATAATACCATCAACTGTCTTGGTTCTTAGGGCTACAGGTTCATACTGGAAGTGCATCACTGTGACTCCTGTGTCTCCAGCTTTCTTACTGCAGATCATGAGACTTGTCAGTTTCCATAATCATATGAGCCAATTTCTTATCATCTATCTATCTAAAGGTGTCCCAAAAATGTATGTACACACCTTGAATAATTATAACAGCAGTGTTTACTGAAATACATTTCATTTTCAAAATTGAGCTACCATCTGTTAAAGTTTATATATATTAGGACATAATATATAAAAAATCTATTTTCTCTGGAGAAATCTAATTAATGCACTGGAATATGAGTTAGAAAAAATAAAAATTACAGCAGAGAGTCAAAGAGATGGGAAATATAAAAGAAAATTAAAGGGATATGCATAATAAGCAGATTTTATTTAAATCTAATCAGAGTTCTAAAGAGAAGAGAAAGAATGGAAAAATTATTATATTTGCATTAATATAGCTGACTTTTTCCAGATTTGTGAAAAGAATGTCACCAATATATTCTACAACCCCAATGAATTCACACTTATACAGCATGGTAAAAAGTAGAACATCAAAGATAAAAAGATGTAATAGCAGCCAGATTCATTATCTTCAAGGGAACAATATGTGTACTGTCTGCCAATTATCCAACAACAATGGAAGCCAATGACAATGGTAGGGCATTTTTTAAATTTGAAAAACATAATTTTCAGGCAGACAAGAACTAACTGAGTTTATTTCAGCCACTCAATTATAGGAAATTACAAAGAATAGACTTTAGGCATAAGAAAAGTAACCCTAGATTGAGTATGTGACATTTGAGAAAGATTTAAGAGTAAATTATATGAATATGTGGATATAATTAAAATACACTAATTATATTAAAATTAATGTATTGTGGAGTTTCAAAAACAACAAAATTGAAATGGAATTATAATAACCTGTGGCAATAGGTAATGGAGTTAAAGTGTCCTAAATTCCTTGTATACTCTTAGAAGAGGGAACAGATATTTATTAATTATATTAGTTGACACTGCAAGGTTAAATTTCTAGGCAATCACTAAAAGAATAGAAATAGAATGTGCACATGCCTAAACTAGAAGAAGAAAGCAAATGAAATATTAAAAATAATCAAAATATTCAAAAGTTCAAAAAGAAAAAAAAATAAATGGACAAAACAAAGAGGACAAAATATCATGGTAAACATAAATAAAATATGTTGATAATGTAATTACATCAGAGTTAATAAAATATTATAAATAAAGACAAGATCAGTTACAATGCTGGTCAGAAGCCATGTTAGAGCCTGAGGCAAAATCAATATATTAATGATTTTATCTTTGTTTACAACTTTTATATTTTGTTCAATGTGGATTTTTTTACACTAATTGTGCCTTCTAACATATTGCATTAAACATTATTTATATTGTTTATTGAGATTCTTGGTATTCTCTTAAATTTTGTGCTAGAGGCCTCCCTCTAATCATGGCCCTGCTTTAAAATCAATGACTAGACAGAAGGACCTCTGTTAAGTCTGCTTACTAGTAACTCTGCTTGCCAGCAGAAACAGCAACATCAAAAGTGAAACCTCTCACTATGTATAAATCCAAATCTTACATCAGTGCATCTATCTGGTTGAATCCAAGTCACATCCCGGGACCTTGTTTAAGGGTGTCTTGGATATGTATGTTTTTATTTTCCAGTATATGCAGAACATGAAGGCACACTAGAGGAAAGGTAAAATAGATAATGACTTCCAATTATATTCAAGTATAACAATATGCTATTACCTCTCCAAACATTTGTATTTTTCCTCCAAAATCTACCTTGCTTTTTCTCTATAATGTCCTTTGTTTACCGTTATGATTTTTTCATTCAGTAAAAATACTTTTGTAAAGTGTTTTCCAGTTTATTCTATTATCTCAAATACTGTGATGTTATTCATTTTGTTTGTGGTGTCTGTCAATTTAATCATTGTAGATAATATCCTCTGAACTTTTGAATTTTTTAATAGTAAACTTGTCTTCAGCAAGAAATGTATATATTTTTGGGGTATTCCTGTACTCTGCAATGTTTAAATGTTGCTGTTGTGGTTGTTTTCCTAGGAAGTGGACTATGAAGCAGAGATTTGAATATAGGGTTTTCTTTTTGGGCATGCTGTCAGGATCAACATGGCTACAGAAGTTTTGACTGATTACTCAGCAGACCCTACAAGGAGTGCTGAAGATTGTTCTATTAGAAAAGGAGAGTATGGTCTTTGCACTATAACCTTGCCCAGTTTTTGGAGGCTGGCTGCCCAGAGAAGAGTGTGTCTCTCGACAATTTGACACTTTTAAGCAGGGGTAAAATCTCCACAGAGGGTGACAGCTAAAGGGTGTCTGCCAGGCCTTAGTCCACACAACTGGGGAAAATAAGCTCTTCACATTTCAGAGGGATATGTTTCTGGTAGGTGTGCCCTCAGGGGTTTCACATACATATATATTAACCTCAGGATTCCTGCACCACATAAGTGATGTAAATTTGAATCCACATATCCATTGGGTACCTTAAACATCACTTTTTTATGGAAGATTTTTTTCACCTAGAAATTCTAGACAGAGAAACAAATTTCTTACAGCGTTCTTAAACTGGTAGGCAAAATCTTCCCAATGTCCTTTCATTGAAGGGACAGCCTTTCCCTTCAGCTTTTTATGCTATTTCAAGTACCATTTACCCCATTGTTTTGACAAAGGAACAGATCACTTATTTCCACATGGATATTAGTTTCCATTCCCTAGGTTTATTTTATATTCATTAGAATATCTCTATATCACCAGAGTCAGCTAATCTTGTCTGTATAAGCTTAGAATATTTTTTGGCCCCTTGGGATTTCCCTTTCTTATTTTTGAGCAGATATATATTTAAACATTTTGGTCATGTTGAATGTTAACATCTATACATATTTTTGAAAGTTCTTCATCTTATGTTTTTAATTAATTCTGACATCTATATAGAGCAATTCAACATTCCCAACTGAATACAACAACATATTTGAATCTAATAGTTTAAAATATTGAGATAATATTTACAAAGTAGCTTGACCTTGTGAAGGCAGCCTGAGCCCACCCCCGAACCTGTATTCCAATGCATATGCTTGCTATCCCCAACTCCCTTTTCACTTGTGTCCTAGCTAGCCTTGCAGAACCTGTTTATCTGCAGGGGCCATAAAAAGCCCCCACAGAAGATTAATTGCTGCTACCAGGTAGCCTAGGCGGTTGGTCGTAATCTCACTTCTCCCATTCCAGCACATGGGGGCTGCAAAGTCTGCAAAAAGTCCAGAAGCCTGGTCCATATTTGGGAGACAAAGAAACTAAGGGGATAAAAAAGGAAGCCCCGCCTCCGCAACCCCCCCCTGCCACATTCAGTGCTCAGGCTTTGGAAACTGACTCCCCTGAGTCACCACACTAGTGCATCTGCAAATAAAGGGTTTTTCCTGAATCTTCTGAGTGCCCATTTTGTGTTTTCTGGTTGCCTGGTAATTTTTGTAACATAATTTGGTTTCCTGACTGGTAATCATGCAGCTGAGTTGCCCCTTAGAGGCACCATTGTGTGATAGCAGGCAGGTGGGTCTGCTTGACTGAACCCCCACCACAAAGGGAAAGGTGCCACCAGTGGTTGACTGAGTGCCAGTCTTTGCCAGGCTCGGACAGATCGGGCCTACCCCCTGAGCTCCAGTAGACTCCAAGGAAGATAGGAAAGCCTTTCCAATACCAGATGTCTGACCGGTAAGTGTCCCCGGGGAACCAGTCTGAGTTCAGGACTGTCTTTCAGGACAGAAGAGACGACTGATCACCACCTAGGCAAAATATTTGCCTCAGTTCAGGAACTTTCCGTGAGTGGAAGTTAAACTCGGACTGACTGGTGTCTGAATGTGAGTGTGAGAGTCTGCGTGAAGTGAAAGTTACCTGTGTTTGTCCCGTGTCTATGTTCAACTAGGAGGGACTAGACACACAAATATGGGAAGTAGTTCCTTTAAACCCACTGTCTTAGAATATATGCTAAAGAATTTTAAGAAGGGCCCAGACCACTGCCTGCAATGAAGATGCTTCTCCATAAAACCAGGGCCCCCCAGTTTATGACCAAGAATGAGAAACATAAATTCCAGACCTGGAAAATACATTCTCCCAAAATAGTCCATTGGGGAGAATGCTGAGTTTCTGGAGAGGAGCAGTTCCTGAACCAAAGACAGAAGACATTGCTCTGTGGTGTAAAACTTTAGTGTGTTACACACACTTGTATAAGAGTGTTTGTTTTGTCTCTTTGTTGTTTGTTTAATTTGTTTAAAGATAGGGCAAGTCCTGCTTTGGGGAAACTCAGTTAAGTGTGGTGAAGCTGAACATGTGACAGACTGTAGGAAAGTCCCAGCAGCTGCTAAGAATTTTTAATCTTGGGGATTCTTCCTGCTCTCCCTCACAGAATGTTAGCCACCAGAAACTTAGTTAGTGAGATTTCTGTCTGTGTGTGTAATGTAATATTGGCTTTCTATCTTTTAGAGACTTTAGTTTGCTCTTCCCTTGTTTATTAATATGGGGAAATAAGCTATGCAGACTGAGTTGGACAACATGGTTAATGCTCCCATGATAATGGGCAGTTCTTGCATGAAGGTGGACCACATTCCAAGGTTGACTTCCAGGTCACAGGGGTGTATGACTCCAAGCCAGGTTGCTATGTCCTTTCTTTGAACAGAAAGGGCAATCATGTTTAACAGCATAATTAATACTTCCTATAACTATAACTAGTCCCCAATGTTCTTTTATTACCCCATAAGACTAGGAGGAACAGATCTGTAAAAGGACCTTCTAGCTGTGAAGCAGGGACACTCTTGTTTTTATAAAGGAAAATAAAATAAAATAGTACTTTCACATTGAGTTATCCCTGTTACAAAATTGGTCAAGAAAATGCTTTAGGTAATAATTTACTTTAAAATCTCAAAGTTGTTAAGATATAATAAATAGATGTAACTAAAATGAAGGATATATAATAAAGCTTTTCAGTAATAATTATATGTATCTATATATATATATAACCCTAATATGCAAATAGACCAAACGGCGGAACAACTGAACAACCAAACAACCGGTCACTATAACGTGTGCTGACCACCAGGGTGCACAGGTGGAACATGGTGGGCATCAGCTCCAGTGGGATGGTGCCACCGGGAGCTCGCACCTGCTGCCAACGTTGGCCCACTTCCACCTACTGCTGGTGCAAGAACAGCTTCTCACACCCGCTGCAGGCCCCAGCAGCTTGGCACTGTCAGCAGGTGTAAGCAGTGGCTGACGGCTGTGTCAGGGCTTCTCCACCTCCCCCTGCTCCTGAGGGGTGATCAGGGCCAGCAGCCGTCTCTCGTACCCAGTTCTGGCAATGGCCCTGCTCACACCCGCAGCTGCACTGGAGCCACAGCTCCCAACCTCTGCTGGCACCCGGCACTGTTCCCCATCGCCCAGCACCATCAGCAGGTGTGAGCAGTGGCTGCAGGCCCCAATCACCCCTGAGGGCTTCTACACTTCCCCCTGCTCCTGAGGGGCAATCAGGGAAGCAGCTGTAACTCGCACCCACTGCTGGTGCCGGCCCCAATCGTTCCATGCCATCAGTGCAAGGGAGCAGCAGTGGCAGGAGCAGCAGTGGCAGGAGCAGGGCTCCTGACAGACAAGGGACTGGGACCACAGCAGGAGGGGCCAGGTGGGGGTACAGAGAATGGGCCAAAACCCACCCCTGTGCCCACTGCAGCCTTGCGGCCCACATTCCTTTGACACTAGGCCCCTATTATCTATAATAATAAAAGCATAATATGCTAATTAGATTGGACAGCTGAATGACCTTCTGGATGAAGCCCCAGCTACCAGGGCTGAGCCCTTTGCACAAATTTTGTGCATCAGACCTCTAGTTAATAATAAAAGTCCAGTCACTCAAGAGGAGATTGACTATGCTCTCTGTTGGAGGAAGGGGTCAGTCATCCTTCTCCCTATAAAAGTAGAGAAGCATAAAAGAGAACAAGGGAAGACAGAAATGAGATACCTTTTCCTGCCTTCCGTTCCCTATGTGACCAGGGGGACAATCTGAGGGAACAGCTAAGATGGTGATTTATAATCCCAGCCTCCCCCTTAGGAGGAAGGCGGTTCTGATAAGGCTCCAAATGGGCTGAAGGCCTCTGTGCCACCAGAAACCAGCTTTTCTAGGTTGCAAAAGGAGTTGGATAGTAAAAAAAAACAAAAAACAACAACAACAAAACAAAACAAAAAAACAAACAGAAAAAGAGTTAATACCTCTGCTGTAAGACCCATGTGGCTTAGCTGATCATATAGTCCCATTTTTGTGCCTGCAAGTGTATATATAGACCCAAGTTAATGTCTATCTTGGGAATACTATTCTCAGGAAAACAGGGGAAGCAGGTGGGTCACAGAGAAAAAGGAAGGGACCCCTCACTGAGCCTTTAGATCCCAAGGCCACATTCTCACCTCCTTCCCATTGGAAGAGTTTCTTTACTTAACAGTTTGGCTACTATCAGAAAGTGAACTCATTATCACCCAAACCTAAGCATGTTATCTTTAAGGAAAAATGTGGCAGTTTTGAATCCAAGAAGCTAGAGGTCTGGAAACAGGCTGTGGGGCCTGCTCCCTTCTCCCCATGCCCTTTTCTCCAGCCTCATAGGCCTATACATAATTTTCCAAAGTCTTTGATAACTTAAAGACTTTAGAGTATTGCTGGGTTAAATGATAAACATCTACATATTTTGAAATAACAGGATACTGAAACATTAATTAATCTGAGTTTGCCTCCTCTAGAGAATATAGAGGATGAAGTTGAATCTGTTAATGAATAAGTCTTGTATTTTATTTGAAATCTCTCTTAAAATTTGAATGTATTGCTAATCTGAGGAATTTTAATTACTTACATGTCACCTAAAAATTAAGAATTCTAACTAACTGGAAAGAAAATATAGCTTTAATGTGATAGAGAAAGCATAGGGATGGACGTGCATCTTGAAGGAAAAAGAAAATAAGTTAAAGTTGTAAGAATGTTTATGAAAATTGTAATAATGTTTGTGAAAGTTATAAGAGTATCTGTGAAAGTTATAGAAAGTTTGGAGAAAGAAATGTTAAAAGGAAATTGAATAAATGAAACAGGCCAGTCAGCCAGGACAAGCAGAAGAGGGAAACTGAGATAATAAAACAGCAGTTTGAAACCATCTAGAAAATCCAGATGGCAAGCAGTTTGGAGCCATTAGTAAATCCTATCTTCCCTAAACAAGGACACTTAAGAGTAAATGATTTGCATTTTTCCTCCCTAAACAGAGGGTAAATAGCTTATGTCAATATAATCAGGGAAACTGATAGCAGAAATCCAATTAGTGTCATTTACTATCCACACCCAAGGATAAATGAAATTATAAAATAAGCCTTATTTTGCTTAGTTCTTTTCTAGTAAAATGATTACGTTACACTTGAGGCCCGGTGCACGAAATTCGTGCACGGAGGGGGGTTGTCCCTCAGGCCAGCCTGTACCCTCGCCAATATGGGACCCCTCAAGGGATCGGGCCTAAACGGGCATTCGGACATCCTTCTCACAATCCAGGACTGCTGGCTCCCAACTGCTTGCCTGCCTGCCTTCCTGATTGCCCCTAACTGCTTCTGCCTGGCAGCCTGATCACCCCCTAACCACTCTGCTGCCAGCCTGTTTGCCCCCAACTTCCCTCCTCTGCCGGCCTGGTCACCCCTAACTGCCCTCTCCTTCAGGGTTGATCACCTCCAACTGCCCTCCCTTGCAGGCCTGGTCCCTCTTAACTGCCCTCCCTTGCAGGCCGGGTGCCTCCCAACTGCCCTCCCCTGCTGGCCATCTTGTGGTGGTCATCTTGTGTCCACATTGGGGCAGGATTTTTGACCACATGGGGGCAGCTATATTGTGTGTTGCAGTGATGATCAATCTGCATATTACTCTTTTATTAGATAGTATAGAGGCCTGGTACAGGGGTGGGGACAAGCTGGTTTGCCCTGAAGGGTGTCCTGGATCAGGTGGGGGTTCCCTTGGGGTGTGGGGCAGCCTGAGTGAGGGGCCTGTGGTGGTTTGCAGGCCGGCCACGCCCCCTGGCAACCCAAGTGGAGGCCCTGGTATCTGGAATTTATTTACCTTCTGCAATTGAAACTTTGTAGCCTGTATCAGAGCCAAGCCTGGGGCTCCCTCCGAGGCCAGCAGCCATTTCTGTTGGGGTTATAATTGAAACTTTGTTTCCTTAAGCGGGTGAGCCTGGCCAGGGTGTGCGGAAAGCTTTGCTTCCCCTGTTGCTGGTGGCAACCCTGGCCTGCTCTCTCAAGCTCCATTCTGCCGCCATTTGTTTGAATTAGTTTACCTTCTATAATTGAAACTTTGTAGCTTGAGTGGAGGCTTAGGCCTGACAAAGGCAGGCGGAAAGCTTGGCTTCCTCTGTTACCTAGGAAACCTTGCTCTCTGTGGCTGTAGCCATCTTGGTTTGGGTTAATTTGCATGCTCGCTCTGATTGGGTGGTGGGCGTGGCTTGTGGGTGTTTTGGAGGTATGGTCAATTTGCATATTTGTCTATTATTAGGTAGGATTAGTCAGGTATTTTAAAAAGCCACCTGTTAATCATGGGAAATAAAGTTTACTAGCCTACATTTGTGTCTAATAGAATTTGATAAATGATCTTTTGGTAAAATCAAGTTTGACAATCCTTCAAGAGTTTGAATTTTTTAAATATATTTTTATTGATTTCAGAGAGTAAGCGAGAGGGAGAGATAGAAACCTCAATGATGTGAGAGAATCATTGATCGGCTTCCTCCTGCACACACATCCCACACTGGGGATTGTGCCCACAACCCTGGCATATGCCTTCACTGGAATTGAACCTGGGACCCTTCAGTCCACAGGCTGATGCTCTATCCACTGAGCAAAACCAGCTAGGGCAAGGGTTTGAATTTTAAGAAACTTTCTCTTAACCTAGAATTGGCTTTAGATCATCCCAATAGGCTCTGAAATGCCTCGAATGTTTGTTTTCTCTTTCATGAAGGAAAATTTTATACTGAAGGTACATAGGAACTTTTGTCAAATACAGTTATAACTAATGGTTATTGGTTATAATATTATAGAATATTAGGTTTTGCAGAAAGGACAACATCCCATGTTATATGCATTATAATGAAATACATAACCGTGTCACTTTAAATTTCTTCTTTTTTAAAAATTTCTTTATTGATTAAGGTATTACATATGTGTCCTTATTTCCCCATTATCCCTCACCCCCCATTCATGTACTTACCCCCCTGTTGTCTATGTCCATTGATTAGGCTTATATGAATGCATATAAGTCCTTTGGTTGATATCTCTCCCTTACCCCCACCGTCCCCTACCTTCCCTGAGGTTTGACATTCTGATCGATGTTTCTCTGTCTCTGGATCTGTTATTGTTCATCAGTTTATGTTGTTCATTATATTCCATAAATGAGTGAGATCATGTGATATTGTCATTTGGAGAAAGTTACTGTTTTGTTGTAATGCATTTGGAGAAATGTTACATCTTCTGAAGAGACCATGGAAAGGACTGGCAAGGAAAATCAAAGGTCTTAAAGCAAGTTAGTGTATTTTTCTCCCTATGTGATCCCTCAGAAATTTTGCAATTCTCAGTGAATGATTCATGGCAATGCATTTATTTGGATAAATACAATAAGACCAGTTTATTGACCGAAAACTTTGACTGGAGTGTCATGTTATATGAGTCATGTCTGGACTCTGAAGATTTGAAGTCAATAAGAGTGCCATGGAGAAAGCCTGGTATCTTGCTTGGTAGCCCTGAAAATGGATGTTGCTGGAGTGTCAGGCCCATACCCTGCCATTGCTGGCGGTTGGTCAGAGTGGAAGGGGAGCAACAAGGGTACCTCTGTGTCCCTGCTGAACCACCACACACTCTAGGCCATGACGAGTAGGAGGGCTGCTGAGGTGGGCCTTGAAGCCTAGGGCATGGCACACGTGGAACCACTGCAGAAACAGATCATGTTGAGGAATTCACCTAACCCAGTAGATACTGCAGGCAGGCCTGATGGCAGCTGGATGGCTTTGTTTCTCTGCCCTGAGGGGCACATTGAGACTCAATCATGAAATTCTGGCAAAGGCAGCCAGTTACCATTCTTGTTATGTTTATGCAAATGATCAGGCCAAATTGAAACTAGACTTACTTCAATAGATAAATTGGTCTTAATTTGGCTCTTTAATAAAAATAAGGGTGATTTTTAAGGAGAAAAATTATATTTCAATAGGGAATTATTATAACTGAAATGTTTTGTTTTCCCTTCCACCAGATCATTTGTTGTAATTCTTGCTGTTCTAATTGCTCAATAATACTAAGTTTTATAATACAGGTTGTCTCTGCCTGGTCACAAACCCACCTTCTTCTGTGCCCAGGCCTCTGACAGAGAGCAAGGATCTCTTGGATCTGAAAGAAACCTTCACCCCTCCTCAGCATGGAAGCAGTTAAGAGCCCACCAATGCCAACTTTCCCTGAAAGAATTCAGAGCCAATATTTTTGAGGGGATGTGTTAGGTAATTAGACAGACATGAGCAGAGCAAGGATGATGGGCCAACTGGAGGAGAAATGGGTAGGACCCTGAGATGAGCTTCTCACCACTCCAACTGCTTTGAAGCTGGAAATGAAGAAACCTGTGTAGACTTCCTCTCCTTCCTCTAAGAAAGCCAATGGGTTTTAGAACAGCTAATAAGGATAGAATCAGTAAGCCCTGAAGCTCCAGATGTTATTTCAGACCAGATTTCTGAACTGCCATTACAATCCCTTAGGTGATGAAGATGAAAAAGACTCGAGCTACTCGAAACCCTACTCCGTAGCTTTGAGTCTTCTATTGAATCCCCAAGGCTTAAAATCAACTTGAGGATCAAGAGGGAGGAATGTGAAGGCAGCCTGAGCCTCCCCACAACCTGCATTCCAATGCATATGCTTGCTAGCTCCAACACTCTTTCCAACTTGTGTCCTAGCTAGCCTTGAAGAGCCTGTTTATCTACAGGGGTCATAAAAAGCCCCCACAGATTAACTGCTGCCGCCAGCTAGCCTGTGTGGTTGGTTGTAATCTCACTTTTTCCATTCCAACCCAACCCATGTGGGCTGCAAAGCCTGCAAAAAGTCTAGAAGACTGGTCCATATTTGGGAGACAAAGAAACTAAGGGGATAAAAAGGAAAGCTTCTCCTACATTTGGTGCTTAGGCTTTGGAGACTGACTCTCCTGAGTAGTCACTGCACTAGTGCATCTGCAAATAAAGGGTTTTTCCTGAATCTTCTGAGTGCCCATTTTGTGTTTTTCGGTTGCCTGGTAATTTCTGTAACAACCTGATTCAATAAAAAGACCAATTGTGTTCATTAAAGTAAAAAAAATAAATAAACACCAATAACAAACAAACAACAACAACATCAAACAATTGCAAGAATCTTTACTGGAGCATTACCTGATACATTTTATATAATTTTTAGTAATAAAAAATGTCTATAAGCTATACATTTTTATATTTAGACTCTCCAGTATAGAGTTAAAATGAAAGGACAATTAAACTCTCAATGTATCTTCATCTCACCAAAGCAGTTAAATGTTATATGTTCTGGGCATTTGAAGCCTAAGCAAACAACAGTGATGGGGAAATTAGTAATTGGGTTTATATATAACTAGGGGCCTGGTGCATGAATTCGTGCATGGGTGGGGTCCCTTGGCCTGTCTGGTGATCAGGGCTGATTTGGGCCATCTTTCCCAGTCGCGATAAGGGCCGTTGGGGGCCAGCCGGCCAGAGAGGGACTGCAGGACAGTTCCAGGGCATGTCCAGCCCATCTTGCTCAGTCCCGAATAGCCAGACCCCAGCAGGAAGCTAACCTACAGGTCAGAGCATCTGCCCCCTCGTGGTCAGTGCACGTCATAGTGACTGGTCATGCAGTCAACCAAATGGTGGGACACTTAACATATTAGGCTTTTATATATATATATATTTTTTGGATTCTATACCAATTTATTTGTATATATAATTGAGAGTTGATTCTTGTGAGAGTAGGAGTTTTAGCCATGATTGATATAACATATCTTACCTAATAATAGACAAACATGTAAATTGACCATACCTCCGCTACACCCACAGCCAATCAGAGTGAGTATGCAAATTAACCCAACAAAGATGGTGGGTTAATTTGCATATGCAGGCGCGGAGGGGCAGGATGCCTGCTATGAGGGAGAAGGGGGGCAGCAGAGGGAGCTACAGGAGCAGTGCTCCAGACAGAAGCGAGGACTTGCCAGTTCCCAGGAGGCTGGGAGTGAAGCCAGGGGAAGGAAGGCCTATTCTTGCACAAATATCATGCAACGGGCCTCTAATATTTAGATAAGATGTAAACTTCACAATTTAAGGTGAATATTATATACTAGTATGAATATTATATATATATTACTATTATACATATCTATTTGAATGGACTCTATATCAAATAACAATTTATTAGCTGAAAAATATAAAACTACTTAAAATTATACATTCTTTAGTCATTTTTAATTAAAATATGTATATTTAATATTGTATGTATATTTAGGCACTATTTAATTATGGGGCAGAGATGTATAATATGTGTTTCAATCACCTACTTGGCTTTCCCCATACTTCTTCTGATTTTTTTCTTTGTGAATTTTGTGTTAACAAAATAAATGTTTATGTAGACAACTAATAAAAATGTGTCCCTATGGTTCATGTTCTTAAATCATTAAAATCATTGTCTCTCGGTAGTGAAGGCATAAAAAGTATTAAAACAACATAAATATTAATGCATATGAATCAAACTGAAAATGCTATAGACATTTTTAAGATTCTATAAATTTATATAAAGAATAAGAAATTGGCCCAGATCTTGTGAAAAATTTACTACTTTTTTGTGATGTTTTTACCACCAGTGTTCATTCTAGAGTAATGAAATAAAGACTAGATTTTGAAAAGGAAATTATTTTTTCTAAGAGTATGAATAGTTATTTGATTAACAAAGATCGTATTCAAGTACTTGGAAATGGTCACTGATAAACACAAAATAGACAATGAATGTAGTGTATGTAGTTCTATGAACATCATTAAATTCAATGTACAAAATCTTTTTTCTCCTAGAATCCTTCTCCTCTTGTATTACTCATGTAAATGAAATAATGATCCTTTTTGTAACAAACTAGGGTATTTTTTATTTCTTCATTTTGTCCCATATCCAATGTTTAAATAAATGCTAGTGATTATATATCTCCATCAATTTTTCAAACCTATAGCTTCTTATTCATTCTTACCACCTTTATCTTTGACCTAATGCAATCATTCTTTGATTTTTTTACCAACACTAGTGCAATAAATTTCCTCGTTGATTTCTCTCTACAATGTGAGATTTTTTTTCCCTTTAAGAATAGAACCTGTGTTTTGGTTATCTTTCACTCTAAATACACTATCTCACATGTATCAAGCATCCTTTTTTAAAATAGAAGACTTATTGAGATATAATTCACATACCATAAATTTCACTTTATTAATGTTACATTTCAGTGATTTTTAGTATACTTAAAGACATGTAATATATATAATTTCAGAGAGGAAGGCAGAGGGAGAAAGAGATAGAAACATCAATGATGAGAGAGAATCATCAATCAGCCACCTCCTGCACACCCCCTACTGGGGATCAAGCCCACAACCTGAGCATGTGCCCTGACCTGGAATCAAACTGTGCCCTCCTGGTTCATAGGTTGATGCTCAAACATTGAGCAAAACCAGCCAGGCAAGTTAATATCTTTTTAAATTTATAAAATAATAAAAGCTTCAACCAAAGCTAGAACAGTTAACTCTCACACAAACACTGGAATTTGCAAAGCATTTTAAAAAGGTGACAAAATCAATGTGATACCACAAATCATAGTTGTGGACAAAAAAGGCCCACATGCTAACCTGACAAGCTCAGGGAAGGCCTGCATGGTGGTCTTGCAAACTCAGAGACCTAAAGTAACCAAAAGGATGGTCTGAAATTAAACTTTAACTAAATGCAGTTATGGTGGGTAGTTACATCCTAGGCCAAGGTCAAACTTTACCTTAACTGAGCCTATCTGTCTTTTTGTATCTATAATAACATACCCTTGAAATGTCTGGGTAACTTGTAACTTCCCTTTTTCTGGACTCCTTTGGGTGAAACCTAATGTACTTGGGCACCAGGACAAATACCACAAATTCCTTAATTGTTATCATGTTAATTGTTCCAGAACCCACATGTGTCTATTGTTTTGCTTTTTATCCAATCCTAGGAGTTTCCCTGCTTTTCTTTCTCCAGCCTCTCTGGTCTATCACCAATGGATTTCATGTAACCCACCCAGGTCCCTTTCTTGATCGCATTGTATAAATATAGATGTAACCCGCCATTCTCCAGAGCATTATCCCAATCCATTGAGATTCTGCTTCCCAGCAATTGTCGACAGGTTGGCTCAAATAAACTCACAAAAATTCTTTACAGGTTTCAATGTTTTTATGTTAACACTAGTAGCCCATTTGCAGGAAGAATCCTGCAAGTGGCCACTGCGGCCTTGTGCACTGCTGCGGCCACCGCCCTTGCACCCGCATGCCGCTGCTGCCCGCCCTGCTCCACCCGATACCGCCCGGGCTTTCCCTCTGGCAGCCACCTTGCTTTCCGCTTTTCCTCCCTCTTCCTTCTAATTTGTCTTCAGTCTTCACTCCTCCCTCCCTCCGTGTATGCAAATTAACCACCATCGTTGTTGGGTAATTTGCATACTCGCCCTGATTGGCTGGTGGGCATGGCTTGGGCGTAGTGAAGGTGTGGTCAATTTGCATATTACTATTTTATTAAGTAGGATAGTATAATTTTATTTTATTTTTAAATATTTATTGTTGAAAGTATTACGTATGTTCTCCTTTTCTCCCATTGACCTCTCCCAGCCTGACCCCATCCCCACCCCAGACCTTCACTACCCTAGTGTCTGTGTCCATGGGTTATGCATATATGAATACAAATTAATTGGTTGATCTCTTCCTATCCACCTTCCCTTCTATGTCTCTGGATCTATTTTTGTTCATCAGTTTATGTTGTCCATTATATTCCACATCTGAGTGAGATCATGTGATACTTATCTTTCTCTAACTGGCTTATTTCACAGATGAGGGGATTAAAAAAATCTGTGGTACATCTACTCAATGAAATACTATACAGCTGTAAAAA
This sequence comes from Eptesicus fuscus, assembly GCF_027574615.1. NCBI lineage: Eukaryota > Metazoa > Chordata > Mammalia > Chiroptera > Vespertilionidae > Eptesicus > Eptesicus fuscus. The sequence goes on along the minus strand of NC_072473.1, from coordinate 58,882,947 downwards.
AAAAAAGAACTCTTACCATTTGCAACAGCATGGATGGACCTAGAATAGTTTCTTTAACATCATATGTGGATACTATAATAAAATTCAAAATCTAGAATATATATTTAATCAACATGGCTATTTTTATGGAATGACATACCTTTGCATTAAAAGCAAAATTTCAATTTACCTGTGAATCTTCAGTTAGAAATTGTCTTAGGAAATGCTGACAGTGATATACGAATTAAGTAAGTATATAAATCAGTGCAGTAGATGAACTGGTTCTTAAGGAATATCAAATTCGATTATTTTACTTGCTATTTTTATTTTTAAAATAATTATTAATCAAATAACAAGGGATAGCATCAAATAAGACGAGGGTCAGTAATATTCTTAAAATTTATTTTAAAAATGAGATGTTCTTAATTTTCATCATATAGAAAAGGAAACCCTAATGCTAGGCATTGCATGACCAAGTATCAAATTGAAATCATGATGTATTTTATACTCCAGGAAAACAGTGAGTTAGCTATGAGCATTTTTAAAAACTCATCTGACAGTTAACGTGCTGTGCTCTTCTGCATTAAGCCACTTGAGAGATGAAGAAAACTAAGCTTTTACTTTCTAATGAGTTAGAAAGCTATTTATTATCTGTTCATCAACATTCTCAGGAATTTAAAGGCACTGAAAATTGCTCATTTTTATCCATTCCAGTGAGCTTTTATGAAAGTGGAATTTAATAAATTCTGAAAAATAATTGATTGATATACTAGTAAAATTATACTAATAAAATTTATATAACCAATTTTTATAACCCTTTAAAGGCAGAATAATGGAATTTATTAGAAGTAGACTATTAGAATAGTTTACTTTAAATTCTAGCAGGACCATCAGTACCAGCAATGCTCATGTGAAATAGATTTTTTTACTTAATTATTTGAGTGGAAGTCATAGACTTTGGCCATTCATTTTTCTAAGTGAACAATAACATTTAAACCTTGGGAAGTTTGCCTTGATATTTCCTCAAATTTTCTCCTTTTACTAACAAAAGAATATAGATAGATTTAAGCTTTAAGTTGCTGTATTTTCCATATTGTTTAAAATTTATTGTATTAAATTGGTTCAAATATGCTAACCAGATTTATTTAAAAGTATTTGTTGAAAATCTACTCAGCTCTAGGAAATAATCTGGGAACTGGGGATACATATAGTTTGGTGAATAAATTACACAATGTCTGCCTTCATAGAGTATATATTATAGTGGAGGAGCAGGATGGATATTTTCTCTTTATTTCCAGATCGAAACTCTATTTTTTCAGCATGTCATATGCTCCAGAAAGTTTATTCTATGGTCAAAGTAGCAAGCTTCTTTACTCTTTGTCTTCTGATTAATTTTTGCCAATGGGGATGTAGGTTGATATGCAGAGAATCACAACTGGAAAACAAATTTGATGAATGTATATCTCCAGTCCTCTCCCTGTCACTTCATATACAGGTAAACTGTGTCCTTCTACCAAAGATCATGAAGGTTATAACTCAAGTATACACTCTCCATGTAGATAAGTATACACTCTCCATATAGATTTCCAATACATGTTTTTGTAATCACTCTCTCCCTTTGCTCCTGCAGGCCAAGGGGTGAAATTTCTCCCCATTATTGCTATCCATGAAAAATTGCACTATCCCTTGTTAGTAGCTCTAAACTCTGGTCACACTCTGTTACTAATCCCATTATTAAAATCTCAAAATACTTATTTTGAGTGTTCCATTTTTTTCATGTCTGAACATTTACTAATACAGGATGATGGACAATAAGGTTTATATAACTATAACTGTGGGAAAGAGTATGGAGATTCCTCAAAAAATTAAAAATGGAACTCCCATTTGACCCAGTAATCCCACTTCTGGGAATATATCCCAAGAAACCAGAAACACCAATCAGAAAGGACATATGCACCCCTATGTTCATAGCAGCACAATTTACAATAGCTAAGATTTGGAAACAGCCTAAGTGACCACCAGCAGATGAGTGGATTAGAAAACTGTGGTATAGCCCAGCTTGGTGTGGCTCAGCAGTTGAGCAATGATCCAGAAACCAAGAGTGTGGAGAGTGACTACAACGTTTGGACAGGTTCAAGCCTGGGATTAATGAGAGGGCACGATCCTCTGGTGGCAAAGTCACGTGCAAGTCCCAGCACAATTATAGCCAAAGGCTATAGTTGTAAGTTTGACCTTATGGTCCGAACCTGTGGTCCCACGTGGCTGAGTGATATGGGCTGCGGGAGGTGCAGCAAGTAAACAAAGCTTAATGAGGTGCATGTAATTGACTAGATTTGAAACCCTGGAGAACTTTGTAACCATGCCCTTACTTTGCCTCATGAAATCTGGCTATAAAATAAAGACTCGGCTTACAGGCTGGGGCACTGTCTCTCCATCAGAGAGCAGCGTCCCACCTAGACCCAGCATTTATTCTCTTGTCTGTCTTTTCTAAATCCTTCACCACCCCCTCTCAGGTTCACCCATGGCTGTGTCAGCTCTGCACAAGCATGCAATAATTTTCTTTCTCTGTCTGAATTAACTCACTTAGCATAATGCCCTCAAAGTCCATCCATGTTTTCACAAATGGCAAAATTGTGTGAGGTGATATCTTACTGTGGTTTTGATTTGCATTTCCCTGATGATTAGTGATGTTAAGAATTTTTTTTTGTGTGTGTGTGTGAACCTGTTGGTGATTTGGATATTCCTTTGGAAAAATGACTATGAGTTCCTCTGTCTAAAATTTAATAAAATATTTTGTATTTCTGTTATGGATTTTTATGTTATTTATATATTTTGGATATTGACCCCTTTTATATATGGCTTACAAATATTTTCTTATAGTCTGTAGGTTGCCTTTTCATTTTGTTGATTGTTAGAAGCTTTTTAGTTTTATTTCAGCCCACTTACAGCTTTATGTTTTGTTGCTTGTGTTTTTGTTATTTATATGTAAAAAGTCATTGCCAAGACCAATGTCAGTAAGCTTTTCCCCATGTTTTCCTCTGTAAAATGTATGGTTTCACATCTGATTATTAAGTCTTAATTCGTTTCCAGTTGATTTTTGTTATTTTTATAAGATAGGAGACTGATTTCATTCTTCTGTATGAGCTCATAAAGTTTTCCCAACACCCTGTCAAAATATTAGTTGACCCAGCAATTCCACTCTGGGAATATATCCTAAGAATTCTGAAACTCCAATTCAAAGGAATACGTATCCCTATGTTCATAGCAGTGTTTTTGACAATAACCACGATCTGGAAACAGCCCAAATGCTCATCAGTAGATGAAGAGATAAAAAAAAAAGCTGTGGTACATAACACAATGGAATACTATGCAGCCATAATAAAGAAGGAAATCTTACCTTTTGTGACAGCATGAATGGACCTGGAGATTACTATGCTAAGTGAAATAAGCCAGTCAGAGAAAGACAAATGCTTTACCATCTCACTTATATGTGAAATCTAATGAAAAAAAATAAACTGAAGAACAAAATGGAAACAGAAGCATGGATACATGGAACAGACTGACAGCTCTCAGAGGGGAGGGAGAAGAGGGGAGGGACTAGATGAAAGAAGATGAAGGGATCAAAGATCATATATGTATAATCCATAGTCATAGACAACAGTGTGGTAAAGGCCAGAGGAAAGGCAGTCAGGGGCTGGGTGTAGGTGGGCAAAGGGGGTCAGAGATAATGGGGACATCTGTTATAATGTTAACAATAAAAATAAATTTAAAAATAAAACGTTTAGCTCAGCTGAAAAAATTATTAGTTGACTCTATATGCAGTTTATGAGCTCTATACTCTGTTCTAATATTGGACTATGTGTTTACTTTTATGTCAGTAGCATAATGATTTAATTACTATCACTTTATAGTGTAGTTTAAATTCAAGAAATCTGATCCCTCTATCTTCTTGTTTTTTCTTCTTAAGATGTCTTTGGCTATTCAGAGTCTTTTGTGGTTTCATACAGATTTTAGGACTGTTTTTTTTTCCATTTCTGTGAAAAAAACAATTAGAATTTTAATAGGGATTTGATTGAATCTATATATGGCAATGTGGAATATGGACTTTTTAACAATATTAAGTCTTACCATACACGAACATGAGATATCTTTCCATTTATTTGTGTTTTCTTCTATTCTTTTCAAAAGGTTTTGTAGTTTTCATTGGACAGAGCTTTCAATTCCATGGTTAAATTTACTTTAATTGTTTTTGAAGCTATTGTAAATGGGGATTGTTTTCTTTATTTTTTTCTGGTTATTTCCTTGTTAGTGTATAGAAATGCAATTAATTTCTCTGTGTTGATTCTGTATACTGCTTTAGTGAATTCATTTATTAGTTGCAACAGTCCCATTGGTTAACTCTAGGATTACTTTTATATAAGAACTAGAGGCCCTGTGCACGAAATTCGTGCACGGAGGGGGGGTGTCCCTCAGCCCAGCCTGTACCCTCTACAATCTTAGACCCCTGGAGGGATGTCCGACTGCCAGTGGGATCAGGCTTAAACAGGAAGTCAGACATCCCTCTCACAATCCAGGACTGCTGGCTCCCAACTGCTCGCCTGCCTGCCTTCCCAATTGCCCCTAACCGCTTCTGCCTGACAGCCTGATCACCCCCTAACCACTCTGCTGCCAGCCTGATTGCCCCCAACTTCCCTCCTCTGCCAGCCTGGTCACCCCTAACTGCCCTCCCCTGCAGGGTTGATCACCTCCAACTGTCCTCCCTTGCAGGCCTGGTCCCTCTCAACTGCCCTCTCTTGCAGGCCTGGTGCCTCCCAACTGCCCTCCCCTGCTGGCCATCTTGTGGTGGCCATCTTGTGTCCACATGGGGGCAGGATCTTTGACCACATGGGGGCAGCCATATTGTGTGTTGGAGTGGTGGTCAATCTGTATATTACTCTTTTATTAGATAGGATAGAGGCCTGGTGCAAGGGTGGGGGCCAGCTGGTTTGCCCTGAAGGGTGTCCCAGATCAGGATGGGGGTTCCCTTGGGGCATGGGGTGGCCTGAGCAAGGGGCCTGTGGTGGTTTGAAGGCCAGCCACACACCCTGGCGACCCAAGTGGAGGCCCTGGTATCTGGAATTTATTTACCTTCTACAATTGAAACTGTATAGCCTGGAGCGGAGCCAAGCCTCCTGCTCACTCCGGTGGCCGGCAGCCATTTCTGTTGGGGTTAATTCACCTTGTATAACTGAAAATTTGTAGCCTGGAGTGGAGGCCTAGGCCAGCCAAGGCAGGTGGAAAGCTTGGCTTCCTCCATTGCCGGGGGCAGCCCTGGCCTGCTCTCTCCAGCTCCGTGGCTGCCGCCATTTCTGTTTGGATTTGTTTACCTTCTATAATTGAAACTTTGTAGATTGAGTGGAGGCTTAGGCCTGCAAGGGCAGGCGGAAAGCTTGGCTTCCTCCATTGCCTGGGAAACCTTGCTCTCTGTGGCTGTAACCATCTTGGTTGGGTTTATTTGCATATCTGTTCCTGATGGGCTAGTGGGTGTGGCTTGTGGGCGTGGCTTGTGGGTGTGGCGGAGTTAGGGTCAATTTGCATATTACTCTTTTATTAGGTAGGATATACCATCTGCAAAAAATGACAATTTTACCCCTTCCTTTCTAATTTGATGACTTTTATTTTCTATCTTGACTGAGAACTCTATGTAGGACTTACCACCCTATATAATAAAGAGGTAATATGCAAATTGACCATCACCCCCTCCGACAAGATGGCCATCCTCATGTGGTCACAAGATGGCCCCCACAAGATGGCCAGTAGGGGAGGCCAGTTAGGGGAAACCAGGACAGCAGGGGAGGGTAGTTGGGGGTGACTGGGCCTGCAGGGGAGGGCAGTTGGGGCAACCGGGCCGGCAGGGGAGGGCAGTTGTGGGTGACTGGGCCAGCAGGGGAAGGCAGTTGAGGGCAATCAGGCTGGCAGGGGAGCAGTTAGGCGTCGATCAGGCTGGCATGGAGTGGTTAGGGGGTGATCAGGCTGGCAGGCAGAAGCAATTAAGGGCAATCAGGCAGGCAGGCGAGCAGTTGGGAGCCAGCAGTCCTGGGTTGTGAACGGGGTTCTAGATTGGAGAGGGTGCAGGCTGGGCTGAGGGACACCCCCCCATGCACAAATTTAATGCACTGGGCCTCTAGTCTTTAATAAGAGTGTTGAGAGTGAGCACCCTTGTCTTGTTCCTGATCTTTTTTTTTTTTTTTTCTTTTTAAATTTCTTTATTGATTAAGGTGTCACATATTTGTCCTCATCCCCCCATTCCCATCCCCCCCTCCCCACGCATGCCCCAACTCCCTGTTGAACTTAACCGTTGGATAGGATCATATGCATGCATACAAGTCCTTTGGTTGAACTCTCCCCCTCCCCCCACCCTCCCCTATCCTCCCTCTGAGGCCCGATAGTCCGATCGATGCCTCCTTGCTTCTGGTTCTGTTCTTGTTCCTCAGTCTATGTTGTTCATCATTTCCCCTAGATGAGCGAGATCATATGTCACTAGATATATACTTATGAGAACTGAATGTGAGACAAGCAATAATAGTTATGCTGACAGGCAAATGAATCAGTCTGTAGTGAGTTTCTTTCTGGACCAACAGTTCTTTTGAGACCCAATTTCAATGTCCACCAGTTCCTTATGTGTACATGTCAGCACTGACCCCTCAGCTCTGGATGGTGGACAAATGGTGGTAACGGAGGTCCGACTCCCTCTGGTTTGGTCTCGGCCGGACCCAGGGGCACGGCTTCACCCGGACTAAGGGGCACGTGGCCTCACCCGGATCTAGGGACACATGGTCTCACCCGGACCCAGGGACGCTTGGCCTCTCCCAGACCCAGGGGCACGTGGCCTCACCCGGGCCTCGGTGCACGAGGCCTCACCCGGATCCAGGGACACATGGTCTCACCCGGACCCAGGGACACTTGGCCTCTCCCAGACCCAGGGGCACGTGGCCTCACCCGGGCCTCGGTGCACGAGGCCTCACCCGGATCCAGGGACACATGGTCTCGCCCGGACCCAGGGGTGCGTGGCCTCTCTCAGACCCAGGGGCACGTGGCCTCACCTGGACCTAGGTGCACGAGGCCTCACCCGGATCCAGGGACACATGGTCTCACACAGACCCAGGCGCGCTTGGCCTCCCCCAGACCCAGGGGCACGTGGCCTCACCCGGGCCTAGGTGCACGAGGCCTCACCCGGATCCAGGGACACATGGTCTCACCCGGACCCAGGGACGCTTGGCCTCTCCCAGACCCAGGGGCACGTGGCCTCACCCGGGCCTAGGTGCACGAGGCCTCACCCGGATCCAGGGACACATGGTCTCGCCCGGACCCAGGGGTGCGTGGCCTCTCTCAGAGCCAGGGGCACGTGGCCTCACCTGGACCTAGGTGCACGAGGCCTCACCCGGATCCAGGGACACATGGTCTCACCCGGACCCAGGGGCGCTTGGCCTCCCCCAGATCCAGGGGCACGTGGCCTCACCCGGGCCTAGGTGCACGAGGCCTCCCCCGGATCCAGGGACACATGGTCTCACCCGGACCTAGGGACGCTTGTCCTCTCCCAGACCCAGGGGCACATGGCCTCACCCGGACCTACGTGCACGAGGCCTCACCCGGATCCAGGGACACATGGTCTCACCCGGACCCAGGCACGCTTGGCCTCCTCCAGACCCAGGGGCACGTGACCTCACCCGGGCCTAGGTGCATGAGGCCTCACCCAGATCCAGGGACACATGGTCTCACCCGGACCCAGGGACGCTTGGCCTCTCCCAGACCCAGGGGCATGTGGCCTCACCCGGGCCTAGGTGCACGAGGCCTCACCCGGATCCAGGGACACATGATCTCACCCGTGCCCAGGGACGCTTGGCCTCTCCCAGCCCCAGGGGCACGTGGCCTCACCCGGGCCTGGGTGCACGAGGCCTCACCCGGATCCAGGGACACATGGTCTCGCCCGGACCCAGGGGCGCGTGGCCTCTCCCTGACCCAGGGGCACGTGGCCTCACCCGGGCCTAGGTACACGAGGCCTCACCCGGATCCAGGGACACATGGTCTCGCCCGGACCCAGGGGCGCGTGGCCTCTCCCTGACCCAGGGGCACGTGGCCTCACCCGGGCCTAGGTACACGAGGCCTCACCCAGATCCAGGGACACATGGTCTCACCCGGACCAAGGGACGCCTGGCCTCTCCCAGACCCAGGGGCACGTGGCCTCACCCGGGCCTAGGCGCACGAGGCCTCACCCGGATCCAGGGACACACGGTCTCACCCGGACCCAGGGACGCCTGGCCTCCCCCAGACCCAGGGGCACATGGCCTCACCCGGGCCTAGGCGCACGAGGCCTCACCCGGATCCAGGGACACACGGTCTCACCCGGACCCAGGGACGCCTGGCCTCCCCCAGACCCAGGGGCACGTGGCCTCACCCGGGCCTAGGCGCACGAGGCCTTACCTGGATCCAGGGGCCCACGGCCTCACCCGGACCCAGGGTTCAGCTTCACCCGGACCCAGGGGGACGTTACCTCTCTCAGACCCCTGGTCGCGTGGTCTCACCCGGATCCAGGGGCGCACGGCCTCACCCGGACTCGGGACCCAGCCTTACCCAGATCCAGGGGCCCACGGCCTCACCCGGACCCAGGGTTCAGATTCGCCCGGACCCAGGGGCCCATGGCCTCACCCGAACCCGGAATCCAGCTTCACCTGGACCCAGGGGCGCGTGGCCTCACCCAAACCCAGGGGCGTGAGGCCTCACCTAGACCCAGAGGCGTGTGACCACATCTGAGCCCAGAGGCTCGCAGGCTCGCCTGGACTCGGGTCTCAGCGGGGTTTCGTCTTCTTGATCCCAATTCCTGTTGGTCAATTCCCTCTCAACAATTCCTTCGGTCATTTTCTCAGAGCTCCAGGGCGGCTGCCACAGAACTCGTTGGGCGGCGGGCTCGGCAAGGCTCCGGTGTGCCCGGTGCACGGCGGTGGGCTGGTCCGGTGTCGCTGCGTCGGCCCTTGGGTCTGCAACGGTGGCCGGTCGCTGAGCGTGCGCACCTGGCCATTTCGGGGCATTGAGATTCTTGAAGGACTCGGAGGTCAGCAAGCACGGAGTCTCCCACCCCATGTCTCCCAGGGGCTCGTCTGTCCGTGCTCGGCAGCGAGTGGAGCTGTCCCCTCAGCCGGAGACCGCCGGGGGAACTGCGCCGAGCACGTTCCAGGCCGCCATTGTGTCGCCTGAGCCATAGTTCTTAAAGTGTGGACTTTGGGTCACCGGCATCAGCATCATCCTGCGTACCCCTCTCTTTTATTCTAGTTGTAGAGCATCTGCTCAGCCAGCCCCCCGGTCTTTCTGGCTGGTGTCTGCTCTGCTCTCCCGTCGTAGTCTCAATATTGTTGTGGTAGGCAACGATCAGGCTGCCGCCCTATGTCTCCATCTTGGTCCTCCTTTGTACAGTTAAGTCTTGATTGTTGTTGGTGTCACTGGGAGGAATTGTCCTCCAGGCCAATTGGCCGTGAGGACCCTCTTTGTCTATATAGGAAGAGTTGCTGTGCAGGAGACATGTTTGTGGGCCGGGTCTTGATGCAGCAATGCCTTGGCGCTCACTGAGTCTGCCTCTAGAATGCCTCCCTTATGCAAGTGATTGAAATCTGGTGTCATCTCACACCAACCACTAGATGCCCTCGTTTCTGGGTCTCCAATGTAATGTGGGTCAGCCACTACCTGAGGCACTCAGCAGGAAAAAGCTTCTGCTCAGCTTGGCTGGGGCGGAGATACAGGGTGGAGCCTACAACCTTGGCTTCCTGTCAGCCCCGCCCTATGAGGCTCCTGCGTCTGTGTCCCTCTGTATTCCTTGCAAACACCTCTGAGAGAAACGCGCCCTGGAGTTTCGCCCACTGCCAAACAGTCCAGTCCCTCCCCTAATGAATCTGGACTCCCAGATTCTCACCTGGAATTGGGTTTCAGTGTAGTTGGAACTGGGTCTCAGCGCAGTCTGGCGTCCCTGCCAGCAGTGGCGCAGGCAAAAGTCCGTCCTCTGCGCACCTTCCAGTGCGCGCGTCTGGAGCCGCCGCTTCTCTGTGCCTCCGCCACCACAGCCCAAATTCATTCCCCCAGCGGCGCCTGGCTTCCCAGGGTTTCGCCCGGAACTGGGGTTCAGTGCAGTCGGAACTGGGGTTCAGCACGGTCCTGAGCTTATGTCTCCTTCCCGCTAGGGCAGTTCAGTGGCGCAGGCAACAGTCCGTCCTTTGCGCCCCTTCCCGTGCGCGCCTCTGGAACTCTGCCTTCCCCCGCTCCTCTGTGCCTGCGCCCCACAGCCCAGATTCATTCCCCCAGCCTGCGCCTGGCTTCCCAGGGTTTCGCCCGGAACTGGCGCTCAGTGCAGTCGGAGCCGGCGCTTAGCGCACTCCGGAGCCTTTATCTCCTTCCTGCCAGTGAACGCCGGCCAGGCCGTCAGCCGCCCCTTCCTCTCCGGCTCCATCCTCCCCGCAGGCGCGCGTGCTCGTGTCTCCGCCAGTTTCTCCATACCTCAGGCTTTTATGGCTCCCCCGATTGTCCCCGTGGCCTTCTCCTTCCCCCCAGCTGTGGGCATTTCAGTCCGCCAGCTCTCCTGTGGTTCTGGACGATGTCCGTTCTGACCTCTAGTTGTGCCTTTGAAATTGTTGTGCCCGGCTGCAGGTTAGGTGTTTAACCTATGCCGCCATCTTGGTTTCCTTGTTCCTGATCTTAAAGGAAAAGCTTTCAACCTTTCACTGTTCAGTTTGATGTTACCTCTGGTTTTGTTGTATATGGTCTTTGTTATATTTAGGTATGTTTTCTATGCCTAATTTGTTGAAGGTTATTATCATGACAGGATGTACAGTTTTATAAAAAGCTTTTTTCTGCATCAATTGAGCTGATTAAATTTCTTTTTTCCTTTCTTCTGTTAAGGTGATGTACCACATTTATTGATTTTTTTATGTTGAACTACCTTTGAATCTCATGGATAAACTATTTTGATGATTGTGTATGATCCTTTTAATGTGTTGTTGAATTCAGTTTGCTAATATTTTCTTGATAATTTTTACCTCTATATTAATAAAAAATGCTGGCATATATTTTTTTGTAGTGCCCTTATCTGGTTTTGGTATCTGGGTAATTCTGCCCTTGTAAAATGAGTCTGGGAGTATTTTCTTTCATTTTTTGAAATAATTGAGAAGAATTGTTGTTAATTCTTTAAATATTTAGTAGAATTAAACAGTAAAATAATTTGGTATTGGGTTGTTCTGTGTTGGGAAATTTTGATTATTGATTCAAATTCCTTACTAGTTATAAGTCTATTCATATTTTTTATATATCATAATTTAGTCTTAGAAGGTTGTACCTTTTAAATATTTTTTTATTTTTTAAAGTATTGCATATATTAGTATATATATCTCCTTTTTTCCCATTGACCTTCCCCCAGCCTCCCCTACCCCCTGTCCCATGCCCTCATCCCACCCCCCCAAGTGTCTTGTGTCCATTGGTTGTGCTTATATGCATGCATACAAGTCCTTTGGTTGATCTATTTCCCTCCCTGCCCAACACTCCCCAGCCTTCCCACTGAAATTTGACAGTCTGTTCAGTGCTTTACTGCCTCTGTATCTATCTTTTTATTCATCAGGTTATAATGTTCTTTATTTTCCATAAATGAGTGAGATCATGTGGTATTTTCTTTCATTGCCTGGCTTATTTCACTTAACATAATGCTCTCCAGGTCCATCCATGCTGCTGAAGTTGTAAGAGTTCCTTCATTTTTATAGCACCATAGTATTCCATTGTGTAGATGTACCATAGTTTTCTAGTCCACTCATCTGCTGATGGGTATTTAGGCTGTTTCCAAATCTTAGCTATGGTGAATTGTGTGCTATGAACATAGGGGTGCATATATCCTTTCTGATTGGTGTTTCTAGTTTCTTGGGATATATTCCTAGAAGTGGGATAACTGGGTCAAATGGGAGTTCCATTTTCAGTTTTTTTAAGGAAACTCCATACTGTTATCCACAGTGGCTGCACCAGTCTGCATTTCTATCAGCAGTGCAGAAGGGTTCCTTTTTCTCCGCATCCTCACCAGCACTTGTCATTTGTTGATTTGTTGATGGTTGCCATTCTAACAGGTGTGAGATGGTACCGCATTGTCATTTTGATTTGCATCTCTCAGATAATTAGTGACTTTGAGCATGTTTTCATGTGTCTCTAGGCCTTCCTTCAGTTTTCTTTCGATAAGGTTCTATTTAGGTCTGTTGCCCATTTTTTTACTGGATAATATATCTTCATTTTATTAAATTGTATAAGTTCCCTGTAGATGTTGTAGATTAAACCTTAATCAGTGATAACATTTGCAAATATGTTCTCCCATTCAGTGGGTTTTCTTGTTGTTTTGTTGATGGTTTCTTTTGCTGTGCAAAAGCTTTTTATTTTGAGGTAGTCACATTTGTTTATTTTCTCTTTTTTTAAAAAATAATTTTTATTTTTATTTTTTATTATGGTATCACATAATTGTCCTTATCCCCCATTCCCACCCCAAACCCCTCCCCATGTATGCCCCCACCCCCCTGTTGTCCGTGACCCCTGGTTAGGCTTATATGTATGCATACAAGTCCTTTGGTTGATCTCTCCCCCTCCCTCCAGTACCTTCCCTCTGAGGTTTAAGAGTCTGATCGATGCTTCCCTGTCTCCGGGTCTGTTTTTGTTCATCCGTTTATGTTGCTCATTATTTCCCCTAGATGCTTGAGATCATGAGATACAAAAATACACTTGTAAGAACCGAAAATGAGACGAGCCATAATGGTTATGCTGAGAGGAAAATGAATCAGTCTGTAGTGAGTTTCCCTCTGGGCCAACAGTTCCCTTGAGTCCTTATTTCAGTGTCAAACAGTTCCTTATGTGTAGATGTCAGCATTGATATTTCAGTTCTGGACGGTGGACAAATGGTGGTGATGCAGGTCTGACCATCTCTGGTTTGCTCCTGGGCATCCTTCAGCGACGCACAGCTGCTGTCTGCTAGTATGGCAAGGCTTTGTCTACGTCTTCCATCTCTGGATTGTTTCTCTTCTGTCTTCATGGCTGGGGCAGTCCTGTCAATTCCTCTCTATTGCAGGAATCCACATTGTCTTGGAGTTATTTTCTGAAAATATACAAACATATTCTCGACCAAAAGTTAGTAAAGGAATATTTTCCAAACCTTGACTTGGGATCCTTTTTCATTTTTTGCCCAAATGATTTTCCTCTGGCTTGTTTTGACACCATGTGTGTTTTACATGGGTGTCTTGCTGTTAGCATTACAAATGAAAGTTAATTTTCTAAAGTACAAATTTTCTAGATGTAATTTACTTACAGGATATTTTTCCTTACATTATATTCTTCTACTATCACCCCCCTTTTTTATTTAAATATTAGGAGGCTTTTGGAAATTTATAATGTAGTTTTGATAGCTTTTATATTTTAATTTTTTGTGCTAAAATATGACTGCTTTAGGTTCATTACATGTTATGCAATTTTACCATGAGATGAACTGTCAATAAAGATTTTTTTAATACTTTAGGAACAGCTTTTTGTACATTACATTCAATTTTTCTAGAATATTTGCTTATTTCAATGAGTCAATTTAAATTACTCTGAAAACTTGACTACTATTCTACTGTCAAACTCAACACTCTACCAACAATCTTATTTTACCCTGTGTAGATTAGTGGAAAGGATTGTTTGCCTTCTTGAGTAGGCCCTGAGCACTCCTGGTACTAGGCTGGATTTGGATATCAAAAACCCGCTTCCCCTCACTATGGGTACAAGGCATCTCCAACAAGTCTTGTTGCAGTGAGCGGAAAGCTGCTGCTGGTCAAGTCTCTGTCTGTTATCTGGGTCCCTATTTGAGCTGTGCATGAGAAGTGAAGCATCCTTGGGGGCAGGAGACCTCCCTCAGAAGAGGTGCAGGTTGAGGTCCCTGCAAAGTTGCGGGGGGGGGGGTAATGGTCTGTGCCCCACCTCTGTTGACCCCAAGTTTTCTCCTGATGGCCCATCTGCGACTGTGTCTGTCTTAGGTTATTCCTTCCCTGAGGAATCTTACCTGTCTCTGATTAACCAGTCATCCTCCAGGGACAAGCAGGGTGATGTGAGGTTCAGTTCTGTCTTCTTGGTAGTCTATGCCCCTTTGCCTCCATGCCCAGGACCTGCCTTGGAATCCTCTTGCGTGCTGGCGAGGCCCCGGCACTGATCACATATCTTGGAGAACCCAGGATTCTTCTCCAGGAATGGCCCAGCTCACCTCACTGGGAAAGTGATATATCCATGGTACCAGCCGCCATGATGCTTTAACCTCAGTATGAACTGAAAACTCAGGCAACAGCTGTGGGCAACTGGACCATGAGAAGAGGATCCCTCTTGGACAAAAGGGCATCTCTCGGATAATTAGTGACTTTGAACATGTTTTCATGTGTCTCTTGGCCTTCCATCTGTCTTCTTTTGAAAAGATTCTATTTAGGTCCGTTGCCCATTTTTTTATTGGATCATTTATCTTCCTTTTATTAAGTTGCATAAGCTGCCTGTAGATGTTGGAGATTCAACCTTTATCAGTGATAGCATTTGCAAATATGTTCTCCCATGCAGTGGGCTTTCTTGTTGTTTTGTTGATGGTTTCTTTTGCTGTGAAAAAACTTTTTATTTTGATGTAATCCCATTTGTTTATTTTCTCTTTAGTTTACATTGCCCTAGGAGCAGAATTGGTGAAGAGATTGTTTCGGCATATGTCTTAGATTTCTCTGCCTGTGGATTCCTCTAGTATTTTTATTGTTTCCCATCTTATGTTTTAGTCCTGTATCCATTTTGAGTTTATTTTTTTTATGGTGTAAGTTGGTGGTCTAGTTTCATTTTTTTGCATGTATCTGTCCAGTTTTCCTAACACCATTTATTGAAGAGGCTGTCTTGACTCCATTGTATGTTCTTGCTTCCTTTGTCAAATATTAATTCAGCATAGTGGTTTGGGTCAATATCTGGATTCTCTATTCTATTCCATTGGTCTATATGTCTGTTCTTGTGCCAGTAGCAGGCTGTTTTGAGAACAGTGGCTTTGTAATATAGCTTGAAATCTGGTATTGAGATCCCACCTACTTTGTTCTTCTTTTGCAAGATTGCAGTGGCTATTCAGAGTCTTTTTTTATTCCAGATGAATTTTTGGAGAGTTCTTTCTAGGTCTGTGAAATATGCTGTTGGTATTTTAATGGGGAGTGAATTGAATCTATGGATTCCTTTGGGTAGTATGGACATTTTAATGATCTTGATTCTACCAATCCATGAGCATGGTATGTTCTTCCATCTGTTTACATCTTCCTCTATCTCTTTTTTTCAGTGTTGTGCAGTTTTCCATGTATAGGTCTTTTACCTCCTTAGTTAAGTTTATTCCTAGGTATCTTAATTTTTTTTGGTGCGTTGGTAAATGGGATTACTTTTTTAGTCTCTATTTCTGTAAGTTCACTATTGGTGTATAGAAATGCCATAGATTTCTTGGCATTAATTTTGTATCTTGCTACATTGCCGAATTCATTTATTATGTCTATTAGTTTTTTTGATGGAGTCTTTCAGATTTTTTATGTACAATATCATGTCATCTGCGAATAAGGACAACTTTACTTCTTTTCCAATTTGGATGCTTTTTATTTCTTCTTCTTGTCTAATCGCTATGGCTAGTACTTCCAGTACTATGTCAAACAGGAGTGTTGAGAGTGGGCATCCCTGTCTTGTTCCTGTTCTTAGGGGAAATGGTTTTAGTATTTGCCCATTGAGTATGATGTTAACTGTGGGTTTGTCATATATGGCTTTTATTATGTTGAGGTATGATCCTTCTATTCCCACCTTGCTGAGAGTTTTTATCAAGAAAGGGTGTTGGATTTTGTCAAACTTTTTTCTGCATCAATTGATATGACTATGTGATTTTTTATCTCTCAATTTCTTTATGTGATGTATCATGTTTATTGATTTGTTTATATTCTACCATCCTTGCATTCCTAGGATAAATCCTGCTTGGTCATGATGTATGATCTTTCTGATGTACTGCTGGATCTGATTTACTAGAATTTTGTTGAGGGTTTTGGCATCTATGTTCATGAGGGATATTGGCCTGTAATTCTCTTTTATTGTGTTGTCTTTATCTGGCTTTGGTATTCGGGTGATGTTGGCTTCATAGAAGGAGCCTGGAAGTGTTCCTTCCTCTTGAATTTTTTTGAATAGTCTGAGGAAGATAGGTTTTACTTCTTCCTTGAATGTTTAGTAAAACTCCCCTGTGAAACTGTCTGATTCCGGGCTTTTGTTTGCTGGAAGCTTTTCGATGACTGCTTCAATTTCTACCATAGTTATTGGCTTATTGAGCTGTTTAGATTCTTCCTTATTGAGTTTTGGAAGGTTATATTTTTCTGGAATATGTCCATTTCCTCCAGGTTGTCCAGTTTGTTGGAATAGAGTTGTTCATAGTATTTTTTAACAATCCTTTGTATTTCCGTGGGGTCTGTTGTTATTTCATCTCTTTCATTTCTGATTTTGTTTATTTGGGTCCTCTCTCTTTGCTTCTTGGTGAGCCTGGCTAGGCAAGAGGTTCATCAATCTTCTTTATCCTTTCAAAAAACCAG
This sequence comes from Eptesicus fuscus, assembly GCF_027574615.1. Lineage (NCBI taxonomy): Eukaryota > Metazoa > Chordata > Mammalia > Chiroptera > Vespertilionidae > Eptesicus > Eptesicus fuscus. The sequence continues at coordinate 58,866,343 of NC_072473.1, read as the reverse complement.
CTCTTGGTTTTGTTGATCTTTTTTATTTTTGTCTCAATGTTGTTTATCTCCACTCTGATCTTTATTATTTCCTTCCCTCTGCTTACACTGGGCTTTTCTTGTTGCTCTCTCTAACTCTTTGAGTTGTAGGGTTAGGTATTTGATTACCATTGTCTCTTGTATTTTGCTGAAGGCTTGTAGAGCTATGAACTTCCCTCTCAAGACTGCTTTCGCTGTGTCCCATAGATTTTGGATTGTTGTGTTTTCATTGTCATTTGTTGCCTTGATGTTCTTTATATCTTCTTTAATCTCTCTGGTAACCCAGTCATTGTTTAATAGCATGCTGTGTAGTCTCCATGTATTTGATTTTTTTGGATTGTTTTTATTGTAGTTGATTTTCAATTTTATGCCACTGTGATCTGAGAAGATGCTTAATATGGTTTCTATCTTCTTGAATTTGAAGAGACTTTGCCTATGACCCAATACATGGTCTGTCTTTAAAAATGACCCATGTGCACTTGAGAAGAATGTATATTCTGTGGCTTTGCCGTGAAATATTCTGCAGATGTCAATTAATTCCATCTGGTCTAGTGAGTCATTTAGGATTGATGTTTCTTTGCTGATTTTTTTAGAGGACTTGTCCAATGGTGATAGTGTTATATTAAAGTCCCCTACTATGATTATATTGCTATAAATCTCTCCCTGGATATTCTCCAGGAGTTTTCTTATATATTTGGGTGCTCCTGTATTGGGTGTGTATATGTTTGCCAGAGTTATTTCTTCTTGTTGGATTGCTCCCTTTAGTATTATGAAGTGGCTTTCCTTATCTCTTGTTATGTCCTTCACTTTGAGATCTAATTTGTCAGATATAAGTATTGCTACCCCAGCTTTTTTTTTTTTCATTTCTATTCACGTGAAAAACCTTTTTCATCCCTTCACCATCAGTTTGTGTGCGTCTTTTTTTCTGAGGTGGGTTTCTTGTAGACAGCCAATATATGGGTCATGTATTCTTATCCAATCTGTTACCCTATGTCTTTTGATTGGGGCATTTAATCCATTTACATTTGAAGTTATTATTGATACGCACTTATTTGTCGCCATTTTTATTGTTTACCCCTCTTTTCCTTCTTCCCTTCCCATTTCTTATTTTTACACGAGACCTTTTAGCGTTTCTTGCAATGCTGGTTTAGGGGTAAAAAATTCCCTTAGTCCTTTTTTGTCTGTGAAGCTCCTGATTTCACCTTCAATTTTGATTGATAGCCTTGCTGGGTGCAGTGTTCTTGGATTCAGACCCTTCCTTTGCACGACTTTGTATATTTCATTCCATTCCCTTCTGGCCTGATGAGTTTCTGTTGAGTAATCAGTCGCTAGTCTGATGGGCGTTTCTTTGTAGCTAACTTTCTGTCTCTCTCTGGCCACTTTTAAGATTCTTACTTTGTCGTTGGCATTTGCCAATTTAATTATAATGTGCCTTGGAGTTTGTCTTTTGGGGTTCATTTTGCTTGGGACTCTGTGAGCTTCTTGGATTTTTGTGGATTTTTTCTTCCCTATGTCAGGGAAGTTTTCTGTCATTATTTCTTTAAACAAGTTTTCTATTCCTTGCTCAGTTTCCTCTCCTTCTGGGGGCCACATTATATGGATGTTGGTTTGTTTCATGTTGTCCCAAAGTTCCCTTAGGCTCTCCTCCTGATTTTTAATTTTTTTCTAGAAGCTGCTCTACTTAGGTATTTTTTCCTACCTTGTCTTCTAGCTCACTGATGCGGTCTTCTGCTTCTTCTATTCTACTCTTGATGCTTTCCATTGAGTTCTTTACAGCAGTGATGTCATTTTTCATTTCTTCTTGGTTCTTCTTCATTTCCTCTTGTTTCTTACACATATTGTCGAGTTTGTCTTCCATTCTTTTCAGCCACCTCATGACCATTTCTCTGAATTCTTTCTCTGACAGGTTTCTTGCCTCTATTTCGTTTACTTCCTTTTCTGGTGATGCCTGCTTTTCTTTCATATGCGGACTGTTTCTTTGTCTCCCCATGGTCTCTCTTCTCCAGGTGTCTGGTTATGTAGTTCTCTCTCTCCTGCGTTGATTTAAAGGCACAAAATACAACACAACCAGGTACAACTCACAAGGCACTGAACACAAATGTATTCATGATATTAATAACCCCAAATAAAGGTGACCACCAGAGAAAGGCAAATTAGTGGATAGGAGAGAAAGAAGAGAAAAAAAAGTAAGGAGTGCAAAAATGAAATTGGGAAAAGGAAAAAAAAATGTAAGAGAGAACAGAAAGAGAATAATAAGGAAGATGGGAACAAAGTATAGATATGGGGAGAAAAATCAAATAGAACAACCACTAATCCCAACAAATGCCAACAACAAGTACCTAGAGATGAATACAAACTACAGACAACAACTACTATCAAGGGAGGCAAGGGAAAACTGAAGCAAAAACAAAGAAAAAAAAAGAATAAGCAAAACAATCTCACATAAAAGCATAAAAAATCGATAAAATCAACAATCAAGCAAACAACAACAAAAGAATAGAGAGAGAAACAATTTTTTGGATAGTGAAGACAGAGAAGAGAGAGGTGTGTATGGACTTTGAACAGGGGATTGGAAATTAGATATATAAGCAGGGTGAAATTTTAACAGGGGGTTAAAAGAAAGAATAGGGAAAATCTAAAGAAGGAAAAAGGGTAAGATAAACAGTACAACAAAAGGGGAAAAGTTAGAAAAAGAGTGATGGCATAAAGTAAAGTTGAGATAGAGTAAAATGATACTAAAGGAAAGATGAAAATAGAATGTAGAATACTAATCCCAAAGTAAAATAAAGAGAAAATAAAATGACACTTTATAAAAAAGGTAAAATAATAGTAGTAATAATACTGATTGAAAATAAAAATGTAATAATTCAAAAGGTAAAATCAAGTGAGGAAAAAATAAAAAAAATTAGTTTCTTAAGTAAAATATGAAAAAAATAAAAATAATAAAAATAAAAATGTGCAGTAGTGAAGGTCATTCACTTCCTCTACTGTTCTGTTTGGCACGCCTGTTTCCTTGTCAGGACAGTATTGCAGTTCCCTGCGTTCCACTTCTCCTCAGTGTTGTAAGCCAGTCCTGATTTTTAAGCAGGCAGTGTGTCTTAATTTCTTGTATTCCTTTATTTGTGTTTACACAAGAGTAAATTTGTGATTCAACCCCTGGGTGGCAGTGTTTCTGAATTGACCTCCGGGTCTATAGGTCCTCTCTCAGTCTTTTTCCCCCCTTGGGTCTAAGCAGCCGGCACACTTTTAAAATTTTTAGGCTGTCCTTTTGCACCCAGAACAAAATGGGTTGCTTTTTAGAGTTCCCTTCTGTTAATAGCTCTGAGGACCCCCTTCCACATTCAAGGATCACACCAGCCCCAACAGCCACATATTTTTCTAGGCGCAGACTTCCCTTGGTCCTCCAGCTCCCACAGTGCACGTGTTTCTCTCTCCTGCAGGGACCAGAGACCTCACCTTATCCCATGCGAAATCTGACCTTTTCGTGCTGGAGTGTAGAGCTCCTCTGAGTCCGCGTGCTTGCACCACTTGGGGACCCGTGTGGTGTTCTCGGGTTCACAGCTGTTCGGTGGGTGCCGTAGTTGTAGATTTTCAGGCTTCTGATAACATCCACTTTCCCCTTCAAGATGGCGCGGTCTCTGCGTCCAAGCTGGTCGCTCCGGGAGGGAACCCAGCAGCAGTGGGGGCTGCCAGGTCAGGGGAGCCCCATCCAGCAGTCCCCCACCGTCTCCTGGAGTATAGCTGTCCCTCAACTCACCAACAAACACTCCCCATGTGACCCTCAGCTGTTCTTTCTATCTGCTCTGGGACAAGCCTTGGGACACGTCTGTCTATTCCGCCACCATTTTTTCGATCCCAGAAGGTTGTATGTTTTAAGAGTTTGCTTCTTGTAGTTTATCCAATTTGCTGGCATTTTTACCTTTCTTTATGTAGATTTTCTTTTATTTTTATAATTATTTTTTAAATTATAGATTACATCAAACATTATTTCATAATAATTTCATGTGTATAGCTTATTAGTTGGACAATAATGTACTTTACATGATGCTCCCCCTGGCAATTTGTTGGCATTTAATTGTTTATAGTTCTTTCTCAAGTTTCTATGTATTTTTGAATTATCAATTGTAATGTCGCTTCTTTCATATTTTATTTTATTTATTTTAGTATCTCTTTTTGTTAGTGTAGAATCTAATTGATTTGTAAATGTGTATTGTTCCAAAACACAAAGTCTTAGTTTTGTTGGTATTTCCTGTTGTTTTTCAGATTTTTATTGTATTATTCCCATTCTATATTTTTAAATATATTTTTATTGATGAGAAAGAGAAAGAGAGAAAAGGGGGGGGTAAAGGGAGAAGAATAGAAACATCCACCAGAAAGAAACATCATCAATCAGCTGCCTCCTGCATGCTCCCTACTGGGGATTGAGCCTGCAACCTAGGAATCATGACGTTTTGGTTCCTAGGTTGACATTCAACCACTGAGTAACACTGGCAGGGCTCCATTCATTTTTATTTCCTTTCTTCTGCTCACGTTGTGCTTAGTTGATTCTTCTTTATCAGTTCTTGAAATGTAGTTAGGTTGTTCCTTTGAGGTATTTTTACCCTAATATATGCATTTGTCACCATAAACATATCTCTAAGAACTGCTTTGACAGCAACCCCATTGATTTGGATGCATTGTGTTTTCATTTTCATTTGTTTTGTGATTTTTTTTAATTTTTTTTTTTAGTTCTTCTGTGACTCATTGGTCGTTTAAGAGTGTGTTTCTTACTTTTCACACTTGTCAATTTTCTAACTTTTCTCTTGTTTATTTCTAGTTTCATGTAATTGTGGTCAGAAAAGATATCTGATGAAATTTTAATCTAAATTTTCCAGTACTTGTTTTGTAGCTTATCATATGATCTGTCCTGAAGAATCTTCCATGTGTACTTGAGAAGAATATATATTGGATGGAATGTTCTATATATGTCAGTTAGGTTCATTTGAGTTATAGTATGGTCAAGTAAACATTTCCTTATTGTTCTTCTGTCTTCTAGATGATCTATCCATTGTTGCCAATATGGTATTGATGTCCCCTACAATTATTGAATTGTTTTCTAATCATCAATATTAATGGATCTCATAAACTTGTTTGAGTGAAAGTATATAAGAGAAAAAGTATGTATTTTTCCATTCATACATCCATAGAAAGTAAATAAGCAAACTCAAAGATGGTGTGAATGGGTTGCATGTTCAAAAGGGAAAGCCATAAAGAAAACTAAAGGGAGATTATCATTTAACTCAGTATACTTGTTCAGAGAGGGTGAGTGTAGTAATTTGGATGGTGCAGAATGGACTTCAGGGTTGTAAGCATCATTCTATTTCTTGACTTGAGTATTACTTACATGAGTTTTGTTTTATAGCAAACCATTTGACTGAATATTTTACTTTTTCACATTTATATTCCTATGTACTATAACTTATTATATAAAAACTAGAGGCCTGGTGCACAAAATTCGTGCACTGGGGGGGCCCCTCAGCCCAGCCTGCACCCTCTCCAATCTGGTACACCTTGGGGGATGTCCAACTACCAGTTTGGGCCCAATCCTTGCAGTGGGACATCCCTCTCACAATCCAGAACTGCTGGCTCCCAACTGCTCACCTGCTTGCCTTCCTGATTGCTTCTAACTGCTTCTGCCTGCCAACCTGATCACCCCCTAACCACTCCCCTGCCATCCTAATCAATGCCTAACTGCTTCCCTGCTGGCCCAATTGCCCCTTACTGCCCTCCCCTGCTGGTCCAGTTGCCTCCAACTGCCTCCCCTGCCAGCCCAGTTGCCCCCAACTGCCCTCCCCTGCTGGCTTGATCACCCACAACTGCCCTCCCCTGCTGGCCATCTTGTGGTGGCCATCTTGTGACCACATGGGGGTGGCCATCTTGTGTGAGAGATGATCATCAATTTGCATATTACCTCTTTATTATATAGGATGGTTAAGGAAACCCACCTTAATTCTACCTGTTTTTGAAAGATGAGAATGCAAATAATTTTATGATTGTTTGCATAGCAAAAAGAGATAGGTGAGCAAGTTTTGAAATTAAAGAAATTAACATATTTTCAAAATATATTATCAATGGCTCTTAACCCAGAGTTGTTCTCTTAAGTATATTTGTAAATGTCTGAGGGCATGTTTAGCTGTTACAATTACCAGTGTTGCTGGCAGTTATTACTTGGGGTCAAAGATATAAACATTATCCAGTATGTAGAATAGTGTCACATAACAAATAGTATGCTCTTTTAGAAACATTGCAAGTTAAGGAAAAGTGTTTTTCAAACATTTCATGGGTTACATATAGCCAGATGTATTCCAAATTTTTATATAAAACATATATATGTATATGCTATGTATATATAGCTATATATACATACACTAGAGGCCTGGTGCATGAAAATTCGTGCACAGGGGAGGGGGGTCCCTCAGCCAGGCTTGCCCTCCCCCCCACAGCCTGGGACCCCTCACAGGATGTCCTACTGACAGCTTAGGCCTGCTCCCCATGGGGAGCGGGCTGCAGTCTGGTCTCTCTCTGTGGGAGACGACTGGCTGATCAGGTATATAGATACTTTCTGGAGGCAGCACGGACTCCTTCCTTATTTCTTTCCTCTGTGGTTGGAGAACAGGGGAGTAAAAGGTGAAGACAGAACTGTGGCCAGGCTTGGGGCTTTTGTAGGCAGCAGAAAGAGGGAGAGGGCTGGGGAAGGTCTCGACACATTTCCTTCAATTGTCCTCCCTTTCTCAGGGCCCCTCCCTCTGTTTTTTCCTTCTCATGGTGGATGCTTGGGCCTCGGACTGACCAGAGCCCAGTGTCGGTGGTGTTCACCCCCTCATTTCTCAGCTGCATGTACAGCCACCTCACATTCCAAGCAGGGCTGTTTACAAGTGACTAAAGTGCTGGGAATCCACAGCTCCTGGCCTCTCCCCTTTTGGTTTCCTACTTGGGTCGGTTGCAAAGTTCACCAAGACAGGAAAGCAGCTCTGCCCTGGTAGTTCTGCACTGGCCCCTGCCCAGGCCCCACCGGGCACTCTTCCTTGAGGTCTCCGGGTCTACACTCTGCACTCAGGGAGGTCACCCGGAGCCCATTCCCCTGGGCAGGTGGGGCAGGGGGCTTGGCTTGGAGAGCTGGAGGGAGATGGCAGAGTAACAGTTGGTATGAACCTGTGCCTGCTCAGCCAAACTTCCTAAGTTCCCCACCGGGCCCAGGCCAGGCCTCTTCCCTGCAACGGGAGCACCCTGGCTGAACTCCCCTTCCTGCACCCAGTACCCTCCTCCCTGTTCCATCACCGGGGGCAGGAGCAGCTTGCCCACGATGCTCTGGTTCCTGCCAGCCAGGCAGGTGGCAGACGCAGGAGGTGTGGCCTAGGGTGCTGGTGGCAGTGAGCCTCCTCCCCCTGCCTGAAACATGGGGTGAGGTCCATAGCCAACCTTGGAGGCAGGTGTGGGGCCAGGGCAGGCCGGGGCAGGGCGGGGCGGGGCACACTTGCAGGCTCAGCAGTCTGTGCATGCCCACTCCGGCTCCAGGCCACCGGGCTTCCACCAAGCAGCAGAGGTGGTGCAGCAGCCCACAGTGAGGCCCCACACCCCTGGCAGCCACCCCCGGGTGCCGTGCATGGAGATGCCACCTGCCGCTGAGCCACTATCAGGCCTGGGACCTGCAGGAGCTGGGGTGGCCTAAGGCTCCCACTGGCCCTGCCAAAACTGGACTCAGGCTTGGCTGTCCACCCCAGTCCCCACCCACCAGTCAGGAGCAGCCTCCGAGGCAGCCTATAGTTAGCACTGGGCAGGCCTGTGTGCACCTGCTCTAAGGGTGGAAGTCCCTACCCCCTTTCCCGCCCACCAGCTCTACCTGGTCGTGACTTGGAAACTGCAAAGCACAAATTAGCATATTACCTCTTTATATGTATAGATATGTATTCTCTCTATAAAATATACAAAGGATTAATCTGTGTTTTTGCACTACATAGCCCATACCACTCAATGAACTACTTTTATTCATTGATTTTTTCCCCAGAGAATTGTATTAGTTATAGGTATTTGTGGCCAATACTATATAGATATGTGTCCCTTAAAATTGTCTTTTGTGTGTGTGTGTACGTGGGAATGCAGTATTTATTTATTTATTTATTTATTTATTTATTTATTTTTAAATTTTTTAAAAATTTCTTTATTGGTTATGGTACTACATGATTGTCCTCATCCCCCTATTCCCATCCCAAACCCCTCCCCACGTATGCCCCCACCCCCCTGTTGTCCATGACCACTGGTTAGGCTTATATGCATGCATATAAGTCCTTTGGTTGATCTCTCCCCCTTTCCCCCCCCTCCCCTACTTTCCCTCTGAGGTTTGACAGTCTGATCGATGTTTCCCTGTCACCGGGTCTGTTTTTGTTCTTCAGTTTATGTTGTTCATTATTTCCCTTAGATGCGTGAGATCATGTGATACAAGAAATACACTTATAAGAACCGAAAATGAGACAAGCCATCATGGTTATGCTGAGAGGCAAATGAATTAGTCTGCAGTGAGTTTCTTTCTGGGCCAACAGTTCTTTTGAGTCCCAATTTCAATGTTGAACATTTCCTTATGTGTACATGTCAGCAATGATATTTCAGTTCTGGGAGGTGGACAAATGGTAGTGATGCAGGTCTGACCGTCTCTGGTTTGGTCCTGGGCATCCTTCAGCGGTGCACAGCTGCTGTCTGCTAGTATGGCAAGGCGTTGTCTGCGTCTTCTATCTCTGGATTGTTTCTCTTCTGTCTTCATGGCTGGGGCAGTCCTGTCAATTCCTCTCTATTGCAGGAATCCACATGGTCTTGGAGTTATTTTCTGAAAATATACAAACATATTCTCGACCAAAAGTTAGTAAAGAAATATTTTCTATAACTTTGACATGGGGTCCTTTTTCATTTTTTGCCCAAATTATTTTCCTCTGGCTTGTTTTGACACCATGTGTATTTTTCATGGGTTTCTTGCTGTTAGCATTACAACTGAAACTTAATTTTCTAAAGTACAAGTTTTCTAGATGTAATTTACTTACAGGATATTTTTCCTTACATGATATTCTTCTACTATCACCCCCCCTTTTTATTTAAATATTAGGGGGTTTTTGGGAATTTTATAATGTAGTCTTGATAGCTTTTACATTTTAATTTTTTGCACTAAAATATGACTGCTTTAGGTTCATTACATGTTATGCAATTTTCCCATGAGATGAATTGTCAATCAAAAATTTTGTTAACACTTTAAGAATAGTTTTTTTGTATGGTACATTCAATTTTTCTGGAATATTAGCTAGTTTCAATTAGCCAATTTAAATTACTCTGAAAACTTGACTACTATTCTACTGTCAAACTCAACACTAACAAAAATCTTATTTTACCCTGTGTAGATTAGTGGAAAGGATTATTTGCCTTCTTGAGTAGGCCCTGAGAATTCCTGGTTCTAGGCTGGATTTGGATATCAAAAACCCACTTCCACATGCCATGGCTACAAGGCATCTAAAACAAGTGTTGTTGCAGTGAGAGGGCATCTGCTGTCGGCCAAGTCTCTGTTTGTTGCCTGGGTCCTGATCTGAGCTGGGCATGGGAAGCGAAGCAGCCATGGGGGCAGGAGACCTCCCTCAGAAGGGGCAAAGGTTCAAGCCCCTGCAAAGTTGGGGGGGTGAGGATCTGTGCCCCACCTCTGTTGACCCCCAAGTTCTCTCCTGATGGCCCCTCTGTGACTGTGCCTGTCTTAGGTTGTTCCTTCCCTGAGGAATCTTACCCATCTCTGGCTCACCAGCCATCCTCCAGGGCCAAGCAGGGTGATGTGAGGTTCAGTTCTGTCTCCTTGGTAGCCTATGTCCCCATGGCCTCCATGCCCAGCACCTGCCTTGGGATCCCCTCGCCTGCTGGCAAGGCCCTGGCACTGATCACATATCTTGGGGAACCCAGGTTTCTTCTCCAGGGATGGCCCAGCTCACCCCACTGGGCAAGAGATAGATCCATGGTACCAGCCACCATGATGCTTCAACCTCGGCATGAACTGAAAACTCAGGCAACAGCTGTGGGCAACTGGACTGTGAGAAGAGGGTCCCTCTTGGCCAAAAGGGCAAGAGGGGCCAATATAGAATGCTCAGGTGCCTTCCCAGGGGGCCCTCTGCACAGTGGAAGGGATTAAATCCTTTCATGTAGTTTTTAAATTGCTGCCAGACATTCAAAGAATTGGTTTGTAAATTTGTTTGGGATAATTTACATTATGCTGTTGTAATTCTAAATTATCAAGAGATGTGTTACCTTTGTCTCCAATCACCAAAAAGATGATTATTATTGATTCCCAAGCGTGCGAGGTACTATTATAGGTAATGGGGCTAACATAAATCTGGGGGAAATCATGAAATTGTAGAATAATATCATGTAAGGATATTCTTTGCTCTAGGCCATGGCAATTCCATTTCAAACTGGCTGTCAATTTCTTTTTGTATAGACAACGTTTTAGTTACATTTTCTGCACCTCTCTCAGGAGCAAGTAGTGATAGTTCTTTCCTTTGGTGTTCATGCAAGCCAGGAACCTCTCTTTAACCTTTTGCACTTGGATGTCGAGTGTGACTCGACACTGTTAGCATCGGTAGCAGCTCTTTTTATACTCTTTGAATGTACCAATAATTTGAAATATAAAAAAATCCAAATAAATAAGTTTGTATGAAAAGAAACTCCAGTTTTTTATTCTACTGCCATGCTTTGTAAAATCTGGGGTATTTAACAAATTAAATCCCTAGTAGAATAAAGGAATTGAGAAAAAAGCAAGTGAGTGCAAAGGGTTAATTTTACACACAAAGGAGCAGTGGTTTGATTTTGTGTCGTACAAAAGGGAAGCAGGGTGGTGACCCCTGTTTAATTATACTTCCTTGCCTCAGCCATGGTCCTCCTGGATGACCAAGGTATTTGGTATTATTGGTGACAGCATTAGGTGGGGGGGTCAGCCCATCTAAGGGCTCCAACCCATGAAGGTTCAGGAACATAAGTCCCAAATACTTCCCCCTTAGCCCCAGTTAATATTACTGTCTTGCTGATGACTGCTAGCATAGCAGGAAGACGTTCTCAGGTGTTCTCATGGTTCCGGTTACCTCACACTATCTTTTAAAATTATTTTTTATTTTATTTTATTATTATTATTACTATATTACATATGTGTCCTTATCCCCCCATTACCCCCTAGCCCTCACTCATGCCCCAACCCCCTGTTATCTGTGTCCATTTATTAAGCTCATATGTACGCACACAATCCCTTGGTTGATCTCTCTCCCTTACTACCACCAACCCCCTCCTTCCCTGAGGTTTGAGGTTCTGATTGACATTACTCAGTCTCTGGGTCTGTTCTTATTTATCAGTCTATGTCGTTCATTATATTCCACAAATGAGTGAGATCATGTGGTGTTTATCTTTCTCTGCCTGGCTTATTTCACTTACCATAATGCTCTACATCTCCATCCATGTTGTTGCAAATGGTAGGAACTCCTTCTTTTTACTGCAGTGTAGTATTCCATTGTGTAGCTGTACCACAGTTTTTTAATCCACTCATCTCCTGATGGGCATTTAGACTGTTTCCAAATCTTAGCTATGATGAATTGTGCTGCTATGAACATAGGGGTGCATATATCCTTTCTGATTGGTGTTTCTATTTTCATGGGATATATTCCTAGAAGTGGGATCACTGGGTCAAATGGGAGTTCCATATTTAGTTTTTTAAGGAAACTCCATACTGTTTTCCACAGTGGCTGCATTCCCACCAGCAGTGTAAAAGAGTTCCTTTTTCTCTACATCCTCGCCAACACTTGTAGTTTGCTGATGTGTTGATGATAGCCATTCTGACAGGTGTGAGATGGTACCGCATTGTCATTTTGATTTGCATCTCTCTGTTGATTATTGACGTTGAGCATGGTTTCATATGTCTCTTGGCCTTCCTTCTGTCTTCTTTCAAAACGTGTCTATTTAGATCAGTTGCACATTTTTTGATTGGGTTGTTTATCTTCTTTGTGTTAAGTTGTGTGAGTTCTCTGTAAATATTGGAGATTAAACCCTTATCGTTGATATTGTTGGCAAATATGTTTTCCCATGCAGTGGGCTTTCTTGTTGTTTTATTGATGGTTTCCTTTGCTGTGAAAAGGCTTTTTATTTTGATGTTGTCCCATTTGTTTATTTTCTCTTTAGCTTCCATTGCCCTCGGAGCAGTATCAGTGAAGAAGTTCTTTCGGAATATGTCTGAGATTTTGCTGCCTGTAAATTCCTCTAGTATTTTTATGGTTTCCCGTCTTATGTTTAAGTCCTGTATCCATTATGTGTTTATTTTTGTGTATGATTTAAGTTGGTGGTCTAGTTTAATTTTTTTGCATGTATCTGTCCAGTTTTCCCAACACCATTTGTTGAAGAGACTGTCTTGACTCCATTGTATGTTCATGTCTCCTTTGTCAAATATTAATTAAGCACAGTGGTTTGGATCGATATCTGGATTCCCAATTCTATTCCATTGGTCTATATGTGTGTTCTTGTGCCAGTATCAGACTGTTTTGAGGACAGTGGCTTTGTAATACAGATTGAAATCTGGTATTGAGATCCCTCCTACTTTATTCTTCTTTCTCAGGATTGCTGTGGCTATTCGGGGTCTTTTTTTATTCCAGATGAATTTTTGGAGTCTTATTTCTAGGTCTGTGAAATATGCCATTGGTATTTTAATGGGGAGTGCATTGAATCTATAGATTACAATGGGTAGTATGGACATGTTAATGATGTTGATTCTACCAATCCATGAACATGGTATGTTCTTCCATCTGTTTACATCATCCTCTATCTCTTTTTTCAGTTTCATGTAGTTTTCCACGTATAGTTCTTTTACTTCCTTAGTTAAGTTTATTCCCAGGTATCTTAATTTTTTTGGTGCAATGGTAAATGGGATTGCTTTTTTAGTCTCTCTTTCTGTAAGTTTCCTATTGGTGTATAGAAATGCCATAGATTCTTGCTTTTAATTTTGTATCTTGCTACCTTGCGAATTCATTTATTAAGTCTAATAATTTTTTGATGGAGTCTTTAGGGTTTTCTATGTACAGTATCATGTCATCTGCGAATAAGGACAGTTTTACTTCTTCTTTTCCACTTGGATGCCTTTTATTTCTTCTTCTTGTCTGATCGTAATGGCTAGTACTTCCAGCACTATGTTGAACAGGAGTGGTGAGAGTGGGACTCTGTGTACTTCTTGGACTTGGATAGTTTTTTTCTTGCCAATATCAGGGAAGTTTTCTGTCATTATTTTTTCAAACAGGTTTTCTATTCCTTGCTTCTCTTCCTCTCCTTCTGGTATACCTATTAAGCAAATGTTATTTCTTTTTGTGTTGTCCCAAAGCTCCCTTAGGCTCTCCTCTGCTTTCTAAGTCTTCTTTCTAGTTGTGTGTTTTTTTCTACCTTGTCTTCTACTTCGCTGATGCAGTCCTCAGCCTCTTCTAGTCTACTGTTTAACCTCCCATTGTGTTTTTTATTGCAGCTATGTCGTTCTTCATCTCCTCTTGGTTTCTTTTCATGTTGGTGACATTCTCATTCAGCTCCTTATAGGTCTCATTGAGTTGTGTGTATTTGTCATCCAGCCGTTTAAACATCCTTATAACCATTACTCTGAATTCTATCTCTGATAAGCTGCTAGCCTCGAACTCATTTAACTCCCTTTTTGGTGATTCCTCTTTTTCTTTCCTTTGGGGATTGCTTTTTTGTCTTCCCATGTTTTCCTGTAATGTTTTAATTGTAGATCCAATTGCTTTGCTGCCCAGGTTCTTTTGGGGATGGTGCTACTGGCATAATCTCTCAGTTTTCCTGGGCTTGTTAATCTAGTGTAGCTCCCTACTCAAGCTATTTGGGTTCTCTTGATGTAGGCCTGCGAGCTTGAGAGGCACAACTGCGGTGTCTAGAAGTCAGCTGCTGTGGAGGGGAGTGTCCCAATTTTTGCTGTCTTGCACCCTTAATTGTAATCACATATGCACAGCAGGGACTTGCAGTGGTCCCCAGGAACTGTCTGTTCGAGTGTTGAGGCTCAGGGGACCTGCTATTTGGAAGGGCGTGACTAAGGTGCCCAGAGTTCTGAAGTTGTGGGGTGGGCAGACCCAGCTTTTGCTGTTGCACCTGTGGTGGATAGGCGCTTACTCCCAGCAGTGGTTCACAGGAACACCCTCTTAGTTTGCCAGTGAGACACACTGAAGGACTCTGGAGGGCCCTAGCAGTGTATCTGCACAGTTGAGGTGCCTGTGCGCCAGTATCTAGGCTAAGTGAATTCAAAGCTTCTACTGCTGGAGTGATGTGCAACCCCTGCTTGTTCAAGATCGCACCCAAGGAGAGCTCACAGTGGCTCCCACTAGAGCCCTGTGGTTAGTTGGGCTCAGTGTGTCCGGCTGGTGCAACCTCGCATCTGCGGTGGCTTATCTGCAGATGCAAGCTCTTAGGGCGCAGAGCTCCAATGCACTCTGAGGGGTCCCAGCACCAAGGTTGAGCAGCTGGGCTAGCCTCCAGGAAGAGGGAATTCAGAATTTCCACTGCGGGGCCATGTGCCCCCTTCTGTACAGAATCACACCCTTGGGTGCTCTTGGCATCTCCCGCGCGCTGCCCAAGGAAAGGCACACAACCCCTGAGTAAAGTGTCCTAGCTTGTCTATGTGGTTGGGAATGTGCGCACGAGTGTGCGCAAGTGCGAATCATGGGTTGTGCTGTAGGGGAGGGGGAGCTGCACTTACAGCTGCTGCGAATGGTGTATCTTTGGATGTGGAGGCACGTGGGTCTGCAGCTGGGGTAGCAGGATATTGGCTGGGGTGGGTGCTGGGTCGTGGGGCAGTTCCAAGGCTTGTATTGTTGGTGGTGTTGATGGGTTTCTAAAAAATGCCGTTCAAGTTGGCGTGGGCTCCGTGCTGGAGTCCCGCTGTCCAGGGAGTGCCCGCAGCCATGGTAGTCTCTCCTTGTTAAGGAGAGGCTGTCTACCAGCTTCTGCTGTTCCTGCGAGATTTAACTTTCCCTCACTCACTCACACACACCCCACGCACATCGACACACACTCCTTTCATATCCTCACTCACTCACTTCCTCTCTCTGAGCTCCGTCCTGCCAGCCACCATCTTTTCGACCTCCTGAGTGATTTTTTTATACCCTGTCTTCTAATACTTTGTTCTTTCTTGCCATACTTCCTTTTGATGCTGGTTATTGAATTTATCTTTGCCCTTCTATGTGGTTATTCATATTTCTCAGTTGTATTCTGAAGCTCCATGAATACTCCCTCTGTGGTAGGTAGAATTTTAATATGACCTCATGGTCACCACTTCTTTGTGTTCACCCCCTGTATTATCTTTTTCCCTTGAAGGTGGATAGGTTTGATCTAATCAGGTATGCCCTTTTATATAAATTTATCTTTATTGTTGAAAATATGACTGATGTCCTCTTTTTACCCATTGACCCCATTCACCCTGCTCCTGTCTCCCACCCCAGGCCTTCAACACACTAATGTCTGTGTCCATGTGTTACCCATATATGCATATCAGTTTTTTGGTTAATTGTGCCCCCCAACCCCACCTTAAAAGATAATCTATATATAGACCCAAGGAACAGACTCACTAATCTCAGAGGGAAGAAGAAAAGAGGGGGGTCAGAAGAGATGAACCCAATAATTTATATGCATAATAGGGGGCCAGTGAACAGATTCATGCACCAGTGGGGTCCATCAGCTTGGCCTGTGGGGATCTGTCTGAAACTGACTCTCTGACATCCCCTGAAGGGTACCAGATTGCAATAGGGTGCAGGCCAAGCTGAGGGACTCCACCAGTGCACAATAAGGGCCAGGTAGGGACCATGGGAGGGCTCCAGGGTGTGTCTGGCCCTCTTTCCCAGTCCCAATCAGGGCCAATCTGGGCCGATTTGGGCCATCTTGCCCAATCCCAATTGGGGCTGATTGGGGCTGGCCAGCCTGGGAGGGACCAGGGTAGGTTGGCTGTCCAGAGAGGGACTGCAGGAGGGCTCCAAGGCATGTCTAGCCCATCTCACCCAGTCCCAATTGGCTGGACCCCAGCAGCAAGCTAACCTACTGGATGGAGTGTCTGACTACTGGTGGTCAGTGCACATCACAGTAACTGGTCCAACAGTCAAATGGTCAGACACTTAGCATATTAGGCTTTTATTATATAGGACTAGAGGCCCGGTGCACGAAATTCGTGCACTGGGGGGAGGGGGGTGGGGGGGTGTGCCCCTCAGCCCAATCTGCACCCTCTTCAATCTGGGACCCCTCAGGAGATGTCCAACTTCCAGCAGTCAGACATCCCTCTCACAATCTGGAACCGCTGGCTCCTAACCACTCACCTGCCTGCCTGCCTGATTGTCCCTAACCCCACTGCCTGCCTGCCTGCTCGCCCCTACCTTGATCTCCTGCGAGCCTGATTGCCCCTAACTTGCCCTCCCCTATCAGCCTGATCACACCAAACTGCCTGTGCCTTGGCCTCCAGTCTGGTCTCCCTCTGGAGGCACCACCCCCATAACCCCAATGCTGCTGCCACTGCAGCTGGTTATGGCTGCCTGAGCCTTGGCCTTTGTAGCCACTGCGGCTTTGTCTGGAAAGATGTCCGGAAGACAACCACTCTAATTAGCATATTACCCTTTTATTAGTATAGATTTAGGGAACATTACAACCACGCAGAACTTGAAGAAAACACATGGCCCTAGTCAGTTTGGCTTAATGGAGAGAGCATCGGCCTGTGGACTGAAGAGTCCAGGTTTGATTCTGATCAGGGGCACACATGCCTGGGTTTCGGGCTCAATCCCCAGTAGGGGGCCTGTGGGCGGCAGCTGATCAGTGATTCTTTTTTTTAAAATATATTTTATTGATTTTTCACAGAGAGGAAGGGAGAGGGATAGAGAGCTAGAAACATCGATGAGAGAGAAACATCGACCAGCTGCTTCCTGCACACCCCCCACCGGGTTATGTGCCCGCAACCACTGTACATGCCCTTAACCGGAATCGAACCTGGGACCTTCCAGTCCTCAGACCAACGCTCTATCCACTGAGCCAAACCGGTTTCGGCTGATCAGTGATTCTTATCATTGATGTTTCTATCTCTCTCTCCCTCTTCCTTTCTGAAATTTTAAAAATATATATTTTTTAAAGAAAACACATGATCTTCACTTTGGGCTTTGTCATCTTACAATATCCTTTGTGCAATGTTTTAACTTCCCTCAACTTTCCTTTACCCACCTTTAAAGTGCAATCTATTTTGGGGAAGATGATCAGGAAAGTGATTCCAGTGGGTAGAAGTTTTTTTTGGAGGGGATGGGTCATGAAGATATTTAAAAATTGAGCATGGTGATGGTTGTACCACTCTGAATTTACTTTAAAAAACCAGTTCATTGTACACTTTAGGTGACATGTACAGTATATGGGTTATATCTCAACAAAGCTGTTCTTTTATTTCTTTTTAAATAAAGACCAGTCTTATAATCAATTGCAGATGTTTTCAGAGGCCCCTCAAGATTTGCTTACCATGTCCCAAATCACGGCTGTGATTCCCAGTTGCCTCCAGTCCTGGTGGATCTGGATGGTGTGGTTTGCAAAGGAGAAGGTGGCAAGAGGCTTATGGAATTTCGGCAACCCCATTCCCCCGGTCTCCTCATAGGGCACCAGGGCCATTCCCACTGTGCCAGCTCTGCTCCCTTTAACCTGTTGGGCAAAAGAATCCTGCGTGCTCTGGCCAGAAAGTGCATTCTTTCTTAGGTGGCCCGAATGCTTTTTTTAAGGTCGTTTTATGGATTCAAAAGAATAAACAGAGATGTGGAAAGCTTTTGTCAAAATCCTTTTACATGGTTCTTCCAGTCTCATGGGAAATGAGACGTGGCTCTGAATTCATCCCAAAGTGTGTCTTTGGGCAAAAGCACCCAGAACGGCACAACTCCTGCAGAATGCCCCACACACTTTGCTGTCAGGACTCAGCGGGGCTTGAGGGTGAGCAAGGTGGCGGTGCCAGCACAGGACCTGGGAGAAGGTAGCGCTTTCTACACTGCCCAGGCCACGTGGACTACAGCAGTACCCGCCCAGGTGGGCAGGGTGTTTCTGCTGTTTTGTTTTGGTCTGGCCTCCACCCCGTCAGCCACGGACCTGTGCCTGCACTGAGACTGAATGGTTTGATGGCCCTACTTTTTGGTGGACAGTGGATGCACTCCCAGAGACTGGCAGTTAGACTCTGGAGGCTTCTGAGTCCCTTGCGGGGAGAGCCCGGCCCTAGGTCAAGAACAGACTCAGGCGTCCTCGGCCAGGAGGCCTCCTTGGGCTAGGGGTCGCCACAGTTTGAAGGCTGGCCATGACCCCAATCCTGGCAGGGGTCTCCTCTGGGGTGCTGGCAGGCCTGGGCTAATGGCCACCCTGGTTTGGAGACTGGTCACGCCCCGATCCTGGTGGGGATCTCCTCTGGGGCGCTGGCAGGCCTGGGTTAGGGTCACTGGCGGTTTGGAGGCCGGTCACGCCCCCGATCCTGGTGGGGGTCTCCTCTGGGGTGCTGGCAGGCCTGGGCTAATGGCCGCCCTGATTTAGAGACTGGTCAAGCCCCCGATCCTGGTGGGGGTCTCCTCTGGGGCGCTGGCAGGCCTGGGCTCTGGCGCCACAAAGGGAGAGGTTCCTGAACCTGCTTCCCACACACCTAGGCTAGGATACATCTTGTAGGAGGCGGCTTCAATGCCGGGGGTCGCTGACCAGGTCCTCCGGAGCCTCGCTTTCTGGGCTGCAGTCCCATGTCTCCCAGTGCTCCAGCCTCGGATGCACCCCCGCAGTTGCCCCCACCACCAGCCACCTCAGCGCAGGCCACAGCAGCTGAAGCTAGCCTCTTGGAAGCCAGGCCACCACACCCACCACTGCTAGTAGCTCTCTGCTGCTCTCTTGCTGTGCCCTGTCCACTGGGGTGAGGGAGTGCTCCCAGCCCAGAGGCCCTCCCTCCCTCCGCAGCCTGGCTTGGGAAGCTGGCCTCCTGCTGGGGCTATGATGCCAGCATCCCCACTCGGCCACTATGGGTGCGACGTGGACCCCATGGAGGCCAACCTGGAGAACGCGGACCCGAGCTCTGCATCCAGCTGCTGCAGATGCCCTCGGTGGTCAACTACCACCTGCTCCTTCCGCCGGCCCCATTGATCCCTCTCAGCACCAGCCATTTAGGCCAGGGTGGCGATCGCCCGGGGACCCCCGCCCTGGGAGCGCCTGGCTCGGCCCGGCCATGCCCCCCAGGGTGGCGATCACCCCAGGGACCCCTGGGGAGCGCCTGGCTCGGCCAGGACACGCCCCCCAGGGTGGTGATCGGCCCCGGGACCCCCCGGAACTAAGAGGATTGGGTGCCGCCATCTTGGTCTTCTCAAAGGCCGGATAGGCCACCCGGAGTCCCGCCCCCCAGCCTCTCGCAGGCCCAATCATGAGCATAGCAGAGGTGTGGTCAATTTGCATGTTTCTCTATTATAAGGTAGGATAGTTTTTTCCTCTGGCTTTATTCTTGTTCATCAGTTTATGTTCTTCATTATATTCCACAAATGAGTGAGATCATGTGATATTTATCTTTATCTTAGTGGTTTATTTCGCTAATATAATGCTCTCCAGGTCCAACCATGCTGTTGCAAAAAGTAAGAATTCCTTCTTTTTTACAGCAGCGTAGTATTCCATTGTATAGGTGTACCACAGTTTTTTAATCCACTCATCTTCTGATGGGCCCTTAGGCTGTTTCTAAATCTTAGATATTGTAAATTGTGCTGCTATGAACATAGAGGTGCATATATCCTTTCTGATTGCTGTTTCTGTTTCTTTGGATATAATACTAGAAGTGTAATTACTGGGTCAAATTGGAGTTCCATTTTTAACTTTTTAAGGAAACTCCATATTGTTCTCCACAGTGGCTGCACCAGTCCGCATTCTCACCAGTAGTGCATTAGGGTTACTTTTTCTTCACATCCTTGCCAGCACTTGTCTTTTGTTGATGATAGCCATTCTGGCACGTGTGAGATGATATATTGTTGTTTTGATTTGCATCTCTCAGATGATTAGTGACTTTGAGCATGTTTTCAAATGTCTCTAGGCCTTCTGAATATCCTCTTTAGAAAAGTGTCTATTTTGATCCTTTGCCCATTTTTTGATTGGATTGTTAATCTTCCTTTTGTTAAGTTGTATGAGTTTCTGTAAATATTAGAGATTAAACCCTTATCTGAAATAGCATTGGCAAGTATATTCTCCTATGTAGTGGTCTTTCTTATTGTTTTGTTGATGGTTTCTTTTGCTGTGCAAAAGCTTTTTATTTTTTTTTTTAATATTTTTATTGAGGAATTATATGTGTACATATCTTACTATTTCCCCCCACCCCCCACCCACACATGCCCTCCCCCCCCAGAGTTTTGCGTCCATTGTTTATGCTTATATGCATGCATACAAGTCCTTCGTTTGATTTCATAACTCCCCCACCTTTCCCAAACTTTCCCCCTGTACTTTGAAAGTCTGTTTGATGCTTTACTGTCTCTGTATCTATCTTTTTGTTCACCACTTTATAATGTTCTTTACTATCCCTAAATGAGTGAGATCATGTGGTATTTTTCTTTCATTGACTGGCTTATTTCACTTAGCATAATGTTCTCCAATTCCATCCAGGTTGCTGCAAATGATGAGAATTCCTTCTTTTTTATGGCAGCATAGTATTCCATTGTGTAGATGTACCACAGTTTTCCGATCCAGTCATCTGCTGATGGGCACCTAGGCTGTTTCCAAATCTTAGCTATTGTAAATTGTGCTGCTATGAACATAGTGGTGCATATATCCTTTCTGATTGGTGTTTCTAGTTTCTTCGGATATATTCCCAGGAGTGGGATTACTGGGTCAAATGGGAGTTCCATTTTCAGTTTTTTGAGGAAACTCCATACTGTTCTCCACAGTGGCTGCACCAGTCTGCATTCCCACCAGCAGTGCACGAGGGTTCCTTTTTCTCCGCATCCTCGCCAACACTTGTCGTTTGTTGATTTGTTGATGATAGCCATTCTGACAGGTGTGAGATGGTACCTCATTGTTGTTTTGATTTGCATCTCTCGGATAATAAGTGACTTTGAACATGTTTACATGTGTCTCTTGGCCTTCCTTCTGTCTTCTTTTGAAAATATTCTGTTTAGGTCTGTTGCCCATTTTTTTATTGGATCATTTATCTTCCTCTTATTAAGTTGCATAAGCTGCCTGTAGATGTTGGAGATTAAACCTTTATCAGTGATAGCATTTGCAAATATGTTTTCCCATGCGGTGGGCTTTCTTGTTGTTTTGTTGATGGTTTCTTTTGCTGTAAAAAAGCTTTTTATTTTGATGTAGTCCCATTTGTTAATTTTCTCTTTAGCTTCCATTGCCCTAGGGGCAGTGTCAGTGAAGAAGTTCTTGTGGCATATGTCTGAGATTTTGTTGCCTGTGGATTCCTCTAGTATTTTTATGGTTTCCCGTCTTATGTTTAAGTCCTGTATCCATTTTGAGTTTATTTTTGTGTATGGTGTGAGTTGGTGATCTAGTTTCATTTTTTTGCATGTATCTGTCCAGTTTTCCCAACACCATTTATTGAAGAGACTGTCTTGACTCCATTGTATGTTCATGCCTCCTTTGTCAAATATTAATTGAGCATAGTGGTTTGGGTCGATATCTGGGTTCTCTATTCTGTTCCATTGATCAATATGTCTGTTCTTGTGCCAGTACCAGGCTGTTTTGAGAACAGTGGCTTTGTAATACAGCTTGAAATCTGGTATTGAGATCCCACCTACTTTATTCTTCTTTCTGAGGATTGCTGAGGCTAGTCGGGGTCTTTTTTTATTCCAGATGAATTTTTGGAGAGTTCTTTCTAGGTCTGTGAAATATGCTGTTGGTATTTTGATGGGGAGTGCATTGAATCTGTAGATTGCTTTGGGTAGTATGGACATTTTAATGATGTTGATTCTACCAATCCAGGAACATGGTATGTTCTTCCATCTGTTTACGTCTTCCTCTATCTCTGTTTTCAGTGTCCTGTAGTTTTCTGCGTATAGGTCTTTTACCTCCTTAGTTAAGTTTATTCCTAGGTATCTTAATTTTTTTGGTGCGATGGTAAATGGGATTGCTTTTTTAGTCTCTCTTTTGTAAGTTCATTATTGGTGTATAGAAAAGCCATAGATTTCTTGGCGTTAATTTTGTATCCCGCTACATTGCCGAATTCATTTATTAAGTCTATTAGTTTTTTGATGGAATCTTTTGGGTTTTTTATGTACAATATCATGTCATCTGCAAATAAGGACAGCTTCACTTCTTCTTTTCCAATTTGGATGCCTCTTATTTCTTCTTCTTGCCTAATTGCGATAGCTAATACTTCCAGTACTATGTCAAACAGGAGTGGTGAGAGTGGGCATCCCTGTCTTGTTCCTGTTCTTAGGGGAAATGGTTTTAGTTTTTGCCCATTGAGTATGATGTTTGCTGTGGGTTTATCATAAATAGCTTTTATTATGTTGAGGTATGAGCCTTCTATTCCCACCTTGTTGAGAGTTTTTATCAAGAAAGGGTGTTGGATTTTGTCAAATGCTTTTTCTGCATCTATTGATATGACTATGTGATTTTTATCTCTCAATTTGTTTATGTGATGTATCACGTTTATTGATTTGTGGATATTGTACCATCCTTGCATTCCTGGAATAAATCCTACTTGGTCATGGTGTATGATCTTTCTGATGTACTGCTGGAGCCGATTTGCTAGAATTTTGTTGAGGATTTTGGCATCAATGTTCATGAGGGATATTGGCCTGTAATTCTCTTTCATTGAGTTGTCTTTATCTCGTTTTGGTATTAGGGTGATGCTGGCTTCATAGAAGGAGCCTGGAAGTGTTCCTTCCTCTTGAATTTTTTGGAATAGTCTGAGGAGGATAGGTTTTAGTTCTTCCTTGAAAGTTTGATAAAACTCTCCTGTGAAGCCATCTGGCCCCGGGCTTTTGTTTGCCGGAAGCTTTTTGATGACTGCTTCAATTTCTTCCATAGTTACTGGCATATTGAGCTGTTTAGAATCTTCCTGATTGAGTTTTGGAAGGTTGTATTTTTCTAGGAATATGTCGATTTCCTCTAGGTTGTACAGTTTGTTGGAATAGAGTTGTTCGTAGTATTTTGTAACAATCCTTTGTATCTCAGCGGGATCTGTTGTTATTTCACCTCCTTCATTTCTGATTTTGTTTATTTGGGTCCTCTCTCTTTGCTTCTTGGTGAGCCTGTCTAGAGGTCCATCAATCTTGTTTATCCTTTCAAAGAACCAGCTCTTGGTTTTGTTGATCTTTTGTATTGTTTCTTTGGTCTCTATGTCGTTTATCTCCGCTCTGATCTTTATTATTTCTTTCCTTCTGCTTACACTGGGCTTATCTTGTTGCTCTCTCTCCAACTCTTTGAGTTGTTGGGTTAGGTAACTTATTACCATTGTTTCTTGTTTTTTGAAGTAGGCTTGTAGAGCTATGAACTTCCCTCTCAGGACTGCTTTCATTGTGTCCCATAGATTTTGGATTGTTGTGTTTTCATTGTCGTTTGTTGCCATGATGTTTTTTATTTCTTCCTTGATGTCTTTGGTAACCCAGTCATGGTTTAATAACATGCTGTTTAGTCTCCAAGTGTTTGATTTCTTTGGGTTGTTTTTATTGTAGTTGATTTCCAGTTTTATGCCACTGTGATCTGAGAAGATACTTGATATGATTTCTATCTTCTTGAATTTGTAGAGACTTTGCCTATGTCCTAACATATGGTCTATCTTTGAAAATGACCCATGTGCACTTGAGAAGAATGTATATTCTGTGGCTTTGGGGTGAAATGTTCTGAAGATGTCGATTAATTCCATCTGTTCTAGTGAGTCATTTAGGATTGATGTTTCTTTGCTGATTTTTTGTTTAGAGGATTTGTCCAATGGTGATAGTGGGGTATTGAAGTCTCCTACTATGATTGTATTACTGTCAATCTCTCCTTTGATATCTTCCAGGAGTTTTTTAATGTATCTTGGTGCTCCTGTATTGGGTGCATATATGTTTACCAGAGTTATTTCTTCTTGTTGGATTTCTCCCTTTAGTATTATGAAGTGGCCTTCATTATCTCTTGTTATGTCCTTCACTTTGAGATCTAATTTGTCAGATATAAGTATTGCAACCCCAGCTTTTTTTTTCATTTCCATTTGCCTGGAAAACCTTTTTCCATCCCTTTACTCTCAGTCTGTATGCATCCTTTTTTTTGAGCTGGGTTTCCTGTAGACAGCAGATATCTGGGTTTTGTTTTCTTATCCAGTCTGTTACCCTGTGTCTTTTGATTGGGGCATTCAATCCATTTACATTTAAAGTTATTATTGATAGGTACTTATTTGACGCCATTTTTATTCTATACCCCTGTGTACCTTCTTTGCTTCCTATTTCTTTCTTTTTTTTTTTTTTTTTTTTTTTTTACAGCAGACCCTTTAGCATTTCTTTCATTGCTGGTTTGGTGGTGATAAACTCCCTTAGTCCTTTTTTGTCTGTGAAGCTCCTGATTTCACCTTCAATTTTGATTGATAGCCTTGCTGGGTACAGTATTCTTGGATTTAGACCCTTCCTTTGCATGACTTGGTATATTTCATTCCATTCCCTTCTGGCCTGATGAGTTTCTGTTGAGAAATCAGTTGCTAGTCTGATGGGGGTTCCTTTGTATGTAACTGTCTGTCTCTCTCTGGCCGCTTGTAAGATTCTTACTTTGTCGTTGGTGTTTGCCAACTTAACTATAATGTGCCTTGGCGTCGGTCTTTTGGGGTTCATTTTGCTTGGAACTCTGTGAGCTTCTTGGATTTGTGTGGGTTTTTTCTTCCCTATATCAGGGAAGTTTTCTGTTATTATTTCTTCAAACAGGTTTTCTATTCCTTGCTCAGTTTCCTTTCCTTCTGGCACCCCTATTATCCTGATGTTGTTTTGTTTTGTATTGTCCCGAAGTTCCCTTACGCTCTCCTCAATCTTTCTAATTTTTGTTTCTAGAAGCTGTTGTAATTGGGTATTTTTTTCCATCTTGTCTTCTAGCTCACTTATGCGGTCCTCTGCTTCATCTAGTCTACTCTTGATGCTTTCTATTGAGTTCTTTACAGCAGCGATGTCATTTTTCATTTCTTCTTGGTTCTTCTTCATTTCTTCTTGGTTCTTACTCATATTGTCGAATTTGTCTTCCATCCTTTTCAGCCACTTTATGACCATTTCTCTGAATTCTTTCTCTGATAGGTTGTTTGCCTCTAAATCGTTTACTTCCTTTTCTGGTGATGCCTGCTTCTCTTTCCTGGGGGGGCTGTTTCTTTGTCTCCTCATGGTCTCTCTTCTCCGGATGTCTGGTTATATAGATTTCTCTCTCTGGCGTTGATTTAAAGGTATAAAATACAACACAACCAGGCACAACAGACAAGGCACTGAACAGAATTGTATTCACGATATTAATAACCTCCAATAAAGGTAACCACCAGAGAAAGACAAATTAGGGAATAGGAGTGGAAGAGGGAGAGTAAAAAGAAAGAACAACAACGAAAAAAAAAACAAAACAAAGAGTGTGAATCTGAACTTGGGAAAAGAGCAGAAAGAAAGAAAAGAAAAAGAAATAACAGAAAAGAAAAGAAAAAAAAAAGTAAGAGAGACAAGAATGATACTAAGAGAGAAAAGGGGAACAAACTATATATATGGGGAGTAAACTCCACTAGAACAACCACTATTCCCAGCAAATTCCAGCAACACGAGCCTGGAGATTAATACAAACTGCAACACCAGCTAATATCAAGTGAGGCAAGGGAAAACAAAAGTAAAAAACAAACAAAAACAAAGCAAACAAAAGAACCAACCAAACCAACAAAAAGAATAATCAAAACAATCTCATAAAAAAGCATAAAAATTCAATCTAATCAACATTCAAGCAAACAACAACAAAAGGCCCGAGAGAAAAATAATTTTTTTAAGGTAGCATAGAGAGAGGTTTGTATGGATTTGGAGCAGGGGGTTGGGAATTAGATATATAAGTAGGGTGAACTTTTAGCAGGGAGTAAACTGAAAAAGTAGGGAAAATCTAAAGCCAGAAAGGGTTAAGATAAACTGGGGACCAAAATGGGAAAGGTTAGGAGGAGAGTGATGGCATAATGTTAGCTTTGAGATAGGGTAAAGCGATTGTAAGGGAAAGATGCAAATCGAATGTAGGACACTAATCCAAAAAAAAAAAAAAAAAAAAAAAAAGAAAGAGAAAATCAAATGACATTAAAAAAAAAAAAGTAAAATAATAGTAATAATAGTGCTGGTTGAAAATAAAAATGTAATAATTAAAAAGGTGAAAATCGAGTGAGGAAAAAGAAAAAAAATTAGTTTCTTAAGTAAAAGATGCAAAAAATGAAAATAAAAAAATATGAGAATAAAAAATTTTAAAAATTGAAAAAAGAATTGAAAATTAAAAAATAGGAAGACTAAAATGTGCAGTAGCGGCTGTCATTCACTTCCTCTATTATTCTGTTTGGTACGCCTTTTTCCCAGTCTGGGCGGTATTTCAGTTCAGCTTCATTCCAGGGCTCCTCAGTGTTGGAAGCCAGTCCTGCTTTTTAAGCCAGCCGTGTCTTAATTTCTCGTATTTATTTTTGATTACACCAGAGACAATTAGCGTTTCAGCCCCTGGGTGGCAGTGTTTCTGAATTGACTTCCGGGCCTCTCTAGCTCTTTTTTCTTTTTTTTTTCCCCCTCTATGGCACTCATTACCGGTTTGTGGAGGTATGCGCCTCAGAGCTGCCTCTCTGATGGTCACAAGCAGCTCTGGTCCCCAGGTTCCGAAAAAACATCTTCCCCCTGCAGTCTTTCAGGGTTTCCACCTGGGTTTTTCTATGTGTTGGGCTTAGCAATCAGAGTCGGAAAGAGCCCAGGCGTGCGGACTGTGGGTCTGTGCCCCAGACTAAGGAGCCTGCACTCCTTTGAAAATTCTTAGTCTGACCCTCCTCGTCAGATTAAAATGAGTTGCTTTCAAGAGGTCACTTCTGTTAGCAGCTCAGAAGACCCCCCTCCTCATTCACGGATCACGGCAGTTCCAACTGCCGCCGATTTTTCTAGGCAGAGACCTCCCGGCTCCTGCAGGTCCTGCGGCTGCCGAGCTTCCCTCACCCAGCGCTTCCCTCACCCACCGCGGGGATTAGAAACCGCAGCTTATTTCAGACAAAATCTGACCTTTCCGTGGTGCAGTGAAGAGTTTCTTTGAATCCGAATGTTTGCGCTGATAGGGGACCGGTGGTCTGGTGCTCCCAGCAGTTCAGTGTTTGCAGTTGTCGCGGAAAGTCAGGTTTCCACTAAAATCCTCCTTTCCTTGCAAGATGGCGAGGCGCCCGGCGAGCCCGCAGCTCCGGAGGGGACCCAGCCCCTGTGGGTGCTGCGCGGTCAGAGGAACACTGCCCAGCACTCCCCCGCCTTCTCCTGGAGTTTAGCTGTCCCTTGGCTTGCCCACATACACTCCCTCTGCGAGCCTCTGCTGCTCCGACTCTCCGCCCCAGGAACAGACTCCAAACCCGACTCTATTCTGTCGCCATTTTCTCTCCTTCAAAAGCTTTTTATTTTGATGTAGTCCCATTTGTTTATTTTATCCTTAGTCTCCATTGCCCTAGGAGCTGTGTCTGTAAAGATATTACTACAACATATGTCTGCTATTTTGCTGCCTATGGATTCTTGTAGGATTTTTATGGTTTCCTGTCTTACATTTAAGTACTTTAGCCATTTTGAGTTTGTTTTTGTGTATGGTGTACGTTGGTTACCTAGTTTCATTTATTTTTTCATGCATCTGACTAAATTTCCCAGGACCATTTATTAAAGAGACTGTCTTAAATCCGTTATATGCTCTTGCCTCCTTTGTCAAATACTAATTGAGCATAATGGCTTGGGTCGATTTCTGGGTTCTCTGTTCTGTTCCATTGGTCTATAGGTCTGTTCTTGTGCCAGTTCCAGGCAGTTTTGAGAACAGTGGCTTGGTAATATCGCTTGAAGTCTGGTATTGTGATCTCTCCAACTTTGTTCTTCTTTCTCAGGATTGCTTTGGCTATTTGGGCTCTTTTTTTTTTTTCAGATGAATTTTTGGAGTGTTTGTTCTAGGTCTGTGAAATATGCCATTGGTATTTTAATGGGGATTGCATTGAATCTGTAGATTGCTTTAGGTAATATGGACATTTTAATGATGTTGACTCTACCAATCCATGAACATGGTATGTTCTTCTATCTGTTTATGTCTTCCTCTATCTGTTTTTTCAGTGTCCTGTAGTTTTTCACTTATAGGTCTTTTATCTCCTTAGTTAAGTTTATTCCTAGGTATCTTAATTTTTTTTTTGGAGCGATGGTAAATGGGATTGCATTTTTTCATTTCTCTTCCTGTGAGTTCCCTATTTGTGTATAAAAAGGCCATAGATTTCTGGGTGTTAATTTTGTATCCTGCTACATTGCCAAATTCATTTATTAGGTCTAGTAGTGTTTTGATGGTGTCTTTGAGGTTTTATATGTATAATATCATATCATCTGCGAATAAGGACAGTTTTACTTCTTTTCCAATGTGGATGCCTTTTATTTCTTCTTCTTGTCTGATCACTATGGCTAGCACTTCCAGGACTATATCAAACAGTAGTGGTGAAAGTGGGCATCACTGTCTTCTTCCTGTTCTTAGGGAAAATGAGTTTAGTTTTTGGCCATTAAGTTTGATGTTGGCTGTAAGTTTGTCATATAAGGTTCTTATTATTTTGAGGTATGATCCCTCTATTCCCACTTTGCTGAGTTTTTATCAAGAAAGGGTGTTGGATTTTGTCAAATGCTTTTTCTGCATAAATTGATAAGACTATTTATTTCTCAGTTTGTTTATGTGATGTATCACATTTATTGATTTACAGATACTTTATCATCCTTGATTCCATGGAATAAATCCCACTTCGTCATGGTATATGATCTTTCTAATATAATGCTGAATCAGATTTGCTAGAATTTTGTGAGGATTTTAGCATCTATGTTTATCAAGGACATTTGCCTGTAGTTCTCTTTTTTTGTGGTGTCTTTATCTGTTTGGGGGATTAGGGTAATGCTGGCTTCATAGAAAGAGCTTGGAAGTGTGCCTTCCTCTTGAATTTTTTGGAATAGTCTGAGGAGGTTAGGTTTTAGTACTTTGAATGCTTGGTAGAACGCCCCTGTAAAGCCGTCTGGACCAGGGCTTTTGTTTGCTGGAAGAATTTTTATCACTGCTTCAATTTCTTCAGTAGTTATTGGCCTATTCATGTTTTTTTTTATTCTTTTTGATTGAGTTTTGGGAGCTTGTATTTTTCTAAGAATATGTGCATTCCATCTAGGTTTTCCATTTTGTTGTAATAGAGTTGTTCATTGTACTTGTTCATAATCCTTTGTATGTCTGTGGGATCTATTGTTAGTTCACCTCTTTCATTTCTGATTTTATTTATAAGGGTCCTCTGTCTTTGCTTCTTGGTGAGCCTGGCTAGAGTTTCATCAATCTTGTTTATCCTTTCAAAGAACCAGCTCTTGGTTTTCTTGATCTTTTGTATTGTTTTTTTGTTTGTTTGTTTGTTTTTTCTCTCTCTATGTCGTTTATCTCTGCTCTGATATGTATTATTTCCTTCTTTTTGTTTTTGATTAGCTTTTCCTTTGCTCTCTTTCTAACTCTTTGAGTCATAGGTTTAGATAATTTATTACCATTTTTTCTTCATTTTTGAGATAGGCCTGTAGAGCTATGAACTTCTCTCTCAAGACTGCTTTCGCTGTGTCTCATAGATTTTGAATTGTTGTGTTTTCATAGACATTTGTTGCCATGATGCTTTTTATTTCTTCTTTGATCTCTTTGGTAACCCAATCTTTGTTTAATAGCATGCTATTTAGCCTCCAGGTATTTTCTTTTTTTGATTGTTTTTATTGCAGTTGATTTCTAGAGTTATGTCATTGTGATCTCAGAAGATGCTTGATATGATTTCTATCTTCTTGAATTTGAAGAGACTTTGCCTTTGTCCCAATTTGTGGTCTATCTTTGAAAATGATCCATGTGCACTTGAGAAGAATGTATATTCTGTGGCTTTTGGATGAAATGTTCTGTAGATGTCAATTAATTCCATCTGATCTAGTGATTCATTTAGCATTGATGTTTCTTTGCTGATTTTTTTGTTTAGAGGATTTGTGCAGTGTTGTTAGTGGGGTATTAAAGTCCCCTTTTATGACTGTGTTGCTGTCAATCTCTCCCTTGGTATCTTCCAGATTTTTTTTTTTAATGTATTTGGGTGCTCCTGTATTGGGTGCATATATGTTTACCAGAGTTATTTCTTCTTGTTGGATTACTCCCTTTAGTATTATGAAGTGGCCTTCCTTATCTCTTGTTATGGCCTTCACTTTGAGGTTTTGTTTGTCAGATAAAAGTATTGCTACCCCAGATTTTTTTTTTTTCACTTCCATCTGCCTGAAATACCTTTTTCTATCCCTTCACCATCAGTCTGTGTGAGTCCTTTTTTCTGAGGTGGGTTTCCTGTAGACAGCAGATATATGGGTCATGTTTTCTTATTGACTCACCTACCCTATCTTTTGATTGGGGTGTTTAATGCCTTTACATTTAAAGGTATTATCGATAGTTACTTTTTTGTCACAATTTTTATTCTTTATGCCTGTATTCTTTCTTCCCTTCCAATTTCTTCTTTTTACAGCAGACCATTTAGCATTTCTTGCATTGCTGGTTTTTGGTGGTAATAAACTCCATTAGTCCTTTTTTGTCTGTGAAGCTCCAGATTTCACCCTCAACTGTGATTGATATCCTTTCTGGGTACAGTATTCTTGGATTCAGACCCTTCCTTTGCATGACTTTGTATATTTCATTCCAATCCCTTCTGACCTGATGTGTTTCTGTTGAAAAATCTGTTGATAGTCTAATCAGAGATTCTTTGTGTCTCTCTCTGGCAGCCTTTAAGATTCTTACTTTGTCGTTGGTGTTTGCTAATTTAATTATAATGTCTCTTGGTGTCGGTCTTTTGGGGTTCATCTTATTTGAGACTCTGAGAAACTTAAACTTGTGTGAGTTTTTTCTTACCAATATCAGGGAACTTTTCTGTCATTATTTCTTCAAACATGTTTTCTATTCCTTGCTCAGTTTCCTCTCCTTCTTGAACCCCTATTATGTGGATGTTGTTTCATTTTGTGTTGTCCCAAAGTTCCCTTACTCTCCTCCTGTTTTTAAAGTATTGTTTCTAGATACTGCTCTGCTTATGTATTTTTTCCTATCTTATCTTCTATCTCACTGATGCTGTCTTTTACATATTCTAATCTACTGTTGATCATTTCTCTTTAGTTCTTTATTGCAGTGATGTCATTTTTTAAATATATTTTTATCGATTTTTTTACAGAGAGGAAGGGAGAGGGATAGAAAGTTAGAAACATCCAAGAGAGAGAAACATCAATTAGCTGCCTCCTGCACACCCCTTACAGGGGATGTGCCTGCAACCAAGGTACATGCCCTTGACTGGTACTGAACCTGGGATCCTTTACTCTGCAGACCAATGCTCTATCCACTGAGCCAAACCAGTTAAGGCACAGTGATGTCATTTTTCATTTCATCTTGGTTCTTCTTCATTTACTCTTGGTTCTTACACATATTGATGAATTTATCTTCCATCCTTTTCAGTGACATTATGACCATTTCTCTGAATTCTTTCTCTGACATATTGCTTACTTCCAGTTCGTTTACTTCATTTCTGGGGATTCCTCCTTTTCTTACATATTTGGGCTGTTTCTTTGTCTCCCATGATCCCTTCTCTCAGGGTTTATGGTTATGTAGCTCTCTCTCTCCTACCTTGACTTAATGGCACAAAATACAACACGACAAGACACAAACACAGGGCACCAGACACCAATGTATTCACGGTACTAATTCCCCCAAATAAAGGTGGCCACCAGAGAAAAGAGTATTAAGGAATAGAAAAGAGTGAAAAAATGATATTGAGAGAATGAAAAACTGTAAGAGAGAAAAGAAAGAGTAGAAAAAAGAATGGGAAAATATATGAATATGGGGAGAAAACTCAAATAAAACAACAACTAATCAAAAAAATGCAAAGAACAAACACCCAGAGATTAATGCAAACTACAAACAAAAACAAATCCAAAAAATGCAAACAACAAACCTTCAAACAACCAAATCCCAGATGAATCTGAGGAGGCAGAGCTTATTTCCAGAAGTGAAGGTCAAGGAATTGAATCAATGGGGAAATAACCACAATTCAGTATATAGGAGGTAGAAAGAGAATGAGTGTATAAGCAGAAAAGTAAAAAACAATATATATATATATATATATATATATATATATATATATATATATATATGAAAAAAATATATATATATATATAAAAGAAAAAAATATATAAATTTCCTGCTTCTTTAATCTATCTATGTATTCATTTACTATTGGAAAAGGAGAGTAGATAGGCCTGAGTTGGTGTTTGGATTTAGTTAAGCTGTTAGTAGATGAAGAGAACAAGGTAGGAGAGGAAAAACAGACACAAAAACAAAGGAATAAACAACAACAAATTAACTAGCTAACTAGCTAACCAAAAATTGAACAACCACAAGACACAAAGAAATAAAAAGAAAAAAAAAATTTGGATAGTGAAGAAAGAGAAGACAGAAATATGTATGGGCTTGGATCAGGGGTGAGGAAATTATATATATGAGTAAGATCAGTTTTTAACAGGGAGTAAAAAGATAGGATAGAGAAAAACTAAAGCAGGAACAGGGTAAGAGAAACAGGACAAAAGCAGGAAAAGTGAGGAAGAGAGTGTTAGGCATAAAGGAAAAATTGAGATAAAGTAAAATAGTGCTAAAGGGAAAATAAGAATAGAATGTAGAACACAAATAACAAAATAAAATTAAAGAAAATATAAAATAAAAAAAAACTTTAAAAAGGGTAAAATAATAGTGTTTATAATAATAGTTAAAAATAAAAATATAATAATAAACAGGGTAAAATCAAGCGAGAGAAAAAAATTGAGTTTCTTAAATAAAAGATAAAAAATAAAAATGTGAGGTAGTGAAGGTCTTCACTTCCTCTACTGCTCTGCTTGGCACATCTGTTTCTTTTAAGATAGTCGGCATAGTATTGAAGTTCCTTGTGATCCACTGCTCCTCTCTGTCATAAGCCACAACCCTGTTTTCAAGCAGGCAGGATCTCTCTGCTCTCTTTGGTTATCAGCATGTCTTTAGTTGTATTTAACCACAAGAGTCAATTTCTGATACAGCCCCTGGGTGGCAGTGTTTCTGTCTTAATATCCGGGGCTAAAAGGCCCCTCTATCCAGTGTTTAGATTGTTCTTTCCCTGTCGTACTTAATACTTGGTTAGAGGGATGGACTGTCCCAGAGTTGGTTTCCTGCTCATCTGTCCCAATTTTGTTCCTCAGCTTCCACAAAAACAACTTTCTCCTGCAGTCTCAGTGAGTGTTTTTAATTGGATGATCCTATGTACTGGACTTAGCCAGCAAAAGCAAGAATTTAAAAAGAAAAAAGAAAGCCCGAGGAGGTGCACAGACTTGCATCTTTTTCCCCTGGCACTGTGTGCAACTTTTCTCCTTGGCTCTGCGCACATTTCTGTGCGCCTCTCTGTGAGCGACTCTGTGTGCATCTTTTCCCCCTGGCACTGCGCAGCTGGTATAGAACTTCAGGATGCCTTTCTGGGCCCAGTCCAGCTGTGGGTTAATATCTAGAGTCCCCTTCTGCCAGCAGCCCTGTGGACCCCCTTCCACATTCGAGGGCTACACTGACCTCAATGGCCATGGATTTTGTGGGGCACTGTCTGCCTCTGAGACTCTAGTCCCTGCTGCACGTGTTTCTCCCTCCAGCCTGGATCCCAGATCTCACCTTTCTCTAGGCAATATCTGACCTTTCTGTCCATGGATTTCCTCACCAGCTGTGTTTAATTTGCCACTTCTGGGTGGGTACCATTTGATTCATCTGTTCCTTCTATCTGCTCTGTGAGAATGTGCAGGGCCCATCCACATTTTCTGCACCTCTTTGTCTCCTCCTGAACAGACCTCTCAGGTGCCTGCTGTTGGGGAGGCTGGAGTTCTGGCATTCGTGGGTTTGCAGCTGAGGCAGCTGGTCTCTGGGCATTGTGGTTTAAGGTCCTGGGAGGTATCCGAGGTCTCCCCAGTTGAAGGTAAGACTGGACTTCTGATCACAGCTGGTCTCCTTATCACAGCTGGTATCCCCTTCAAGATGGTGCAGTCTCTGTGGCAGAGCCAGCCTCTCTGGGAGAGATTTCAGCAGTAGTAGAGGCTGCCCGGCCAGGCAATCCCAGTCTGCCAATCCCCTACAGTCCCTTGGAATATAGCTGTCTCTCACTCACAAATACAGACACTCCAAGCACATCCACACACTTTACTTTTGTTCTCTCACTTACACACTATCTTGCAGCCTGCTGTCCTGTTGGCAGCCATCTTGGATCTCCTGATATCAACTTTTATTCTTTTTTTTTTATATTTTTATTGAGGTATTATATGTGTACATATCTTACTATTACCCCCCCACCCCACACCCACACATGCCCTCCCCCCCCAGAGTTTTGCATCCATTGTTTATGCTTATATGCATGCATACAAGTCCTTCGTTTGATTTCATAACTCCCCCACCTTTCCCAAACTTTCCCCCTGTACTTTGAGAGTCTGTTTGATGCTTTACTGTCTCTGTATCTATCTTTTTGTTCACCACTTTATAATGTTCTTTACTATCCCTAAATGAGTGAGATCATGTGGTATTTTTCTTTCATTGACTGGCTTATTTCACTTAGCATAATGTTCTCCAATTCCATCCAGGTTGCTGCAAATGATGAGAATTCCTTCTTTTTTATGGCAGCATAGTATTCCATTGTGTAGATGTACCACAGTTTTCCGATCCAGTCATCTGCTGATGGGCACCTAGGCTGTTTCCAAATCTTAGCTATTGTAAATTGTGCTGCTATGAACATAGTGGTGCATATATCCTTTCTGATTGGTGTTTCTAGTTTCTTCGGATATATTCCCAGGAGTGGGATTACTGGGTCAAATGGGAGTTCCATTTTCAGTTTTTTGAGGAAACTCCATACTGTTCTCCACAGTGGCTGCACCAGTCTGCATTCCCACCAGCAGTGCACGAGGGTTCCTTTTTCTCCGCATCCTCGCCAACACTTGTCGTTTGTTGATTTGTTGATGATAGCCATTCTGACAGGTGTGAGATGGTACCTCATTGTTGTTTTGATTTGCATCTCTCGGATAATAAGTGACTTTGAACATGTTTTCATGTGTCTCTTGACCTTCCTTCTGTCTTCTTTTGAAAATATTCTGTTTAGGTCTGTTGCCCATTTTTTTATTGGATCATTTATCTTCCTCTTATTGAGTTGCATAACCTGCCTGTAGATGTTGGAGATTAAACCTTTATCAGTGATAGCATTTGCAAATATGTTTTCCCATGCAGTGGGCTTTCTTGTTGTTTTGTTGATGGTTTCTTTTGCTGTAAAAAAGCTTTTTATTTTGATGTAGTCCCATTTGTTAATTTTCTCTTTAGCTTCCATTGCCCTAGGGGCAGTGTCAGTGAAGAAGTTCTTGTGGCATATGTCTGAGATTTTGTTGCCTGTGGATTCCTCTAGTATTTTTATGGTTTCCCGTCTTATGTTTAAGTCCTGTATCCATTTTGAGTTTATTTTTGTGTATGGTGTAAGTTGGTGATCTAGTTTCATTTTTTTGCATGTATCTGTCCAGTTTTCCCAACACCATTTATTGAAGAGACTGTCTTGACTCCATTGTATGTTCATGCCTCCTTTGTCAAATATTAATTGAGCATAGTGGTTTGGGTCGATATCTGGGTTCTCTATTCTGTTCCATTGATCAATATGTCTGTTCTTGTGCCAGTACCAGGCTGTTTTGAGAACAGTGGCTTTGTAATACAGCTTGAAATCTGGTATTGAGATCCCACCTACTTTATTCTTCTTTCTGAGGATTGCTGAGGCTAGTCGGGGTCTTTTTTTAATCCAGATGAATTTTTGGAGAGTTCTTTCTAGGTCTGTGAAATATGCTGTTGGTATTTTGATGGGGAGTACATTGAATCTGTAGATTGCTTTGGGTAGTATGGACATTTTAATGATGTTTATTCTACCAATCCAGGAACATGGTATGTTCTTCCATCTGTTTACGTCTTCCCCTATCTCTTTTTTCAGTGTCCTGTAGTTTTCTGCGTATAGTTCTTTTACCTCCTTAGTTAAGTTTATTCCTAGGTATCTTAATTTTTTTGGTGCGATGGTAAATGGGATTGCTTTTTTAGTCTCTCTTTCTGTAAGTTCATTATTGGTGTATAGAAAAGCCATAGATTTCTTGGCGTTAATTTTGTATCCCGCTACATTGCCGAATTCATTTATTAAGTCTATTAGTTTTTTGATGGAATCTTTTGGGTTTTTTATGTACAATATCATGTCATCTGCAAATAAGGACAGCTTCACTTCTTCTTTTCCAATTTGGATGCCTCTTATTTCGTCTTCTTGCCTAATTGCGATAGCTAATATTTCCAGTACTATGTTAAACAGGAGTGGTGAGAGTGGGCATCCCTGTCTTATTCCTGTTCTTAGGGGAAATGGTTTTAGTTTTTGCCCATTGAGTATGATGTTTGCTGTGGGTTTATCATAAATAGCTTTTATTATGTTGAGGTATGATCCTTCTATTCCCACCTTGTTGAGAGTTTTTATCAAGAAAGGGTGTTGGATTTTGTCAAATGCTTTTTCTGCATCTATTGATATGACTATGTGATTTTTATCTCTCAATTTGTTTATGTGATGTATCACGTTTATTGATTTGCGGATATTGTACCATCCTTGCATTCCTGGAATAAATCCTACTTGGTCATGGTGTATGATCTTTCTGATGTACTGCTGGAGCCGATTTGCTAGAATTTTGTTGAGGATTTTGGCATCAATGTTCATGAGGGATATTGGCCTGTAATTCTCTTTCATTGAGTTGTCTTTATCTCGTTTTGGTATTAGGGTGATGCTGGCTTCATAGAAGGAGCCTGGAAGTGTTCCTTCCTCTTGAATTTTTTGGAATAGTCTGAGGAGGATAGGTTTTAGTTCTTCCTTGAAAGTTTGATAAAACTCTCCTGTGAAGCCATCTGGCCCCGGGCTTTTGTTTGCCGGAAGCTTTTTGATGACTGCTTCAATTTCTTCCATAGTTACTGGCATGTTGAGCTGTTTAGAATCTTCCTGATTGAGTTTTGGAAGGTTGTATTTTTCTAGGAATATGTCGATTTCCTCTAGGTTGTCCAGTTTGTTGGAATAGAGTTGTTCGTAGTATTTTGTAACAATCCTTTGTATTTCGTCGGGG
The DNA here is from genome assembly GCF_027574615.1 of Eptesicus fuscus. Taxonomy (NCBI): domain Eukaryota; kingdom Metazoa; phylum Chordata; class Mammalia; order Chiroptera; family Vespertilionidae; genus Eptesicus; species Eptesicus fuscus. Next base: position 58,828,913 of record NC_072473.1, on the reverse strand, counting down.
TCTGTTGTTATTTCACCTCTTTCATTTCTGATTTTGTTTATTTGGGTCCTCTCTCTTTGCTTCTTGGTGAGCCTGGCTAGAGGTCCATCAATCTTGTTTGTCCTTTCAAAGAACCAGCTCTTGGTTTTGTTGATCTTTTGTATTGGTTCTTTGGTCTCTATGTCGTTCATCTCCGCTCTGATCTTTATTATTTCTTTCCTTCTGCTTACACTGGGCTTATCTTGTTGCTCTCTCTCTAACTCTTTGAGTTGTTGGGTTAGGTAATTTATTACCATTGTTTCTTGTTTTTTTGAAGTAGGCTTGTAGAGCTATGAACTTTCCTCTCAGGACTGCTTTCATTGTGTCCCATAGATTTTGGATTGTTGTGTTTTCATTGTCGTTTGTTGCCATGATGTTTTTTATTTCTTCCCTGATGTCTTTGGTAACCCAGTCATGGTTTAATAACATGCTGTTTAGTCTCCAAGTGTTTGATTTCTTTGGGTTGTTTTTATTGTAGTTGATTTCCAGTTTTATGCCACTGTGATCTGAGAAGATACTTGATATGATTTCTATCTTCTTGAATTTGGAGAGACTTTGCCTATGTCCTAACATATGGTCTATCTTTGAAAATGACCCATGTGCACTTGAGAAGAATGTATATTCTGTGGCTTTGGGGTGAAATGTTCTGAAGATGTCGATTAATTCCATCTGTTCTAGTGAGTCATTTAGGATTGATGTTTCTTTGCTGATTTTTTGTTTAGAGGATTTGTCCAATGGTGATAGTGGGGTATTGAAGTCTCCTACTATGATTGTATTACTGTCAATCTCTCCTTTGATATCTTCCAGGAGTTTTTTAATGTATCTTGGTGCTCCTGTATTGGGTGCATATATGTTTACCAGAGTTATTTCTTCTTGTTGGATTTCTCCCTTTAGTATTATGAAGTGGCCTTCATTATCTCTTGTTATGTCCTTCACTTTGAGATCTAATTTGTCAGATATAAGTATTGCAACCCCAGCTTTTTTTTCATTTCCATTTGCCTGGAAAAACTTTTTCCATCCCTTTACTCTCAGTCTGTATGCATCCTTTTTTTTGAGGTGGGTTTCCTGTAGACAGCAGATATCTGGGTTTTGTTTTCTTATCCAGTCTGTTACCCTGTGTCTTTTGATTGGGGCATTCAGTCCATTTACATTTAAAGTTATTATTGATAGGTACTTATTTGACGCCATTTTTATTCTATACCCCTGTGTTCCTTCTTTGCTTCCTATTTCTTTCTTTCCTTTTTTTTTTTTTTTTTTTTTTTACAGCAGACCCTTTAGCATTTCTTTCATTGCTGGTTTGGTGGTAATAAACTCCCTTAGTCCTTTTTTGTCTGTGAAGCTCCTGATTTCACCTTCAATTTTGATTGATAGCCTTGCTGGGTACAGTATTCTTGGATTTAGACCCTTCCTTTGCATGACTTGGTATATTTCATTCCATTCCCTTATGGCCTGATGAGTTTCTGTTGAGAAATCAGTTGCTAGTCTGATGGGGGTTCCTTTGTATGTAACTGTCTGTCTCTCTCTGGCCGCTTGTAAGATTCTTACTTTGTTGTTGGTGTTTGCCAACTTAACTATAATGTGCCTTGGCGTCGGTCTTTTGGGGTTCATTTTGCTTGGAACTCTGTGAGCTTCTTGGATTTGTGTGGGTTTTTTCTTCCCTATATCAGGGAAGTTTTCTGTTATTATTTCTTCAAACAGGTTTTCTATTCCTTGCTCAGTTTCCTTTCCTTCTGGCACCCCTATTATCCTGATGTTGTTTTGTTTTGTATTGTCCCGAAGTTCCCTTACGCTCTCCTCAATCTTTCTAATTTTTGTTTCTAGAAGCTGTTGTAATTGGGTATTTTTTTCCATCTTGTCTTCTAGCTCACTTATGCGGTCCTCTGCTTCATCTAGTCTACTCTTGATGCTTTCTATTGAGTTCTTTACAGCAGCGATGTCATTTTTCATTTCTTCTTGGTTCTTCTTCATTTCTTCTTGGTTCTTACTCATATTGTCGAATTTGTCTTCCATCCTTTTCAGCCACTTTATGACCATTTCTCTGAATTCTTTCTCTGATAGGTTGTTTGCCTCTAAATTGTTTACTTCCTTTTCTGGTGATGCCTGCTTCTCTTTCCTGTGGGGGCTGTTTCTTTGTCTCCTCATGGTCTCTCTTCTCCAGATGTCTGGTTATATAGATTTCTCTCTCTGGCGTTGATTTAAAGGTATAAAATACAACACAACCAGGCACAACAGACAAGGCACTGAACATAATTGTATTCACGATATTAATAACCTCCAATAAAGGTAACCACCAGAGAAAGACAAATTATGGAATAGGAGTGGAAGAGGGAGAGTAAAAAGAAAGAACAAGAAAAAAAAAAACAACAACAAAGAGTGTGAATCTGAACTTGGGAAAAGAGCAGAAAGAAAGAAAAGAAATAACAGAAAAGAAAAAGAAAAGAAAAAATAAGTAAGAGAGACAAGAATGATACTAAGAGAGAAAAGGGGAACAAACTATATATATGGGGAGTAAACTCCACTAGAACAACCACTATTCCCAGCAAATTCCAGCAACACGAGCCTGGAGATTAATACAAACTGCAACACCAACTAATATCAAGTGAGGCAAGGGAAAACAAAAGTAAAAAACAAACAAAAACAAAGCAAACAAAAGAACCAACCAAACCAACAAAAAGAATAATCAAAACAATCTCATAAAAAAGCATAAAAATTCAATCTAATCAACATTCAAGCAAACAACAACAAAAGGCCCAAGAGAAAAATAATTTTTTAAAGGTAGCGTAGAGAGAGGTTTGTATGGATTTGGAGCAGGGGGTTGGGAATTAGATATATAAGTAGGTTGAAGTTTTAGCAGGGAGTAAACTGAAAAAGTAGGGAAAATCTAAAGCCAGAAAGGGTTAAGATAAACTGGGGACCAAAAGGGGAAAGGTTAGGAGGAGAGTGATGGCATAATGTTAGCTTTGAGATAGGGTAAAGCGATTGTAAGGGAAAGATGCAAATCGAATGTAGGACACTAATCCAAAAATAAAAGAAAGAGAAAATCAAATGACATTAAAAAAAAAAAAAGTAAAATAATAGTAATAATAGTGCTGATTGAAAATAAAAATGCAATAATTAAAAAGGTGAAAATCAAGTGAGGAAAAAGAAAAAAATATTAGTTTCTTAAGTAAAGGATGCAAAAAATGAAAATAAAAAAATATGAGAATAAAAAATTTAAAAAATTGAAAAAAGAATTGAAAATTAAAAAATAGGAAGACTAAAATGTGCAGTAGCGGCTGTCATTCACTTCCTCTATTATTCTGTTTGGTACGCCTTTTTCCCAGTCTGGGCGGTATTTCAGTTCAGCTTCATTCCAGGGCTCCTCAGTGTTGGAAGCCACTCCTGCTTTTTAAGCCAGCCGTGTCTTAATTTCTCGTATTTATTTTTGATTACACCAGAGACAATTAGCGTTTCAGCCCCTGGGTGGCAGTGTTTCTGAATTGACTTCCGGGCCTCTCTAGCTCTTTTTTTTTTTTCCCCCCTCTATGGCACTCACTACCGGTTTGTGGAGGTGTGCGCCTCAGAGCTTGTGGAGGTTTGCGCCTCAGAGCTGCCTCTCTGATGGTCACACGCAGCTCTGGCCCCAGGTTCCGAAAAAACACCTTCCCCCTGCAGTCTTTCAGGGTTTCCACCTGGGTTTTTCTATGTATTGTGCTTAGCAATCAGAGTCGGAAAGAGCCCAAGTGTGCGGACCGTGGGTCTGTGCCCCAGACTAAGGAGCCTGCACTCCTTTGAAAATTCTTAGTCTGACCCTCCTCGTCAGATTAAAATGAGTTGCTTTCAAGAGGTCACTTCTGTTAGCAGCTCAGAAGACCCCCCTCCTCATTCACGGATCACGGCAGTTCCAACTGCCGCTGATTTTTCTAGGCACAGACCTCCTGGCTCCTGCAGGTCCTGCGGCTGCCGCACTTCCCTCACCCAGCGCTTCCCTCACCCACCGCGGGGATTAGAAACCGCAGCTTATTTCAGACAAAATCTGACCTTTCCGTGGTGCAGTGAAGAGTTTCTTTGAATCCAAATGTTTGCGCTGATAGGGGACCGGTGGTCTGGTGCTCCCAGCAGTTCAGTGTTTGCAGTTGTCGCGGAAAGTCAGGTTTCCACTAAAATCCTCCTTTCCTTGCAAGATGGCGAGGCGCCCGGCGAGCCCGCAGCTCCAGGAGGGGACCCAGCCCCTGTGGGTGCTGCGAGGTCAGAGGAACACTGCCCAGCACTCCCCCGCCTTCTCCTGGAGTTTAGCTGTCCCTTGGCTTGCCCACATACACTCCCTCTGCGAGCCTCTGCTGCTCCGACTCTCCGCCCCAGGAACAGACTCCAAACCCGACTCTATTCCGTCGCCATTTTTGCTCCTGAACTTTTATTCTTGAAGATTGACTGTCATGGTGAGTCATTTTCTTCTCTTGCTATTTTCAAAATTCTATCTTTATCTTTGATTTTCAACATTTGACTATGGTGTGTGTAGGTATAGATCTCTTTGAGTTTATCTTACTTGTATTGTTTTTGAGCTTGTAAGTTTTTAATTAAATTTGGGTGGTATTTTTCATTCATTATTTCTTTAAATATTCTTTCTGTTCCTTTCTCTGCTATTGTTCTGGGACTCCCATTATGCTAATTTTAGAATGCTTAGTGGTTTCCCATAGGTCTTTTAGGTTCTCTTTATTTTTCTTTATTTCTCTTTCTCAGATTACATGTCTCAATTGATCTATCTTCACATTTATTGTTCCTTTCTTTTGAGAACTTACATCTGTTATGGAGCCCCTTTATCATTTTTTTTTTAATTTTAGTACTTTTCAACACCAAGATTTTCTTTTCTTTTATGAAAACAATTTATATATCTCTATTGATATTCTTAATATTGATTTAATAAGAAATCATCATACTTTCATTCTCATACTTTCCTATAATTCTTTGGATATTATCTCCTTTGTTACTGTGAGTATCTTTATGAATACCATTTTTGATGCTTTTGTCTAATAAGTTCAACTGAGGGCTTCTTTAAGGATGGTTTTTATTCACTGCTTATTGGTTTGTATATTAGTCATACATTTTTTGTTTGTTTTTATTGATTTTAGAGAGAGGAAGGGAGAGGGATAAATAGATAGAAGCATCGATGAGAAAATATATTGATTGGCTGTCTACTAAATACCCCCTACTGGGGATCAATCCTGAATCCCAGGCATGTGCCCTGACCAGGAGTCAAACTGTGGACCTCTTGGTTTATGGGTTGACACTCAACCATTGAGCAAGACTGGCCAGGCTGTTAGTCATACATGTTTTTATGCTTCATAATTTTTGTTAGAAACTGGACATTTAAAATAACATAACTTGGCAACTGTGGAAATCACCCCTCAGGTTTTGTTCTTACTGCTTTTTAAAATTTATCACTATTGTTACAATTGTTGGTATTTGCTTCTTTAGTAACTTTCCAGAACTATTTTGGCAAAATCTGTACTCCCTGTCATATGTGATACTGAAGTCTCTGCTGTCAGCTTAGTGTTCAGTTACTGATTGGAAAAAGGTTTATTTAAATGCCTTCATCCAGTGAGACTTTTTTCTTATGTGAGCTCGGTGTGTGTGTGTGTGTATTGGGCTGTTTATAATTCTTCCTTAGCCTTCTTTTCTTTCTAATGAAAACCCCAAAATCAGCCATAGGTAAACAATAAGGGCTCTTATGGGTCTTTATTGGGCATGCTACTGCCTTGCACATATATGTGGGCTTCTGGATACCAGAAACGTGTCAGAGTTTTCAAATCTCCAGTCTATATCCACTTGGTTTGCCGTAAATAAGTACCATAAACTGAATGGCTTATAAGCAACAGAGATTTATCCCTAGTAGTTCTGGGAACTAGAAGTCCAATATTAAGATGCCAGCAGATTCAGTGTCTAGAAGGGCCTCATTCCTGGTTTATTGATGGCTGTTATATCACTGTAATCTCACATATAGGAAGGAGATGAGGGAGCTCTCTGGTTTTTGTTGTTGTTTTATTTTAATAATGGTATTAATTCTATTCATGAGGACTTCACCCTCATGACTCAATCACTTCCTAAAAGTCTCACTTCCAAAATCTGTTACTTAAGACATTAGGATTTAACATAAATATTTTGGGATACACAATATTCAGCCCATAATACTCCTCACCTGGCTCCGCAAAATTCAAGTCCTTCTTACATGCAAAATACGTTTATTTCATCCCAATAACTTGAAAGTCTTAACTTGTTTCAGCATCAACTCTAAAGCCTAAAATCAAAAGCCTCATCTAAATATCACTTATATTATTTTTGGGTGAGACTCAAGGTACTATTTATCCTGAGGCAAATTCCTTTCCAGCTGTGAACCCGTGTAATCAACATGTGTGCTTGCAAAAATACCATGCTGGGATAAGCATAAGATAGACATTACCATTCTAAAAGGTAAAAATAAGAAATAAGAAAGAGGTAGCAGTTCCCACATAAGTCCAAAAGCAAATGGGAAAATTCCATTAGATCTTCAGACAAGAATGATCCTCTTTGACTCAATGCTTTGCTTTCCAAGCCCACTGATGTGGAGATCCCACCTTCTGAATACACTAGGGCAGGAGTCCCAACTTCCAGACCCACTGGAGCAGTATTCGTGTCCCCACGGATTTAACAGATAGGAATTGGGCCCTCAAGGTCTGGGCAGACCTGCCCTCATGGCTTTGGGTGATCCTGCCCTTGCAGCAACTTTGTGCTTTCTTGTCACCCCTTAGTGTTCTCTCCCAAACAGGCTTTCTCATTTTTATAATATGGATTGACTTATAATTTTCCAAATCTTTAAGTTCTGCTTCCTTTTAAATTAGCAATTCATCTTTAAGTAATTTCTATCTTTTCACATTTCATCATAAGCAGTCAGGAGAACCCAAGTTGTTCCTTCAACACTTTGTTTAAAATTTGCTTCAGTTAAATAAGTTCATTGCTCACAAATTCTACCTTTCACAAAACATGAAAACAAATTGGCCAACTTCTTTGGCACATTATAACAAGGATCATCTTTCCTCCAGTTTGTAATAACATGTTCCTCATTTGCATCTGAGACCTCATTAGAATGGCCTTTACTGTCCATATTTCTATCAACATTCTGTTCAGGATTACTTAAGTATTATTCAAGAAGATTGAAGCTTTCTTTACAGCTCTTCTCTTTTCTTTCTAAGTTCTCACAAGAATCATCCTTAAAGGTCTGCTCATGGAAATGTAGGTTATTTTCTACCATGCACTTCCAAACTCTTACAGCTTCTACCCAGTTCAAAAACAGCTTCCATATTTTTGTTTGTTGCAGAAGTACCCCAATCCTTGGCACAAAGTTCCTATCTTAGTTCATTTGGGTTGCTAATCATCTCTCAAAAGGCCCTACCTCCAAATACCTTTAAGAATAATGACTATAAATATGATTTTCTTCAATCAAAAATACCAGAGTAGTCCTTGTTTTGTTCCATCACAACCTGTTTTCTCTCACAAAATGACATATTTGTGAGTAGTTTTTTGACCAATTTCTTCAAAAAGGATCTGTTTTCTTTCATTTTGAAAGCAGAAAACATGAGATTTTTGAAAGACAGCCAATTTAATTATGTATATTTACTAAAATACCCTGGAAAGATTGTTTGCTTGATGCTTTTACTGAAAATCTAATACAAACAAACTCTGCACAAGCTTAATTTTCTCTTAATCTACAACCTTAATCATCAAAATCACCTTCAGTTCAAAACATAGCTTGCCTTGATTTCTGTGCCTGATGAATTATTTTCTTTGCCTAAAAAAACCTTATCTGAATTATAGGAGATTTTACTCTAAGTAAACTCTAGGGCAAATATGCATGTATTTGCAATGGTATATTTCTTTTGTAAATGAAGACAAATGCATTTCAGCTTTATGAAAATGCATGACCCAAATATCACACACAAAAAATAAATTATTCAGCTAACTAGGAGATGCTGTTCATATTTTCCCCAAAGATTATCTCAAATCATACTGTTATTTGATACATCATTTTTTTCTGTTAATGTTAGGAAAGCAAAATATAATTATAAAGCCACAAACATGGAGGTAATAGATTATTTGGTATGGTTAAATTAACACACATGAATTGCATAATGTAATAATTATATCTTTCTGATACTAAAATGTCAAGAGTACCTTTGAAATTAGTGGCTTTCCTGAAAATTTAAAGTATGTTCACTGTCTGATTTAGCCTATGGTGTTAGCCTACCATAAAAGTTATGATAGACTCTGGTTATGAAAATCCAGTAATGCATCTTTAAATGTAGAACTTTAGCAGTAGAAGTGCTGAACTTGCAATATAAAAGTGTGTAAGTATATGGACATGGTTGATGCTTTTAAAATATTGCAGTTATGGATTTCTAATTCATTCCTGAGTGTTTCATTAACAGCAATTCTTCAATAGAAAAATCATAGACATTCTGTTCCTCCCAAGGACTAAAGGGAGAGAAAGAGCTACTAATATGAAACCATTTACACCATAGCTCAAGGAATCGAAATACAGGGCATTAAGAGATAAATTAAATTAATTGTTTATAAAAATATCCTGTTGCCTCTCATCACCTATATGCATTAATTTGAATCACGAATGCTTACAAATCTATCTAGTGAGAATTTTGGATTAATTTTTAAGCCTTTAAGCTTATATAGTCTTTAAACTTGAGACTTGGGAAAATCTCCAAATCACAGCAAATTTAACAACATTAATGTTCTATTTGTAATCAGAACCTTTCTCTCCTGATGTGGTTTTATTTTCCATTAAATAGATGTCATCAAAACTAAACCTATGAATATCATTTCTGGATATTTTTTTATCCTAGTTTGCCAATTTCAATAATTAAAAATATTTTATCACACAATTCTTAAAGTTATAATATTTTATAGTTTGAATTTTGGGCTGAAAGCAGTTATAGCACATAGATACAGTTGTAAATTGGTTTTAATGCATATAATCTCATCATTTTAATAGGAAAATATATTGTTGCCAAACTTTTTATTTTTTAACTTTACTAAACTACATTTATTTTTTAACATTATATATTAAAAGTGAATACTATCCTTAATATTTGATTTTGAGATATAATTTTATCTAAATTTCAATGACATGTTTTAGCTACTATGTGCCAACATTGAAGTACAGTAACCTTTCCTCTTTGATCAGCATATTGGATGTCTACTATTGAACTGGTTCTAATTTTGAACTTTAAAATAATAATCACCTAGAACTATACCCATCGAATGTCATCTAATGCTAGGTAAATTGTCACTGATAATTCAAGTAACAACTCTGCTTTGAAGTTTAAAAGAATATCCTTGATAGTCAAATTGATAGTAGATATTAATAATAAAACTGAAATTACTATACTTACATATATCTCAGGATATAATCAATATTTATAATAACCTGTCATGGGTCAATGTAACACTTTTCTTACTTCTATCACTGTACAATCTTTCACATTACAGTTGAATCACTTTATTCTCAAAGTTGTATTGGTCTACTTAGCAACCTAATAAAACACACTGATATACAGTAATAAACGGGAAAATACACATAGATAAGCATACACAGAGTTGTTAGCAGAAGTCTATGTGTAAATTAAATGACTTCCAAGAATGTTGCCTTTTGTCCACTTGTAAAAGGATGGTACGAGTCAGATAGTACAAGTGCTTTGTGTTCAAGATTATTTATTTTGCAAAATTCTTGATTGAGGTTGAAAATGACACACACACACACACACACACACACATGTATATCCTTTTGGAGAAGTGTCTATTTAGGTCCTTTGCCCATTTTTAAATTGAATTGTTTTTCGGTGTTGAGTTGTTTACTTTCTTTACAATTGTTTTTATTAAGCCCTCATCAGGTATATCAATGAATATAATTCTTTTTAAAAATATAATTTTTATTAATTTAAGAGAGGAAGAGAGAGAGAGAGAGAGAGAGAGAGAAACATCAACGATGAGAGAGAATCATTGACTGGCCGCCTCCTGCATGCCCCACACCAGGGATTGAGCCCGCAACATAGGCAGGTGCCCTGACCTGGAATCGAACTGTGACCTTCTGGTTCATAGTTCGATACTCAACCACTGAGGCACTCCAGTGGGCTATAATTCTTATAATCAAGTAGATTTGGGTTCTTTGGGCTAGTAAACTGATTTTTTCAGTCTGGTTTTACACTTTTCAGGCCCCAACCATAGAGAATAGACCTTGAGGGGTCCCAGATTGGAGAGGGTGCAGGCTGGGCTGAGGGACACACACCCCCGTGCACGAATTTCATGCACCAGGCCTCTATAATAAGTGCTGAAAGGTATGTTATATTTGTGGATGAAAGGGGCCACATGCTAACCTGACAAGCTCAGGGAAGGCCTGCATGGCAGTCTTGCAAACTCAAAGATCTAAAGTAACCACAAAGGATGGTCTGAAATTAAACTTTAACTAAAAGCAGTTATGGTGGGTAGTCACCTCCTAGGCTGGTATCTTCACTGACAAGATCAACCTTTACCTTAACTGAGCCTATCTGTCTTTTTGCATCTATGATAACATATCCTTGAAATATCTGGGTAACTTGTAACTCCCCTTTTTTCGGACTCCTTGGGTCACAACCTAATGTACCTGGGTGCCAGGACAGATACCACAAATTCCTTCATTGTTATTGTTATCATGTTAATTGTTGACTGTTAACTATCCTGCACCCACCTAAGTATGTGTCTATCATTTTATTTTTTATCCAATCCCAGGGGTTTCCCCACTTTGCTTTCTCCTGCCTCTCTAATCTATCACCAATGAATTTCATATAACCCACCTACATCCCTTCCTTTGATTGCAATATATAAAGATAGATGAGAAATCCCCATTCTATGGAGCATTATTCAATGCATTGAGATACTGCTTCCTGGCAATTGTCCACAGTTTGGCTCAAATAAACTCACTAAAATTCTTTACAGGTTTGAATATTTTTACATTAACATTACTTGGCGTAGTAGGCAGAATTCCAAAGAAGCTCACCCAGAATCATCCCTTGGACCTGGACTTGGTGCTAGGATCCAGTGAAGGGCCTATTGAGCCAGCTAGTTCCCTGCCCATTGGGTGAACTTGGGTCTTGGATCCAGGACCTTCCCTTGCTTTTGGTAGAGGGTCTGACTTTATTTGAGCTGTGTTTTAAAATCCTCAAGGTGGAACTAAGGTTAAGGGTTGACAGAACCCAGGTTAAGGGTTGACAGAACCCAGGCTAAGGCCGGACTATAGGAAAAAAGTGGGTGGTTGGTTTTGATTTTGGCTTTTCAATTGTAATTGCTTTTTGAGAGTCTGAGAAAAAACCTTGCCGTATAAATGAGCTTAACTCATTCAGCTCTGAAGATAAGGGGGCACATTCTCCCTCCAATCCAATTCTGGGGTGTTTTTAGGTGACTAAGAATCTTTGTGGAGGTGTCAGAAGTGCAGGAGCCCCATAGGGAAGTCCCAACTCAACTGTAATTAACTAAATGGCTAATCTACAGGGCCACCATAAGACTTGGTCTGCCTGGGCCCTGAACCCTTCCGGTTGTTTTAGACAACTGGGAGAGAAACTGAGCCACACTTGGCCCACTACATAACATTTCTAGAAAATTTGCTCAGACTACAGATATATATAAAAAATTAACATGAGAAATTGTGCCTCCAAGGTCAGAAGCTCCCAAACCCCAGCCCTCATTTAATCCTGATAGGAAACCTTTACTTGCAAGTGCGTTACAGAAATGGAAAGATTTAACTAGAAAATATCAACTTAGAAATGGCCAAATGCAGTTGTTTTGGGGTACCTACATTAATATTTTGCATGCAGAAATTAGAAAAATGCCAGCTCAGAAATTAAACTGCACTTTTTGATTTGGAAATTAGAAGCTTCTAAGGAGAAGCACAGAAAAAACTTCTTCCCCAAAAAATGGAAATTAATAAGAAATTTTAAAGACTGTCTCAGAACTATTCTGAAGTTAATAAATGGCTACACCCCATTTCCCCCCTTTCCTTTCTGAGCTTCCTTGTCTGGACTTGCCCCTTCCTCTCCCTTCTCCCTTCCTCTTCAGTCTCTTCTACTACCACTGATTTGAAGGAAAATGACAATAGGAATTCTAACAGCTCCCTTTGGATAAAGCTGATCTTAGCTAGAGAGGAACCAGTTATTGTTCCCGACTTTATCCAGGACCCTGGTGGATTCACAAAACTTTAACTGTTAGAACATGTAATCCTGGCTATTCTGATCTACTCCAATTAACACACCTACTGGTTTCTGAGGGCACAGCAACAGAATTACTAAACAAGGTCTGCTGTAAAACGATAGAGGAGTCTTGTTTAAAAAGAAAACCTGAAGTGTGATTTACAAAGAGAAAACAGAAGCAAACATAGGGCTGCTCCAGGACTATGAGAGGGTATTTCCCTCTTATCCTTACAAATACTTTAGGAGAAATTGAAGTCATCCATCTAAGTTTCCCTCTTCTGAAGAGTAAAGCTTCTGTACAAATGGTAGGGGTGTCTAAGCAACCAATGCCTGTTTTAAAATCAGAATCTATCCTCTTTCAATTAGGGCAAGTTAAGGGGCAACATATTTTACTGGTCAATTCAGTCCCAATTCACCTGATAGAGATTTAAAAATAAATGATGCCCCATGTTTTGTTTTGTTTTTTCTTCCAGAAGGCTAATATGTATTTAAAACTAAATGAAACAGATACTGAACCAAAAAGGGAAAATTATGATTTTGAGGGAATCCCCAAGAGGAAACTAATCATCAAACTAACCAAACATTTGCTAGCCATCTTTTCATTATTAACTTCCATGAGAGTCTGAGAGACCCACCCTACTCATAATAGCCCAAACAGCCCAGAGACTTGAAGAGATGCCTAACTCCTTTGTAGATGGGGAACCAGGCCACAGTGCCTTGAGAGTCCCCTTTTCTTTTGGGGTACAAACTCTTCAACTGGGAGAAATTTGACTTGTGGTCCCACACAAAAATAAATAAATAAATAAATAAATAAATAAATAAATAAATAAAAAGGCTAATCTTTTGCAACATAGCCTGGCCCTACTATTGAAAAGGAAAATGGGGGGCTTGCAACCTAGTTCAATATCTGGTTAAAAATGTAGTCTTACTTCTACACTCTGACTCACTGGGGGGGAGCTGCAGAGCCTAACCCCAGGGCCCCACCACAGCTGACTTGGGTGGAGCATGCCACCAAGGCCCCACCAAGACAGACTTGGGCAGAGCTGCAGGGACCCTCAGGGACCCACCACAGGAGGAGATATATAGGACATAGTCTTCCCAGGAGTTTAGTTCAGGCTTTGGATCTGGAATTCCCCTGGACTAGCAGATCTGCAAAATAAAGGTTAAACTTTCCTCCCTCAGAGTGCTGGCTGATCGTTCTCCTGTGCATTCTGCCACATTTGGTGCATTGGCGAAGAAATATCAGTTAAGCTGGCTCTGAGGCCACTGCTGAGGAGAGCGGACTTCAGGGCACTCATGTTGGGCTCTGGAACCTAAGGAAGGTACGCCATTTGGCACATTTGCTAGTTCCTGATCTCGCAGAGTCCAGAGGGACTGCAATGACACCAGGCTCCTGTGGACCCAAAAGAGGCAAGAAACACCTTTCTGGGACTTCCTGGGAGGCAAGTCAAAATCAGATGTCTGAAACTGTAAGTTTTCCCCAGGAAAACGGGTCCAAGTTCTGGCCTGTCCTATGTGACAGAAGTGGTAGCTGCCCCCTACCTAGGTAATTATTTACCTCAGGATAGCTTGGATCATCTGGAGGAAGGCTTCTAGATGGTATTCACCATCTCTGGGACTTCCTGGGGGGGAAGTCAAAACTCAGACTGGCTAAGGGTCCTAGTCTGGCCTGCCCTTGAAAAAGGTAGAAGAGAAGCATTGCTAGGCAGTTTTCTACTGCCTCTGTTCAGGAACTTGATCTGTATCTCTGCACAATTAAAACTGATTTGGTGAATGAAATGTGGTGCGTGCCAGTATAAAAGAGTTTATTTACTGATGTTTGTTTGTTTTTGTTTTTTTAACCTGTGGTGATTCAAAGTTTTTAGTGGGGAATGTTATCTGTCTTTATTGCTTAAACTAGAGGCCTGGTGCACGAAATTTGTGCATGGGAGTGTGTGTCCCTCAGCCCAGCCTGCACTCTCTCCAATCTGGGACCCCTCGAGGGTAGGATCGGGCCTAAATGGGCAGTCGGACATCCCTCTCACAATCCAGGACTGCTGGCTCCCAGCTGCTCACCTGCCTGCCTTCCTGATTGCTCCTAACCACTTCTGCCTGCCAGCCTGATCACCCCCTAACTACTCCCCTGCCAGCCTGATCGATGCCTAATTGCTCCCCTGCTAGCCTGTTTGCCCATAACTGCCCTCTTCTGCAGGCCTGGTTCCCCCCCAACTGCCCTTCCCTGCAGGTCTGGTCGCCCCCAACTTCCCTTCTCTGCTGGTCTGGTCACCCCTAACTGCCCTCCCTTGCAGGCCTGGTCCCTCCCAACTGCCCTCCCCTGCTGGCCATCTTGTGGCAGTCATCTGTGTCCACATGGGGCAGTCATCTTTGTCCACATGGGGGCAGCCATCTTGTGTGTTGGAGTGATGGTCTATTTGCATATTACTCTTTTATTAGATAGGATATGTCTCTTTGTTGTTTAAATTGTTTAGTTAGTGAAATTTCTGTTTGTGTCTCTTAAAAAATATGACATGTCACCTAAATGTTAAGACTGGGAGTTCTAAATGACTGGAAAGAAAGTATGGCTTTGGTATAATGGAGGAATGTAAAGAGAAATGTTGAAAGAAAGTTGCTTTCCTAAAGCAAGGACATTGGAGCCATCTTGTAAATCCTGTATTTTCTAAACCAAGGACACTTGGGAGTAAATGATTTGCATTTTGCCTCCCTAAACAGAGGTTAAATAGCTTATGTCAATGTACTCAGGGAGACTGATAGCAGAAATCTGAATAGTCTCATTTGCTGTCCACACGCAAGGACAAATGAAGTTAGAAAATAAGCCTTATCTTGATTAGTTCTTTTATTCAGGTTTTTTTTTTTTAAAGGAGGTAACCAGGTCCCTCCCTGCAACATGGGTAATAGCTCCTCCTCAAACTCTACTGTCTTAGAATGTATGTTAAGGAATTTTTAAAAGAAGGGGGTTTCTAAAGATGGTTATTTCTGAAATTTATAAGAATGTCTGTATCTAATACACTTTGATACATAATATTTTGGTAAAATTAAGTTTGACAATCTTTTAAGGGTTTAAATTTTAAGAAACTTTCTCTTGACCTATAATTGGCTTTAGATCATCCTAATAGGCTCTGAAATGCCTTAAATGTTTGTTTTAAAATTTTATACTGAAGGTACATAGGAGCCTTTGTCAAACACAGTTATAACTAATAGTTAGCTATCCTCTCTAATAAAATGGTAATATGCAAATTAACCACCACTCCACTACATAAACCACGCCCACCAGCCAAGCCATGCCCACCAGCCAATCAGGGTGAGTATGCAAATTAACCCCATCCAAGATGGCTACAGCCACAGAGAGCAAGGTTTCCCAGGTAACAGAGGAAGCCAAGCTTTCCATAGCCATTGCAGGCCTAAGCCTCCACTCAAGCTACAAAGTTTCAATTATAGAAGGTAAACAAATTCAAACAAATGGCGGCAGAATGGAGCTTGAGAGAGCAGGCCAGGGTTGCCACCAGCAACAGGGGAAGCAAAGCTTTCCGCACACCCTGGCCGGCCAGGCCTCCACTTAAGGCTACAAAGTTTCAATTGTAGAAGGTGAATTAACTGCCACAGAAATGGCTGCCACCCTGGAGGGAGCAGCAGGCTTGGCTCCGCTCCAGGCTACAAAGTTTCAATTGTAGAAGGAAAATAAATTCCAGATACCAAGGCCTCCACTTGGGTTGCCAGGGGGTGTGGCCTGCCTGCAAACCACCACAGGCCCCTCGCTCAGGCCACCCCAAGCCCCAAGGGAACCCCACCCTGATCTGGGACACCCTTCAGGGAAAACCAGCTTGCCTCCCACCCGTGCACCAGACCTCTATCCTATCTAATAAAAGAGTAATATACAGATTGATCATCACTGCAACACACAATGTAGCTGTCCCCATGTGGTCAAAGATCCTGCCCCCATGTGGACACAAGATGGCCACCACAAGATGGCCAGCAGGAGAGGGCAGTTGGGAGGCCCCCGGCCTGCAAGGGAGGGCAGTTGTGAGGGACCAGGCCTGCAAGGGAGGGCAGTTGGAGGTGATCAACCCTGCAGGAGAGGGCAGTTAGGGGTGATCAGGCTGGCAGAGGATGGAAGTTGGGGGAAACAGGCTGGCAGGGGAGCAGTTAAGCATCAACCAGGCTGGCAGCGGAGTGGTTAGGGGGTGATCAGGCTGGCAGGCAGAAGCGGTTAGGGGCAATCAGGAAGGCAGTCAGGCAAGCAGTTGGGAGCCAGCAGTCCTGGATTGTGAGAGGGATGTCGGACTACCCTTTTAGGTCCGGTCCCTCCAGGAGTCCCAGATTGGAGAGGGTACAGGCTGGGCTGAGGGACATCCACCCCCCGTGCACGAATTTTGTGCACTGGGCTTCTAGTATATATATAAAAGCCTAAGCAACCATCACAACCGAACAGAGGACCAAACAGGCTGTGTGGGGTGATCAGGTCTGCAGAGGGAGCAGTTGGGGGCGACCAGGCCAGCAGGGGGCAGGCAGTTGGGGGTAACCAGGCCAGCAGGGGGGGGCAGTTGGGGTTGACCAGGCCAGCACGGGGGGGCAGTTAGGGGTGATCTAGCAGTCAGGCAGGTGAGCAGTTAGGAGCTAGTCCCAGATTGTGAGTGGGATGTCTGATTGCCGGTTTAGGCCTGATCCTTAGGATATAGCCCAAGGGGTCCCAGATTGGAGAAGGTGCAGGCTGGGCTGAGGGGACCCCCCAAGCACAAATTTCCTGCACCGGGCCTCTAGTTAATTATAATATTATAGAATATTGGGTTTTACAGAAAAAATTTGCCGGGGATTATAGTGTGAAACTAATTCCCTTGAAGTTAAGAAAGTTCTGTGAATTAGAATGGTCAGCCTATGTTGTGGGTGGGCCCTCAGAGGGAACCCTAGATGTCCTAACTATCAGGGCCCTCTTTGAAGTCGTCATGGATGACCCTGGTCATCCTGATCAGTTTTCTTACATAATCAATGGCTAGAAATAGCTGGACACAGGCCTCCTTGGATCTGGCTCTGTGTATGTAAGAAGGGACAGAGTAAGATTTTAGTGGCAGGAGAAAAGAAGCAGGTCCCTCAGAAGGAAGTTCAGCCCCCTGTTCTGATGAAGTGCCATGAGTTTTACTACTTCCATATGTGCCTCAATGGCACCCAGCGCTCCTTTGCCTGGTCAGGGAAGCTTAGATACACCACCTCCTTCTGTCTCCCCACAACTGGACTCTCCAGAGCCAGTTAGACGACATTTGTATTCAGCTGATCAGGGACCCAGGCCACCCCCGGCATTCCAGATGCCTGTCTGAGAAACTTGGAGTCCCCCACTATTGGGAGGAGACAGGACCCTATAAAGAGGGGAACGGTCTTTTACTACAAGCCTTTCACTATGACCGATCTCTTAAATTAGAATCATCACCCATAAGCCCACCTGGGTCGATTGCAAGCAACCCTGATCGCTGCGGCTGTCATAGAAGTTAACTCACAGAACCCTTAGGCAGGAAGGAAAGGGAGACAGCAAGAAGCCAAGTCAGGAAAAGGAAGGATGGATCTTAAATGGAATCAGTATGCCTGTTGTAAAGGATTAGGACACTGGAAGAATGAATGTCTGAGGCGCCAGAAAAAGCAGGCAAGGCCATCCAAACCACCCAGCTGCTATATGCCAGAGCCGCCTGATGCAGACCTCAACAGATTAGTGACAGCTGATTTCGACTAGGACAGACTGGGCTCTTTTCCAACTGGGCCCCCATGAGCCCATGGTTGAAATGAAAATTGGGGGCCAGACTGTGAACTTTATTGTTGGTACAGGGATAGAGCATTTGGTAGTTACTCAGAAAGTAGCTCCCCTCACAGGACGGGAGGTCACCATTATTGGAGTTGACACCCACAGACCGTTCTGCTACCCCCGTTGATGTCAGCTAGGGGACCACCAGGTGGTTCATGAATTCCTGTATTTGCCAGACTGCCCAGTCCATCTAAAGGGCAGAGAACTTTCAGCCAAAATGGGAGCAGAAGTCACCTTAGCAATTCACCTCAGACAGCTCAGCACAACTGCACTTAGGTGAGGAGACCTCTCCAATGATCCTATCTTTAGTAGTGCCTAGGGAGGAAGAATGGAAACTTCATACCTCCCAGTCAAAGGACTCACCATTAGAGCCTGAACTAGAGAAGGAATTCCCACTGGTCTGGGCAGAAGGAAATCCCCTGGGCCTGGCTAAGAACCATGCCCCAGTGCTAATTGACTTGAAGCCTGGGGCACAGCCTGTAAAACTTCACCAGTATCCAATTTCAAGGAATACAAGCCTAGGTATCCAGGGCCACCTAGAGCAACTGCTTCAATGTGGACTTCTTAAACAGTGTCAGTCTCCATGGAACACCCCTCTCTTACCTGTCAAGAAGCCTGGGACCAATGAATACCACCCAGTACAAGACCTGCGGGCTGTTAATGAGGCCATTATAACCCTACATTTGGTGCTGCCGAAGCCATACACCCTCCTGGGCTCATTCCCTCAGGAGCGTAATGGTTTACATGTCTAGATCTAAAAGATGCCTTTTTCTGCCTTCAGCAGGCACCCTCCAGTCATCCTCTGATTGCCTTTGAGTGGGAAAACACAACCACAGGGACTAAGGAACAGTTCACCTGGACCAGACTGCCACAAGAGTTCAAGAACTCTCTGACTCTTTTTAGTGGATCATTAGAGTCAGATTTGTCCAAATTTCCAGGACAGGATGGGGGGTGCATTTTACTCCAGTATGTAGACGACCTCCTACTGGTTAGCTCCACATGAACTCAGCGTTAGGAAGGAACATGAGCCCTTCTGAGACTCTTAACTGAAACAGGTTACCTGGTGTCCAAAAGGAAGGTTCAAATCTGTCAGAGGGAAGATAAATACCTATGTTTCCCAGTCACCCAAGGGAAACTAAGACTAGGGACTGAAAGGAAGCAGGCAGTATGTGCCATACCAGTCCCCAGCAATCGGCGACAGATTTGGAAATTCCTAGGGGCAGCAGGGTTCTGTCAAATTTGGATCCCAGGATTTTCAGATCTAGCTAAGCCCCTCTATGAAGCCTTAAAATAAAAGGAAAAGGTACCCCATTAACAAGGGTCCTGAGCAGGAAAAAGCCTTCATGATCATAAAGACAAAGCTCACTGAGGTGCCGGCCCTAGTGCTCCCAGATGTGACAAGGGACTTTAACCTTTTCATTCACTAGAAAAATGGGGTACCCCTAAGAGTTCTGACTCAGGAGTTGGGATCCTGGCAGAGGCCAGTGGCCTACCTCTCCAAACAGATTGACCCGGTTGCCTCCGGGTGGCCCCCATGCCTCAGGTCCCTTGTAGCCATGACCTTACTAGTCAAAGAGGCAGACAAGCTCACTCTAGGACAGACTTAAATGTTAAAGTGCCTCTTTCTGTAGTCACCCTAATGGAAGCTAAGGGGCAATATTGGCTGACTCATGCTCAGATGACTCAATACCAAGGGCTCTTATGTGAAAATCCACTAAAAAGATTAGAGTCAGTAAGAACTCTTAATCCTGCCACTTTCCTACCCATAGCAGAGGGAACCCCTGAGCATGATTGTCTAGAAGTCCTAGAGGAGGTTTACTCCAGCCGGCCAGATCTAACAGAAAGGCTTTGACAGAATCTGAACTTAGTATTGGCATTGGAGGGCAGTAGCTTCCTAGATGAAGGAAAAAAGATGAGCTAGGTATACAGTGGTATCAAACTTTGAGATAATAGAGGCACAGGCCCTGCCTGAAGGATGGTCAGCGCAGAGGGCAGAACTTTGGGCCCTAGTCAGAGCCTTAAATCTCAGTAAGGATAAGCGTGCCAACATCTACACTGACTCCTGCTAAGCCTTCACTACCCTGCATATCCATGGGGCCATATACAAGGAAAGGCAGCTCCTGACAGCCAGAAGAAAAGGAATAAAAAATCAGAATGAGATCTTGAAGTTACTAGAAGCAGTCTGGGAGCACAAGGAAGTAGCAGTCGTCCATTGTAGAGAACACCAAAAAGGAAAAGACTCAGTGTCAGAAGGGAACCATCATGCAGATGCAGTGGGAAGGCTAGCTGCTAAGGAGCAGGCGGTGCCATCTCAGATCATGCTGGTTCCTGAATTACCTGAACCTCCAAAATACACCCCTCAAGAAGAAGAATGGGCCCAATGAGAAGGGGGTAAAAGGACAAAGGAAGGTTGGTGGATATTCCCAGATCATAGGGTCTATGTTCCAGAACAGTTAACTCATAGAGTAGTTCTTCAGCAGCATGAACTTACCCATTTAGGGAAGATGGCTTGTTAAGCAGATACTATCTAATTGCCTATCTCCCCTCCTTAAGAGCCTCAGTCTCTCAGCACTGCCTCCTCTGTGCACAGAACAATGCCAAGCAGGTTCCTGTAGGACCTATAGGAATTCAGCACGGTGGGCAGGTTCCCTTTGAAGATCTAGAAGTAGAATTTATAGAAATAGGGCCTAGTAGAAGAAATAAATATCTTTTAGTTTTTGTCTGAACATTTTCAGGCTCGGTTGAGGCATATCCTACCCACACAAAGAAAGCAAAAGAAGTCACTAAGGCATTACTGAAGGACGTAATTCCACAATATGGAATACCATTAACCATAGGGTCAGATAATGGCCCAGCCTTTATAGCTGAGGCAGTACAGCAGGTAGATAAGGCCTTAGGAATTAAGTGGAACTTACATACAGCCTACAGGCCCCAGAGTTCAGGGAAAGTAGAACGCATGAACCAGACTCTCAAGCAGGCTATGGCTAAGCTATGCCAAGAGACAAATTTACCCTGGACAGATATCTTACCACTTGTGCTCCTGTGGGTGTGCTGTGCACCAAGGGCCAGAGTAGGGTTCTCTTCACTTGAAATTCTATATGGCAGACCCCCTCCCTTAATTCGGCCAAAGGGAGATTTGGGGGAAATAGGGACCTTAGAAATTCAGAAACAGCTACAAGGACTTGGGAAAACTATCCTTGAAGTCCACAGATGGGTTACTGATCAATTGCCCATCTCTCTAGGAACAGCTGTGCACCCTCACAAGCCTGGGGACCAGGTTTAGGTAAAAGATTGGAAATGGAAACCCTTAAGCCAACCTGGAAGGGACCTTATCCAGTCATACTAACCACCCCCTCAGCTCTCAAAGTTGCAGGACTGAACACCTGGATCCACCACTCCTGAGTAAAAGTAGCCCACCAGCTGGATAATCAGCATCCAGACCTGAATCCCCCCGTTGCAGATCATCTTCAAGAAGATGGTGGATCTGGCTGACTGACCTGAATCTCCTTATTCCCTCCTATCTGGATAATTATTGTTTTTGTTTTTTTCTAACAGTTTTTTTTTTATATATTTTTATTGATTTTTCACAGAGAGGAAGGCAGAGGGAGAGAGAGTTAGAAACATCGATCAGCTGCCTCCTGCACCCCCCGCACTGGGGATGTGCCCGCAACCAAGGTACATGCCCTTGACCGGAATCGAACCTGGGACCCCTCAGTCCGCAGGCCGACGCTCTATCCACTGAGCCAAACCGGTCTCGGCTAACAGTTTTATTCTGTCTTCATACAAGTGTTGCTGGAGCCCCAGACTGGTACCGGCAGGAGAACTCTGCCCTTGCTACTCTGATGACCCCCTTTGGGAAGATGGTGAAGACTCGGGATACTGAACCCCCTTTTTTGACGCCGCCCCCCCTCCCCCCTTCAGCAGGAAATAGCTAGAGCTTATCCCCAATTCCTTATCCCCAATTCCTGAGTCTTTTGTAATCCCCAAGGCTACAAATAGCTTGTAGAACAAGAGGGGGGGGAATGGAAAGGAAAATGGGGGGGGGGGACTTGCAACCTAGTTCAGTATCTGGTTAAAACTACAGTCTTACTTCCCCACCCTGACTGACTTGGGTGGATCTGAAGAACCTAACCCCAGGGCCCCGCCACAGCTGACTTGGGCAGAGCTGTGGGGACCCTCAGGGGCCCGCCACTGGAGGAGATATATAGGTCAGAGCCTCTCCACAAGTTCAGTACAGGCTTTGGATCTGGAATTCCCCTGGACTAGCAGATCTGGGAAATAAAGGTTAAACTTTCCTCCCTCAGAGTACTGACTGATCATTCTCCTGTGCATTCTGCCACAACCATCATAGGTATATCCTATCTAGGCCTTAAACTGAGACTTGGGTGGTTATGTCTCCTGGGTCCTTTAGAAATTCTAGTTCTGCCCTTCACACATTTTAGCTTAGTTTGTTAGCCTCCTACTTCTGATTGCTTCAAAACCGGGCAAATGCCTTGAGGAATAGAGTGGCCATGTACTTGAGGAACGTATTTCTTTCCTAAGCCCAGCAAAATTGGGAAGAATTTTCTCTGCCTTTTAGAGACTTTCTGTCTAGCTTTTTAACCTTTTTACTGCACCAAAATTAATGGATTATCTCATGTTTGAAATCTGGTCTTGTGCTTCAGTTTTCTTAATTGTTCAATTTGTCATCCAAGCTAGCTGCAAACAACTACTGAAAGCTTTGCTGATTCCCCGCCTCCCCGCCCCAGCAAGGGTATTTAGCCTGGGGAAGTTTGAAATCTGGGAAAGTCTGCTACATTGATAATACAGAGAATGGGCAAATGCCCCTTGGGGAAGTAATAGCTGGAAATTATCAACTCACCTTAGAACACTTCTCTCCTTACTTACATTTTTTTGTTCACTTTCTCATCATTGCTTCCACATCTCTCTGATTCCTTTAAAATACGATTTTTGTAATTTATCAGGCTTTTTCTAGTTGAATATTGACCTGCCACTGTAAACATCTTATTCAGATTTTAAATAATGGCAACCCCCCCACACACTTTTTTACAATAATAGAATTTAAAATTTTCCATTACAAGTAAGTTTTGTACATGAAAATATTTTTAGAAACATCTTGTTGTTACAGTAAGCATTCATTTTTGTGACCTATTTCTTATCTAAATGTTTTGAAAAAAGTAATTTTCTTACAGAAAATACTTTAATCTTAAATCTTAAAGGATATTCTCAGTTGTTTCATAGACAAATCGTGTACCATGCTTTCCTTCATTTTAAGAAAACAATAGAAAACCCACATACCCATTGTGAATCTGTAGAAACAAACATTTTCAAAGACCAAAATTACCCAAGGTATGTGCAATTCAGTTTCTCCTTGAAATTCCTTTTCCTAAAGCTCAATATAAAACTGGATTAAAATTATAAATGTTTTAATTTTGTCTATTGTTTAGTTCTTAGTCTGTATTCATGGTAACGCTGCTTTACCAGGAATTTAAAGACAGTGCAAATGGGCATGAGAGGTGCATTCCTTATAGCAGAAAGTTTTCTTGGCATTTGGCTTAACTGCTTTTACTCTGCCATTAATATGGGGGAAGGGGGGAGAGTAAAATATTGTTACTTAGTGAAAATGAATCTGTTTTTTTTTTTTTTTATCAAACATGAAATTCCACACATGATCACAGTACTTCTTTTCTTTAAACAAAAAGGTAATTTCTTGCAAGCAATAGGTAGTTAATCTGGACTGGGAGATTCCAGAGTGGTCTCATTCACTTCTTAAATACCTTGTTTGGCCTCTTTCCAGATTCTGGTTATATGAGTGCACTTATCTTAATCTGCTGGAAATTAACCCTTGAGGACTTCCCATTTCTTAACCCTCCTTCCCTGTGGATGCCATCATGCCCCTCTGTCCTAAATCCCTCAAGTCACTCTTTAATGCTCCTTTTCCCTTCGTTAAGGTTTCTAATATTTTAGTTATATCTTGTTTTAATCTAGATACTGCTAGAACAATTTCAGATACTATGGACAAGAAAGGGATGAATGAAAGCTGCTTTTACAGGTTCACTTCCAAGGTCAAGAATTAATGTTTAAGTTATCCATTAATGCATAAAACTACTACAACAAAAATTAGTGGTTTAAAATAATAATTTCATTATATTTTACATTTTATTGTGTTCAGCTGGGTAATTCTTTTTATGAGTCTCTCTTGCAATTGAAGTCAGATGCTAACTGGGGTAAGAATCATCTGAAGGTGAGACTGGACTGCACATATAGTGATTTCTTCACATAGCTATCATCTTAGTTGATATATCTAGAGAAGGTGAGAATTGGTTGGGCATTTCATTTTATTTCAACATGACTTATTTGCTTGGCTAGCTTGGGCATTGTTACTGCATTGAGATGTCATGGAATTCTTACATGGTGGCTAACTTTTGTCAGGTAGTATATTCCAAAAGATCAAAACGGAAGCTACAAGTTTTATTATGACATCACCACTGAGGTTATTCACCATTACTTCTATTAAATTTTACAGAGCCAGCCCAATTTCAGTGGAAAAGATGATTATATGAGCTGAATATCAGGTGCTGTGTTTCATGTTTTCTTGGGAGACTGTTACTGAAGAATAGTTGCTGCAAACTACATGATGGGACACTACTGAGCATAAATCCTG
The DNA here is from genome assembly GCF_027574615.1 of Eptesicus fuscus. Taxonomy (NCBI): domain Eukaryota; kingdom Metazoa; phylum Chordata; class Mammalia; order Chiroptera; family Vespertilionidae; genus Eptesicus; species Eptesicus fuscus. Next base: position 58,804,207 of record NC_072473.1, on the reverse strand, counting down.
AGTGTTCTTTATTTAGAAAAGGAATATCTTCATTTTTCACTATGAAAATCACACTTCTATTGTTCTAGCTTGGTAAATGCTAGATCCCAGACTAGGGGTTGATACACTTCTTAGAAAGTGGTTTGGGGGCAGAGAATAAGGAGGGGAAAATGTTCTGTCCATTTAGAGCTGGTCTAATTTGTTACAGATAGAAGTTGTTAGCAAATGGATTTTTTTTTCTTGGTAGACTAATTGCATGTAGGATGATAACTCCAAGGAGAAATTTCTACTGCTACCCAAAAATTGTCAGCCATTCATTCATTCCCACTTATTCATTCTTTGTTATCTTGGGCATTAAACTTAACCTCATGGGACTTTAGTTACTATATATTAAATAATGTAGGTCATTGTAAGCCTCTGTACAAATTCTTGAGTTTGTATTAGCAGTACCTTTTGCACACCCAGAAAAACAAACATATTGGGCTGGATTTTAAAGTTATTAACTCAACCTTGCATGCATAAAGATAATTTATATTAGATATGAATGACAAAAAAGAAACTAATTATATTGTTAGAAATCTGGACAGATCAAATGAACAAAATAATACATTAAAGATAAATAACAATACCTAGTACACATGCATTTACCACATATAGAGCACCCATTGAAAACAAAGAATACTTTGACAATTATTTAAGATTTTTAAAAATAAAAATAGAAATATTATAATGCTGATAAACATGCTATACAGAAACAAGGAAGGATGTGTTTTTAGCATCAACGATATATGAACTTTTTCAAATACTCATGGTTATGAAAATGCCAGACAATTAAAAAAATTTGTGTTCTCCTAAATTGGATTGAAATCTCCAAGGAGGCTTGTTATAGACTTTCAAGTCACATTTTATATATCTAAAGAAAAACACATAACATTAAATCTAATTTTTAAATACTCTAAATCACATTTTTGTAAAGATTGAACTTTTGATCAAGAAAGGCATCAAGGAAGAAGAAAAGATGGTGGCTGGCAGGACGGAGGTGAGGGAGAGGAAGTGAGTGAGTGAGTGAGGGTATGAAAGGAGAGTGTGTGGATGTGTGTGGTGTGAGTGAGTAAGAGACAGTTAAATCTCGCAGGAACAGCAGGGGCTGGCAGACCAGGCTCTCTTGGACAAGGCGAGACTCCGACCACTGCAGGCACTCGCCAGACTGCAGGACGCGGGCCCTATGCCATCTTGAAGGGGAAAACTGCCTTTTTTAGGAACTCATCAGCACCACCACCCAGATAGGACTTTGACACTGCCCGCGACCCATCAGCCACTCCAGCCAAAATCCTGCTGCCCCACCTGCAGACCCGCGGACCCTGGGACCTCCACTTCCAAAGCTGCACCATTTGGCAACAGTAAGTGCAACCACCCCCTCCCCAGTGGCAGAACTCCAGAAACCACTTTCTTTTGTGCATTTCCAGCCATGCAGGTATCCAGGGCACACCAATCCATAGGCAGTGCCTGGGAGCCACTGGGAGGCCCCTCTGGTGTGATTCTGTACAGACAAGGGCACGCTGCCCTGCAGTAGAAATTCTGAATTTACTCTGCCTGAACAACTACCCGCAGACACCCCAGCTGTGTAACTTCAGTGCCAGGGCCCTCAAAGGGCATCAGAGTTCTGTGCTGGCAAACTCACCAGCACAGAAGCACACATTTCCAAAGGGCAGGCAACCTGAGCCCATATATCCACATGGTCCTCTGGGGAGTTTCTTTGAGCTCCTGCTGGGTGTTATTCTGTACAGACAGGGGCACGCTACCCCATAGTAGAAATTCTGAACTCCCTCCTCCTGAATAACTGCCCACATACAATCCAGATGCTTAATTTCAGCGCCAAGGCCGCTCAAAGTGCATCAGAGCTCTGCGCAGGCAAAAGCACCACCAGTCCGCGTGTGCATTTCCAATGGGCAGGCACCCTAAACCCATCTATCCACAGGGTGCTTGTGGGAGCTGCTGTGAGTCCTTGCTGGGTGTGATCTTGGACAAACAGGGACGCACTCCCCCTGGCAGTAGAAATTCTGAATTCACTCATCCTGGATACCTGCACACAGATGCCTCAATTACGCAGCTTCAGTGCCAGGGCCCTTCAGAGTAATTCAGACCCCTCACTGGCAAATGCACTGAGAGTGCCCCTGTGAGATTCCACTAGGAGCATGTGCATATCCACCACAGGTGCAGCAGCAAAAGCTGAGTCTGCCCACCCCACAACTACAGAACTCTGGACACCACAGTCATGCCTTTCCAGAATGCCGGCCTTCTGGGACCCATCACCCCAACAGACGGTTCCTGGGTGCCACTGTGAGTTCCCACTGGACATGCACAATTTCAATCAAGGGCGCAAGACAGCAAAAATTGGGACACCCCCCTCCATGGCTGCTGACTTCTAGACACCGCAGTTGTACCTTTCCAGCTCACAAGCCAACATCAAGAGAACCCAAATAGCTCAAGTAGGGAGCTACACTAGATTACCAAGTCCAGGAGACCTGAGAGATCACACCAGTAGCACCATCCCCAAAATGTGTATCAAACCAATCGAACCTACATTTAAAATGTTACAGCAAAACATGGAAAGACAAAAAAGCAATCCCCAAAGGAAAGAAAAAGAGGAATCACCAGAAAGGGAGTTAAATGAAATTGAGGCTACCAGCATATCAGAGAAATAATTCAGAGTAATGGTTATAACAGTGATGGGCAACCTTTTGAGCTTGGTGTGTTAAACTTCGCCAAAAAACTGAGCATAACTCGGGTAGTGTGTCACTTTGAGGAAAAAACATTATTTTGTGATATTTATAGTTTAAATAACATAAATGTATAATTGTTATATATAATTGTATTTAATAAACCAAAAACTAAATATTTAACTTACCTGCTTAGTGACTTCTTTGTTCATCCATCAGTTGGTTTCTTTTGTTGGTCTTGATATTATTTAGCTTGTGTGGGGTGCCGTGAACTAAGATAAGTGAGGGGGAGGGGGAATTCTTTAACTAACCTGCCTATTAGTGACTTTTTTGTTGCTGAATTTCATTGGCTAAATCTTCAATTGAAGGTTGGTATTTTGTACACTTCAGGCCCAAGCAAGCGCTACTAACTTCATCTGTCAATCTGTTTCTTTTGTTGGTTTTGATATTATTTAACGCTGAGAATAAGGCCTCACAAAAGTATGTAGAGGGAAAAATTGTGAGTAAAGCCATTTCTATATTTTTCAGGGTGCTAAAAGTGTCTGGTAGTCGGTTCCAGGCACTCCAAATTTCCTGTTCGTAGTGGCACTCCTCTTGATTCTCCAAGCGGAACCTTTCCAGATTCTCAAGCTTTGACCTCAAGTCAACAAACACCTGAGCCCAGATACTGTCTTGAAATTCTGGAGGTTGCATCTCCAAATCATCAATTTGCATCCATTGGAAACCATTTAATTCCAAACTACTCTAGACTACTACATCAGGATACTTAATTATTTTCATGGTCTGTTCTAGACTTCTAAATTGACTAAATCTATCACTAAACTGGTCAAGTAACAAGTCTAAAACATGCTGGTACTTCATATGCAAGAGTTCCATTTCATTTTGTACAGCTGCACTGGCCTTCTCAAAATACTTTTTTACTTGAGGAAAATACTTATAAGTTTTAGTTTCTACATCTCACTTGAAAATTTTAACTTTACTTTCAAAAGCTTTTATGTATCCAAACATAACGTCAATACTTTTGTCAAAACCTTGTAACTTTAAGTTCAGTTCATTAATATGAACAGAGAGATCTGTAAAAAACATCAGGGTGTTGACCCACTTATCATCATTAAGCTGAGGAAAGTTTCCCAGATCCTTATCATCAAGAAATACCTTAATTTCTTCAAAGCACTCCACAAAGCGCTCAAGAACTTTGTCTCGGCTCAACCATCTTACATTATTGTACATTAGCAGTCCACTGTAGGTGGAATCAACCTCCAGTAAAAGTGCCAAAAATTCTCGCTTGTGAAGGGGCGAGCAGCTATTAAATTAACTATTTTTGTAACAACTGACATTAAGTCGTTTAAGTCGGTGAATCCTGCCTTGACACATAAAGCCTCCTGATGGATAATACAATGAAAAGACACAATCGGATGTCCAATAGCTTCTGTAAACAATTTGACAAATCCAACTTTTTCCCCCACCATATTTGGTGCCCCATCTGTCGTCACTGACACAACTTTAGAGATATCAATGCTTAGGTCACGAAATGTTTGTATAACAACCTCGCATATTTCACTTCCTGATTTACTTGTTGACACTGATACTAACTTTATCAACTCTTCTCTCATTGTGAGATCATCAGAATATCGACCAATAATGGCCAACTGAGCATGTGATTTGACATCAGTAGTTTCATCAAGAGAGATCGAAAAATATTTACACTTCCTTATGTCTCTCTTTAATTGATGTTGTACGTTTGTGTTCAGTCTCATTATTCGGTCTTTTATGATATTTCTACTGAGTGGTAACTCAGATATTCTCTTAATAATTGCATCTTTATTCTGCATATCGTGAAATAGAACTGGTGCACATCTTAGGAGAGTTTCTTTAATAAATTCTCCCTCACTGCGCGCTTTTCCATGCTGAGCTATAGAGTGAGCAATGCTCAAACTTGCAGATGCTAAATTTGTAGAGCCTTTCATAAATTTAAGGATGGAATTAGATTGGCTCTTACAAAGGTGTAGCTGCCTGGAAATGTATTCCTTCCTTTCATCCTCACTTTTTTCCAAGAGCTGGAAATGATTAGTTTAAAAATGTCTATTTATATTCCACGTTCTGCTTATTACCATTTCAATACATAGAATGCAAAATGATCTGCCATTTTTTTCTATAAAGCCATACATCTCGGTCCATGTCTCTTGAAAGGGTCAGCCACTGCTACTACCACTTCCTTTACTTAACCTTAGTTTTTTTTATTTTTGGGGTTCTCCATCAGGGGGGAAGTGACAGAAGATAGAATTATAGATAGCGTGTTAGGCCTGAAGGCAATTAGGGGTTAACTAGACTAACTAAACACAAAATGGTGCATATAATTGTCTTTTAGGAAAGGGCAGGGTTAATAAGCAGAAATAGGGGTTAATAAGGATGCACAACAGTAATAGTAGTGAAATGGAGTCTGCACTATGGAGCAAGATGGTGTTCCTTATGTGAATTAAAATGGCTTCTGCTATTTCTAGTGGTGGGAAATGGCACCCATAGCATGCCACAAACCCTCGCCTCTCCCAGCCTCCCCCTCACTTATTTCAGTAATGATGGATTAGAAATCCATGACACCTCAGAACAGTAGATAATGGTTGCTGTGGTTAACTGTTATTTGGTTACTGGTAATGGCAGGGCCCCCAGAGATGCGTCCCCCACTGAGTTCCGCTGCTCCCTGCTCTGCCGGCGGAAGTGAGGGCAAAGATCCCGGCTTAACCGGAAGTCCCAGAACTAGACGCTCTGTGCCGGACTTCTATTGTTTTGGCCTACAGAGTGTCTAATAGGGGAGGATGAAACATTTGCGACTAGAGTCTTGGAGTAACTCCAAGACTCTAGTCGCAAATGTTTCATCCTCAGGAGCAGCAAATGTTTCATCCTCGGCATGCGGCTGCCTCAGCGGCCACGTGTCATCAAAAATGGCTACGCATGTCAGTGATGACACGTGTGTCATAGGTTCACCATCACTGGGTTATAAGGATGTTTAAACAGCTGGATGACAAATACACACAACTCAATGAAAACTATAAGGAGCTGAATGAGAATGTCACCAACATGAAAAGGAACCAAGAAGAGATGAGGAACGACATAGCTGCAATAAAGAACACAATTGAAGGCTTAAACAGTAGACTAGAAGAGGCTGAGGACCGCATCAGTGAATTAGAAGACAAGGTAGGAAAAAACACAAACACAGCAGCAACTGGAGAGAAGACTTAAAAAGCGAGAGGAGAGCCTAAGGGAGCTTTGGGACAACACAAAATGAAACAACATTCACATAATAGAGGTGTCAGAAGGAGAGGAAGAAAAGCAAGGAATAGAAAACCTGCTTGGAGAAATAATGACAGAAAACTTCCCTGATATTGGCAAGGAAAAAACTATGCAAGTCCAAGAAGCACATAGAGTCCCAAACAAGATGAACCCCAAAAGTCCGACACCAAGACACATCATGATTAAACTGGAAAACTCCAACAACAAAGTAAGAGTCCTAAAGGCTGCCAGAGAGAGACAGAAGGTTACCTACAAGGGATCTTCTATTAGAATACCAACTGATTTCTCAACAGAAACACACCAGGCCAGAAGGGAATGGAATGAAATATACAAAGTGATGCAAAGCAAGGGACTGTTCCAAGAACACTATACCCAGCAAGGCTATCATTCAAAATTGAAGGTGGAATCAGTAGCTACACAGACAAAAACGGACTAAGGGAGTTTATTACCACCAAACCAGCAATGCAAGAAATGCTGAAGGGTCTGCTGTAAAAAGCAGAAATAGGAAGTGAAGAAGGAACACAGAGGTAAAGAACATAAATGATGACAAACAAGTACCTGTCAATAATAACTTTAAATGTAAATGGATTAAAAGCCCAAATAAAAAGACATAGGGTAACTGAGTGGATAAGAAAACATGACCCATACATCTGCTATATTCAGGAAACCCACCTCAGAAAAAAAGATGCACACAGATTGATGGTGAAGGGATGGAAAAAGGTTATCCAGGCGAATGGAAATTAAAAAAAAGCTGGGGTACCAATACTTATATCTGACAAATTAGATCTCAAAGTGAAGGACATAAAAAAAGATAAGGAAAGCCAGTTCATAATACTAAAGGGGGCAATCCAACAAGAAAAAATAACTCTGGTAAACATATACTCACCCAATACAGGAGCAACCAAATACATAAAAGAACTCCTGGAGGATATGAAGGGAGAGATATACAGCAATAAAATCATAGTAGGGGACATTAATACTCCACTGGACAAATCCTCTAAACAAAATTCAGCAAAGAAACATCAATCTTAAATGACTCACTAGACCAGATGGGAATTAATTGACATCTTCAGAACATTTCACCCCAAAGCCACTGAATATACATTGTTCTCAAGTGCACATGGGTCATTTTCAAAGATAGACCATATATTGGGTCACAGGCAAAGTCTCTTCAAATTCAAGAAGATAGAAATCATATCAAGCATCTTCTAAGATCACAATGGCATAAAACTGGAAGTCAACAATAAAAACAATCCAAAAAAATCAAACACATGGAGACTAAACAGCATGCTATTAAACAATGATTGGGTTACCAGGGAGATCAAAGAAGAAATAAAAAACATCATGGCAACAAATGACAATGAAAACACAACAATCAAAAATCTATGGGACACAGCGAAAGCAGTCTTAGGAGGGAAGTTCATAGCTCTACAAGCCTACTGCAAAAAACAAGAAACAATGTTAATAAATTACCTAACCCTACAACTCAAAGAGTTAGAAAGAAAGCAACAAGAAAAGCCCAGTGTAAGCAGAATGAAGAAACTTATAAAGATCAGAGTGGAGATAAATGATATAGAGATAAAAAAAAACACACACAATAAAAAAGATCAACAAAATCAACAAAACCAAGAGCTGGTTCTTGGAAAGGAAAAACAAGATTGATGAACCTCTAGCCAGGCTAACAAAGAGAGAGGACCCAAATAAACAACATCAGAAATGAAAGAGGAGAAATAACAACAAATCACACAGAAATACAAAGGATTGTTAAAAAATTCTATGAACAACTCTATTCCAACAAACTGGACAACGTGGAGGAAATGGACATATTCCTAAAAAAATACAACCTTCCAAAACTCAATCAGGAAGAATCTAAGCATCTCAATAGGCCAATAACTATGGAAGAAAATTGAAGCAGTCATCAAAAAGCTTCCAGCAAACAAAACCATGGGTCTAGATGGATTCACAGGGGAGTTTTACTAAACATTCAAGGAAGACTTCCGGGAAGATGGCGACCGGCAGGAAGGTAGGGAGAGAGAGAGTGTGAGTGAGGAACCCATAGAGGAGAGTGTAGACGTGTGGTGTGTGTGTGTGTGTGTGTGTGAGCTAGGGTCAGTTAGATTCTGCACGTCTTCCAAGGGGCTGCCTAACCGGGCAGTCCTAGACGGCAGAGCCCCGCGCACAAAGCGGACACATCTCCGCGCCTGGTGCGGACGTGGAGACCACACCATCTTGAGAAACAGAGCTGCCTGAGACTCGGATCCTGGCTTCTGAAACAAACCAGGACCCTGCAGCCACTGGGGACAGAGAACTGCTACCACAGCTTCAGACCAACAGACAACAAGAATCCAGACTTCCTGGCAGAATTCCATGAGTCAAAGAGCCTATCCCCCTCCCCGCAGGCGTGCAGACAGCGCCATTTTAACTGAAAGACCCGCCCCTCGCCCAAGCCGCAGAACTTTGCACAGGGACTCGCTCCCCCTCAGGGAATTTGGTGCGCGGGGGGACAGAAGCAGCTCCCTGTTGGGGAAATCTGTCAGTGTGCACAGAGGGCTCCCCTTCGGAGAATTTGGGGGAATTTGGCTTGCGGGTCGCAGCTCCCCCTTCGGGGAATCTTGGTGCTTGCACAGAGGGGCTTCCCCTTTGGGGAATTTGGCGCTCAGGACAGACTCCGCCCCCCTTCCGGGACTCCAGGAGAGTGCACGGAGCCAGCTCACCTTCAGGAAATTAAGAGTGTGCACCCTACCCGGTTTGGCTCAGTAGAGAGAGCACACACAGGACGCAGCTCCACTTCAGGGAATTTGGCACGCCGGTCACAGCTGCCTGGGATCCCTGACTCACAGCACATTCACACTAAGAGCCAGCGATCCCAATTGTTGGTGCATGCACACACAGGGACCCTGATTCTCAATGAGAAACCGCACAAGGCAACAGAGACTCTGACACTCGAGTCTTGGTGCAGAAACAGGGAAACTCTGACTCCTGGCACATGCTAAGGATCTCATTTTCGGCACATACCAACAGTGTGGTGCAGACAGGGCCCCTGATTCTAAGTGTGCACACAAGACCACACGGAACACTGGGGACACTGACCCTGGGCAAGTATGGTTCCCACCAACCAAAGGCAGCCACACGTCCTAGTGTCAGAGCACTTCAGTGAAACTCGGGTGGAGTGAAGTCACCACAGCACACGGCCCAGGTCCATGCAAACGGAAGCTTGAGGTTTCTGATGATAGCCAGAATGGGGAAACGAAATAACTCACAGAGGAAAGAAAATGTGGAGTCACCAAGAAAGGAAATCAGTGAAACTGAAGCTTGCAACATGACCGAAAAGGAGTTTAGAGTAATGGTCGTGGAATTTATACATCGGATGGATGAGAAAATCAACAACTTATGCAAGAATCAGGAAGAAATGAAAAGTGATATAGCTACAATAAAAAACACCATGGAAAGTTTCAACAGTAGACTACAAGAAGCAGAGGACCGAATTAGTGAGTTAGAAGGTCAGGTACAGAAACAAGCTCAATCTGAACAGCAATTGGAGAAAAGAATTAAAAAGCAGGAGGAAAGCCTAAGGGAGCTTCGGGACAACATGAAACGAAGTAACATGCGTATAATAAGGCTGCCAGAAGGACAAGAAGAGCAGCAGGGATTAGAAAATCTACTGGAAGAAATAATGACGGAAAACTTCCCGGATATGGGAAAGATAAAAGTTACGCAAGTACAGAGAGTCCCAAGCAGGATCAACCCCAAAAGACCCACACCAAGACATGTCATAATTTCAATGGCAAATATGAATGATAAAGAGAGAATCTTAAAGGCGTCAAGAGAGAGACAGAGAGTTACCTACAAAGGAACACCCATCAGATTGTCAAATGATTACTCAACAGAAACACAACAAGCTAGAAGTGAATGGAAGGAGGTATACAAAGTGTTGCAAAGCAAAGGACTGAATCCAAGAATATTATATCCAGCAAGACTATCAATCAAAATTGAAAGGGAAATCAGGAGCTTTGCCGACAAAAAAAGGCTTAAGGAGTTTATCACCACCAAACCAGCAATGCAAGAATTGCTAAAGGGAATACTGTAAAAAGACATAACAAACAGGTAAGAAGGAATACAGACACAAAAATAGGTATGACTACAAACAAATACCTTTCAGTAATAACTTTAAATGTAAACGGACTAAATGCTCCAATCAAAAGATATCGAGTAGCTGAATGGATAAAAAAACACGACCCATACACATGCTGTCTACAAGAGACCCACCTCAGAACAAGAGACTCACACAGATTGAAAGTGAAGGGATGGAAAAATATCTTTCAGGCAAATGGAAATGAAAAAAAAGCTGGGGTAGCAATACTTATATCTGACAAAATAGACCTCAAAGTAAATGCCATAACAAGAGATAAAGAAGGCCACTTCATAATACTAAAGGGAGAAATCCAACAAGAAGAAATAATTCTGGTAAACATATACGCTCCCAATATAGGAGCACCCAAATACATAAAAAACTCCTGGAGGATTTCAAGGGAGAGATTAATAGCAATACAATCATAGTAGGAGATTTTAATACCCCACTATCACCACTGGACAAATCCTCTAAACAAAAAATCAGCAAAGAAACAGCAATCCTAAATGAATCACTAGACCAGATGGAATTAATTGACATCTTCAGAACATTTCACCCCAAAGCCACAGAATGTACATTCTTCTCAAGTGCACATGGGTCATTTTCAAAGATAGACCATATGCTGGGTCACAGGCAAAGTCTCTTCAAATTCAAGAAGATAGAAATTATATCAAGCATCTTCTCAGATCACAGTGGCATAAAACTGGAAATCAACTACAATAAATACAATCCAAAGAAATCAAACACACGGAGACTAAACAGCATGCTATTAAACCATGACTGGGTCACCAGAGAGATCAAGGAAGAAATAAAAAACATCATGGCAACAAATGACAATGAAAACACAACAACCCAAAATCTATGGGACACAGCGAAAGCAGTCTTGAGAGGGAAGTTCATAGCTCTACAAGCCTATTTCAAAAAACAAGAAGCAATGGTAATAAATTACTTAACCCTACAACTCAAAGAGCTAGAAAAAGAGCAGCAAGAAAAGCCCACTGTAACCAGAAGGAAGGAAATAACAAAGATCAGAGCGGAGATAAATGACATAGAGACCAAAGAAACAATACAAAAGATCAACAAAACCAAGAGCTGGTTCTTTGAAAGGATAAACAAGATTGATGGACCTCTAGCCAGGCTCACCAAGAAGCAAAGAGAGAGGACCCAAATAAACAAAATCAGAAATGAAAGAGGTGAAATAACAACAGACCCCGCTGAGATACAAAGGATTGTTACAAAATACTACGAACAACTCTATTCCAACAAACTGGACAACCTGGAGGAAATGGACATATTCCTAGAAAAATATAACCTTCCAAAAATCAATCAAGAAGAATCTAAAGAGCTCAATAGGCCAATAACTATGGACGAAATTGAAGCAGTCATCAAAAAGCTTCCAGCAAACAAAAGCCCGGGGCCTGATGGCTTCACAGGAGAGTTTTACCAAACATTCAAGGAAGAACTAAAACCTATCCTCCTCAGACTATTCCAAAAAATTCAAGAAGAAGGAACACTTCCAAGCTCCTTCTATGAAGCCAGCATCACCCTAATACTAAAACCAGATAAAGACAACACAATGAAAGAGAATTACAGACCAATATCCCTCATGAACATAGATGCCAAAATCCTCAACAAAATTCTAGCAAATTGGCTTCAGCAGTACATCAGAAAGATCATACACCATGACCAAGTAGGATTTATCCCAGGAATGCAAGGATGGTACAATATCCGTAAATCAATAAATGTGATACATCACATAAACAAATTGAGAGATAAAAATCACATAGTCATATCAATTGATGCAGAAAAAGCATTTGACAAAATCCAACACACTTTCTTGATAAAAACTCTCAACAAGGTGGGAAGAGAAGGCTCATACCTCAACATAATAAAAGCTATATATGATAAACCCACAGCAAACATCATACTCAATGGACAAAAACTAAAAACATTTCCCCTAAGAACAGGAACAAGACAGGGATGCCCACTCTCACCACTCCTGTTTGACATAGTACTGGAAGTATTAGCCATTGCAATTAGACAAGAAGAAGAAATAAAAGGCATCCAAATTGGAAAAGAACAAGTAAAGCTGTCTTTATTTGCAGACGACATGATATTGTACATAAAAAATCCGAAAGACTCCGTCAAAAAACTAATAGACTTAATAAATGAATTCGGCAATGTAGAAGGATACAAAATTAATGCCAAGAAATCGGTGGCCTTTCTATACACCAATAGTGAACTTACAGACAGAGAGACTAAAAAGGCAATCCCATTTACCATTGCACCAAAAAAATTAAGATACCTAGGAATAAACTTAACTAAGGAGGTAAAAGACCTATACGCAGAAAACTTCAGGACCCTGAAAAAAGAGATAGAGGAAGATGTAAACAGATGGAAGAACATACCATGTTCCTGGATTGGTAGACTCAACATCATTAAAATGTCCATACTACCCAAAGCAATCTATAGATTCAATGCACTCCCCATTAAAATACCAATGGCATATTTCACAGACCTTGAAAGAACTCTCCAAAAATTCATCTGGAATAAAAAAAGACCCCGAATAGCCACAGCAATCCTGAGAAAGAAGAATAAAGTAGGCGGGATCTCAATACCAGATTTCAAGCTGTATTACAAAGCCACTGTTCTCAAAACAGCCTGGTACTGGCACAAGAACAGAGATATAGATCAATGGAACAGAATAGAGAAACCAGATATCAACCCAAACCACTATGCTCAATTAATATTTGACAAAGGAGGCATGAACATACAATGGAGTCAAGACAGTCTCTTCAATAAATGGTGTTGGGAAAATTGGACAGATACATGCAAAAAAATGAAGCTTGATCACCAACTTACGCCATACACAAAAATAAACTCAAAATGAATACAGGACTTAAACATAAGACGGGAAACCATAAAAATACTAGAGCAATCCACAGGCAGCAAAATCTCAGACATATGCCAAAAGAAATTCTTCACAGACACTGCCCCTAGGGCAATGGAAGCTAAAGAGAAAATTAACAAATGGGACTACATCAAAATAAAAAGCTTTTTCACAGCAAAAGAAACCATCAACAAAACAACAAGAAGGCCTACTGCATGGGAGAACATATTTGCAAATGTTATCACTGATAAATTTATAATCTCCAACATCTACAGGCAGCTTATACAACTTAGTAAAAGGAAGATAAATGATCCAATAAAAAAATAGGCAACAGACCTAAATAGAATATTTTCAAAAGAAGACAGAAGGAAGGCCAAGAGACACATGAAAACATGCTCAACAGTCACTAATTATCCGAGAGATGCAAATCAAAACAACAATGCGGTACCATCTCACCTGTCAGAATGGCTATCATCAACAAATCAACAAACGACACGTGTTGGCGAGGATGCGGAGAAAAAGGAACCCTCGTTCACTGCTGGTGGGAATGCAGACTGGTGCAGCCACTGTGGAGAACATTATGGAGTTTCCTCAAAAAACTGAAAATGAAACTCCCATTTGACCCAGTAATCCCACTCCTGGGAATATATCCGAAGAAACTGGAAACACCAATCAGAAAGGATATATGCACCCCTATGTTCATAGCAGCACAATTCACCACAGCTAAGATTTGGAAACAGCCTAGGTGCCTGTCAGCAGATGACTGGATCAGAAAACTGTGGTACATCTACACAATGGAATACTATGCTGCCATAAAAAAGAAGGAATTCTCATCATTTGCAGCAACCTGAATGGAATTGGAGAACATTATGTTAAGTGAAATAAGCCAGTCAATGAAAGAAAAATACCACATGATCTCACTCATTTATGGATAATAAAGAACATTATAAACTTGAACAAAAAGACAGATACAGAGACAGTAAAGCATCAAACAGACTGTCAAATTACAGGGGGAAAGTTAGGGAGAGGTGGGGAGATAAGAGATCAATCAAAGGACTTGTATGCATGCATATAAGCATAACCAATGGATGCAAAACTCTGGGGGGTGAGGGCATATATGGGAGTGGGGTGGGAGGTGGCAATGGTAAGATATGTACACGTTTAATACCTCAATTTAAAAAATTGAAAAAAAAATTCAAGGAAGAACTAAAACCTATCTTCCTCATACTATTCTAAACAATTCAAGAGGAAATAACACTTACAAGCTCATTCTATGAAGCCAGCATCACCATAATACCAAATCCAGATAAAGACAACACAATGAAAGAGAATTACAGGCCAATATCCCTCATGAACATAGATGCCAAAATGCTCAACAAAATTCTAGCAAATTGGACCCAGCAGTACATCAGAAAGATCATACACCATGACCAAGTAGGATTTATCCCAGGGATGCAAGGATGGTACAATAACCACAAATCAATAAATGTGATACATCACATGAACAAATTGAGAGATAAAAACCACATAGTCATATTAATTGATGCAGAAAAAGAATTTGACAAAATCCAACACCCATTTTTGATAAAAACTTTCAGCAAAGTGGGAATAGAAGGATCATACCTCAAAATAATAAAAGCCATATATGACAAACCCACAGCCAACGTCATACTCAATGGGCAAAATCTAAAAACATTTCCCCTAATAACAGGAACAAGAAATGCTATTGTACATAAAAAAACCCTAAAGACTCCATCAAAAAACTATTAGACTTAATAAATCAATTCGGCAATGTAGCAGGATATAAAATTAACACCAAGAAATCTATGGCATTTCTATACACCAATAGTGAACTTACAGAAAGAGAGACTAAAAAGGCAATCCCATTTACCATTGCACCAAAAAAATTAAGATACCTAGGAATAAAATAACTAAGGAGGTATAAGATCTATATGCAGAAAACTACAGGACACTGAAAAGAGAGATAGAGGAAGATGTAAACAGATGGAAGAACATATCATTTTCATGCATTGGTAGAATCAACATCATTAAAATGTCCATACTACACAAAGAAATTTATAGATTCAATGCACTCCCCATTGAAATACCAATGACATATTTCACAGACCTAGAAATAACACTCCAAAAATTCATCTGGAATAAAAAAAGACCCCGAATAGCCACAGCAATCCTGAGAAAGAAGAACAAAGTAGGTGGGATCTCAATACCAGATTTCAAGCTGTATTACAAAGCCATTGTTCTCAAAACAGCCTGCTACTGACACAAGAACAGACATATAGACAAATGGAACAGAATAGAGAACCCAGATATCTACCCAAACCACTATGCTCAATTAATATTTGACAAAGGAGGCATGAACATACAATGGAATAAAGACAGTCTCTTCAATAAATGGTGTTGGGAAAATTAGACAGATACATGCAAAAAAATAAAACGAGACCACCGACTTACACCATACACAAAAATAAACTCAAAATGGATAAAGGACATAAACATAAGACAGAAAACCATAAAAGTACTAGAGGAATCCACAGGCAGCGAAATCTCAGACATATGCTGAAGCAATTTCTTCACCAATACTGCTCCTTGGGCAATGGAAACTAAAGAGAAAATAAACAAATGGGACTATATCAAAATAAAAAGCTTTTGCAGAGCAAAAGAAACTATCAACAAAACAACAAGAAAGCCCACTATATGGGAGAACATATTTGCAAATGTTATCACTGATAAAGGTTTAATCTCCAACATTTACATGGAACTTATACAACTTAATAAAAGGAAGATAAATGATACAATAAAAAAATGGGCAATGGACCTAAATAGAAACTTTTCAAAAGAAGACAGAAGGAAGGCCAACAGGCATATGAAATCATGCTCAAAGTCTCTAATTATCTGAGAGATGCAAATCTAAACGAAAATGCAGTACCATCTCACACCTGTCAGAATGGCAATCAACAAATCACCATCGACAAATGCTGGAGAGGATGCCGAGAAAAAGGAACCCTTGTGCACTGCTGGTGGGAATGCAGATTGGTGCAGAAACTGTGGAGAACAGTATGGAGTTTCCTCAAACAACTAAAAATGGAACTCTAATTTGACCCAGTAATACCACTTCTAGGAATATATCCCAAGAAACTTAAAACACCAATCAGAAAGGATATATGCACCCCTATGTTCATAGCAGCACAATTCACCATAGCTAAGATTTGGAAACAGCCTAAATGCCCGTCAGCAGATGACTGGATCAGAAAACTGTGGTACATCTACACAATGGAATACTACGCTGCTATAAAAAAGAAGGAATTCTTACCACTTGCAGCAGCATGGATGGACCTGGAGAGCATTATGTTAAGTGAAATAAGCCAGGCAATGAAAGAAAAATACCACATGATCTCACTCATTTATGGAAAATAAATAACATTATAACCTTATGAACAAAAAGATAGACACAGAGGCAGTAAAGCACCAAACAGACTATCAAATTACAGTGGGAAGGCTGGGGAGTGTTGGGGAAGGGGGAAAGAGATCAACCAAAGTACTTGTATGCATGCATATAAGCACAACCAATGGACACAAGACACTTAGGGGGTGGGATGAGGGCATGGGACAGGGGGTAGGGGAGGCTGGGGGAATGTCTATGGGAAAAAAGGGAGATATATGTACTACAATATAATACTTTAAACAATAAAATAAAATAAAAAAATAAAATATTTTTCCTGATGCAGTGAAAAATTCACAATAACAAAAAAAAGAAAAAGAAAATAAAGGCATCAAATATTTTATATTATTTTAATTTATATCTACACTAATAAAAGAGAAACATGTAAATTGACTGTCCCTCTGCTACTCTCACCAGCCAATCAGGAGCGAGTATGCAAATTAACCCAACAAAGATGGCGACGGCCATGGATCTGGAATGAATAGGTTTGGGTTGTCCCTGATGATGGAGGAAGCCAAGATTCCTGGCCGCCTTTGCCTCTGCTCAATGAGTGGCTGGGGGCTGGGTCACCAGGGGGTGTGGCCAGCCTGAAAATGGCCTTCTGCCCCTTACCCAGGCTGGCCACACCCCCATGGTGTGAGAGTCCACGCTGGGGGGCTTGGCCAGCCTGCAAATAGCCATCAGCCCCTCACCCAGGCTGGCCAGGTACCCCAGGGGGAACCCCCTTCTGAATGGCATGTGGCCAGCTTGAAATCAGCCCTCAACCCCTTACCCAGGCTGGCCACGCCCCCACAGCGGGGACCCTCACCCCATGGGGGCATGGCTGGCCTGCAAACCACCATAGGCCCCTCACCCAGGCCCCCCTATGCCCCAAGGGAGCCCCACCCTGATCCAGGATACCCTTCAGAGCAAACCAGCCGGCCCCCACCCATGCACCAGACCTCTATCTATACTAATAAAAGGCTAATATGCTAATTAGACTGGGACACCTTCCCGGAGACCTTCTGGACATTCTTCTGGACAAAGCCATGGTGGCGGGGCCGAGGTAGAGGTGGTTAGAAGCCAAGAGGGGAGGGCAGTTGTGGGTGATCAGGCTGGTGGGGAGGCCATTGGGGGTGATCAGGCTGGCGGGGGGTGGCAATTGGGGGTGAACAGACCAGCAGGGGGGCCAGTTGTGGGTGAGAAGGCCACCAGTGGGGGTCAGTTGGGGGTGATCAGGACAGAGGCAGGGCAGTTTGGAGTGAGTAGGCCAGCAGGGGTCCGTTAGGGGTGAGCAGGCCAGTGGGGAGGGAAGGTGAGGGCGAGCAGGCCAGCAGGGGGGGCAGTTGGGGACGAGCAGGCCAGCGGCGGGGGGCAGTTGGGGGCAAGAAGGCCAGCAGACAGAGTGGTTAGGGGCAATCAGGCAGGCAAGCAGGTGAGTGGTTAAGAGCCCTCAGTCCTGGATTGTGAGAGGGATGTCCAACTGCCGGTTTAGGCCCGATCCCTGTAAACCAGCAGTAGGACATCCTTCGAGGGGTCCCAGATTGGAGAGGGTGCAGGCCAGGCTGAGGGACAACCCCCGCCCCCGTGCATGAATTTTGTGCACCGGGCCACTAGTTATTTCATAAAAGGATACATTGTAGGGCCTATTCCCGGTACATTGACTAGACCAATTCACTGGGAGGTAAGGCCAGCCATACCTTCCACACACACATAAGTATCCTGGGATAATCATATCTATAGGTTTTGGGCCAGTATAATGCTTTCCATTCCATCACTTCTGAACCTCAACATTAGTGGTTATATTTCAGCACGAGTTTGGAGGCAGCCAGTCGACAATGTGATTCTCATCGCATTGCGGCTGCTTCACACACCTATCTGCAGATTCTCTTAAGTCTACTTTTTCTCTTAGCATACACCCACAACTATTCCACACTTCATAACCAATAAAGGGACAAGTATTGCCATGATCCTGCCAGATCAGAGTCTCTATGGCTTGGTGCACAGGGTCCTAGGAGATGTTGCTGAAGTCTTGGTCAGCTAGCCAGGTCCAATTGGCAGCGGTGGTGGGATGGATGCATTATGGGAATCCCCTAGCCACTCCTGGGGGAATTTCTATGCACACCCAAAAATGGGAGACATTATGCACTTGAACATAGATGTGCGCCTATGATACTATGCTGTTAGCCAAGCTCATCCTGGTCGAAGAGACAAAAGAGAAACTGAGACCATCACAGGCAGATCACAGCCTTCCTGCAAGATGCAAGCAACTGTGTATCCTCTAGAAAGTGCTGTGACTGGAATCAGAGGACAATCTGGCTGGTGATACCAAAAGGGATCTTCCCTTCATAGGGGCCCCGTTTTACCAGGGAAGCTATGGGAAATCTAGGCACTGGCCAGAGAGCAATAATATAAGTCCCCTTTAACAATGTTTCCTTTCCATGTTTTCTGGCTTGGACCTTCAATTATTGGCTAGGTCTGGATCAAGGCGTGCAACTGTAACTTGTAATTGTATCCACTTCCCTAAGGGGATAGGAGGGCTACCCAGGGTCCTTCCCAGTAACAGTCCATGACCAGGGCCACACTGCCTCATAGGCAGCAGAAAAGTTCCAGATGGGTGTATGTTGGGTCGCAATAGTTCATCAGTTTTTGTCACCTGCACATGAAGTGTCTGAGGATACCCCTGCATCATTAAATCTAAGGGGGAGTCACTGTCTTCCTGTGCTGTTCATTCAGCAATCTGGTGGTCATATCCAATCATCTAGTCCAACCTTTTAGGCTAGGTGGGTCTGCCCGTAGGCAGAGCTTATTTTTCAACAGGCAGTTATACTGTTCATTCATCCCAGCACTTTGGGGATGATATGGAATGTGAAAGTGAAAAGCTATGTCCTGGGCTTTGGGCCCAGCTAGGTACTTCCTTCCCTGTGAAATGGGTTCCATTATCACTTGCTATACTAAGAGGTTGTCCATAGGTGGCCCCCATGTGTTCCAAAACTCGGTCAACAGTCCTTTGGGCAGCCTCCCTTGCAGAGTAAGTGAAGAAGAGGCTGGTGGCAGTATATACAGCCATCAAGGAATACTTAAAACCTCAGTACAGAGGGAGAAGCCCAATGAAATCCACCTGCCAATGTTGTAGGGTGTGTGTGGGGGGGTGCCTCCTCTGAGGACATGGCCCTCCTTCCCCTGGAGGCATATTGATGGGGTTGTGCCTGAGCATAGCAAGGGCATACTCATATTGCAGTAAGAGCTTCCCCCGTGGATAGGGCCAGGCCCCACTGCTTAGCCACCTGCATCATTGTCTGTGGTCCCATGTGTCCCAATTTCCAATGGAGCCACCAAGCCCAATCTTCAGGGGAAGGTACTACCTCCCGGACCCTTGCCAAGGCATCTGCCTCATCATTCCCAGGGGCTAACAGTGGCCAATGGCCACTCAAATGATATATTGTTGCCTCTTTGGAAGGCTCTACTTCCCATATATCCTTCCACATTTCCTGTCCCCACACGGGATGATGTCCTATTAGCCACTGCTGCTTATAATATTGCAGTAACCACAAAATGAATCTTTTAAAGACAGCCCTGCTGTCTGCTCCAATGGCCAAAGAGCCAGGCTCCTTTGTCAAAACCACCCAGACTGCACTCAGTTCAGCCAATCGGCTACTTTGCCCAGTACCAAAATCGAACCAGAGTTTATCAGTACCCAAATGGACAGCTACTGCTGTCCATGTAGCAGTGTTCCTCCTACTTCACCTGTCCATGTACCATATGGTCTCTGGGAGGGGTGGCACGCCCTCCTGGAATGGACTAGGAAGTATCTACTCCATAGGAGTTTTATCCCTTGACAGGGTCTCATATGTTACAGGACTCAACAGGGTTTGCAATTCCTGTGACAGAGGGTTCGTACTCACAGCTGCCTTCTGTTCCCAATAGATCCCCCACTTTGCTAAAGTTGAGGTTGTGCCACTCCTGAATTGGGCATGGTCACCCAGGACATAAACTAAGCGGCTATAGGATAAGCTGTCTTTACGGGCACCTTACTTTGTGCTGTGATAGCCTCACAGGCCTGCAAGGTCACATAAGTGGCTGCCAACTGCTTCTCAATGAGGGAGTACTAACTCTCGGCCCCCCTCCACAGCTGAGATCAGAACCCAATGGGCACCTTTCTCTGCCCATGCTGTTGCCACAGACCCCAACCAAACCCCAGTGGAGTAACAGTTATGCCCAACTGGAATGGTTGTGTCAAGTCTACAATCTGCAAGGTTTGGGCTTGGGCAACTGCCCTCTTGGCAGCAAGAAAGGCCTCTTCAATTTCTGGAGTCCAGTCCCATGTTGCCCCCTTTCAGGACAACTGGTACAAGGGCTGCAACAATTGTGCCAGGTGGGTGATAAACACTTGCCAATACCCCAAAAAACCAACATAGGTCTGTAGCTGTTTCACCATTGTAGGTTGGGGAAAAGCCTGCACTTTGTCAATGACTGCTTTGGGTATCACCTTGGTCTTACCCCACCAGACAACTCCCAAGAATTTGACAGACAAGCCAGGTCCCTGGACCTTGCAGTCATTTACTGCCATCCCCATGAGTCCAATGCCTGCCACAGACTTCTGGCAGCTGCATTCAAATCTGCAAGAGAATCAGAGGTTAGTTTAGCATCATATCATCAATATAATGGAACATTGTCACTGTGGGAGGCTTGCCCCAGGTGGCTAAATCTTGGGCCACCAGACCATGACTGATGGTAGAGTTATGCAAATATCCTTGAGGGAAAACAACAGAAGTCCACTGTCGACCTTCCCATGTAAAAGCAAACTTTTCCTGACTCTCTGGGGCTATATCTACGGAAAAGAAAGCACTAGCCAAATACACCACATAGTGGTATCACCTTAACGACAAAGTTAGATGGTTCATCAGATCTGTTATAACTGGCACTGCAGAGTGTAACAGGGGAGTCACTTTGTTCAGTTCCCTGTAATCCTTGGTCATCTGCCAGGTGCCCTAAGGCTTCTTCAGTGGCCATACTGGAGAATTGTAAGGGCTGTGCGTGGGCCGGATGATCTTCGCCTTCTCCAAGGATGATCTTTGCAATATTGTCTGTCAAATTTCTTAATGACCTAGGAGGTGGTACTGCCGCACCCACACAGGTTAGGCAGTGTCACAGCCACGTGATGCGGTTTCCCCCTTGTGGTGGGTCTTACCACATGCACCCACAGGCAGAATTCACCTTGGGTCATTGCAGTTGTTAACCCTTTTAGCATGTCCATTTCCAAGATGTATTTGGTTATGGGAGAGATATATACAGCATGGGCCTTTGGCTGGAGGCGGCCAATACCCAGTGTCAAAGTTGCCTGCCGAACACAGACAGTTCTGCTTCCATACCCATCTATATGGGCCACTGGGCCCGAATATCCATCTGGGTTACCATACAGTAAACTGCAGTCTGTACCCGTATCCACCAGTGCCAACACACATTGCACGTTGCGGAGAAACGAATATATAGTGAGTTCAACATGCAACCTCCAGTCCTCCAAGTTCCCCCCCAACCGGGTGCCTTGGCCTGTTCCTCAGTCTAGGAGATTAAACTCCTCCTCAGGGGAGTCTAAATAGTCCTGGAGGTGTACCGGGCTAGGGAAACTTCCTTTCTTCAGCAGCTTCTGGAAACACTGTCCTACCGTTAATTGCCTCCACAGGGCCAGCAGCACATCATTGTGCTGCTGATCTATCTTCTCTTTTTTAACCCCTGCAGCCAGAAGGTCTACCCACTTTTGTGTGCAGGAGATTTTCACAGGATCTGTCCCCACTGCTTTTCCGGATCCCGAGTCCATGGTCTTAGGCACCACTTTACGTACCTTAAGCTTCTGCACAGTCACAGGTCTTGCTATTCCCTTTTCTCGCTGTTCGACTGCCATGTTCTCCAGACTGGCCATGGCCATAGTAACTTCATATACACAGTGTATGAAAGGGGTCAAAATGGCTGCCTGCGAGCCAAACGCCTTCAGAGAGGTTGAACCAAGAATCAAATTTTTCATACACATTGTAAACACTCATCATCAGGACCATGAATATTCAAGTTAAACATGGCTTGTCTCATGCCCATGTCCCATATCACTTGCACTAAATCTACATATGTAGTCCATTTACTCATGCAATTCTCCAGCATCCTGCCAAATGCTTCCAGACGCTGCCATTAATCAATTCATCAGGCAGTGGTCTCTGATTCGCAGTCGCTGCTACAAGGAGGGGTGAGTTGTTATGGAGGCTAACTTCTCCATCTCAGGTGGAGACAGCTGCAAGCTCTCTGTACCATCATCCCACAACCTTAGGAGTCACGCTGGAATCGGCTCCCTGCACCTCTGCCAGCTTTGCTTTCTTAATTCTCTCAGTTCTGTAGGGGCATAGGAGGTATATGTAGTTAATTCGGTAACTGTGGGTAGCCCTTGAGCCCCACCTCCTGGGACCACAGGCTCATTGTGCTCCAGACACTTCTTCACGATTGGTTGTGCCTGCAAAACAGAAGCCACTACACCCATCCTCTGAGCCGTCTGCTCACTCTCCAGGTCCCTCCTGTCCCAGGGAGGCTTCCTCCTGCTCTAATAGGTGCACACAGGCCTCCAAGGGCTCCTCCAGGTTCTGTAACTCCTGTATCCTAGCTTCCCGAGCCAGTGTCTCTTTATGTTAAAGTTTCAAGGCTGTTAGGAGCAACCCGCCTACCTGCTCGGCAGCCTTCTGCTAGTCCTTGGGGATTTGGTCCATAAAGGATGACAAAGCCTTCTACTTCAACTTGCTCCCAGTCTTCTGGGGACCAAGGCATCAGGACCGCTGCTATTGGATACCACAACCCAGTCAGAAGCCACATGTCCTCTGAAGGGGTAGATGGCGTACTTACCCCAGAATCCTGTCAACTGACTACACCAAGTGTCAGGGGCAAACTCATTAGCCAAGGACTTGGCTCTTCTGGGTGCAGGAAATTGGAAAAACATGTGGGTAATGCCTGGCAAGTGGGGCATACTTTATTACAAACAAAGCAGCCAATAACTGGTTGGGAAGTGGCAACTTATATACAAGCTCATACAAAAGAGGCTTCTTGCCAAATAGCGATATCAATATTTGGGTTATAGAAAGGTATGCTTACGCAGTCCATACAGTAAAACTGCTGTGTCCTTGCTTTTGCACATGCATATGGCAACTTGGCTTTGAACATCTGGCATACTCTGGACGGGGCCCTCACACATGGGACCTAAACACCAAGCTGGGTTCCCCCACCCAAAGCATGAGAGCCAGGAAGAGGCACCCACATAACAACTGGCTATGGAAATCAGTGAGGTTTCTCTCCACCAGAAGGAGATGGGGGTCCACTAGAGACATAGGCATAATTTTAAAGGGTCAACACACAAAATGTTCTTAGTACACTCTCATCCTGGACTCCAGTGGAGGGAGGGTGGAGCAGACTAGAGTTGCCTGAGAAGAGTCTGAGGATTATGGCTCTGAGAGAAGAGCTGGGGGACAATCACCAGGATCCCAGTGCTGAGTCATTCTTCCATACTACAGGCACCATCTTTCTTGGGTGGAGTACTCTCCTCTTATATGGCATCAATCTGGAAGAAAGGAATTGCCCCACTCAATATAGACTTATTCTCACCCCACCCAGGAGATCTTAGGCCCTGCTTAGGAATCAGCTGTCATGGTCACAGTGTAAAGGTCTGGGCATACTCAGGGGTTGTCAGTGACTGAGTTACCTGACTTTAGAAGGAAACCATCTCCCAAATTTCTGTGAACCTGACTGACACTTTCCTCTCATGGAGATCCAATAGAATAACCTTCCCAGCTTCTGGCAGTCCCACCCTCCCTGATGCAGTGGCCTTACCCTCTAGATTCCTAGTAGTTTCGCCCTGCTGAGGTCAGGGAATAATCCAGGACAGACTGAGTCATATGACTCTGGGGCAGGTGATACACCCACCACTAATCCAAACAACATGATACTGGTGTAAAAATAGACATAGAGATCAATGGAACAGAATAAAGAGCCCAGAAATAAACCCATGTCTTTATAATCAATTTATATTTGACAAAGGAGGCAAAAAACATACAATGATGTATATAAATGGTCTATTTAATATACTGTGATGGGAAAAATTGGAAAGATACATGCAATAAAAAGAAACTAGACCACCTTCTTACACTATACAAAAATAAACTCAAAATGGATTAAAGACTTAAATGTTTAGACTCAAAAACATGGAAATCCTAGAGGAAAATATAGGCAGTAAAATATTAGATATTTCTTACAGCAATATTTTTTCTAATATATCATCTTGGGCTACAAAATAAAATAAAAAATAAACACATGGGACTACATCAAAATAAAAGGTTTTTGCATAGCAAAAGAAACCAACAAAATCCAAAGACAACCCATTGAATGGGAGAATCTATTCACCATGATATATCAGATAGGGGCTTAATATCCAAAATGTATAATGAAATTATAAAACTCAACACCAAAAAGAAACAAAACACAAACAATCCAATTAAGAAATGAGCAGAGGACCTGAATAGACACCTCTCCAAAGAGGACATACAGATGGCCAATAGACACATGAAAGATGCTCAACATGTCGAATCATCAGAGATATGCAAATTAAAACCACAATGATATATCATTTCACACCTGTCAGAATGACTATCATCAATAAAACAACAAACAAGAAGTATTGGTGAGGATGTGGAGAAAACTGAACCCTCACACACTGCCCATGGGAATGCAGACTGGTGCAGTCATTGTAGAAAACATTATAGAGTTTCCTCAAAAATTAAAAATGGAACTGCCTTATGAACCAGGGATTCCAATTATGTGACTATATCTGAAGAAATTGGAAGCAATAATTTGAAAGAATATATACACCTGTATGTATACTGCATCCTTATTTATAATAGCCAAGATTTGAAATTGGCCCAAGTGCCCATTAGCAGAAGGGTAGATAAAAAAGCTGTGGTAATGCCTGGCCAGTGTTGCTCAGTGGTTGAAAGCTGACCTATGAACTAGGAGGTCATGATTCTATTCCCTGTCAGGACACATGCCTGTGTTGCAGGCTTGATCCCCAGTAAGGGGCATGCAGGAGGCAGGTGATCAATGATTCTCATCATTTATGTTTCTATCTCTCCCTCTCCCTCCCTCTCTGAAATCAATAAAAATATATATTTAAAAAGTAAAAAGATAACATACAATAAGAGAAAATATTTTTAAAAAGCTGTGGTACATTTACACAATGGAATACTACTCAGTCATAAAAAATAAGGAAATATTATCATTTGTAACAGCATGTGTGGCCTAGAGTATTATGATGAGTGAAATAAGCCAACCAGAGAAAGGCAATTGCCATGTTATTTTACTTATAGTGAAATTTATTGAATAAAATAAACTAGCAAACAAAGTAGAAATAGACTCATATATACAGAGTACAGACTGACAGAATAGAGGGGTGTTGAAGGCTGGATGAGAAAAGGTGAAAAGAGTAAGCAAATAAAAATAAAATGTATAGACAGACAACGGGATGGTGATTACAAGAAGAAAAGGGAGTGGGGGAGGTAGAAGATGGTAAATGGGTGATGGTGATTCAACAATACTTGACTTGAAGTGTTGAACACACAATACAATATACAGATTATGTATTATAGAATTATATACCTGAAATTTATATAATTTTAATAATTAATGACACCCTAATAAATTAAATTAAAAATAATTTTTTGTTTATAAGTAAAGAATAATCAAGGATTACTTTTAAGGGCATCCTCCAATTAGGCTACAACTCTTTAATTAGAAATTTTGCTCAATAATGTTATAGGAAAGTAACCTGATTTTCATAAAGTAATTCAGTCTTTTTGGCTTTTAAAATAGTGTTTAAATAAAAATCTTAAAAGTAATGTCAATATAAGATGAACAAATTCAAAGCTTTTTAATTTTTAGATGAAGCAATGATAGATGTGTTTTTTCTATTAGCCAATTGTGGGTTCTTTTTAATAAGAAAATATGGAAACATAGCCATGATATTTACCTCTGCAATGCTTGCCAAAAAATTAAGATGTTTATAACATAGATGTATAATTCAAGTTAGTTACTTTTAAGGATAATTAATTGAGCATATACTTTGGCTACTCTGTTCTAAGCCCTAGAGAAGACTAGGTGTGCAGCAACTAGAATGTGTGAGAAATGTAGGAAGGAGGAAAATTGTAAGGTAGGACTAAAAAAAGTTTTTACAATAGATTATGACAGCATGATATGTAGTGTGGGAACTCTAATCAGAGTGCGCCAGATGTTCAAAGCCAATTTGAGTGTGGGTACCTTGCCAAGAGTATGCCGGTTGCTCAAAGCCAACTTGTCATATGCAGGTGCAAAAGTCAGGACACAGCAATTATATTGTATACACTGTGCATGTGTACCTTTCTATAACCCAAAATTAATGTCACTATTTGGCAAGAAACTTCTTTTGTCTAAGTTGGTATAAAGATGTGTTATTGGTTTAATGTGGAGGAGGATCCAAGATGGCTGCCGATGGGATGGTAGGCTGCAAGATAGTGTGTGAGTGACAGAGCGAAAGGAGAGTGTGTGGACGTGGGGGAAGTGTGTATATTTGTGAGTGAGTGACAGCTATATTCCATGCGACTGTTGGGGACTGGCAGACTGGGCTCCCCTGGCTGGGCAGCCTCTACTACTGCTGAAATCTCTCCTGGAGCAGCCGGCTCTGCTGTAGAGACTGCACCATCTTGAAGCGGGGACTGGCTGTGATCGGAAGCCCAGCTTTACCATCAACCAGGGAGAGTACTGAAACATCCCGGGACCCTACAACCACAACACCTAGGGACCAGCTGCCTCAGCTGCAAGCCCATGAACACCAGGACTCCAGCCTCCCCAACCACGGGCACCTAAAAAGTCTTTCCAGGGGGAAACAAAGCGGCACCAAATACATGGATGGACCCTGTGCCTTCTCACAGAGCAGATAGAAGGAACAGCTGAATCAAACACCCACCCAGAATTGGCGAATTAAACACAGCTGGTGAGGCAATCCATGGATGGAAAGGTCAGATATTGCCTAGAGAAAGGTGAGATCTGGGATCTAGGCTGCAGGGAGAAAAACACACAGCAGGGACTAGAGTCTCAGAGGAAGACTGTGCCCCACAAAATCCATGGCCGTTGGGGTCAGTGTATCCCTCGAATATGGAAGGGGTTACACACGGCTGCTGGCAGAAGGGGACTCTAGATATTAGCCCATAGCTGGGCTGGGCACAGAAAGGCAGCCTGAAGTTCTATAATGGCTGTGCAGTGCTGGGGAAAAAGATACATGTCTGCATGATTCATTGGTCTTTTTTACTTTTTAATTCCTTGTTTTTTCTTGAAAAGTCTAGTATATAGGATCCTCTAATTAAAAACACTCACTGAGACTGCAGGGGAAAGTTATTTTTGTGGAAACTAGGGAACAGAATGGGAAGAGACAAGCAGGAAACCAGCTCTGGGACATTCCGGCCCTCTAACCGAGTATTAAGTTTGGCAGGGAAAGAACAATCTAAACACTAGATAGAGGGGCCTTTTAGCCCTGAATATTAATGCAGAAACACTGCCACCCAGGGGTTGTGTCAGAAATTGACTCTTATGTAAATACAACCAAAACAAAA
Organism: Eptesicus fuscus; assembly: GCF_027574615.1. Lineage (NCBI taxonomy): Eukaryota > Metazoa > Chordata > Mammalia > Chiroptera > Vespertilionidae > Eptesicus > Eptesicus fuscus. The sequence continues at coordinate 58,776,102 of NC_072473.1, read as the reverse complement.
GTGAGCAGAGATATCCTGCCTGCTTGAAAACAGGGCCGTGGCTATGACACAAAGGAATATTGGATCGCAGGGAACTTCAATACTGTGCTGACTACCTGACAAGAAACAGATGTGTCAAGCAGAACAGTAGAGGAACTGAATGACCTTCACTACTTCACTTTTTTATTATTTATTGTATTTTTTTAATCTTTTACTTAAGAAACTAAATTTTTTTCTCACTTGATTTTACTTTATTATTATATTTTTATTTATTATTATTACTACTATTATTTTACCTTTGTTAAAGTTTTATTTTATTTCTTTTTATTTTATTTTATTTTGGGATTAGTTCTACATTCTATTTTTATTTTTCATTTAGCATTATTTTGCTCAATTAAAATTTATCCTTTATGCCAACACTCTCTTCCTCACTCCCCACCCTTTTCATCCTGTTTTTCTTACCCTGTTCCTGCTTTAGTTTTTGTCTATCCTTTCTCTTTACTCCCTGTTAAAAATTGATCTTACTCATATTTCTAATTTCCTCTTACCTGCTCCAAGTCCATACACACTTCACTCTTCTATGTCTTCACTATCCATATTTTTTCATCCTTTTTTCCTTTTCCTTTCTTTCTGTCTTATTGTTGCTGTTTGTTTGATTGTTTGTTAGTTTGTGTGCTAATGGCTTAGTTAATTCCTATCACCAACACAGGCCTATCTACTCTCTATTATCCTTTTCCAATAGTAGATGAATACATAGATAGGTAGATTAAAGAAATGGGAAATTTATATATATATATATATATATATATATAAATTATATATATATATATATATATAATTTATATATATATATAAATTATATATATATAATATATATATATTATATATATAATTTATATATATATATATAAATATATATATATATAAAATTATATATATATATATATAAAATATATATATATATATAAAATTAATATATTTATAATATATAATAATAAATTAATACATATATTTTTTTCTTTCTTTGTATTTTGGTTTTTACTTTACTTCTTATACACTCATTCTCTTTCTACCTCCTCTATACTGAATTGTGGCTATTACCCATTCACTCAATTCCTTGAACTTAACTTCTGGAAATAAGCTCTGCCTCCTCAGATTCATCTGTGTGTTTGCAGTTTGGGTGTTTGTTGCTTGCATTTTTTGGATTAGTTATTGTTTTATTGGAGTTTTCTCCCCATATACATACACTTTCTCCCCATTCTTTTTTCTTCTCTTTCCTTTCTCTCTTACATTTTTTCCTTTTCTCAATATCATTTTTGCACTATTTTCTATCCCCTAATTCTCTTTTCTCTGTTGGTCACCTTTATTTGGGGTTATTAGTATCATGACTCCATTTGTGTTTGGTGCCCTGTGCTTGGTGTCTTGCCATGTTGTATTTTGTGCCTTTAAGTAAATGCAGGAGAGAGCAACATAACCAGACACCCTCAGAGGAGCGATCATGGGGAGATATAAAACAGTCTGCATAAGAAAGAACAGTAAGAATCAACAGAAAAGGAAGTAAACGAAATGGAGGCAAGCAATATGTTAGAGAAAGAATTCAGAGAAATGGTCATAAGGACCCTGAGAAGGATGGAAGAAAAATACAACAATATGTGTAAGAACCAAGAGGAAATGAAGAAGAATCAAGAAGAAATGAAGAATGACATTGCTGCAATAAAAAACTCAATAGTAAGCATCAACAGTAGACTAGAAGAAGCAGAGGACCACAACAGTGAGCTAGAAGACAAGGTAGGAAAAAATAACCAAGCAGAGCAGCAACTGGAAAAAAAAAACCTTAAAATACAGAAGGAGAACCTAAAGGAGCTATGGGATAACACAAAACAAAACAACATCTGCATAATAGGTGTGCCAGAAGGAGAGGAAACTGAGCAAGGAACAGAAAACCTGTTTGAAAAATAATTACAGAAAACTTCCTAGATATTGGGGGGAAAAATTCATACAAGTCCAAGAAGCTCACAGAGTCCCAAACAAAATGAACCCCAAAAGACCAATGCCAAAGCACATTATAATTAAATTGGCAAACACAAATGACAAAGTAAGAATCTTAAAGGCTGCCAGAGACACACAGAAAGTTACCTACAAGGGATTTCTCATTAGACTATCGACTGATTTCTCAACAGAAACATATCAGGCCAGAAGGGATTAGAATGAAATACACAAAGTCATGCAAAGGAAGGGTCTGAATCCAAGAATACTGTACCCAGCAAGGATATCAATCACAGTTGAGGGTGAAATCAGGAGATTCACAGACAAAAAAAAGACTATGAGAGTTTATTATCACCAAAACAGCAATGCAAGAAATGCTAAAGGGTCTGCTGTAAAAAGAAGAAATAGGAAGGAAAGAAGGAACACTGGCAAAAAGAATAAAAATGGCGACAAACAAGTACCTATCAATAATAACTTTAAATGTAAATGGATTAAAGGCCCCAATCAAAAGACATAGGTTAGCTGAGTGCAAAAGAAAGCATGACCCAGATATCTGCTGTCAACAGTAGACCCACCTCAGAACGAAGGACTTAAACAGACTTATTGTGAAGAGATGAAAAAAGATTTTTCAGGCAAATGGAAATGAAAAAAAAAAAAACAAAAACCTGTGGTAGCAATACTTATATCTGACAAATTAGACCTCAAAATGAAGGCCATAAAAAGAGACAAGGAAGACCACTTCATAATACTAAAAGGAACAATTCAACAAGAAGATATAACTCTGGTAAACATATATGCACACAATACAGGAGCACCCAAATACATTAAAAAAAAAAAAAACTTCTGGAGGATATCAAGGGAGAGATTGACAACAATACAGTCATAGGAGGGTACTTTAATACCCCACTAACAACACTGGACAAATCCTCTAAACAAAAACTCAGAAAAGACACATCAATCCTAAATAACTCATTAGATCAGATGGAATTAATTGACATCTTCAGAACATTTCATGCCAAAGCCACAGAATATACATTCTTTTAAAGTGCACATGGGTCATTGTCAAAGACAGACCACATATTGGAACACAGGCAAAGTCTCTTCAAATTCAAGATGATAGAAATCATATCAAGCATCTTCTTACATCACAATGGCATTAAATTGGAAATTAATTACAATAAAAACAATTTTAAAAAATCAAACACCTGGAGGCTAAATAGCATTCTATTAAAAAATGATTGGGTTAACAAAGAGATCAAAGAAGAAATAAAAAACATCATGGCAACAAATGACAATGAAAACACAACAATCCAAAATCTATGGGAAACAGCGAAAGCAGTCTTGAGAGGGAAGTTCATAGCTCTACAGCCCTATCTTAAAAATCAAGAAAAAATGGTAACAAATTATCTAACCCTAAACTCAAAGTGTTAGAAAGAGAACAAGAAGAAAGGCCCAGCGTAAGCAGAAGTAAGGAAGTAATAAATATCAGAGTGGAAATAAAGGACATAGAGACCAAAAAACAATACAGAAGATCAACAAAACCAAGAGCTGGTTCTTTGAAAGGATAAAGAAGATTGATGAATCTTTAGCCAGGCTAGAGAGAGGACCCAAATAAACAAAATCAGAAAAGAAAGAGGTGAAGTAACAACCGATCCCACAGAAATACAAAGGATTATTAAAAAATACTAAGAACTACTCTATTCCAAAAAAATAGACAACCTAGATTAAATGGACATATTCTTAGAAAAATACAAGCTCCCAAAACTCAATCAAGAAGTGAAATAAAAACCTGAATAGGCCGATACTACAGAAGAAATTAAAGCAGCAATAAAAAATTTTCCAGCAAACAAAAGTCATGGTCTGCATGGCTTTACAGGGGAGTTCTACCAAGCATTCAAAGAAGAACTAAAACCTATCCTCCTCAGACTATTCCAAAAAATTGAAGAGGAAGGCACACTTCCAAGCTCTTTCTATGAATCCAGCATTACCCTATCCAAGACCAGATAAAGACACCACAAATAAAGAGAACTATAGGCCAATATCCTTGATGAACATAGATGCTAATATCCTCAACAAAATTCTAGCAAATCAGATTCAGCATTACATTAGAAAGATCATACACCATGACCAAGTGTGATTTATTCCAGGGATGCAAGGATGGTACAATATCCGCAAATCAATAAATGTGATACATCACATAAACAAACTGAGAGGCAAAAATCACATAATCACATCAATCGATGCAGAAAAAGCATTTGACAAAATCCAACAACCTTTCTTGATAAAACCTCTCAGCAAAGTGGGAATTGAGGGATCATACCTCAAAATAATAAAAGCCTTATATGACAAACCTACAGCCAACATCATAATCAATGGGCAAAAACTAAACTCATTTCCCCTAAGAACAGGAAGAAGACAGGGATGCCCACTTTCACCACTCCTGTTTGATATAGTACTGGAAGTGCTAGCCATAGCAATCAGAGAAGAAGTAAAAATAAAAGGCATCCACATTGGAAAAGAAGAAGTAAAACTATCCTTATTTGCAGATGACATGATACTATACATAGAAAACCCCAAACACTCCATCCAAAAATTACTAGACCTAATAAATGAATTCAGCAATATATCAGGATACTAAATTAACACCCAGAAATCTATGGCCTTTTTATACACCAATAATGAACTCACAGAAAGACAAACAACAATCCCATTTACCATTGCACCAAAAAAATTAAGGTACCTAGGAATAAATTTAACTAAGGATATAAAAGACCTGTACTCAGAAAACTATATGACATTGAAAAAAAGATAATGGAAGACATAAACACATGGAAGAACATACAATGTTCATGGATTGGTAGAGTCAACATCATTAAAATGTCCATACTACCCAAAGCAATCTACAGATTCAATGCAATCCCCACTAAAATACCAATGGCATATTTCAAAGACCTAGAACAAACTCTCCAAAAATCCATCTGGAATAAAAAAGACCCCAAATAGATGCAACAATCCTGAGAAAGAAGAACAAGGCACTGTTCTCAAAACTGCATGGTACTGGCACAAGTACAGTCATGTAAAACAATGGAACAGAACAGAGAACCTAGAAATCGACCCAACCCAGTATGCTCAATTAATATTTGACAAAGGAGGCAAGAGCATACAATGGAGTTGAGACAGTCTCTCCAATAAGAGACTGTCTTGGTGTTGGGAAATTTGGTCAGATACATAAAAAAAAAAAAAAGAAAGAAACTAGATCACCAACTTACACCATACACAAAAACTCAAAATGCCTAAAGGACTTAAATGTAAGACCATAAAACCATAACAGTCCTACTAGACTCCATAGACAGCAAAATAGCCATCATGTTGTAGCAATATCTTTACAGACACAGATCCTAGGGCAATGGAGGACTAAGCAGAAAATAAACAAATGGAACTATATCAAAATAAAAAGCTTCTGTACAGCAAAGAATCCATCAACAAAACAAGAAAGCCCACTGCATGGGAGAACATATTTGCCAATGATATTATAAATAAGGATTTAGTTTCCAACATTTATAGAGAACTCATACAACTTAACAACAGGAAGATAAACCATCCAATCAAAAAATGGGCAAAGGATCTAAGTAGACACTTTTTGAAAGAGGACATTGAGAAGACCAAGAGACATATGAAAACATGTTCAAAGTCACTAATAATCTGAGAGATGCACATCAAAACAACAATGAGATATCATCTCAAACCTGTCAGAATGGCTCTCATCAACAAATCAACAAATGACAAGTGCTGGGGAGGATGTGAAGAAAAAAAAATGTAGACTGGTGCAGCCACTGTGGAAAACAGTATGAAGTTTCCTCAAAAAGTTAAAAATTGAACTCCCATTTGACCCAGTAATCCCACTTTTAGGATGATACCCAAGAAACTAGAAACACCAATCAGAACGGATATATTAACTCCAATGTTCATAGCAGCACAATTTACAATAGCTAAGATTTGGAAACTGCCTAAGTGCCCATCAGTACATGAGTGGCTTTAAAACAGGTGGTACATCTACACAATGGAATACTATCCTATCTAATAAAAGAGTAATATGCAGATTGACCATCACTCCAACACACAATATGGCTGCCCCCATGTGGTCAAAGATCCTGCCCCCATGTGGACACAAGATGGTCACCACAAGATGGCCAGCAGGGGAGGGCAGTTGGGAGGCACCAGGCCTGCAAGGGAGGGCAGTTGAGAGGGACCAGGCCTGCAAGGGAGGGCAGTTGAAGGTGATCAACCCTGCAGGGGAGGGCAGTTAGGGGTGACCAGGCCGGCAGAGGAGGGAAGTTGGGGGCAAACAGGCTGGCAGGGGAGCAGTTAGGCATCAATCAGGCTGGCAGCGGAGTGGTTAGGGGTGATCAGGCTGGCAGGCAGAAGCGGTTAGGGGCAATAAGGAAGGCAGGCAGGTGAGCAGTTGGGAGCCAGCAGTCCTGGATTGTGAGAGGGATATCTCAGATTGGAGAGGGTGCAGGCTTGGCTGAGGGACACCCCCCGCCCTCCGTGCACGAATTTCGTGCACTGGGCCTCTAGTCCTATCTAATAAAAGAGTAATGTGCAAATTGACCATCACTCCAACACACAAGATGGCTGCCCCCAAGTGGACACAAGATGCCCGCCACAAGATGGCCAGCAGGGGAGGGCAGTTGGGAGGGACCAGGCCTGCAAGGGAGGGCAGTTGGGAGCCATCAAGCCTGCAGGGAAGGGCAGTTAGGGGTGACCAGGCCATCAGAGGAGGGAAGTTGGGGTCGACCGGGCCTGCAGGGAAGGGAAGTTGAAGGGGGGACCCAGGCCTGCAGGGGACAGTAGTTGGGGGGACCAGGCCTGCAGGGGTGGGCAGTTAGGGGTGACCAGGCCTGCAGGGGAGGGCAGTTATGGGCAAACAGGTTAGCAGGGGAGCAGTTAGGCATCAATCAGGCTGGCAGGGGAGTGGTTAGGGGGCGATCAGGCTGGCAGGCAGAAGTGGTTAGGGGCAATCAGGAAGGCAGGCAGGTGAGCGGTTAGGAGCCAGCAGTACCAGATTTTGAGAGGGATGTCCGGTGGGATCAGGCCTAAACAAGTAGTCAGACATCCCTTGAGGGGTCCCAGATTGGAGAGGGTACAGGCTGGCCTGAGGGACACTCCCCCCACCCCATGCACGAATTTCATGCACTGGGCCTCTAGTCCTATATAATAAAAGGCTAATATGCAAATTGTCCCCTCAGGAGTTCGATCACTCGCTATGATGTGTGTTGACCACCAGGGGGCGGCGTGGAACCAATGAAGGCCCTGATTGGCCCTGATCTCTGGCCAGGCTTAGGGACCCTACCTGTGCATGAATTTCATGCACCAGGACTCTAGTGCTGCTATAAAAAGTTTACCATTTGCAACAGCATGGATGGAACTGGATAGCATTATGCTAAGTGAAATAAGCCAGTCGGAGAAAGATAAATATCACATGATCTCACTCATATGTGGGATATAATGATCAACATAATTTATTGAACAAGAATAGATCCAGAGACAAATATTAGGGGAGGAGGGTTAGAGAGCAACCAAGGGACTTGTATGCATGCACATTAACATAACCAATGGACACATGCACAGTGGTGGTGGGGGCTTGCCCAGGGTGGGAATGGCTGGGGGGGATGACAAGTGGGGAAAAAAGGAGACATAAGTAAAACTTTAGACAATAAAAAAAATAAAAAACGTAAAAAAAAAAAAAAAAGATGTGTTCCTGACTAGCCATTGAGAGGTTACTTGGGTCGGACTGCTTTATGTGATGGCAACTATGTTTGCGGCTACTTTGTGAGGCTACTTTGAAGAACTGCTTTGTCTGATGGCTACTTGGTAGAAATGGCTACTTAGTCTGTAATAAAGACTCTCCTATACACCTATGACTTCTCATGTCTTCTCCATCTAATACCTGGTGTCATGAAGGTCCAGTTCCTGGCAGGGGACCTGAGGTCTCACAGTTGAAGTAGTAGAGCAGGATCAAGGAGGAACTTACTCCAACAAGTAGTTTAGGCTTTATCTTGAAAATAGCAATTGTTAAAGTGACATGATTAGATATGGATATCAGAAAGATAATTCTAGCCTCTTTGTGAAAGTCATATTGGAGGAAAAATGTGCTTGAAAAGGCTATTACTTTGGAGGTTACTGCAAGAGATTATGAAAGGTTGTCTGAGGAAGAAATAGTAGGAATGGAGGGATGAGACAAATAGAAAATCAGAAGTATGAAGTGAAAGGAGAGGGAGGATTTTAGGGTGACACCAAACTTTATTTCTGGCTTATTATTATCAGTTACTACATGTTATTTCTGTGCTAGGAACTATTCTAATTGTTGCTGGGCATATAAGCTAGGGGCAAAAACTGCCCTTGAAAGGAGCTTGTAGTCACAGATTTCTTCATTCAAATTGTTTTGTAAACAAAAATAATGTACAGCCACTTCCTACTTTTTCTTTGGTATTTCTTTAGTATCTATATTTACACATATATAAAAGACATATTTTCCCAAGGTCAGTTCCAACCTCACAATTCATTCTTGATCTTATTGTTCCTATAAACCAGTGATTTTTCAACTGGTGTGCCACATAAATTTTTAACATATGCAATACCTGACTATTTAGTCAGGAGCACTGTCTTCTTTTCCCTTACATTGTGAAGTTTTTAAAACATCACAGCATCCAACACAATAATAGCCTTCCTGTGAGAATGAATCAAAATTATACCTATTTTTTCTGAGATTGTAAAAAAAATAGGGTTTTCGTGTGCCACAAAATTTTAATAACTAGTTTTTGTGTGCCACGAGATGAACAAGGTTGAAAAATTGCTGTTATAAACCACAAAAACACTGTAAGCATGCTCTTTAGCCTAAATTTCTCCTTATTTTTATAAATTGTTTGAAATATTTTCCTCATTTTCTGAAACTTCTCAACTGGTTTGCTCTCAATCCTAACATCAATTTTAATTTTAATCTTAGGATCAGAGGAGAAATTGTTTATTATTTTTATTTTACAAATGAGAAAAGTGAGGAATTGGAGAAAGTGATTTTTTTTTTCCTACAGAGAGGAAGGGAGAGGGACAGAGAGCTAGAAACATTGATGAGAGAGACACATCGATCAGCTGCCTCCTGCACACCCCCTACTGGGGATGTGCCCGCAACCAAGGTACATGCCCTTGACTGGAATCGAACCCGGGACCCTTCAGTCCGCAGGCCGCCGCTCTATCCACTGAGCCACACTGGTCGGGGTGGAGAAAGTGATTTATTCAAGTCTCTAATGGTAAACACTGAGAATAGGATTCAAAATTCTTATTGTAGACATTAGAATTTCTTAGCTAACTTTCCTCTTATAAATTACTTATATATTGTTTACTTGTCTTTGTTTCCCATTTATTTCAATTTTAACATTTCAGTGTTTTTTTTTCTATTTATATGTCCTTCTGTCTTGTTAGACTCATCCAATGAATCATGTTTTATTTGCTAATTTTCTCTTTCACAAATTTTTCACTCTCTTTCAGTAGTGATGACAATATTAACGTCTATACTTATTAAACACGTTTTATGAAATATGTGTTATATCTTCCCAAAATCATATGGTGAAAGCCTACATCCAAATGTGGTAGTCTTAAGAGGTGGGGTGTTTTGGAGGTAATTTTGCTCACGTTAGGTCATATGGATGGAGCCCTCATGAATGGATTAGTGTCTTATAAGAGTCACAAGAGAAGAGTGGGTTCTCATAAGGGTCGCATGAGATGTTCCTCTTGTTTCTCCCCTTAATGTTACAATAATTTGAACATTTATAATTCAACAAAGGATTTCCTGCTTAACATACAGACATGTCTGAGAGATCTGGACATTAACACATCTGAAGGTGGCCACGTTGGAGGAAGCCAGGCAGGAGGGAAAGGTGAAGAGCATAGACAGGTGTCACAGAAGAACAAAGCCCAGAGCTCACTGCAATTTTGGGGAAAGGGAGGAATCAAGTTGCTGCCTGCACTCATGGAGACCAGATGAGCAAAGACATACTCTGAGTTGTCCTGTGGAATTGTCAGTATGTTCTGTGGCTGATCCCAGTGACCAGGGAGGGGATGGAATGCAGAGGTGCAACTGCAGTTGTCTGGTGGTTCACACTGCCAGGCAGAGAAACAAAGCCACAGAGCCTGGCTACTTCCCTTCACTCTCCCAGAGCTCCCCGCATCCCGCCCCCTGCCGCACACCACACACAAACACACTCTCTCTCAGAGTTAGCAGGAGATCCCAGAAGAAGCTGTAACAGTAAGTGTTGGGTCTCAGAGCACATTATCTGCAACTTTGAGAATTGGAGAATCAGAAGCATTGTTTTTTCCTGAGGGCAGAAGTACCCTTCATCTAATATGAATGACAATGGTAGATATACAGAAATGAGGCAGCTGAGGTCTGTCAATCACCATTACTGGGAGAAGACAAAACCAGTAAGGCACTGAGGAACCTCCCCATGATCATTCTGGCCTCACACATCACAGCTGCATTGATAGCAGCATCTGGCTGCAGGAGACAAGGCTGGGATTTCACAGACTTGGAATCCCATCACCTACCATATTACCGCCTAAGATGCTACTCTGAGGAGACCTGGTCACAGAGGAGACACCCACCTCCCTAGGGAACATAGGGCATTTTCCACTGCCCCACAGGGATAAGGGAAGCCACAGCAGTGCAAAAAAAAACCCACAAACAAACTTAAAAGCTTGCACTTCAGCACCACCACCTAAAAATAAAACAGAAAAAAAGATTTCTTCTTATCAACATATTAGAGAAGTGCCACTCTTAAAAAAAAATCATTTCCCTAGATGCCTAGACGGAGAAGGAATCCATCAACTATCATGAATAATGACAGTAACAAGACAGCTCAGAGAAAAAAAAAAAGAAAAAATCTCAAGAAAATAAACTTAAGGATATGGAAAAATGTGGTTTAAATGGCAGTGAATTCAAGATTGAAGTTCTAAAAAACTTAGTGAGATACAAGAAAACACAGGCACGGTAATAAACTCAGAAATAAATGCAGTGAACAACATGAGTATTTTACAAAAAAATATTAAAACTTAAAACAACAACAACAACTAAATAGAAATTCTGGGGCTGAAGGAATCAATTAAAGAGATGAAGAATGATCTAGCAAGCTTAGAAAATAGAGCTAACCAAATGGAGGAAAGAATTAATGACATCAAAGACAGAAATGTAGAAATGATGCAGATGGAAGAAGAGAAAGACTTAATAGTAAAAAAAAAAAAAAAAAAAAAAAAAAGAAAAGAAAGAAAGAAAGAACTCTATGAGAAATATCTGACTCTACCAGATAGAGCAATATAAGAATAATGGGCATACCAGAAGGAAAAGACAGAAGGGAACACAGACCTTTGTGTGTGTGTGTGTGTGTGTGTGTGTGTGTGTGTGTGTGTGTGTGTGTTTTAATTACTTTATTGATTAAGGTATCACATATTTGTCATCAACCCCCCCATTCCCTTCCCGAACCCCCCCCACACACGCATGCCCCCCTCCCCCTGTTGTCCGTGATCACTGGTTAGGCTCATATGAAAGCACACAAGTCCTTTGGTTGATCTATCTCCCTTGTCCCCACCCTCCCCTACCTTCCCTCTGAGATCTGACAGTCTGATCAATGGGAACACAGACCTTTTTAAACAGTCAATGAAAGCTTCCCAAACCTATCAAAAGAGCTGGATTCTCAAATTCAAGAAGCCAACAGAACACCTAATTATCTCATTTCAAAAATGCCTTCTCCAAAGAAAATGGTAACCTATAAAGGAAGGCCCATTAGATTATCATCAAATTTCTCAGCATAAGTCATACAAGCTAGGAGAGAGTAGAATCAAATACCAAAACCATTGAAAGGGTGATGTATTCAGCAGAGAGGTTAGTCCACATGAAAAAAAAAAAAAAAGACAGAAGGATAGAAAACTATGAGTAGGACTACCCACATATAGATAAAAGCAGGATATTGAAACTATTTTCCAGCATATTATAGACTTAAATATAACAAAGTATAAATGAGGTAAACACATTAAAATAAGAGAAGAAGAAAAAAGAGGACAATAGCTATTGCAATTTAGAAATGAACTCATAAAACAAATCAGGGTAATTTGTGATAACAAAAACACAAAAAAGCAGGGAATAAGGGTCTGGATTTGCAAAGGGGAATGGAGATAAGATGGATTCAGAAGAAGAAGGAATACTGCATATAAGAAAATATCTTTTGCATATGGTAACCACACAAAAAAGGGGGGGGAGGACAGAGAAAAATAAGAATACCACCAAATGATAACAACAGAAAGAAATCCAAGGGAAAAAAATGGAGACACAGAGCCAACAGAAAACAGAAATAAAAATGACTGTAGGAAATCCACAGCAGGGATTTGAGCCTTCCTCCTCCCATTTTCTATAGCCAGCTTCCAGTCCTTAGTAGGCCTAAACCCACAGGACCCTCCTCTCCAGTCACTGGGGCAACTCCCACCCCTCCATTACCTGCAGGACAAGGCTTCTGTGGCGATGATGTGTATTTATCTAACAGAAAAGCCTTCCTGGTCTCCCACACACACATAACTTTACCACCCTCAGGTCCCCTGTACATGTGGCCTATGCCCTGAGCATTTATTTTTATTTGTTTGTTTCTCTGCAGTACCAGTCTCTTAGTAGTTCCACGCAATTCACCTGGGCACCAGTCCCTGTCCAGTGGCTCCCCTTGTTGATGAATCTCCTTTTGCCTCTCACCTCCTTCACCCAGCACAGCTCTGCCTCTTCCTGAAACTCTGGACTCTGCAGAGATGGGAGACAAACCCACAGCCCCTTCACACCTGTGTTCCCACCCATGTCCATGTGTCTCCCTTTCCCTTGTCTTTTCTTCCCTGCCTCACTCCTGGTTCCTGGGTCTAGGCGGAGACCCCTTCCTCCCAGCCAAAGGCCCCTTCAACAAGCTGCATTTCTTCCTTCTCACTGTGGACTCAGGGTCTGGGCCCCTCCTCAGCCTCGACCATCAGCCTTCTCAAGAGAGGCTGAGCATACTGGGTCAAGGTTCAAGCTGCAGTCCCTCATTCCCCCACCAGTACCTTCAGATATTTATCATTGCCCTCTCACCCATTCCAGAAGTTTGCACAGAACTTCATTTTGAAAACTGTCTTTCTCATTTTCCACACCTCCCCCAAATTCCTCCAGCCCTTACTCAAGGTTTAGCCAAGCTTTCCAGAGCATTTCCTGGGCTGTGCTGCTCTCCTGGTGGGAAAGAGAGTGAAATGGGAAGGACTGTATGGATGCCAGATTTTTCATCCAATAAACCAGTAATTTCTTACCAAAATAAAGGTAATGAGCCCTGGCTGGTATGGCTCAGTCATTAGAGTGTTCAATGGCTGGTGCATGGAGGGGTCACAGGTTCGATTCCCAGTCAAGGGCATATATCTGGGTTGCAGTTTTATCTCTGGCCTCTGTCAGGACACCTGCAGGAGGTAACCAATCAATGTTTCTCTTACATCGATGTCTCTCTCTCTCTCTCTCTCTCTCTCTCTCTCCCTCCCTCCCTTCCTCATTCCCTCTCTGTCCCTCCCTCTCACTCTCTATAAAAAAATCAGTGAAAAAATATCCTTGGGTGAAGATTAATAACAAAAAAAGTAATGAGTCTATGAGAATACCGAGAGAGATGAGGAGAGGTTTTTTTTTTGTTCCTCTAAAGATTTTTTAAATTGATTTTTAGAGAGGAAGAGAGACAGAGAGAGAGATTGATATGAGAGCAGAACAACATCAATCAGCTGCCTCCTGCTTGCCCCCTACAACAGATCTAGCCTACAACCCAGGCATATTCCCTGACAGGAATTGAACAGGCAACCCCTGGGTACAGGGGATGATATCCAACCAACTGAGCCACACCAGCCAGGGCTTTTTTCATTTGTTTGTTTATTTGTTTTCTTATTCTTTTTTTAGGAGTGTGAGAAGAGAGAGAATGGAAGGTTGTGCTAAAGAGAATGTCATCCCTTCTTCAGCATTAATAATCACCTTAAATGTAAATGAACTGATCCCACCAATCTATAATAATAAAACTATAATATGCTAATTAGACCGGACAGCCAAATGACCTTCCAGACAACCTTCTGGATGAAGCCCGGGCTGTGAGGGCTGAGCCCCTTGCACTAATTTCGTGCATCAGGCCTCTAGTAAATAATAAAAAGGCACAGAGTAGCAGGTTAGGTAAAAAACAAACAAACAAAAAACCAACCCAACCATATGTTGCTTTCAGAGACACACCTCAGTTGCAAGGATAAAAATAGACTCAAAGTGAAAGGGTGGAAAATAATCCACCAAGCATGTGGCATCCATACTAATATCTGACAAAAAAAGATTTCAGTACAAAAAATGTAACAAGGGACAAAGATGGGCATTTTATAATGACAAAGGTGATAATACATCAAGAAGACACAAAACTTCTCCACATATATGAACCTAATCAGAGAACACCAAAACAAACAAACAAAAAACAACTACTAACAGATCTAAAGGGAGAAATTGAAAAAACTCAATTATATCAGGGGACCTAAATACCCCTTTGACAGTTATGGATAGATCACCCAAACTGAAAATGAACCAGTAAATATCATCCTCAAATGACATATTAGAAAAAATTTACATAATCAATATTTACAGAGCCTTGTATCCCAGAATACCAGATTATACATTTTTCTCTAGTGTACATGGCACATTCTCAAGGATAGGAAATATATTTGGGCATAAAATTAGCTTCAATAAATTTAAGAAGCTTGAAATCATACCTGACATTCTACAACCACCAAGCTCTGAAATTAGAAATCAACTGCACAAAGAAAGCAAAGCAAAGCAAAACAAAACAAAACAAAACAAAAACCCACATATATGTGTAGGTTAAACAACCTGTTACTGAAAAATGACTGTCAAAGATGAAACTCTAAAAAGATCAAAAGATACATAGAGATATAGGGCTGCATATATCTTTGTGAATAAATGTTTTCAAATTTTTAAAATTTCTTTATTGATTAAGGTATTACATATGTGTCCTTTTCCCCCCATTACCTCCCCCCCCAAGCCCCCCACTCATGCCCTCACCCCCCTGGTGTCTGTGTCCATTGGTTAGGCTTATATTCATGCATACAAGTCCTTTGGTTGATCTTTCCCCATTACCCCCACCCTCCCCTACCTTCCTTCTGAGGTTTGACGGTCTGATCAATGTTTCTCTGTCTCTGGATCTGTTTTTGTTCATCAGTTTATGTTGTTCATTATATTCCATAACAGACCTAAATAGATACTTTTTGAAAGACAGAAGGAAGGCCAAGAGACATATGAAAACATGTTCAAAGTCACTAATCATCTTAGATATGCATATCAAAATGACAATGCGGTACCATCTCACACCTGTCAGAATGGCTATCATCAACAAATCAACAAATGACAAGTGCTGACGAGGATGTGGAGAAAAAGGAACCCTCATGCACTGCTGGTGGGAATGCAGACTGGTGCAGCCCCTGTGGAGAACAGTATGGAGTTTCTTCAAAAGTTCAAAATGGAATTCCCATTTGACCCAGTAATTCTAGTTTCTAGGAATATATCCCAAGAAACTAGAAATACCAATCAGAAAGGATATATGCACCCCTATGTTCATAGCAGCACAACTCACCATAGCTAAGATTTGGAAACAGCTTTAGTGCCCATCAGAATATGAGTGGATTAAAAAATTGGTACATCTACACAATGGAATACTACGCTGCAATGAAAAAGAAGGAGTTCTTACCATTTGCAACAGCATGGATGGAACTGGAGAGCATTATGCAAAGTGAAATAAGCCAGTCAGAGAAAGATAAATACCACATGATCTCACTCATTTATGTTTTCAAATTTTTAAAGTAGGTAACCAGAAGAGGGTTATTGGTAATATGGCAACTCTATTCTTAATTTTCTGAGAATTCTCCATACAGTGTTCCATAGTTGGGTGTATCAGCTTTTTTTTCCTACCAGCAGTGAATTAATGTTTATTTTTCTTCACAACCTCTCCAACACTTATTACTTGTCTTATTGATAATAACCATTCTAACAGGTGTGAGGTGGTATCTCATTGTAGTTTTGATTTGCATCTCTATAATAGCTAGTGAAGTTGGACATCTTTTCATATAGCTATTGGTCATTTGTAAGTCTTCTTTGGAGAAGTGTCAGATTTTTAAATTGGATTGCTTCTTTGGTGTTTTGAGTAGTATGAGATCTTTATATATTTTAGATACTAACCAATTGTTGGAACTAATATGTGCAAACATCTTCTCTATCCATATATACAATTGAATACTACTCAGCCATAAGAAGAGATGAAATACTGCTATTTGTGACAACATGGATAGATCTTGTGGTTATCATGCTAAGTGAAATAAGTCAGGAAGAAAAAGTTAAGAGCCATATGATTTTACACATATGTGGTATATAAAACTGAAAGCAACAAATGAACAAACAAGAAAACAAATAAACAAAAAGTCATAAACAAAGACAACAGTATTGTAGTTACCAGAAGGAAGGGGGGTTGGGGGTGTAGTAAAGTATAAAGGGGGTCAGAAGAAGATCTGACTTTGAGTAGTGGGAACACAATACAATATACAGATGATGTATTATAGAATTATACAGTTGAAAGCTATATAATTTTAGTGAGCAATGTCACACAAATTTAATTTAAAAATGTAACAAAAATATATAAAGACAAATGAGAATGACAATATAACATATCAAAACTTTTGTTGTTTCAATTACTAAGGCCTTGTACTATAGTTTGATGTCAGGTTGTGTGATTCCTCCAACTTTGTTCTTCATTCTCAAGATTGTTATGGCTTTTTGGGGTCTTTTATGTTTCCATATAAATTTTTGGAATATTTTTTCTAATTTTGTGAAATACGCCATTGATATCTTGGTAGGAATCGCACTGAATATATAGATTATTTTGGGAAGAATGGATATTTTAATGATTTTAATTATTGCTATCCATAAGCATGGTATATGCTTCCACATATTTGTATCTTTTCAATTTATTTCTTCAGTGTCTTATAATTTTGTAAATATACCATACTTTCCAGCATATAAGACGACTGGGTGTATAAGATTTTCCTGGGTTAAAAAGTCGTTTTATACGCTGGAAAATACGGTATCTTGGACTATATTGATGGGATTATATATAATGGATTAGATGACTTTTTAACCCAGGAAAATCTTATATGCCCAGTCTTCTTATATGCCGGAAAATACGGTAGGTCTTTTTCATCCTTAGTTAAATTTATTCCTAGGAATTTTGTTTATTTTTTGAAGAAATTGAGAGTGGGATTGTTTTCTTAGTTTTCTTTTCTGATAGTTCATGATTTGTGTATAAAAAAGCAACTGATTTCTGGATATTTATTTTGTATTTTGCTATTTTACAGAATTAATTTACCAGTTCTAGTAGTTTTTTAATGGAATATTTAGGGTTCCCTATATACAGTATCCTGTCATCTGCAAATAATGACAGTTTTACTTCTTCCTTTCCAATTTGGATGTCTCATTTCTTTTTCTTGTCTGATTTCTATAGTAAGTGTTCTATTACTATGTTGAATAAAAGGGTGAAAGTGGATATCCCTGTTTTGTTCTCTATATTAAGGGAAATTATTTTATTTTTTCCCCATTGAGTATGATGTTGACTGTGGTTTTGTCATATATGGCCTTTATTTCATGAGGTATGTTCCCTCTATTCTCACTTTGCTGATATTTTTATTATAAGTGGGTGCTGTATTTTATTAAATGCTTTTACTGTATCTATTAATATGAATACAGCTTTATAGTCAAATAATAGTTGGCAAAGGAGACAAAACACATACAATGAGTAAAGACAGTTTATTTAAAAATGGTTTGGGGAAAATTTGAAAGATATGTGCAAAAAATAAAAATAAGCCACCTTCCTACACTATATACCAGAATAAACTCAAAATGGATTAAATACTTACATGTTGGACTCAAAACCATAGAAATCCTAGAAGAAAACATAGGCAGCAAAATATCAGATATTATTTGTAGCAATAATTTTTCTGATACGTTTCCTTGGGCAAGGGAAATAAAAGAAAAAATAAACAAATGGACTACATCAAACTAAAGTTTTTGCACAGCAAAGAAAACCATCAACAAAGTGAAAAGATAATCTACTGAATGGAAGAACACATTCACTGATACATATGATAAGGAGTTAATATCCAAAATGTATAAAGAACTTATTAAACTCAATACCAAAAAACAAACACTTCAGTTGAGAAATGGGCAAAGGGCCTGAATAGACACTTCTACAAAGAGGACATACAGAGGGCCAATAGATATATGAAAACATGCTCAAAGTCACTAATCATCATAGAATTGCAAATTAAAACCACAATAAGATATCACTTCACACTTGTCAGAACGGCTATCATCACTAAATCTAAAAACAAGTGCTGGTGGGAATGCAGACTGGTTCAGCCACTGTGGAAAACAGTATGGAGTTACCTCAAAAAATTAAAAATGGAACTGCCTTAAGACCCCATAATTCTATTTTGGGGAATTTATCAGAATAAACACTAAGTTGAAAGAATATATGTACCCCTATATTTATTGTAGCATTATTTACAGTTGTCAAGATTTGGAAGCAGCCCAAGTGCCCATCAATATATGAGTGGATAAAAAAGTTGTGGTACATTTACACAAAGGAATACTATTGGCCATTAAAAAGAAGGAAACTTAATACTTGCAACAGAATTTCAAACTGGAGAGCATCATGCTAAGTTAAATAAGCCAGACAGAGAAAGACAAAAAATATATTATTTCACTTATATGTAGAATCTAATTAACTAATAAACAAAATAGAGACAGACATAAATATAGGGCAGGATGACAGCTGTTAGGGGTCTGCATGAGGAAGGGTGGAAAAACTGAGCAAAAGAGAGAGAGAGAGAGAGAGAGAGAGAGAGAGAGAGAGAGAGAGAGAGAGGGAGAAACTTATGGTCAATGACAACAGTATAGTGATTGCTAGAGGGAGGAGGTGTGGGCCATGTGGAAATGGTATAGAGGGATAAATGGTGATGGACAGAGACTTGACTTGGGGTGGCAAACCAACAATACAGGCTACAGGACACATGTTGTAGAATTGTTCACCTGAAACCTGTATAATTTTGTTAACCAATGTCCAATAAATTCAATAAAAAGGGGAAAAACATCTTGAAATGTAGCAAAAGTGGTCATAAGATAGGAGTTTATTTCATTATAGTTCTATCTCATGAAACAAGAAAAATTCCCCCCAAAAAACCTAACACCACATCTTAATTTACTAGAAAGAGAAGAACAAGTCAGCAGAAGAAAGGATATAATAAAAATGGAGCAGAATTAAATAAAACAGAGAATAAAATGATAGTACAAAAATAATGCAACAAAGAGCTGTGTTTTTTTAAAGAGTAGTAAAATTGACAAGCCTTTGGATAGACTAAGGGAAAACCCCCCAAATAAACAACATCTGAAATGAAAGAGAAGTTATGACTGACACCACAGAAATACAAAAAATCAAAGCTAAGGGAGAGGGAGGCAGGGGTGGGTGGAGGGGGCAAAGGGTAGGGAAAAGGGGGTCACCAGCAAATACATTAACATTAAAATTTTAAATAAAGTCTACCATTCAGAAACAAACAAAAAAAGAAATACAAAAAGGATTATACAAAAATACTATGAAATGCTATATGCTACCAAATTTAATAACCTAGAAGATATTTATAAGTTCATTGAAATATGTAACTTTCCTAGACTGAATCATGAAGAACTGAAAAATTTAAATAGACCAATCACCAATGAGGAAATTTAAACAGCCATCAAAAACCTTCCAAAAAGTCTAGGGACAGAAGGCTCTACTAGCAAATTCTAGCATTCACATAACATTTAATACCGTTCCTTGTCAAACTCTTCCAAAAAATTGAAGAAGAGGCAATGCTTTCTAACACTTTATTATATGAGGCCAACATTACCCTGACACCAAAAGCTGGCAAGGATGAAAAAGAAGAAAGAAAGAAAGAAAGAAAGAAAGAAAGAAAGAAAGAAAGAAAGAAAGAAAGAAAGAAAGAAAGAAAGAAGGAAGGAAGGAAGGAAGGAAGGAAGGAAGGAAGGAAGGAAGGAAGGAAGGAAGGAAGGAAGGAAGGAAGGAAAGAAGGAAGGAAGGAAGGAAGGAAGGAAGGAAGGAAGGAAGGAAGGAAGGAAGGAAGGAAAGAAAGAAAGAAAGAAAGAAAGAAAGAAAGAAAGAAAGAAAGAAAGAAAACTAAAGACCAATATCTCTGATGACTATACATGCAAAAATCCTTTAAAAATACTAGTAAATTGAATACAACTATACATTAAAAATATATCACAATCAAGTGGCATTCATTCTAAGGGCACAAGGATGGTTCAACATATGCAAGTCATTCAATGTAATACACCACATTAACAAAATGAAGGATAAAAATCATATGCTCATATCAATAGATGCAGAAAAAGCATTTAAGATATAACATTCATTCATGATTAAAACACTCAATAAAATGGGTATAGAAAGAAAGTACCTCAACCTAATAAAGGCCATATGTGACAAACTCTCAACTAACATTTTACTCAGTGGTGAAAGACTGAAAGGTTTTCTTCTAAGATCAGGAACAAGACAAGGTAGCCCACTTTCACCACTCTTATTCAATATAGTACTGGAAGTTCAAGCCAGAATTATCAGGAAAGAAAAAGAAATAAAAGGCATCCAAATTGGGAATAAAGAAGTAAACCTGTCACTGTTTGCAGATGACATGATTATGTAGAAAACCCTCATGATGACACCAGAAATCTATTAGAACAATAAACAAATATAGTAAAATATAAAATCAATGTCCAAAAATCTGTTGCATACTTATATATTAAAAATGAAATTTCAGAAAAAGAAATATTTTTGTAATCTCAATGAAAATTATAAAATACCTAAAAATAAACTTATAGGATGGAAAGAAAACCTATACAATGAAAATATAAGACATTATCAAAAGAAATTGAAGAAGACACAAAGAAATGAAAAACTATTGCATGTTCTTGGATTTGAAGAACCAACATTGTTAAAATGTCCACATTACCCAAAGCAATATACAGATTTAATACAATCCCCATCAAAATCCCAATACCATTTTTTAAAGAAAGAGAACAAAACTTTTTTTTTTTTATATTTGAACAAAAAAGACCCCGAATAAGCAAATCAATCCTGAGAAAATAGAGCAAAGCCAGAACAATGAAAAATCCTGAATTCAAATTATACAACAAAACAATAATTATCAAAACAGCATGATTTCGAGTTTTTTGGGTATATACCCAGGAGAGGGATTGTTGGGTCATATAATAGCTCTATTTTTAAATTTTTGAGGAATCACCACACTGCTTTCCATAGTGGTTGTAACAATCTACATTCCCACCAGCAGTGAATGAGGCTTCCCTTTTTCCCACAACCTCTCCAACACTTGTTGCTTGTCTTGATAATGGCCACTCTAACTGGTGTAAGGTGGTATCTCATTGTAGTTATAATTAAAACATACATGAAACCTATATGTTCATGTTAACTAATGTAACCTCAATAAAGTAAATAAATAGTAAAAAACAAAAAAAATAAATAAAATAAATGTCAAAAAATAAAATACAAAATGAAAGTTCACTTTGGTTACCATATGACCAAAAACACACACAAAACACACACACACACACACACACACACACACACACAAAAAAAAAATAAAACTAAAATAAAACAGCATGGTATTGGAATAAAAACAAACACACAGACCAGGGGAACAGAATTAAGAGCCCAGAAATTAACCCATATGTATATGGGCAAATAATGTTCAACAAAGGAGCCAACAACATACAATAAAGAAAAGAAGGCCTCTTCAATAAATAGTACATAGAATATTGGGAAGCCATATGCCAAAATATGAAACTAGACTGCTGTTTGTCATCATACACAAAAATTAGCTCAAAATAGATCAAAGAGCTAAATATAAGACCTGAAACAATAAATTACACAGAAGAAAACATAGATACTAAACATATGAATCTTGATCTTATAGAGGATTTCATGAAATTGACTTCAAAAGCAAGGTAAGGAAAAGAAAAAATAAATGAATGGCATGACATCAAACTAAGAAACTTCTGCACAGCAAAACAAACAAACAATAAAAACAACTATCAACAAGACAAAAAGGCAACCAAGAGAATAGGATAATATATTGGCAAACAACACTTTTTATAAGGGTTTCATTAATGAAAAAGGTATTAAGATCTCATACAACTCAACACCAAAGAAACAAATAATCTGATTTAAAATTGGGCAGAGGAGGAGAAACCAAGATGGCGGCATAGGTAAACACCTAAACTGCTGCGTTGCACAACAATTTCAAAACTACAACTAAAAGACAAAATGGACATCATCCAGAACCACAGGAAGACTGGCTGAGTGAAAATTCTACAACTAGAAGGAAAGAGAAAAGCACACTGAGACTCAGATGAACTGCGGAAGGCAGAGGTACCGAGGTGCGCACGCGGAGAGGGCAGGCAACTGAGTACATGGCTGGCTTTCTCAATTGGGAGGGAGACAAAAGCTCCCAACTTCAGTAAACTCCAGTTCCGGACGAGACTCTGGGGACCCAGACTCATATGGGGAGAAACTGGACTATCTGGCAGCAGGTGAAACTCGAGGGCATCTTTCTCTCAGAGGTGCTTGCAGTGATTACCACAGGACACTGAGACCCAGGGGGCCTCTTAGGGCAGGGCTGATGGGAAGCCATAGCTGTTGGATCCACCCTGAGATCCCGCCCCACAAAGCCATTGCTGTTTGCTCCATCCTGAGACTCCACCCCATCCAAGCTGAGAGCAGAGGCTTTTGCTTATGAATGGGTCCTTTGAATTCTAAACTTAACTAACAAACTGCAGCTGAGCCAGTGAGACCCAGAACATCCAAAAGAAGGCCCAAAGCCCCACAGCAGCTTGCATTGCTTCACAGCTGGGCCTCATCTGGGCACCTCCAAAACCCAAACAAAGAAGAGGAATCTTCAGATCTCTCTGTAGCTCCTACTGGGTGACCTCAGGCAGAAGCTAAATTAACACCTCCTTGGAGATCCAAGAGCCAGTGTACCCAGGGGTCAGAGTGGGACCATCCAGATTACAACTCCTCAGATCCATAAGGGACACACTCAAGGGGTAGATTCAGTGAGCACCAAAGCCCCACTGAAGCAAGTCTTATCTCAAAAGGGTGTTTCCAGCACAGAAGTTCTCCCATCATAGACACAGCTGATCCTCACAACCAATTGGCATGGAGGTCAATTCCTCCCAGTGATACCAACAACAATCAAGGCTTAACTACAACAAGACTCTGCACACAACCCACAAAGGGGTACACCAAGAGTGTCCACCTCAGGTAACTGGAGAGGCTGAGCCACTGGGCCCTAAAGGACACCTAGCACACAAAGCCACTCTATAACTCAGGGAAGCAGCCAAAATGCGTAGACAAAAAAACAGGTCACAAATGAAAGAAATGGAGGAAAGCAAATGACTGGATATAGAGTTCAAAACCACAGTTATAAGGTTTTTCAAGAATTTTCTAGAAAAGGCCAATAAATTTAGCGAGATCCTCAAGGATATGAAAAAGGACCAACTAGAAATTAAGCATACACTGACTGAAATAAAAAATAATATACAGAGATCCAACAGCATACTAGAGGATCGCAAGAATCAAGGGAAAGATTTGAAATACAAAGAAGCAAAAAACACCCAACCAGAAAAGCAAAAAGAAAAAAGAATCCAAAAATATGAAGATAGTGGAAGGATCCTCTGGGACAACTTCAAGCGTACCAACATCTGAATTATGGGAGTGCCAGAATAAGAGAGAGAGCAAGATGCTTAAAACCTATTTGAAGAAATGATGACAGAAAACTTCCCCCACCTGATGAAAGAAATAGACTTAAGAGTCCAGGAAGCGCAGAGAACCCAAACAAAAGAATCCAAAGAGGACCACACCAAGACACATCATAATTAAAATTCCAAGAGCAAAAGACAAAGAGGGAATATTAAAAGCAGCAAGATAAAAACAGTTACCTACAAGAGAGCACCCATACGATTGTCAGCTGATTTCTCAAGAGAAACTATAAAGGCCAGATGGGAGTGGCAAGAAATATTCAAAGCGATGAATAGCAAGAAACTACAACCAAGATTACTCTACCCAGCAAAGCTATCATTTAGAATTGAAGGTCAGATAAAGAGTTTCACAGATAAGAAAAAGCTAAAGGAGTTCATCATCACCAAACCAGGATTATATGAAATGCTAAAAGGTATTCTTTAAGCAGAGGAAGAAGAAGAAAAAGGTAAAGATAAAAATTATGAACAACAAATACATATATATCAACAAGTGAATCTAAAAATCAAGTTAATAAAAAATCTGATGAACAGAATAAACTGGTGAATATAATAGAATCAGGGTCATAGAAAGTGCGTGGACTGACAATTCTCGGGGGGAAAGGGGTGTGGGGGGTGTGGGAAGAGACTGGACAAAAATCGTACACCTATGGATGAGGACAGTGGGGAGGCTAAGGGCAGAGGGTGGGATGGGAACCGGGTGGATGGGAGCTATGGGGGGAAAAAAGAGGAACAATTGTAATAATCTGAACAATAAAGATTTATTAAAAAGAAATAAAAATAAAAATAAAAATGGGCAGAGGATATGAACAGACATTTCTCCCAACAAGACATACAAATGGCAAACTGATATATGAAAATACTAGTGGCCTGGTGCATGAAATTTGTGCACATTAAAAGGGAATTAATTAGAGGAAATATTTTAATATTGCTATTTTCCCTTTATCTATAATAGAAGTGTCAGAGATGAAAGAAAATTAGTAAAATGTATATGAAAATCTCCCTCCTGTCAGAGTCTGGGGCGCATCATGGGACCCAGAGTCACATCCCCGCCCACCCGTGTGTGCCTCAAAATTGCACGAGACAGACCCAGACCCGGCTGGCCCCACACCTGTCAAGCCCCGCTGGGCAGGGTCACAGCCTCAGGTACCCCGGCCCAGTGTTGGGTGGGGGGTGCAGCCTCAGGTCCCCAGGCCTAGCACCAGGGCGGGGGGCGGATCCTCAGGTCCCCTGTCAAGCCCTGCTGGGTGGGGGGAGGCACAGCCTGAGGTCCCCCATCAAACCCTGCCAGGTGGGGGGCATGGCCTAAGGTCCCCCACCCCATCCATGTGCCACACAGCCTCAGGTACCTGCTGATTGGTTGTTACACCATCATGTCATGATGACCATTTGCATATTAGCCTTTTGTTATGATGATGTTCAACTTCACTACCTATTATGGAAATTCAAATCAAAACTGTATTGAGAAACCACCTCACACCTGTTAAATGGCAATTATTCACAAGTGTTTGAGAGATTGTGTGGAAAAATAAATCCCCATTCACTGGTGGTGAGAATGTAAACTTACACAACCACTATGAAAATAGTATGGACACTTCTCAGAAAATTAAGGATAGAGATATATGCACCCCTATGTTCATAGCAGCACAATTTACAATAGCTAAGATTTTGAAACAGCCTATGTGCCCATCCGCAGATGAGTGGATTAGAAAACTGGTACATCTACACAATGGAATACTACACTGCTGTAAAAACTAAGGAACTCCTACCATTTGCAACAGCATGGATGGACCTAGAGAGCATTATGCTAAGCGAAATAAGTTAGTTGGGGAAAGATAAATATCACATGATTTCACTCAATTTGTGGAATATAATGAGCAACATAAACTGAGGAACAAAAACAGATACAGAGACAGAGAAGCATTGTTCAGACTGTCAAACCTCAGAGGGAAGGCAGGGGAGGGTGCGGGGAAGGAAGAGAGATCAACCAAAGGACTTGTATGCATGCATATAAGCCGAACCAATGGACACAGACACCAGGGAGGTGAGGGCATGAGTAGGGGGGTGGGGGGTTATGGGGGAATAAGGACACATATGTAATACCTTAATCAATAAAGAAAATTTAAAAAAATTAAGAATAGAGTTACCATATGACCAAGCAACCTCTCTTCTGAGTATCTACCCCCCCAAATTGAAACCATTTATTTGCAAAAATATATATACCTATATGTTCATTGCAGCATTATTCATGGTGGCTAAGACATTGAGACAACCAAAGTGTCCTCCCATAGCGAATTGGACAAAGAAGATGTGGTACATATATTCAATGGAATACTAGTCAGTCATAAGAAAAGTTGAAATACTGCCATTTGTGACAACATGGATGTATCTTGGGAATATCATGGTAAACTAGATAAGTTAGAAGGAAAAATCAAGAACCATATGATTTCACTCATTTATGGGATATAAAATTGAAAACAACAAATGAACAAACAAAACAAACAAATGGACTTATAGACACAAACTACAGTATGGTGGTTATCAAAGGAAACGTAGGGTGTGAAGCGAGGTAATAAAGGGTAAACAGGATCAAATATATGGTGAATAAGGAGATTTGACTTTGGGTCATGAACCCATAATTCAATATATTGACGATTTATTATAGAATTGTCCACTTGAAACCTATATAATTTTATTAACCTACTAGAGGCATGGTGCACAAAATTCATGGAAGGGGGAGTTCCCTCAACCCAGCCTGCATCTTCTCACAATCCTGGACCGCTGGCTTCTAACCGCTCACCTGCCTGCCTGCCTGATCGCCCCTAACTTCCACCCCCTGCTGGCATGGTCACCCAAAACTGCCCCCCTGCTGGCCTAGTTGCCCCCAACTGCCCCCACAGCTGGCCTGGTGGCCCCTAACTGCCTCCCTGCTGGCCTCGTTGCCTCTTACTGACCCCCTTCTGGCCTGGTCACCCCCAACTTCCCCCTCCCTGTGGGCCTGGTCACCCCACACAGCCTGCTGCTCAGTCATTTGGTCTCACCTCACTAAGACCCCTGCCGGCCTGGTCACCCCATGCAGCCTGTTCAGTTGCGATGGTTGCTTAGGCTTTTATATATATAAATGTCATCTCAATAATTTTAATTAAATAAAAATGAGTTATGAGAATGTTTGCTTCCATTCTCAGCTCTCCCCCAGGTGACCCTGCAACATGGAAGAGGGCTTTCACCAAATTTGACCATGCAGGCACCCTGGTCTTTGACTTCCAGCATAAAAAACTATAAGAAATAAATTTCCGTATTTGTATAAGCCACACAGTTTATGGTATTTTGTTATAGGAGCTCAATCTAATGCAAATGTGTATGTTTATAATCCTTGATTTATATTTATGGTTAAGTGGCAGGTTAAGTCACTTGTCCAAGTAAAACAGTGAAAAATGAAGCAGAGACAGGTTTTGATCACAGTCAGTAGGAGATCCTGGAAATTTTTCCTACTTACTGAATTGTTAAGCATACCTTTCAGAGCATAAGTGAAGTATACAAGTTCTACTGGCATTAAAAAGAAAATAGAGAGCAATAAAATTATTATTTAACATCTTTGTAGTATAGTCATGTTAACTTCTATTGAGACAAACATATTTTAGTTATGCTCTAAGGTGTTTTATATTTAAATACAAATAAAATATATATTAAAATATCAATATATATCTGGAAACTTTCATAGTACATACCTTAATGAACTATAATTAGATAACTCTAAGGCTTTGCAAAGAGACAATTTCATTTTTTGTATGTGTATATATTTTCACTTTTTATGTTTTATGATGCATATGATTCTCCATGTTTAATAATTTCACCATAGTAAACAGCATCTTCTGTGAGAACAAACACATTTCTTATAACCTTTATTTGCTAGCTGAAGCCATTGCTCATCTTTGGTGTCACTAAATAACTTATTTCTATAGATAATTTATTTTTTGGAAAATAAGATTATTTTGAATAGATCACATGAGGATTCAAGGATTCTTCTGCTTATTTCAAGTTGGCAACTTGATTCTAAGGCACTGATACAAGATTAAATTATAGTGCCATTATCCCTTAAATTCAACTCAGAAGTCTGAAATTGAATATTATAAACTTGAAAGAATATATTTGGTATTTCTATATAAATTTGGCCAGACCCTACTGACAAAATTCCATGGGAAGTCTATTGAATTTCAAAATAATTTTCTCAGAGCAGTTTATTCAATCTGACCTCTAGGAGCTTGAATCAATGAGGGGAAGTTAAATGAGTATTCATTTTATTATATTTTTAATATATATTTTTATTGATTTCAGAGAGAAAGGGAGAGGGAGAGAGAGATAGAAACATCAACGATGAGAGAATCATTGATCTGCTGCTTCTTGCTCGCCCCCTACTGGGTATCAAGCCTGCTACCCGGGCATGTGCCCTTGGCTGGAATCAAATCCAGGACCCTTCAGTCCGCAGTCCAAAGCTCAATCCACAGAACCAGACCAGCTAGGGCAATGATAATTCATTTTAAAGAACTAAGGTGGGAGTTTGCCCAGCCTAACTTTTCCAGGCCAAGCTATAAAGCCCTGCCCACCTATATTAAATGCATGTCTGGAATTACCTCCACAACTTGTGTTTTATCTCTCATTCATTGTAGCACGAGAACTTCACTACAAACAAAGACTGTTGCTAGTTTTCTATGTTTTTAGGATGGCTTTGATTAGAAGTGGATATATATGTACATATAATTATGCAAATGGTCATCACACCCTCACGCTGTCATGCTGTAAAGGCTCAGCCATTCAACATTGGAGAGAGAGAAATGAGGACCAGTCAGGCTACAGCCCGGGAGAGGGACAAGCTGCCTGCCCCATGGCCCTGGGTGCCTGTGGCTGCGGCCTGGGCGAAGCTGCCCGCCAATGGTCCCTGTGGCTGTGGCCGGCCTGGGCAAAGCCAGCTGGGGTCCTGGGTGCCTGCAGCCAGCCAGAGGGAGGGAAGTCCGGGTCCCAAGTGCTTACGACCGGCCAGAAGAGAGAATCCTGGGTCCTGGGTCTGGGGCAAGGCAGAGGTGGTTAGGGGCAATCAGGCCAGCAAGGGAGCAGTTAGGGGTGATCAGGCTAGTAAGGGAGCAGTTAGGGGAGATCGGGCAGGCAGGCAGAGGTGGTTAGGGGCAATCAGGCAGGCAGAGGTGGTTAGGGGCGATCAGGCAGGCAGGCAGGCAAGTGGTTAGGAACCAGCGGTCCCAGATTGCAAGAGGCAGTAGGACATCCCCCGAGGGGTCCCGGATTGGAGAGGGTGCAGGCCGGGCTGAGGGACACCCTCCCAGGCACAAATTTCGTGCACCGGCCTGTAGTGTGTATATATATATTATAATATCTTCCTACTGGGTTCTCATAATTTCTTTCAAAACCATAGTTTTTTAGATTTAGTATTCTATTATTTCATATCCTATATAATAAAAGCCTAATATGCTAAGTATTCAGTCATCGGGTCGTCCGTTCAATCATTCAAAGCGTAATATGCTAATTATATGCTAATGTTGCTCAACTGCTTGCTATGATGTTCACTGACCACCAGGGGGAAGACAGTTGGCCAATCAACCAGTTGCTATGACATACACTGACCACCAGGGGGCATATGCTGTACACAGAAGGTTAGCTTGCCG
The DNA here is from genome assembly GCF_027574615.1 of Eptesicus fuscus. Taxonomy (NCBI): domain Eukaryota; kingdom Metazoa; phylum Chordata; class Mammalia; order Chiroptera; family Vespertilionidae; genus Eptesicus; species Eptesicus fuscus. Next base: position 58,746,459 of record NC_072473.1, on the reverse strand, counting down.
CTTGAGTCTGGCTGATTGGGACTGAGCGAGATGGGCCAGACATGCCCTGGAGACTTCCTGTGGTCCCTCCTCGGCTGGTCAACCTCCTGCATCCCTCTCTGGACCCAATTGTGTACTGGTGGGGTCCCTCAGCCTGGACTGCACTCTCTCACAATCCGGGACCCCTGAAGGGATGTCAGAGAGCCAGTTTTGGCCCAATCACACAGGCCAGGCCGAGGGACCCCATTGTTGCATGAATTCGTGCACTGAGCCTCTAGTTTATTATAAAGAGTGAGGTTTGGCCCAACCGGTTTGGCTCAGTGCAGAGCGTCAGCCTTCAGACTCAAAGGTCCCAGGTTCGATTCCAGTCAAGGGCATGTACCTTGGTTGCGGGCACATACCCAGTGGGGAGTGTGCAGGAGGCAGCTGATCAATGTTTCTCTCTCATCGATGTTTCTAGCTCTCTATCCCTCTCCTTTCCTCTCTGTAAAAAATCAATAAAATATATATATTTTTAAAAAAGAGTGAGGTTTGACCTAGATTTCATAATAAATGGCAGTTTAGATAATTAAGGTTTGCCTCACTACAGCTTTTTATAGTCTATTGGTTTTCTTTTGCAAATCTAAATAAATCAGAAAATCACCTTGTTATTGTTTAAAGTAAGGTATTGAATAAAATTTCAACATATCATTTCTAATGTAGTTATTTAAAATGTCACAATGTTCATGTATTTCTATTTTGTAGATGCCAATAAAAAACTGATCTATACAGACACTCCTCCCTCAGTGCTTTTCTAAGCCTTAGAAATGCAGAAATAGCCATTTATAAATGCATGCTCAAGGTAGAACATCTCAAAGGACAAGTGAGGCATTTCACATATCTCCTCCCCAACCAAATTTCAGTAGGTGAAAGTTTTATATATAAAATTGTATCAGGTGTGGGATAAGGAAAATCAAGTTTGTATAGTGTAATGGCTAAAAGTATAATCTTCAGAGTTAGAAAGAGCTGAATTCAAATTCAGTTGTTTTGTATTTTTGTTAATCCTCACCAGAGGATATTTTTTTCCATTGATTTTTATAGAGAATGGAAGGGACGGGGAGAGTAAAAAGAGAGAGAAACATCAATTGGCAACATCAATTCTGCCACTGAGGTATGTGCCCTTGACTTGAATGGAACCCTCAACTATTCAGTCCGAGGGTTGAAGCTCTGATCTCTGAGCCAAACCAGCTAGGGCTCAAATTCAGGTTTTGCTACTGATTATCTGTATGACTTAAAACAATGTACTGAAACATTCTTAGCCTTACTCACTGTTATCTTTAAAATTGTTCTGATGACTAAATGAGAAATTCTGTAAAGTGCATATGAAGTGCTTGAAAATGGCAGTTATTATTAGAGCATTATAATCATGCAAGTTTGTATCTACTTCATAAATTATCAGCCAACCCTAAAACCCCAAATTCATGATAATTTTCAAATATATACCCCAATCCCATTATTTTAACCATGTGATGAGGATTAAGATTCTTTTTTCGATTTTCATATAGATTTTAAGAGATAGCAAAGGAGAAAAAATAAGTTTAAAGGCATTGTAAATTAACTGTAATTAACCATATCTTAATACACTAAGTTTGAAAGCTTTTACTTTATTGTCAAAATAAGTAATTGAAGTTTTAGATTTTCATTATTGTTTCCTATTGATATAATAAAAATAGAAATAGCTTTCTGATATGCATATATAACAATAAAAACACCCATGTAGGCACTGGGTCGGTGACTCAGTTGGTTGGAGCACCAAAAAAAGTTGCTGGTACCATCCCCAATCGGGGCATGTATGGAAGGAAACTGATCAATATTTCTCTTTCACATCAATGTTTCTCTTTCTTTCACTGCCTGTCTCTCTAAAATCAATAAACATATCCTCTGATGAAGATTTTAAAAATGCCATGTAGAAGTGCACTTAGCTGATAACATTTTACAATTAAGGTTATTATATAGACCACACAACTATTCACATTGTACATGTATTGTGGGAACACATGGTTTGTATAAATTAAAGAAGACAAACAAATAACACTTCACAGAATTGTTTCACTAAGCATTTTATTTTTAATCCAACAGACCAATTTCAACTCCTAGTTTCAGATATAAAACTAAGATATGAAGAATGTGACCAGGTTTACTTCTACTCAGCTGAGACTAGAACACAGACACTGTTATCTCTATCATGCCATATGACCTGCTTGGTCTCATGACATCTACACTTTGGAAGAATACTGATCAGGTATTTGGAAATGTCAACCAGTTTAGACTTGCCAAATAGTCCCTCATGATTACAATGAGGTAATGGATTTTGGGACTGATACCATAGGTGTAAACTACTCTTCTCATTATATCATGGGGAAATAATATCCACATGACTTATTGGTACATGTTAAACTTGTCCACTTTTGTGAATCTAGTTTTTTTAAATTTTATTTTATTGTTTATAGTATTACAAATAGTAGTACATATGTCTCCTTTCTTACCCCATTGACCTTCCCACGGCCTCCCCTATCCCCCAACACATGCCCTCACCCCCCGCCCCAGAGTCTTGCGTCCATTGGTTATGCTTAGATGCATGCATACAATCTAGTTTTGAGATGGTGTTTTCCAGGTTTCTCCACTGAAAAGTGACTCCCCCCACCCCGCCCATTCTTGTTTTTCTGGGAATGAGTCACTAAGACTAGCCCACATTCCCTAAATCTAAGCTCCATCTCCTGGGGGCAGAAGTATGAAATGCATTGTAGAGATTTGTTAAAATCCACCGCAGTGGTTAATAACAAATTAACCACTATGTTTGGGGAGATAATTTGAGACCATTCAAGTATCCCCTTTCTCTTTACTGTTTCTTCCACATGTTTTAGCAGTTATAAATAATCTTGCCTGTTGCATCTGCTACTGCTGCTTTCCACTGGTGACTTTCTATTCCCATAGTTCCCTCTATCTTTATCATATGGAATTGCTCTGGAATAAAGATATATATCTTCTTCCCATTTATTATTTTTTTTAATTTAGTCATTGGTTTATTAATATTGAATTACTGATTTTTTAGTTTACTGTTTTGACTATAACTGTTAATTTGGCTCCTATGTCTATTTAACATGACTCAATCTCTCTCTCTCTCTCTCTCTCTCTCTCTCTCTCTCTCTCTCTCTCCTTTCTCTCACTCATTCTTTTTTTTTTTTTTTTGACATTACAAGATCCCCTAAGATCATTTTGTAGTTTCCCTGTCCCAGCTCTAGAATCATTCATTTTCTTAGGAGCCCTAGTTTACTTTATTGAAGAATGGTATATATTGGAATGATGTGTGCTTATTGCTAGTGGGATGTCACTGTTTCTAGGCCCTCTCTATGGACTGAGCCAGGAAATATATGCATGTTTACTAGCCCTTACATGCACACATATGTCTATACTTATTTCTGTATTTACATATTTGTACATATATTAAAGAACATATATTATATCCAGGCTAATTATGTACCACAAGGTTCATCGGGCCTGCCTCCTAAACACTGTTTGATAAGGACACTTAAGTTAGTTCCTTTTCTCCCCATCCCCTTCAATGAGTTAATATCATACATTTATAATACATTTCTATTCATTTGTTCTTGTTTTCAAATTTGCATAAAGTGAAGTTCCCTTTTTTGGAGTGTATAGTTCTATGGGTTTTGACAAATGCTTAGAGTCATGTAACCATAACCAGGTTCCATAGAGGAAAGCTCCATCATCCTAAAATTTCCCTTAAAGGTCTCTTTGTCATCAAGGCCTCCTCCTTCCTCTAAACCTTAGCAATCACAGATTTATATTCCATCCCTATAATTTTACCTTTTCTGAAATGTCTTTTAAATGGAATTATACAATAGCCTTTGTATCTACCTTCTTTTGTGTGAATCAACTATTTTTGTTTGTTTTTTGCTGAGTAGTATTCCATTGCACGGATATAACACACTTTGTTTATTCATTCACCTATTGAAGGATTTCTTGATTCTTTTCATTTGAAGGGGATTATGAATGATAATGCCATATATGTTTGCTTTCAAGATTTTCTGTGAACATGTTTTCAATTCACTTGGGTAAATACCTAAAGTTGAAATTGCTGGGTCACATGATAAGTATGAATTTAAATTTATAAGAAACTGCCAAACTATTTTCAAAGCTAGCTGCATAATTTTACATTGCCACTGCAATGAATTAAAGTTCTTATTGTGGTCCACAATTGCTATAACTTTGATCTTGTCAGTTTTTTTCTTTTACTATTCTTTATACTTGTGTAGTGCTATCTCATTATGGTTTTATTTTGTAATTTACTAGTGATTATAATGATATTGAGCATCTTTTAATATGCTTTCATATATCTTCTTTGGTGAAGTATCTGTTCAGATTATTTATCATTTTATATATTGTGTTGTTTTATTGCTTGCTTAATTTTAAGTGTTATTTATTATTTATTGGATATGTGATCTGCAAATGTTTTCTCTTAGTCTTCATGCTGCCTTTTCATTCCCTTAAGTGTCTTTTGTAGAGCAAATAATTTTAATTTTTATAAAGTCCAATTCAACTTTTTTCTTTTAAGGATAATGCTTTGCATTTTATTTTTTAGCTTTATTGAGATGTAATTGCCAAATAATTTTAATATATTTATAGTGTGCAATGTGATGTTTTGAGATATATATATATATATATATATATATATATATATATATATATATATTTAGCCAGGGTCGTAACATCCAAAATGACTGAAGGCTCGACTGACTGCCAGACTGCACGTGCAGCAGGTGAGCGGGCTGAACTGCTGACCTCTCAGAGAGAGAGAGGCGGGGCTGAGCAGCAGTGGCAGCAGCTGCTGGTGAGGCCAGGAGAGAGAAGCAGGGTGATCAGACCCTGCTTTTCTCTCTGGGCCTCACCAGCAGCCAAGCTTCTCTCTCTCTCTCTCTCCCAGAGGTCAGCAGTTCAGCTCGCTGGCCAGCAGCCTGGGGTGGCTGCTGATCTGCCCTGCCTCTATGATCAGGCCTGGAGATGCTGACTGGCATAGAAACCGACCAATAAGAACCAAATCTGGGTGAATTGCAAGGAGCCAATGGCTGCCTAGGAGGCGGAGCTTTTGACACTGACTGGCATAGGAACCGACCAATCAGAACCAAATCAGGGTGAATTGTGAGGAGCCAATGGCTGCCTAGGAGGCGGGGCTTTTGACGCAGACTGCATAGAAACCGACCAATCAGAACCAAATCTGGGTGAATTACAAGGAGCCAATGGCTGCCTAGGAGCTTTTGATGCTGACTGGCATAGAAACCAACCAATCAGAACCTACTCTGGGTGAACTGTGAAGGCAGAACCTAAGGTGGGGTCTGAGGAGGGGTTTTAAGGGCAACAGCTGTTTGGTGTAAGGTGTAAGAAAGTGGTTAAATTTTTTAATGACTGGTTTGGCAGTATAGTGCATATGGCTGGCTATCAGTCAGATATAGGGATTATGTATTTTTGTCTGCCAAGAGCATCTCCTCCTGCTGAAAAAGGCTCTCTGCCTCCCCCAATTGAATCAATCCTATCCTATATAATCTATCTATACTCATAAAAGGGTGATATGCTAATTAGACTGGGTCTACCAGCCATCTTCCAGACATCCGACTTCCCTCCAGACAAAGCCATGGTGGTGGGTGCCAAGGCGGAGAGGGCAGTAGGGGCAATCAGGTTGTCAGGGGAGGGCAGTTGGGGGTGAGATCAGGCCAGCAGAGAAGGGCAGTTGAGGACGAGAGCAGGCATACAGGTTAGGGGCTATCAGGCAGGCAAGGGGGCAAGATAAGAGCTATCAGTCTGGTAGGGGCACAAGGTAGGGGCAATCAGGCCAGCAGGGAGGCAAGGTAGGGGTGATCAGGCTGGCAGGGTCAAGGTAGGAGCAATCAGGCCGGCAAGGTGGGAAGGTAGGGGCATTCAGGCTGGCAGGCAGAGGAGTTAGGGGTGATCAGGCAGACAGGCAGCGAGGTAGGAGCCAGTCATCCTGGATTGCGAGATGGATGTCCGACTGCTGGTTTAGGCCTGATACCTAAACTGGCAGTTGGACATCCCCCAAGGGGTCCCAGATTGGAAAGGATGCAGGTCGGGCTGAGGAACCCCCTCCGTGCACAAATTTCATGCACCGGGCCTCTCTATATATATTGAAATGATTGCCAGAGTCAAGTTATTTTACATACCTATCATATCATATAAAAATCAGTTTTTGTGCATGCTGATAATAATTAATATCTACTCTCTTAGCAACTTTCAAGTATACAATATAGTACTAGTAACTATAGTCACCATGCTGTACATTAAATTTCCACAACTTATTCATCCCATGTAAGTGAAACTTTGTACCCTTTGACCAACATCTTCCAATTTCCCAAGCTGTCACAGCCCTTGGCAACCATCATTCTATTCTCTTTTTTTATGAGATTAACATTTTTAGATACTATATATAAAAGAGATCATGCAATGCATAAGTGTTCCCTTTTGTTCACAGTCTTATTAATACTTGTTATCTCTTTTCTTTTTTTAATCTAACTGAAGTATATTTTTCCATTAACTTTTAGAGAGAGTGGAAGGAAGGGAGAAGGGGAAGAGAGAGAGAAACATCAAATGGTTGCCCCCCCACACACACACATTTGCCCCTACTGGGGATGTGGATCAAACTGGCAATCAAGGTACATGTTCTTGACTGGGAACTGAATCCAAGACCCTTCAGTATGGGAGCCAACACTCTAACCACTGAGCAAACTAGTCAGGAATCTTTTGTCTTTTAAAGTATAGCCAATATAATGTGTGTAGTGATATCTCCTTTGTTTTTGTTTCAGTTCTCTGAAAATCAGTAATGTTAAGCACCTTTTAATATAGCCTTGGTCATTTGTTTATCTTCTTTTATAAATATATTTTTATTGAAAGAAAGGAAGGGACAGGATAGAAGATAGAAACATCAATGAGAGATGAGTTTCAAAGATAGTGATGTAGGTAAACACCGGTACTCACCGCCTCCCACAACCACATCATAATTACAACTAAAAGACAGAACAATGATCATTGGCAATCGACTGAAATCTGGTGAATGGAAGTCTACAACTAGAGAAGTAAAGAAGAAAGTACATTGAGACTGGTAGGAGTGGAGGAGGCACAGAATGGGCTGGACCAACACCAATGTGTGTCACTTTTTTAATCAGGAGGGATATCTCCACTGCCAGGCCTCCCATGAGAGCAAGCAGTCCCAGTCCCACACCAGCCCCCCAGCCCAGGGTTCTAGAGCTGAGAAGATAAGTTCCCCTAACTTTGGGCTGTAAAAAGCAGTGGGGATTGTGCATGGGTGCCCTGTAGGCTGCTGTAGACCTGGATGGCTACTCTTAAATGGCCAGGACACAAACTTGCTTGGACTCAATCCCTCTGGTCTCCAGCACAGAGCTGGCAGATTTGGGGTATCCAGAGACATACAGGGAGAGGCTAGACTGTCTGGCATCAAGCAAGAACTCAGGGGCAGCTTTCTCTCAGACAAGAGTGCTCACAGGGGTCACTGTGACTGTGCTAGGACCTTCCTTGTCACAGACCTGACTGGCAGCCATATCTGGGTTTCCATCAGCATGGTTCCACTGTTCGCTCTGCCTTGGTGATTACCTGAGATACCCGCACCATCCAATTTGCACTCTATCCAAGCTGTTTGTAGCAGCTTTTACATATGAAAGGCCTGCACTGACTCAGGCTTCAGACTTTCCAAAAATCTCTCAAACAAATAGCAGTTGGCATTAGCATGCTCCCTACCTATCAATAAGAGGCGCAAGACCCAGGAGTAATTTGAGCCAACCTTGCTTCAAATCTGGGTCTTGCCTGGACACTTCCAAGCACAATACAAGTAGCAGCCATTGGTAGATTTCTCTGTAGCTCCTGATGGATGGCTCTAGACAGTAGCTTATTTTGCACCTCCCTGGAGGCTCCAGAACCAGTGCTCCAAGTGGACTACTTCAGGCCTTACCAGATTACAATTATACATCCACAAGTGACATACTCAAAGGGAAGACTCAGTGAGCATCAAAGCTCCACTGAAGCAAGTCCTGCTCCATAGGGTTGTCTTCTGAACAGCAGATTTTACAATGTAGTCACAGCTGGTCCTTACAGTCAATTGGACTAGAGGTCAACTTCCCCTAGTGATGCCAACAGCAATCAAAACTCAACTACAATAAGACTGTGCACCCAGCCCACACAAGGGTTCACCTAGAATGTCCAACTCAGGTGACTGGGGAGGCTGAGCCATGTGGCCCTACAGGACACTTACTACACAAGGCCATTCTACCAATTCCAGGAGACATAGAAGTTCTACCTAATACATAGAAACAAACACAGGGAAGCAACCAAAATGCAGAGACAAAGAAACATGTCACAAATGAAAGAACAGAAAATATCTCCAGAAAAAGAACTAAATGAAATGGAAGCAAGCAAACTACTAAATATGGAGTTCAAAACAATGGTTATAAGGATGCTCAAGGACCTTAATGAGACATTCAACAGACTTAATGAGACTTTCAAGGATCTTATTGAGAATTACAAAGACATGAAAAATGACCAGTCAGAAATAGAGCATACATTAAGTGAAACAAAGTATAATTTACAGGGATTCAACAGTAGGGTAGAGGGTTCTGAGAATCAAATAAACAATGTGGAATATGAGGAAGCGAGAAAACCCAATCAGAAAAGAAAAAAGGAAAAAAGAATCCAAAAATATGAAGATAGTGTAAAGAGCCTCTGGAACAACTTCAAGTGTATCAGCATTCATATTATGGGGGTGCCCGAAGGAGAAGAGAGGAAAAAAGGTATTGAAAACCTGTCCTATATAATAAAAGGCTTATATGCAAATCAACCGAACAGTGGAGCAATGGGTTGCTATGATGTGCACTGATCAACAGAAGACAGAACTCAATGCAGGAGCTGCCCCATGGTGGTCAGTGCGTTCCCACAGGGGTAGTGCTGCTCATCCAGAAGCCAGGCTCATGGCTGGTGAGCGCAGTGTCAGTGTCAGGAGCCTCTCCTGCCTCTGCAGCAGTGCTAAGGATGTATGGCTGACAGCTTAGGCCTGCTCAGCCATTAGTTGGACATCCCCCAAGGGCTCCAAAACTGCGAGATAACACAGGCCGGGCTGAGGAACCTCCCCTCCGCCACCTTGAGTGCATGAATTTTGTCCTCCAGGCCTCTAGTTTGAAGAAATAATGACATAAAACTTCCCCTACTGGGTGAAAAGAAATAAACTTACAAGTTCAAGAAGAACAAAGAGTCCCAAACAAGATGAACCCAAAGAGGCCCACACCAAGACACATCACAATTAAATGCCAAGGGTTAAAGACAAAGAGAATCTTAAAAGCAGCAAGAGAAAAGTAGTCAGTTACCCACAAGGGAGCGTCCATATAACTGTTAGCTGATTTTTCAACAGAAACTTTGCAGGACAGAAAGGAGTGGCAAGAAATATTCAAAGTGATGAATAGCAAGGACCTACAACCCAGATTACGCTACCCAGGAAAGATATCATTTAGAATTGAAGGTTAGATAAAGAGCTTTACAGACAAGAAAAAAATAGCTATAGGAATTCATCACCACCAAACCAGTATTACATGAAATGTTGAAGGGTATTCTTTAAGAAGAGGAAGGAGAAGGAGAAGGAGAAGGGAAGAAGAAGAAGAAGAAGAAGAAGAAGAAGAAGAAGAAGAAGAAGAAGAAGAAGAAGAAGAAAAAGGAGACCAAAAATATGAACAATAAAATGGCAATAAATACATATCTATCAACAATTGAATCTAAAAATCAAAATAAATAAACAAGGTATCTAATGAACAAAATAAACTGATTAATAAAATTAGAAACAGTGGCATGGAAACATGGCCCAGACTGACAAATCTCAAAGGAAAGTGGGGAGGGGAGCTGAAAGAGATTAACCAAAAACCTTATATGCATATATGCATTTCCTATGGACACAGACAGTAGGGAGATTAAGGCCTGAGTTGGAGTGAGAACCAGGTGGAAGGGGGTAATGATGGGAAAAAGGGGAGTACTGTAATACAACTATATATATCCTTGGGTGAGGATTAACAAAAAAAAGAAAGAAAAATAGATGAGAGAGGAACATCATGGATCAGCTGCCTCCTGCATGCCCCATATTGGGGATCAAGCCCACAACCTGGGCATTTAGACAAATTTTGGGGGGTTCTAATTAAATAAACTTTTAAAAATCTTTATTGTTGAATGTATTACAGATGTTCCATTTTTCCGCATTGTCCATTTTTAAATCTGGTTCTTTACTTTTTTTGCCATAAAGTTCTTTGAGTACCTTATATACTTTGGATATTAACTCCTTATCACATATAAGCTTACAAATATTTTTTTTCCATTCTATAGATTATTTATTTACTCTGTTACTCTTTTTGCTTTTATTAAAGTAATTTTGGGGTACATTTTATGTTTAAATCTCATGGCTAAACTCAAAATAATGAAGATTATCTCCAGAGTTTTCTTCTAAAATATTTTTCTTTTATTTTTATTTTGGTATATGATATATATTGAGTTAATTTTTGAATAATATATCAGCTATATTTTGAAATTTATTTTTTTGCAGATCAACTAATTAATCTAACAATATTTCTTGGAAAAACAATGTTTTCTCCACACCCAAACTGAACTGCAATTGCAGAAAATAATTAAAAGACAGGAGGAGAGCCTAATGGAGCATTGGGACAACATGAAATTCAGCAACATATGAATAATAGGGGTGCCAGAATGACAGAAAGAGAAACAAGGGTTAGAAAACCTATTTGAAGAAATAATGTCAGTAAACTTCCCTGATGTGGGGAAGAGAAAAGTCACACAAGCACAGAGATTCCCAAACAAGATTACCACGAAAATACCCACACCAAGACACATCGTAATTACCGTGGCAAATGTTCAGGAAAAAGAAAGAATCTTAAAGTCTTCAAGAGAGAGACAAAGTTACTTACAAGGGATCTCCCATTATATTATCAAATGATTTCTCAACAGAAACACATCAGGAAGAAAGGAAAGGAAGAAAGTTTACAAAGTTATGGAAAGCAAGGGACTGAATCCAAGAACACTAGCAAGGCTATCATTCAAAATTGAAGGGGAAATAAGGAGCTTCACAGACACACACACACAAAAAAAGGCTAAGGGAGTTTATCATCATCAAGCCAGCAATGCAAGAAATGTTAAAGGGACTATTGTAAAAAGAATTAAAAAAAAGGGGGGGGGGGAGAAACAAAGGCACAAAAAATAAAAATGTCTACAAATAAGTACCTATCAATAATAACTCTAAATGTAAATGTACTAAATGCTCTAATTAAAATACATTGAGCAGCTGAATGGATAAGAAAACATTACCCATATACATGCTGTCTACAAGAGACTCACCTCAGAAAAAGGGACTTACACAGACAGATGGTGAAGGCATGGAAAAATATCTTCCAGGAAAATGGAAATGAAAAAAAAAAAACCACAACTGAGGTAACAATACTTATATCTGACAAAATAGACCACAAAGTGGAGGCCATAACAAGAGATAAGAAAGGCCACTTCATAATACTAAAGGGAAAAATTCAACAAGAAGATATAACTCTGTTAAACATATATGCCCCCAATGCAGGAGCACCCAAATACATAAAAAACTGGAAGATATCAAGGGAGAAATCATCAACAATACAATCATAGTAGGGGACTTTAATACCCCAATGACATAAATGGATAAATCCTCTATTCAAAAATATCTGCAAAGAAAGAGCAATTATAAATGACACACTAAATCAGATGGACGTAATTGACATCTTCAGAACATTTCACCCCAAAGCCATGGAATATACAATTTCCTCAAGTGCACATGGGACATTTTCAAAGCTAGATCACATATTGGGTCACAGGCAAAGTCTCTCCAAATACAAGAAGATTGAAATCATACCAAGCATATTTTCAGATCACAATGGCATAATATTAGAAATCAATTACAATAAAAGCAATAAAAAAATTCAAACACTTAGAAGCTGAATAGCATGCAATTAAACAATGATTGGGTTACCAAAGAGATTAAAGAAGAAATTAAAAACATCCTGGAAACGAATGACAATGAAGACACAACAAACCAAAATCAATGGGACACAATGAAAACAGTCCTGAGAGGGAAGTTTATGGCTCTACAGGCCTACCTTAAAAAAAACAAAACAAAACAAAAAAACAAAACAAAAACAACAAAAACCAACAAGAAAAATGGTAATAAATCATCTAAATCTACAACTTAAAGAATTAGAAAGGGAGCAACAAGAAAAGCCCAGAGTGAGCAGAAGGAAGGAGATAATAAAGATCAGAGAAGAAATAAATGACATAGAGACCAAAAAAATCAATACAAAAGATCAATGAAACAAAGAGCTGGTTCTTTCAAAGGATAAGCAAGATTGATGAACCTCAAGCCAGGATCACCAAGAAGCAAAGAAAGAGGACTCAAATAAACAAAAGCAGTAATGAAAGAGGTGAAATAACAACAGACCCCACAGAAATACAAACGCTTGTTAAAAAATAGTATGAAAAACTCTATTCCAACAAACTAGACAACCTAGAGGAAATGGACATATTCCTAGAAAAATAAAACCTCCCCAAACTCAATCAGGAAGAATCTAAAAATCTCAATAGGCCAATAACTATGGAGGAAATTGAAGCATTCATCAAAAAGTTTCCAGCAAACAAAAGTCCAGGGCTGGACGGCTTCACAGGGGAGTTTTACCAAACATTCAAAGAAGAACTAAAACCTATCCTCCTCAGAACACTTCAAGAAATGCAAAAGGAAGGAAAACTTCCAAGTTCATTCTATGAAACCAGCATTGCCTAATACCAAAACCAGATAAATACAACACAAAGAAAGAGAATTACAGGCCAATATCCCTGATGAACATAGATGACGAAATCCTCAATAAAATTCTAGCAATTTGGATCCAGCAGTACATCAGAAAGATCATACACCATGGCCAAGTGAGATGTATCCTGGGGATGCAAGGATGGTACAATATCCACAAATAATAAACATGATATATCACATAAACAAATTGAGAGGTAAAAATCACATAGTGGGGTGGATGGGAACCAGGTGGAAGGGACCTCTGGCGAGTGGGGGGAAAGAGGAACATCTGTAATAATCTGAACAATAAAGAATAAAAAACACACATAGTCATATCAATTGATGCAGAAAAAGCATTTGACAAAATCCAAAACCCTTTTTTGAAAAAAAACCCTCAGCAAAGTGGGAATAGAGGGAACATACCTCAACATAATAAAAGCCTTATATGACAAACCTACAGCCAACATCATACTCAATCGGAAAAAACTAAAACCATTTCCGCTAAGAACAGAAACAAGACAGGAATGCCCACTCTCACCACACCTGTTTGACATAGTACTGGAAGTGATAGTCATAGCAATCAGACAAGAAGAAGAAATAAAAGGTATCCAAATAGGAAAAGAAGTAAAAGTGTCATTATTCACAGATGACATGATACTGAACATAGAAAACCCTAAAGACTCCATCAAAATATTATTAGACTTAATAAATGAATTTGGCAATGTAGCAGGATACAAAATTAATGGCAATAAATCTATCCATTTTTATACGCCAATAGTGAACTTACAGAAAGAGAGATTTAAAAAACAATCCCACTTACCATTGCACCAAAAAAATTACGATACCTAGGAATAAACTTAAATAAGGAGGTAAAAGACCTGTACTAAGAAAACTACAGGACACTGAAAAAATAGATAGAGGAAGACATAAACAGATGGAATAACATACTGTGTTCATGGATTGGTAGAATCAACATCATCATACTACTCAAAGAAATCTATAGATTCAATGCACTTCCCACTAAAATACCAATGGCATATTTCACAGTCCTAGAATGAACTCTCCAAAAATTTTTCTTGAATGAAAAAAGACCCTGAATAGTCACAGCAATCATGAGAAAGAAGAACAGAGTAGAAGGAATCTCAATACCAGAGATCATGCTCTATTACAAAGCCACTGTTCTCAAAACTGCCTGGTACTGGCACAAGATCAGACATGGAATAGAACAGAGAACCCAGAAATCGATCCAAACCACTATGCTCAATTAATATTTGACAAAAGAGGCAAGAGCATACAATAGAGTCAAGACAGTCTCTCCAATAAATGGTGTTGGGAAAATTGGACAGATAGATGCAAAAATATGAAACTAGACCTCCAACTTACACCATACACAAAAATAAACTCAAAATGGATAAAGGACTTAAACATAAGATTGGAAACCATAAAAATCTTAGAGAAATCCACAGGCAGCAAAATCTCAGACATATGCCAAAGCAATATCTTCACTGATACAGCTCCTAGGGCAATGGAAACTAAAGAGAAAATAAACAAATGGGACTACATTAAAATAAAAAGGTTTTTCACAGCAAAAGAAATCATCAACAAAACAACAAGAAAGTTCATTGCATGGCATGGGCGAACATATTTGTCAATGTTATCACCGATAAGGGTTTAATCTCCGACATTTACAGGGAACTTATACAACTTAACAAAATGAAGATAAACAACCCAATTAAAATTGGGCAATGGACCTAAATAGATACTTTTCAATAGATGACATATAGAAGGCCAAGAGATATATGAAAACATGCTCAAAGTCACTAATCATCCGAGAGATGCAAATCAAAACAAAAATGAGGTACCACATCATACCTGTCAGAATGGCTATTATCAACAAATCAACAAATGACAAGTGCTGGAGAGGATGTGGAGAAAAAGGTACCCTTGGTGGGAATGCAGACTGGTGCAGCCACTATGGAGAACAGTTTGGAGTTTCCTCAAAAAATTAAAATTAAACTCCCATTTGACCCAGTGATCCCACTTCTAGGAATATATCCCAAGAAACCAGGAACACCAATCAGAAAGGATATATGCACCTCTATTTTCATAGCAGCACAATTTGTAATAGCTAAGATTTGGAAACAGTGCCCATCAGCAGATGAGTGGATTAAAACCAGTGGTATATCTATGCAATGGAATACTATGCTGCTGTAAAAAGGAAGGAACTCCTACCTTTTGCAACAGTATGGATGGACCTGGAGAACATTATGATAAGTGAAATAAGTCAGTCAGAGAACAATAAATATCACATGATCTCACTCATTTGTGGAATATAATGAACAACATAAACTGATGAACAAAAATGGATCCAGAGACAGACGGAATAGCATCGATCAGACCGTCAAACCTCAGAGGGAAGGTAGGGGAGGGTGGGAGTAATGGGGAGAGATCAACCAAAGGACTTGTATTCATGCATATAAACATAACCAATGTATGCAGACAACAGGGGGTGAGGGAGAAGGCAGGATTGGGGGATTGGGAGGGCAATGGGGGGATAAGGACACATTTTAATACCTTAATCAATAAAGAAAATTTAAAAAATACTCAGGACCAGTGCACTATTTTATTCCCTTGGCCTGGGGCCATCTTGCCCAGTCTGGGGCCAGCCTGTGGGAGGGACCACGGGAGGTTGTCCAGCCATGGGAGGTTGGCTGTGGGAGTGCACTGACCACCAGAGGGCAGCTCCTGCATTGTCTGCCTCCTGGTGGCCAATCCATGTAATAGCTACCGGCCAGTTGTCCAGTCATAACAGTCACTTAGGCTTTTATATATATAGACTAGAGGCCCGGTGCACGAAATTCGTGCACTGGTGGGAGGGGGGGGAGGGGGGATGTTCCCCTCAGCCCAATCTGCACCCTCTTCAATCTGGGACCCCTCAGGGGATGTCCAACTTCCAGCAGTCAGACATCCCTCTCACAATCCGGAACCGCTGGCTCCTAACCACTCACCTGCCTGCCTGCCTGATTGTCCCTAACCCCACTGCCTGCCTGCCTGCTCGCCCCTACCTTGATCTCCTGCCAGCCTGATTGCCCCTACCTTGCCCTCCCCTATCAGCCTGATCACTCCAAACTGCCTGTGCCTTGGCCCCCAGTCTGGCCTCCCTCTGGAGGCCCCACCCCCATAACCCCAATGCTGCTGCCACTGTAGCTGGTTATGGCTGCCTGAGCCTTGGCCTTTGTAGCCACTGCGGCTTTGTCTGGAAAGATGTCCGGAAGACAACCACTCTAATTAGCATATTACACTTTTATTAGTATAGATTTGGGGACCATTACAACCACGCAGAACTTGAAGAAAACACATGGCCCTGGTCAGTTTGGCTTAATGGAGAGAGCATCGGCCTGTGGACTGAAGAGTCCAGGTTTGATTCTGATCAGGGGCACACATGCCTGGGTTTCGGGCTCAATCCCCAGTAGGGGGCCTGTGGGCGGCAGCTGATCAGTGATTCTTTTTTTGTTTTTTTAATATATTTTATTGATTTTTCACAGAGAGGAAGGGAGAGGGATAGAGAGCTAGAAACATCGATGAAAGAGAAACATCGACCAGCTGCTTCCTGCACACCCCCCACCAGGGTATGTGCCCGCAACCAATGTACATGCCCTTAACCGGAATCGAACCTGGGACCTTCCAGTCCGCAGACCGACGCTCTATCCACTGAGCCAAACCGGTTTCGGCTGATCAGTGATTCTTATCATTGATGTTTCTATCTCTCTCTCCCTCTCCCTTTCTGAAATTTTAAAAATATATATATATTTTAAAGAAAACACATGATCTTCACTTTGGGCTTTGTCATCTTACAATATCCTTTGTGCAGTGTTTTAACTTCCCTCAACTTTCCTTTACCCACCTTTAAAGTGCAATCTATTTTGGGGAAGATGATCAGGAAAGTGATTCCAGTGGGTAGAAGTTTTTTTTGGAGGGGATGGGTCATGAAGATATTTAAAAATTGAGCATGGTGATGGTTGTACCACTCTGAATTTACTTTAAAAAACCAGTTCATTGTACACTTTAGGTGACATGTACAGTATATGGGTTATATCTCAACAAAGCTGTTCTTTTATTTCTTTTTAAATAAAGACCAGTCTTATAATCAATTGCAGATGTTTTCAGAGGCCCCTCAAGATTTGCTTACCATGTCCCAAATCACGGCTGTGATTCCCAGTTGCCTCCAGTCCTGGTGGATCTGGATGGTGTGGTTTGCAAAGGAGAAGGTGGCAAGAGGCTTATGGAATTTCGGCAACCCCATTCCCCCGGTCTCCTCATAGGGCACCAGGGCCATTCCCACTGTGCCAGCTCTGCTCCCTTTAACATGTTGGGCAAAAGAATCCTGCGTGCTCTGGCCAGAAAGTGCATTCTTTCTTAGGTGGCCCAGATGCTCTTTTTAAGGTCGTTTTATGGATTCAAAAGAATAAAGAGATGTGGAAAGCTTTTGTCAAAATCCTTTTACATGGTTCTTCCAGTCTCATGGGAAATGAGACGTGGCTCTGAATTCATCCCAAAGTGTGTCTTTGGGCAAAAGCACCCAGAACGGCACAACTCCTGCAGAATGCCCCACACACTTTGCTGTCAGGACTCAGGGGGGCTTGAGGGTGAGCAAGGCGGCGGTGCCAGCACAGGACCTGGGAGAAAGTAGCGCTTTCTACACTGCCCAGGCCACGTGGACTACAGCAGTACCTGCCCAGGTGGGCAGGGTGTTTCTGCTGTTTTGTTTTGGTCTGGCCTCCACCCCGTCAGCCAGGGACCTGTGCCTGCACTGAGACTGAATGGTTTGATGGCCCTACTTTTTGGTGGACAGTGGATGCACTCCCAGAGACTGGCAGTTAGACTCTGGCGGCTTCTGAGTCCCTTGCGGGGAGAGTCCGGCCCTAGGTCAAGAACAGACTCAGGCGTCCTCGGCCAGGAGGCCTCCTTGGGCTAGGGGCCGCCACAGTTTGAAGGCTGGCCATGACCCCAATCCTGGCAGGGGTCTCCTCTGGGGCGCTGGCAGGCCTGGGCTCTGGCGCCGCAAAGGGAGTGGTTCCTGAACCTGCTTCCCACACACCTAGGCTAGGATACATCTTGTAGGAGGCGGCTTCAATGCCGGGGGTCGGTGACCAGATCCTCCGGAGCCTCGCTTTCTGGACTGCAGTCCCACGTCTCCCAGTGCCCCAGCCTCGGATGCGCCCCCGCAGTTGCCCCCACCACCAGCCACCTCAGCGCAGGCCACAGCAGCTGAAGCTAGCCTCTTGGAAGCCAGGCCACCACACCCACCACCCCTAGTAGCTCTCTGCTGCTCGCTCTCTGTGTCCTGTCCACTGGGGTGGGGGCGTGCTCCCAGCCCAGAGGCCCTCTCTCCCTGGGCAGCCTGGCTTGGGAAGCTGGCCTCATGCAGCATCCCCACTCAGCCACTATGGGTGCAACGCGGAGAACACGGACGGGAGAACACGGACGGGAGCTCTGCATCCAGCTGCTGCAGATGCCCTCATTGGTCAACTACCTCCCGATCCTTCCACGGGCCCCATTGATCCCTCTCAGCACCAGCCATTTAGGCCAGGGTGGCCATCGCCCAGGGACCCCCGCCACTGGAGCGGCTAGCTGGGCCCGGACACGCCCCCCCGGGTGGCGATCGCCCCCGGGACCCCTGGGGAGCACCAGGCTTGGCCCGGACACGCCCCCCTGGGTGACGATCGCCCCCGGGACCCACGCTGAGCGCCGGGCTCGGCCTGGACATGCCCCCCCGGGTGGTGATCGCCTCCGGGACCCCCGCGGAGCACGGGAACTAACAGGATTGTGTGCAGCCATCTTGGTCTTTCCAAGGGCCGGATAGGCCACCCGGAGTCCCGCCCCCAGCCTCTGGCAGGCCCAATCATGGGCATAGCGAAGGTGCGGTCAATGTGCATGTTTCTCTATTATAAGGTAGGATAAGCACAAAAGAAAAAAAGCATAATATTTTCGCTATTTAATTTTTGTTTTATCTTTGTAAAAAGAGAAATAAACTGTATATAAGCCTTTTTCTCAACTTTATTCTGATCTATTGATGTGTTTATTTATCCTTTTTTTAGCACCATTTTGTTTTGAGTACTGTAGATTGGGAATACGTTCTAAAACTAGGCAATGTAAGTCATTTATTTTATGTTTTTCATTTTTAAATTGTTTTAGCTTTTTTAGCTCATTGTTTTACTGTATATATTTTAAAGTCAGCTTCTAAATATTTGAATTAAAACTTGCTGAAATTATCACTGGGATTACATTAAATAGATATATCAAGTGAGAGGTGACTGGCATCTTACCACTATTGCATTTTCTAATACATGATCATGGAATGTCACTCCAACTTAATTTATTTAGATATTTGATTTCTTTCACCAGTACTGTGTCATTTTCAGCATAGATATGCTGCTTTTATGATTGCCAAGTACTTCTCATTTTTGGTGGTATGGTATAAGGGATCAATTTTAAAATTGTAGTTATTCATTGCTAATATATAGCACTAGAGGCCCGGTACACAAAATTCGTGCACTTTGGGGGGGGTCCCTCAGCCTGGCCTGTGCCCTCTCGCAGTCTAGGAGCCCTGGGGGGATGTCCGACTGATGGTTTAGTGGGCCTAAGCCATCAGTCAGACATCCTTAGCATTGCCACGAGGGCAGGGGTGACTCCCACCACTGCCACTGTGCTCACCAGCCGTTAGCCCAACTTCTGGCTGATTGCGCTCCCCTGTGGGAGCACACTGACCACCAGGGGGCAGTTCCTGCATTGAGTGTCTGCCCCCTGGTGGTCAGTGTGCATCATAGTGACCGGTCATTCCACCATTCGGTCATTTGCATATTATCCTTTTATTATATAGGATATGCTGTAGATGAGGCCCCCTAGAACCGTAAGAAATGCAAAAAATTCACTGTTAACTCATTCTCAAATTGCCCCCACTTAAAATCATATTGCCCCCACTGTGGGGCATGTGCTGCACCTTGGGAACCACTGGACTTGACAGTTTTCCTCTCTGAGCTTCATTTCTGAATTCATATGCATATACCATGGGAATTGTAATCTTTTCTCTGCCTATCTTACTGGGTCGTCATGAGGAGGTTCTGAGCTAATAAACCTAGAAATGTTTCATCAAGTAAGTGATTTCTAAACGGGAAGAGATTGTTATTTTTAAGCTCATGGGTACCCCTGCAGGCAGCAGGTGCTGATTAGGGGAGGAGGGCATGATTGTTTCCTGGGACTGTAGCTATGGAAGCTTTGCAGAGGGTTCCGCAGGCCTCGAAGGGGTAGGCTCTGGCCAGCAGCCCTGTAGTGGTGGTCATCCCTGGAGGTGCTGGTGGAGGGAAGGGCATTAGAGGGGGACAGGGTGGGCGGCGAGGCCAAAGGGGGAGTAACTGTCAAACCTTCCCGCTTGGCGCCATTCTTTAAATTGTATGTGGCTGTTTCGCAGCTGTACCTGCTCAGGGTGGGGTTCCAATCTCCTGAAGTGGGGTGCGGGCCGGGCCATGGTAGAGCCAGGTGGGCTAGGAGGGTGGGTTTAGCCTTTCCCCCAGCGAGGTTCAGCACGCTTCCTCTGTGGAGATGGCGCTGCTGCTGTGGGGGGGAAGGGTCTGACCCTGGGGGGCCACTCAGGCCTGCCTCCACCCGGATCTGGAGTTATAGTGAGGAGAGGCGTTCCCAGCCCCAGTGGAGGGGGCCTGGCAGTGGCAGGCCAAGGCCCTGGGTGCCTCAGGGGCACTGATGAGTGGTCACTGGCATGCTATTGTTGTGGGCACCCCTGGCAAGGGTGGCGGGGGAAGAGATCGGGAGTTGGACAAGCGAGCTGCAGCTACCCCCAAGGCTGGGTCTTCTCCCCATCCAGTCAGCCTCCCCGTCCCCCTGGGGGTGTGGGGGCTGGGGTAGGGTGTCTGTGCAGGGGGATTGGAAGAGCTCCCCATGGCCGCTTCCTCTTCCTTCTTTGTAGTCTGGGCTCCTGTCAGGCACTCTCCTCAGACTCCCAGGAACTTGGCTCTGACCGCCCGCCCCCTGCTGTAAGCACAGCTTCCTGCTGGTCTGTCAATATGCAAATTGGTCATTACTGGGACACCATAATGGACAATTAGCATATTACCTCTTTATATGTATAGATTATTATTGATTTCTATATATTTACTTTGTATCCTCTGACTTTGATAAATTCACTTAGGAGTTCTTAAAAAATTTTGTATATTTTCTACATTAACCACAATGTCATCAGCAAATAGAGGCAGTTTTGTTTTTTCCTTTACACTTTGAATCATTTTTATTTCTTCATCTTGCCATATTTCACTGGCTAAGACTTCCAGTATAATGCTACATAGTTGTAGTGAGATAATTTTTGTTTTGTTCAATATATTATAGGAATAGTAGCCATTCTCTTACTATTAAATATGATGCTAGCTATAGATATTTTAAATGTTATTTAATAGGTCAAGAAAGTTCTTTTATTATTACATTTTTTCTTTCTTTATTTATTAACCCTTTGCACTCGCTTGCTTTTTTCTTGATTCCTTTATTCTACTCGGGATTTAATTTTTTAAATACCCCAGATTTTACAAACTGTGGCAGTAGAATAAAAAAAAAACTGGGGTTTCTTTTCATACAAACTTATTTATTTGGATTTTTTTATATTTCAAATTATTGATACATTCAAAAAGTATAAAAAGAGCTGCTACCAATGCTAACCGTGTCGAGTCACACTCGACATCCGAGTGCAAAAGGTTAAGGTATTACATATGTGTCCTTAATCCCCCATTAGTCCCCATATAGCATTTAATTTCATATTAAAGCTTAATCTGTATAAACTTGCATATGCTCTCATATTAAATGACAATACATTTTAACATGTTTTAAATTTAGAAGAAGCATTTCTGTTATTAACAGTTTCCATACACCATTACGGTACTCTATTTAATAATAAGGCATCTGATATACTTTAGCACCAGTAACAAAAACAATTCTGCATGTAATACCTATTTAGAAAGTGATAATTTAGGATTAAGGCTTAACACTCTTCCTTATAATTTATTATATTTAATTTAGAATCTTCTGTCTAGGTACATATTACTTCAGATACATTTCATTTATCAATATATTTAACTTTTATGTATGTAATTTATGGTATATTTTTATTATAACTTGTTAAAACAGGTATATATTGGTATTTGATCAGAGAATATTAGAAACAGAGATAAAAAAAAAAGACTTATTGGGTCTGCCCCATTCCTCTGTAATATGCATATACTTCTCAGAAAATCAACATAAAGCTGTTGTTGGGCCTGTTTGTCTATGCAGAAAATATGCCAGAGGGTCTTCTCTTATTTAAAAAAATATTTTCTTCATATTTATTAGCTATTTCTCTACGTCATGCTCTTATATTTGAGAAGTAAATTAAAAAGAATGATTCATTCCTTAGCAAACTTTATTTTCAAAATAATTCTTGATATATGTGTCATCTTAATTTATCATCATATCACAGAGTCATCTTCTCTCTTACATACTTATATTATTACTTGAGTGCTTAGAAAAAATCCGAAACAGAAAAATCTCCACAGATAGGTTCATAATAGAATAAGAAAGAGTAATGAATGAGGCAAAAAATGGACATATGCATCAGCCCTGGATGTCTGAAACAGGAATGATATTGCACAAACTGACTTAAAACCTTTAAATCATCTCACATTGAGTCCATCCTTATTAAATGTTTGCTATGTGAAGCCAGCTCAGAGGAAGAAATAAGTTCAAAATTAAGAATAAATGGCTGAGACACAGAAGCATTGAACAGACTGTCCAACCTATGAGAAAAGGTGGGGGAGGGGGTAAGAGATCAACTAAAGGACTTGTATGCATGTATATGAGCATAACCAATGGGCAGAGATAGTAGGAGGGTGAGACCATGTACAGGGGGGGTGGTGGGAGTGGCCAAGGAGAGGGCAATGGGGGCAAAAGGAGACTCGTGTAAGACTTTAAACAATAAAGAATTTAATTTAAAAAAAGAATAAATGGCTGAGTTAGAAGAATAAATCTACCAACAATGAGTAAACCAATTTATAGTTCTAGAATGTGGTCAGGTGAGTTTAACACTACCCGTCTACATAGATTGACAAACTGCACATGGATCCCCTAGTAGGAACTTTTCACATGAATGCCGACAAATAATAAGAATCAGACATGTATATATTTTATCCAGTTTACCATAGGGCTACTGACAAAGGTTGACCAAGATCATTTCTATCTACTGGTGTGTGACTTCATAATGGACATGTGGCTTAATTAATCAGTTAGTTATAACGTTTAAATCCACAAAAGGAAATAGAAAGTTTTATTTTATTTATATCCATGATATATAAAAGCATTCAAGATCCTATTTGTGGTTGTTACTCTTTTTAAGTTAATTGTGACTTAAAGAAAATCTCAACAGCAAATTAAGGAGAGATAGCCAGTTATATGAAAGAATTTCCTCAACAATCGCTATGCTACAAGTCTATCATGTGAATAAAGATAATCTGAGGATGCTTAAAATACCTCCCAATTCTTCTTTTATTCTTTATACCTCAAGCTTTTTTCCTTTTTAACAATACAATGTTAAATATATATATATATATATATATATATACACACACCTATATATATTTATATATACATATATACATATAAATATATATATGTGTGTGTGTGTGTGTGTGTATATATATATATATATATATATATATATATATATATATATTTAATTGTCCCCTCGACCAGGAGTTCGACCACCAGGCAGGCCGGCCAACCACCCATGACCCCTCCCCCTGGCCAGGCTGGCCGGACCCACCCATGCACGAATTCATGCACAGGGCCTCAAATACACACACACACACACACACACACACACACATATATATATATATATATACTATATACTGAGTGGACAGATTATTATGCCTTCAGAGATCATAATAATCTGGCCACTCAGTGTGTATATATATATATATATATATATATATATATATAGTATATTTATATATGATATATATATATATATATACTAGTATATCATATATATATACTATATATATAGTATATATGCATATGATATATATAGTATATTTGTGTATATATAGTATATTTGTATATATATAGTATATATATAGTGTATTTGTATATACTATATATAGTATATATGTATATGATATATATAGTATATTTGTATATATATAGTATATTTGTATATATATAGTATATATATAGTATATTTGTATATGATATATATATACTAGTATATATATCATATACAAATAGTATATATGTATATGATATACTAGTATATTTGTATATGATATACATATATCATATAGAAATATACTAGTATACCTACAAACATACACACATATTTTTTTATTTAGTGCAAGCATTATACATTCTTTTTCTTTTAACCAGTACAAAATATCCATGCATAATCTTAAAATCCCATTTGTGACACCTAGGTTTAGTTGTACAATTTTTTATATAGAAAAAATTATACTTTCTGAAAACAACAACAACAAACAAACATGTTGATTGCCAGTGAATTGTTTCAGCTCAGAAAAACAAAAGCAAAATGAATGAATCTCTAAAATAGCAGTGGCCAACGGTTGTCTGCAAACCACTGGTGGTCCATGAGGTCTGAAAGGTTGGTGACCACTGCTATAAAGAAATAAAATTATAGGCAAGTATCCCTGATGAACATAGATGTAAAAAGCCTTTTCAAAATATTAGAAAACAGAATTTAGTAAAACATTGAAAAGATCACACAACTTGATCAAGTGGAATTTATTCTGGGAATGCAAGGTTAGCTTAATATTGACAAATCAATTAACATGATACACAAAATAAACAAAAGGAAGAATAAAAGTCAGAAGATTGTATCAATAGATGCAGAAAAAGCATTTGACAAAATCAAACATCTATTTATGATAAAAAAAACTCTCAGCAAAATGTGGAGGGGGTACATACCTAAACACAATTAACATATATGACAAACCCACAGATAACATCATATTGAATAGTGAAAAGCTGAAAGGTTTTTAAAATAAGAAACAACACAAGGATGTTCACTTTCACCATTTTCATTCAAAATATTATTGGAATTTCTAGCCACAGCAATCATATAAGGAAATAAAGTAAAAGGTATCCAAATTAGATAGGCAAAATAAAACCCTAAATATCATACCAAAAACTATTTAAACTAATAAGTTAATTCAATTAAGTTTTAGGATACAAAAGTAATATTGAGATATCTGTTGCATCTCCATACACCATTAACAAACTATCAGAAAGATAAATTGAGAAAGCAATCCCATTTACCACTGCATCAAAAATAATAAAATATCTAAGAATAAATTTAACTCAGGAGTTAAAATATCTATACTCAAAAAGCTATAATACAAGAAATAAATTGATAAGGATACAAATGAATTTAAGAACATAACATGCTCATGGACAGAAAAAAAATCAACACCATTAAAATACCCATAGTACTGAAAGCAATCTATAGTTTCAATGCAATCCCTATAGAAATAACAATGGGATTTTTTCACAGAAAAATGTATATGGAATCAAAAAAGACCTCAAATAGCCAATGCAGTCATAAGAAAGAAGGAGGTTGGAGGTTATATCACTATCTGCTATAAAACTATGCTACAAGGCTAGTAATAAAAACAACATGGTACTGGCATAAAAACAGGCATAGATCAATGGAACTGAATAGAAAGCCCAGAAATATATCCATGCCTATATAGTAATTTAATCTATGACAAAAAGGCAAGAATATAGAGTTAAACATAAGTAGGTTTACAGTTGTTTGTATAGAAAAATAATACAATGATCAATAAATAATAATACAAGAATAAGCACCATGTTTTGTGTATTCAAACTGTAAAATTTATTTTGCCCCACCCTGTATATAATGAGGAAAAGGCAGTCTCTTCAATAAATGGTGTTGGGAAACCTGGATTATGCATTCAAAAGTTGACTAGACCAATTTCTTACACCATATACAAAGTGTTAGGTCTGATCAAATAATTAAATCAATATCCCTACCCTGGATACTGACCTTTAGGCCACTTCACAATGGTTATTCCACTTGCTTACATCACATTCTACTTGCTAAGACCATAATAGGGACCTGCACAAAGAATTCTCTGCCCAGAAAAAGCCCGCCAAAAGTCCTTTAAAAACCACTGACTCCCATCACTGGTGTGCTGGAGCCATCCAGGCTCAGCCACCTCATGTGCGGATGATAGAATAAATTCAAATTCCCTCACCATTCTGGCCTCCTGCGTTCCTCCTTCAGTGGACCTAACACAATGATAAACTCAAAATAGTGTAAAGCCTTAAATGTAAGAGCAGAAACCATAAAAAATATTAGAAGAAACTAGGGGCAGTAACTATTTAGCATTAATCTTAAGAATATTTATTTTGGATATGTATCTTCTGACAAGAGAAGCAAAAGAAAAAATCAACAAATGGGACTTGATCAAACTAAAGTTCTTTTGCACGTTGAAGAAAACTATCGACAAAATGAAAAGACAATCTGCTAAATGGAAGAAGATATATATACTAATGATACATCCTATAAGGGGATAACATGCAAAACATAAGAAACTCATACAACTTAACACCAAAAAAAGAAACACTCTAATTAAAAATGAGCAGAGTAGCCCAGTCAGAATGGTTCAGTGGTTGAGCATTGACCTATGAACCAGGAGGTCACCATTAGATTCCCGGGTTGCAGGCTTGATTCCCAGTGTGGGGAGTGCAGGAGGCAGCCAATCAATAATTCTCTTTCATCATTGATGTTTCTATCTCTCTCTCCCTCTCCCTTCCTGTCTGAAATCAATAATTTTTTTTAATGGGTAGAGTACCTGAATAAACATTTATTCAAAGAAGACATTCAGATGGCCAACAGACATACAAAAAAAGATCAACATCACTAATTAGAGAAATGCAAATTAAAGCCTCAATAAAATTTAACTTCATACCTGTCAGAGGGGTTACCACTTATAAATCAACAGGCAAGCATTGGTGAGCATGTGGAGAAAAGGGGACCCTTGTGCACTGTTGGTGGAATTTTAAATTGGTGCAACGACTATGAAAAGAGTATGGATGTTCCTCAAAAATTAAAAGCAGAACTACCATGTGACCCAGTAATTCCACTTCTGGGTATTTATTCAAAGAAATCCAAGGGTGGGTGGGGAGAGGTTAACTGGGGAATTTATATGCATATATGCATAGCCCATGGACATAGACAATAGTGAAGCAAAGGTTTGGGAGGTTTGGGTGCTGGGAGGAGGGGGTTAATGGGGGGAAAAACAAAGCAGACATCTGTAATACTTTCAATAATAAAGATAAATTACAAAAATTAAATTAAAATTTAAAATGTGAAAAAAAACAGAATAAACAGTATGATCTAATTAAAATATACTTCTAAATAATTATTGGATCAAATAATAAAAAACAATGGGAAAAAAGTTAAATAATTTGAAGTTCTAAAATCTTTGGAATGCAGAGAGAAGTATCTCTCTCCTCCCTGGCCCGGCATTGAAATGCAGATTAGGGACAAAGCTTCCAACAGAATTGATAGTAGGCATCAAAGCTCATCCCTGGGGAAAGGTTTTCTGCTACAAGGACAGAAAATAAGCCATAAATTAGAGAAAAGATTTGGAACTATATCAGTAATAGGTCAAACAAAGTATCTAAACTGAATTCTGTGTTATTTGAGTAAACATGACTCAGGGTGATTAAAATTTTTCTGTATTTGGTTAAACAATTAATATCCATCACAAGAAATAAGGTATACTTTTGTTTGAGGACCTAAATTTTTTTTCCTTTGAAATCAGTCTTTAATTCACATTGATAATTAAAATTAAAGTGTGTCTCCATTGGTTGAGCGTCATCCCATACACCAAAAGGTTACAACTTTGGGATGTTTCTCTCTCTCCCTCTCCATTCTTTTTTCTCTAAAAAAAAAAAAAATCAATAAAAATATATATTTTTTTAAAGTGTGTATTTGAGTTTGGGAAGATCTCACCAATTTTAATACATTATGAATTTTATAATAATTCGTCTTTTAAAGACAGTGTTGACTGATAAAATATCAAATTACAATTCTGCAAAAGCAATCTTATAGTGATCTAATGCTATAGGATCTTTTTGTTGTTTTATACAAATTATTGGTTATAAAGAATCTAAAGGATATTTTCACTAAGATAGCTAGGCCAGGTTTTTATTCCAATGATTCTTTGATAATGATATTGAAACAATATAATCTAGGTGCAAGAAATGTTTGCCTTTTTAAAAATATATAGCCAGATGAATAATGGGGTAGCATTCAGGATGCCATACATCCAGAGGTTCTAATCCCATAAATTTTTTAAGATTTTATTTTATTGTTTAAAGTATTACAAATAGTAGTACATATGTCTCCTTTTTATCCCCCATTTACCTTCCCCCGGCCTCCCCTACCCCCCAGCACATGCCCTCACCTCACCTCCCCAGTGTCTTGCATCCATTAGTTATGCTTATATGCATGCATACAAGTCCTTCAGTTGATCTCTTACCTCCCCCCCAAAACCCTTCCCAACCTTCCTGCTGTATTTTCACAGTCTGTTCTATGCTTCTCTGCCTCTGTATCTATCTTTTTGTTCACCAGATTATAATGTCCTTTATTATCCATAAATGAGTGAGATCATGTGGTATTTTTCCTTCACTGACTGGCTGATTTCACTTGACATAATGCTCTCCAGTTCCATTCATGCTGCTGCAAATGGTAAAAATTCCTTCTTTTTTATAGCAGGGTAGTATTTCATTGTGAAGATGTACCACAGTTTTCTAATCCACTCATCTGCTGACTGGCATTTAGGCTGTTTCCAAATCTTAGCTATGGTAAATTGTGCTGCTATGAACAGAGGGGTGCATATATCCTTTCTGATTGGTGTTTCTAGTTTCTTGGGATATATTTCTAGAAGTGGTATTACCCCATCAAATGGGAGTTCCATTTTTAGTTTTTGAGGAAACTCCATACTGTTCTCCACAGTGGCTGCACTAGTCTGCATTCCCACCAGCAGTGCACGAGGGTTCCTTTTTCTCTGCATCCTCTCAGAACTTGTCATTTGTTGATTTGTTGATGATAGCCATTTTGAAGGTGTGAGGTGGTACCTCATTGTTGGTTTGATATGCATCTCTCAGATGATTAGTGACTTTGAGCATGTTTTCATATGTCTCTTGGCTTTCTGAATGTCCTCTGTAGGGAGGGGCTATAGGGTTAAGCCTCAGACTGACCTGTTGGCAAAGCCACAAACAAATCCCAGCTTAGAGGGCACAGCCCTCTTAGCATAATTAAGCTTGACCTTATGATGCTCCCTAGATCTTATCTGGGTAGCTAATGGGCTGTTGGAGGTGCAGCAAGTGCTGCCAAAACAAGTGAAACTCACAAGAACATTGTAACTATGGTGACCACTACCTTGTTTACCTCTGGCTATAAAATAAAGGCTCAGCTTGCTGTCTGGATCTTTTTCTGTGGCCTTAGCCAGGCACAGGAGATCCAACTAGACCCAGCTTATTCTCTTTGTCTGTATTTTCTTCAATCCTTCACTGCCTTCCCTCAGGCTCGCCAAACCCTTGGCTGAGCTGGCACGGAACAGTCATCTTTTGAAAAGTGTTTATTCAGGTCCTCTGCCCATTTTTTGATTGGATTGTTTGTCTTCGTTTTGTTAAGTTGTATGAGTTCCCTGTAAATGTTGGAGATTAAACCCATATCGGAGATAACATTGGCAAGTATGTTCTCCCACGCAGTAGGCTTTCTTGTTTTGTTGATGATTTCTTTTGCTGTGCAGAAGCTTTTTATTTTGCTGTAGTCCCATTTGTTTATTTTCTCCTTAGTCTCCACTGCCCTAGGAGCTGTGTCAGTAAAGATATTGCTATGATATATGTCTGCAATTTTGCTGCCTAGGGAGTCTTGTAGAATTTTTATGGTTTCCTGTCTTACATTCAAATCCTTTAGTCATTTTGAGTTTGTTTTTGTGTATGGTGTAAATTGGTGATCTAGTTTCATTTTTTTTGCATGTATCTGTCCAAATTTCCCAGCACCATTTATTAAAGAGTCTGTTTTGACTCCATTGTATGCTCTTTCCTCCTTTGTCAAATATTAATTGAGTATAATGGCTTGGGTCAATTTCTGGGTTCTCTATTCTGTTCCATTGTTCTATATGTCTGTTCTTGTGCCAGTACCAGGCAGTTTTGAGAACCATGGCTTGGTAATATAGATTACTGTCTGGCATTGTGATCCCTCCAACTTTGTTCTTTTTTCTCAGGATAGCTGTGGCTATTAGGGTTTTTATTTTATTTTATTTTATTTTATTCCAGATGAATTTTTGTAGAGTTTGTTCTAGATCTTTCAAATATGCCATTGGTATTTTAATATGTATTGCACTGAATCTATAGATTGCTTTATGTAGTATGGACATTTTAACGATGTTGATCCCACCAATTCATGAACATGGTATGTTCTTCCATTTGTTTATGTCTTCCTCTATCTCTTTTCTCTATATCCTAGAGTTTTCTGAGTACAGGTCTTTTACATCCTTAGTTGAGTTTATTCCTAGGTATCTTAATTTTTTTGATGCAATGGTAAATGGGATTTTTTTTTCATTTCTATTTCTGTGAGTTCATTATTGGCTTATAAAATGCCATAGATTTCTGGGTGTTAATTTTGTATCCTGCTACATTGCCAAATTCATTTATTAGGTCTAGTAGTTTTTTGATGGAGTCTGGTGGTTTTCTATGTATAGTATCATCTCCTTTGTGAATAAGGACAGTTTTTCTTCTTCATTTCCAATTTGGATGCCTTTTATTTCTTCTTGTCTGATCGCTATGACTAGTACTTTTAGTACTACATGGAACAGGAGTGGTAAAAGTGGGCATCCTTATCTTATTCCTATTCTTAATGGAAATGAGTTTAGTTTTTGCCCATGCAGTATTATGTTGGTTGTAGGTTTGTCATATAAGGCTTTTATTATGTTGAGTTATCATCACTCTATTCCCACTTTGCTGAGAGTTTTTATCAAGAAAGGGTGTTGTATGTTGTGAAATGCTTTTTCTGCATCAATTGATATGATTACATGATTTTTGTCTCTCAGTTTGTTTATGTGATGTTTCACATTTATAGATTTTTGGATATTGTACCATCTTGCATCCCCGGAATAAATCCCACTATGTCATGGTGTATGATCTTTGTAATGTACTGCTGAATCTGATTTGCTAGAATTTTGTTGAGGATTTTAGCATCTATGCTCATCAAGGATATTGGCCTTTAGTTCTCATTTTTTGGTGGTGTCTTTATCTAGTTTTGGGATTAGGGTAATGCCGGATTCATAGAAGGAGCTTGGAAGTGTGCCTTCCTCTGGAAATTTTTGGAATAGTCTGAGGAGGATAGGTTTTATTTCTTCTTTGAATGCTTGGTAGAATTCCCCTGTAAAGCTGTCTGGCCCAGGGCTTTTGTTTCCTGGAAGATTTTTGATTGCTGTTTCAATTTCTTTGGTAGTTATCAGCCTATTCAGGTGTTTTGATTCATCTTGGTTGAGTTTTGGGAGCTTGCATTTTTCTAAGAATATGTCAATTTCATGTAGATTGTCCATTTTGTTGGAATAGAGTTCATAGTATTTTTTCATAATCTTTTGTATTACTGTGGTATTGGTTGTGACTTCACCTCTTTCATTTCTGATTTTGTTCATTTGTATCCTCTCTCTTTTCTTCTTGGTGAGCCTGGATAGAGGTTCATCAATCTTGTTTATCCTTTCTAAGAACCAGATCTTGGTTTTGTTGAGCTTTTGTATTTTTTTTTTTTTGGTATTTATGTTTTTTATCTAAGCTCTGATATTTATTATTTCCTTCCTTCTGTTTACGCTGGGCTTTTCCTGTTGTTCTCTTTGTAACTGTTTGAGTTGTAGGGTTAGATAATCTATTACAATTGTTTCTTGTTTTTTGAAGTAGGCCTGTAGAGCTATGAACTTCCATCACAAGACTGTTTCCACTGTGTCCCATAGATTTTAGAATGTTGTGTTTTCATTGTTGTTTGTTGCCATGATGCTTTTTATTTCTTCTTTGATCTCTTTGGTAACCCAGTCATTGTTTAGTAGCATGCTATTTAGCCTCCAGATGTTTGATTTTTTTATTGTTTTTATTATCATTGATTTCTAGTTTTATGCCATTGTGATCTGAGAAGATGCTTGATATGATTTATATCTATTTGAATTTGAAGAGACTTTGCTTGTGTCCCAACACATGGTCTATTTTGAAAATGACCCATGTGCACTTGAGAAGAATGTATATTCTGTGGCTTTGGGGTGAAATGTTCCAAAGATGTCAATTAATTCCATCTGATCTAGTGAGTCATTTAGGATTGATGTTTCTTTGCTGATTTTGTTTAGAGGATTTGTCCAATGGTGATAGTGGGGTATTAAAGTCTCCTACTATGATTGTATTGCTGTTAATCTCTCCCTTGATATCCTCCAGAAGTTTTTTTTATGTATTTGGGTGCTCCTGTTTTGGGTGTGCATATGTTTACCAGAGTTATTTATTCTTGTTGGATTGCTCCCTTTAGTATTATGAAGTGGTCTTCCTTATCTCTTGTTATGTCCTTCACTTTGAGATCTAATTTGTCAGATATAAGTATTGCTACTCCAGCTTTTTTTTTTTCATTTCCATTCGCCTGGAAAAACCTTTTTCCATCCCTTCACCATCAGTCTGTGTCTGTATGAGTCCTTTTTTCTGAGGTGGGTTTCCTGTAGACAGCAAATATATGGGTCATGTTTTCTTGTACATTCAGCTACCCTCTGTCTTTTGATTGGGGGCATTTAACCCATTTACATTTAAAGTTATTATTGATAGGTACTCATTTGTCGCCATTTTTATTCTTTGTGCCTGTGTTTCTTCTTAACTTCCTATTTCTTCTTTTTACAGCAGACCCTTTAGCATTTCTTGCATTGCTGGTTTGGTGATAATAAACTCCCTCAGTCTTTTTTTGTCTGAGAAGCTCCTGATTTCCCCCTCAATTTTGTTTGATAGCCTTTCTGGGTACAGTATTCTTGGATTCCCTCCCTTCCTTTGCATGACCTTGTATATTTTATTCCATTCCCTACTGGCTTGATATGTTTTTATTGAGAAATCAGTTGCTAGTCTGCTGAGGCATCCTTTGTAGGTAACTTTCTGTCTCTTTTTGGCTGCTTTAAATATGCTCACTTTGTCGTTGGTGTTTGCCAATTTAGTTATCATGTGCCTTGGCATCAGTTTTGGGGGTTCATTTTTTGGGGGGACTCTGTGAGCTTCTTGGATTTTTGGGAGTTTTTTCTTCCCTACATCAGGAAGGTTTCTGTCATTATTTCTTCAAATTTGTTTTCTATTCCTTGCTGTTTCCTCTTCTTCTGGCACCCCTATTATGCGGCTGTTGTTTCATTTCGTGTTGTTCCAAAGTTCCCTTAAGCTCTCCTCCTGTTTTTTAAGGAGTTTTGTTTTGTTTTCTTTACTAGATGCTGCTCTGCTTGGGTATTTTTTTCTTCCTTGTCTTCTAGTTCACTGATGTGGTCCTCTGTTTCTTCTAGTCAACTGTTGATGCTTACTATTGAGTTCTTTATTGCAGCAATGTCATTCTTCATTTCTTCTTGATTCTTCTTCATTTCCTCTTGGTTCTTACACATATTATTGAATTTTTCTTCCATTCTTTTCAGCGACCTTATGACCATTTCTCTGAAGTCTTTTTCTGACATATTGCTTGCCTCCATTTTGTTTACTTCCTTTTCTGGCGATACTTCCTTTTCTTTCATATGCAGCTGTTTCTTTGTCTCCCCATTGTGTCTCTTCTCCAGTTATCTGGTTATGTTGCTTTCTCTCTGCTGCATTGATTTAATGGGACAAAATGCAACACAACAAGGCACAGAGCACCAGGCACTGTACACCAATATATTCATGATTCTAATAACCTCAAATAAAGGTGGCCACTAGAGAAAAGAGAATTAGGGGATAAAAACAAAAAAGAGTGCAAAAATGATATTGAGAAATGGACAAAAAGTAAGAAAGAAAAGAAAGAGAATAAAAAATAGAGGGAAAAACTATTTATATGGGGAGCAAACTCCAATAGAACAACCACTAATCCCAAAAAATGCAAATAAAAAACACCCAGAGATGAATGCAAACTACAAACAACAAGTAATAATAAACTAGGAGAGGAAAAATGGAAGCAAAAGACAAACAAACAAACAAAAAAAAAAAGAGTAACAGTCTCACCAATAAGCACAACAATAACCAATCTAAATCAACTATCAAGCAAACAACAACAATAGGACAGAGAGAAAGCAAGACAAAACAAAGCAAAACCAAAAAAAAAAAAAACAGAATTAAAAAAACAATAACAACAACAACTAAAAAACAGACAAATAAAAAAAAGGGCAGAGAGAAAAAAAAGGAAAATGAAAAAAAAAGAGAGAAGTGTGTATGGATTTAGAGCAGGGGATTGGTAATTATATATATAAATAGGGTGAATTTTTAACAAGGTGTAAAAAGAAGGAATAGGGAAAATCTAAAGCAGGAATAGGGTAAGAGAAACAGGACAACAAAAGGGGAAAAGTAAGAGGAAGAGGGTGTTGGCATAAGGGTAAAGTTGAGATAGAGTAAGATGATGCTAAAGGAAAAATTAAAATAAAATGTAGAACACTAATCCCAAAATAAAATAAAATAAAGAGAAAATAAAATGAGACCTTTTTTTAAAAAAAGGTAAAATAGTAGTAGTAATAATACTGATTAAAAATAAAATTATAATAATTAAAAAGGTAAAATCAAGTGAGGAAAAAAGATAGAAAATTTAGTTTCTTAAGTAAAAGATGACAAAATAAAATGTGCAGTAGTGAAGGTCATTCACTTCCTCTACTGTTCTGTTTGGCCTGCCTCTTTCCTGTCTGGTAGTCAGGACAGTGTTGAAGTTCCCTGTGTTCCACTGCTCCTCTGTGTTATAAACCACAGTCCTGATTTTCCAGCAGGCAGTATTTCTTTGTTTCTTAGACTCCTTTATTTGTGTTTACACAGGAGTCAATTTGTGATTCAACCCCTGGGTGTCAGTGTTTTTGGATTGACCTCTGGGGCTATAAGTACTCTCTAGCCAGTATTTAGATTTCGTTTTCCCTGTTGCACTTAATGCTGGTTTGGGGGAATGGACTGCCCAGAACTGGTTCTCTGATCATTACTCCCTGCTCTGATCTCCAGGTTCCACAACTTTCCCCTGCAGTCTCTGAGAGTGTCCCCAATTGGGTGATCCTATGTACTGGGCTTAGTAATCAAAAGAAAGGATTTAAAGAAAAAAAAAAAGAGCCAGAGTAAGTGTGCAAACTCACGACTTTTACCCTCTGGCACTGTGCACAACTCTTTGAAAGTCTCTGTGCATGCGTCTTTTTTCCCCCCCCCCGGAACTAAGCAGCCAGCCCACTGTTAAAATTTTAGGCTGCCTTTTTGCGCCCAGCTATGGGTTGCTTTTTAGAGTTCCCTTCTGTTAGCAGCCCTGCAGAACCCCTTCCATATTCATGGATCACGCTAGGCCCAAAGGCTGCGAATTTTGTGGGGCACAGACTTCCCAGGAACCTCTACCTCCTGTTGTGCGCGTTTCTCTCTCCTGCCTGGATCACAGACCTCACCTTTTCCTAGGCGAAATCTGACCTTTCGGTAAGAAGGTGCATAGCTCATCCGAGTCTGTGTATTCGTGCTGCTTGAGGTCCCTCAGGTGTTCCTGGGTTCTCAGCTGTTCCCTGGGTGTTGTTGTTGTACATTCCTGGGATGTATAGGCTTCCGATAACAGCCACTCTCCCCTTCAAGATGGCAAGGTCTCCACATCAGAGCTGGTTGCTCCAGGAGAGATTTCAGCAGCAGTGGAGGCTGCCTGGTCAGGGGAAACCAGTCCAGCAATCCCCAACAGTCCCTTGGAGTATAGCTGTCCCTCACCCACAAATATACACTCCCCATGTGACAACACACACTCCTTTCGTTCTCTCACTCACACACTATCTTGCAGTCTGCCTTCCTGTTGGCAGCCATCTTCCCTCCCGTGCATAAATTTCTTAGCTCTCAATTCTCTTTCATTGCTCAATATGTCTCTTTTTCTGCTAATACCATACTGTTTTGACTACTGTAGTTTTGTATTACAATTTAAAGTCAAGAAGTGTGATACTCTCAGCTTTGTTCTTTTTTTTTCTGTCTTAGTTTTGCTTTGGCTATTAATGGTGTTTGTTGATCCATAGAAATTTGATGATTATTCAAAATAAACTTTTTATTGTTAGTAGTATTACAGAAACCTCTCCCTTTCCCACCTTTGCTCCAATCCTCCCAGCCCCTAACCACCTACCCCCATGTCTTCACAGCCCTATTGCCCACATTGATGGGCTATGCTAAATTATATAAGTTCTTCAGTTTATTGTTTCTTGTCCCCCCAACTCCACATTGAGGTATGTCAGTCTGTTCTATGCCTCCATGCTTCATGTCTTATTTTGTTGATTAATTCATTATGCTCATTATATTCCAGAAATAAATGAGATCATGTTATATTTGTCTTTCTCATATTGGTTTATTTCACTTAAAATAATATTTTCCAGGTCCATTCATGATGTCCCGAAGGGTAAGAGATCACTCTTTTTCATAGTTGCATAGTATTCCATAGTGTAAATGTCCCACAGCTTTTTTACCCATTCATCCATGGATGGGCACTTCTGCTGTTTCAAAATGTTAACTATTGTAAATAATGCTGCTATGAACATAGGTGTTCATATATTCTTTCTGATTGGAGTTTTGGGATTTTTAGGATATATTCCCACTTAAGCTGTCTTCTTGTTTTTAAATTGTTTTTTTTTTTCTTTTTGGATCTCTGATTGAGTGATTTTTTTCTAACTTGTCTTCTAATTCACTGATCTAATCCTCAGCTTCCCCTAATCTGTTTTGTATGTATTCCAATGTGTTCTTTATTAGTTCTATGTCATTCTGTATTTCCAACTGGTCTTTTTTTCACAGTTACTATATTTTTTCTACTGTTGAGCATCTTTGCCATCATTATTCTAAACTCTATGGCTGATGATTTTTTTAAAATCTCCATTTGGTTTAGCTCTTCTTCTGGATAATTCTTTGGTTCTTTCATTTGTAAGTTATTTTTTGTGTTCCCATTTTGGCTACCTGTTTTGGTTTGCCTCTATATATTAATTAGATATGTTATGACTCACAATCTCTAGGGCAGGAAGGACAATGTCAGAATCTATTTGTGACTGGCCGTGTATCCTGTTTGGAGCTATCAGCATTCCACAGCTTCCGGCTCCCTCTGCTAGGTCTGGGTGCCTTTGGAAAGGACAAAGTTATGCTCTAGGGCCTGCTTTTCCTAGCCCCAGGCTCAGAAGGCAATCAGGCAAAGACTCAAAACCAACAATGTTCCACCTCTTCCTGCTGTCTGATTGTTATTCTCAAAGTGTTAATTTGCCTCATGCTATAGACCACAGGGTGGGGCAAAAGGTCTTCCAAAAAGGTAGAGTAACTGACTTCCCTCCAGGCAAAAACCACCTGAATTGCAAAAGTCTGTGTAAAAAATATGTCCTCCGCAGCTTGAGAGGATAATTCAGCACAGAAAACCCAAATGGCTGCCCTCCAAGCTCCAACCTAAGAGCCCCCAACCCTGGACTCTTCTCACACAGCTCCAAGCCTCTGCCAGAGCCCAAGATGAGTGGCTGCACACAAAATTTTGTGTGTTGACCCTTTAAGAGGGTGTCTGCATTTTCAGCCATCTCTCCATGGCAGAGAGCAACTCTGCTGCCTTTCACAGCCAGAAGTTCTTTGAGCTCCTTTCTCAGTTCTGTTTTTCTGGGATGCAGAGCTCAGCTTGGGATTTAGACCCCAGAGTTCTCAGTGAGAACTTCCCACAGCTTAGATATCCTTCCAAATATTTAGCTGCTGTCTGCAGGTGCCTGGCCAGCCCTTTCATGCCTCCGCACTTCCTACTGGTCTCTATGTGGTTTCCACTTTCTGTCCTTGGTTATCATGGTTCTCTCCAGCTAGTCTTCATTTGATTTTTCCAGCTGTTTGTTTTTTTTTTCTTTTGTATTTTGGTTTTATTTCTAGTTTGGTCCTAGGAGAGTGTCGCTGTAGCTTCGAATTAGTCCACCACCATTTTTAATTTCCTCCTGTCTACAAATTCGATAACCTCAATGAAATGATACAATTCCTTGAAAAACATAATTTGCAAAAACTCAAACAAGAAGAAACAGATAATCATAATGGGTCTCTATCTATTTAAGAAATTGAATCAGTGATTAATAACCTTCAAAGCAGAAAACACCAGGCCCACTGGTGAATTCTTCCAATCATTTAAGGAGGAAATTATGTCAATTTCCTCTCATGTCTTTCAGAAGATAGAAACAGAGAGAATATTTCTTAATACATTATATGAGGACAGCACTAATAACAAAGTCTGATAAATATATTATAAAAAAAACAACTAAATACCAATAATTTTCATAAACATAGATGTAAAATTCCTCTATAAAATGTTAATACATTAACTGCAAAAATATAAAAATATTTATTCACCACAACCAAGTAGGCTTTATTCCATGTCTGCAAGGCTGTGTCAAAATTCAAAAATCAATTAGTGGAATTCATCACATCAACAGGCTAAAAAAGGAAAATAAAATCATATGATTATATCAATCAATGCAGAAAACGCATTTGAAAAAATCCAACACTCATTCATGGCAAAAACTCTCAGTATATTAGGAATAAAAATGAACTTCCTCAACTTGATTAAGAATACTCATAAAAAATACAGAAAATAATGTACTTACTGATGAGAAATTTGAATCATTACCACTAAGATCAGGAAAAAGACAAGGATGTTTTATCTAAGTGTTCCATTCATCATTGTACTGGAAGTACTAGCTAATTGAAAAGATAAGAAAATAAAATAAAAGGTATACAGATTGGGGAAAAAAGACATCAAAGCAACATAATTTTGTCTAAATTCAGAAAAAATTCACAATCAAGCAATTATAGTAATGTTGCAGGATACAAGATTAATATAAAAAAGCAAACATTTTCCTATTTACCAGCAATATAAAAGTAGATTTTATTATTAAAAATATAGTACCATTTACATTACCATGTAAAAACCAAATACCTAGGCATAAATTTACCAAAATATGTATAAGATTATATTAAAAAATCTACAAAATTCTGGTGAATAAAATTAAAAAACAAATATAGAAATATTTCATATTCATAGATAGAAAGACTCAATATTATCAACATGTCAATTCTTTCCAACTTGATATATAGCTTTAATGCAAATTCAAATAAAATCCCACCAAGCTTTCTTCTTTTCTTTCTTCCTTCCTTCCTTCCTTCTTTCCTTCCTTCCTCCCTCCCTTCCTTCCTTCCTTCCTTTCTTTCTTTTTACAACTTTGTCATAGTTCACTTTCTAATAAGACATGCACAGTTTAAAATTCTGGGAAAGCAGATGCTGGGTGTCTTCCAGGCAGGAGAGAAGACGTGGTCACTCCAGGGCTGATGTGTTCCTGAGGCTTTCAGGCAGCAAGGACCAGATGCACCAGTGTCGTCCAACCCCAGTTTTATTTAGAGCCACCCTCCTTTGTTAGGGCCATCAGTCCTCATTTAATGCCAAATTTTCACTAGAGGCTCCCTGTTCTTCCAAATGAGCTCATGACCATAACTAATATACCATACTAGAGGCCCGGTGCACGAAATTCGTGCACGGGGGTATATGTCCCTCAGCACAGCCTGCGCCCTCTCCAATCTGGGATCCCTCACACAATCCAGGACTGCTGGCTCCCAACTGCTCACCTGCCTGACTTCCTGATTGACCCTAACTGCTTCTGCCTGCCAGCCTGATCACCACCTTACCACTGCCCTGCCAGCCTGATTTATGTCTAACTGCTCCCCTGCCAGCCTGATTGCCCTGAACTGTTCTCCCCTGCCAGCCTGGTCACCCCTAACTGCCCTCCTCTTCCAGCCTGGTCACTCCTAACTTCCCTCACCTGCTGGCTTGGTCCCCACCAACTGCCCTACCCTGCAGGCCTGGTCCCCCCAACTGCCCTCCCCTGCCTACCTGGTCACCCCTAACTGACCTCCCCTGCCAGCCTCATCACCCCTAACTGCTCTCCCCTGCTGGTATTGTCCCCCCAACTGCTCTCCCCTGCAGGCCTGGGTCCCCCCCAACTGCCCTTCCCTGTAGGCCCAGTCGCCCCCAACTTCCCTCCTCTGCCAGCCTGGTCACCCTTAACTGCCCTCCCCTGATGGCCTGATTGCCCTCACTGCCCTACCCTGCAGGCCTGGTCCCTCCCAACTGCCCTCCCCTGCTGGCCATCTTGTGGCAGCCATCTTGTGTCCACATGGGGGCAGCCATCTTGTGTGTTGGATGACAGTCAATTTGCATATTACTCTTTTATTAGATAGGATTCCAAAGACAGATTCCCCAAGATGTGCTGCAGAATCAAAACATTTCCATCCCAGGATCATTCCTACTATATCCTTGACAATAATGGCCTTTAGGGCATTTCCTGTGGTGAACGTGAACATTGGAAGAAAGATAATGGTGAGCCTCCCCTCTGGGATCTTAGTGAAGACATCTGTAAGGACCTTCATGATTGCTCCTGATGCTCCAGGTGATGGTCCATGTCTTCCTGTAGGAACTTTACACACATAACTGAAAAAATTGAAAATAACACCTGCAGACAAGTACACTGACTGCCATGAACTGCTCTTGACCCAGTATGTTCACTATGCTGGAGGAGAAGTGCCACAAAACATACATATTTGCTACATGTGAAACAAAGATAAATGACTGAATGTAGACAGCAACATTGGATAACAAAGGTCCTTTGAGGCTGGATTAGATGGGAACTATCTGATCATTCCTCGCTGTAAAGAAGGCACTCTCCATAAGCAGAATACAAAGACATTTGCAGCTATGATACCTATCAATAGTCTGCTGGCCATCACTTAGGTTATTCCACCACTGAAAAAAAAACAACAACACATTACAAGAGTCCTTATAGGATAGGGAGAAGGTTAAAAGACTGTTTCTTCTACAGGAGGAATCAAAGCACTTCTCTTGTATGCTTCACTGTGGGAAGCCACCCCTTGCCAATACTGTCAGTGCACCAAGGAATGCGGAAGGCCGATGGACCTTGGGCATTAGCAGGGCTGACGCTAAGTACCAAATGTTGTGTTGAGATAGTGGTGGCTCAAGGCAATTCCTTAACCTGATAATCCTTTTACTGTTTACCAAACTTTACCTTTGATATGCATGTATGCATTGCTAAAGGGAAAATGTGTAGTCAAGTAAATAAAAGGTGGACCAGGCCAGAAGTGGGCATGTCTCTTCAAGACAGAGGCTCCACCTGGTCCCCAATGCCTTCTAAATTCATATTTCTTGTATAGCATTTTAATTTTTGCATTGGCTCCTCCTTCAGATCCTGAACCCCACCGTGAAGGTCGTGCACTTCACCACTTGTTCATGTGTCTGATTTTCCAGGTTCAACCTTCGTGGGTGCTTTTCAGAATCCACATTTTTGCTGAGTAAAAAAGTTAAACCAGCATCTGTGCAGTTGTGGCCAGGCCAGGGGCACAGGGAGCACCTCGCAGCTGTGGAACCCCTCCAGCCCCCTCACCCCCCAGAGCAGCACCATCCTCTCTGCATCCAGCCTCACTACGCCATCTTCCCCACAGCAAGCTTTCTTAGTGGATATTGACCAACTAGCCAATCTCAGCCAACATAATATTAAAGTAAAACAACAAAGTTGGAGGACTAACACTCACCGACTTTAAGACTTAACTATAAAGCTAAGTAATAAAAAACAGTGTGACATTAGTGAAAGAATAGACAAATAGAAAATGGAACAGAAAAGTGAGCCCAGAAATAGGCTCATACAAAATAGTCACCTGAACTTTGACAAAGAACTAAAGGCAATACAATGAAGCAATGATAGTCATTTCAACAGATGGTGCTGTAACAACTAAACATTCACTTGCCAAAAAATATTTCTAAAGATAGGCTTTGCATCTCTTGCAACAATTAACTCAAAGTGCATGACAGACCTAATATGTGAAATTATAAAACTCCTAGGAGTTAACGTTGGAGAAAACCAAATGATTTAGGGTATGTTTGACATACAACAAAGGCACAATCCATAAATAACTAATTGATAAGCTGGACTTCATTAAAAACTTGTGTTGTTTTTTTTTTTAATTGCCAAGATAATGAGTAGATAATACACAGAATTGGGTAAATATTAGCAAAAGAAGCATCTGATAGAAGACTGGAATTCAAAATATATATATATAAATCTTAAAACACAATAGTAAGAAAAGAAACAACCTGATTAAAAAATGGGTCCAAGACTTTAACAGACACCACACTAAAGATTTACAGATGGCAAATAAGGATTTAAAAGATTCTCCAGATCATGTCTTCAGAAAAATAAAAATTAAAACATGTCAGGTCCAGCCTGACGATTGAACCGGGCTGAGGTAGGGAGGTGGGAATTGAGAAATAAAAGAATAAGAGAAATAAAAGCAGGAGAAACAACAGCGGGGTCAGGAGGTCCAGAACTCTCGAGAAGCTCTGGCAACTTTTATTAGTAACACAGTGCTTTTTATACATAAGACACTAAGCAGGGAATCACAAGGAAAACATTCTTTGTTTCTCTAAAATCACTACTGGAGGGATAAGTTGAAGGACAGGTTTCTTGTTATAATAAATCTCACTAGCTGGATACATATTTCTTGGTAAGCCATGAAAGTCGCTCTTATCCTACTGATAGCAGTCATATAAACAAACCCTGGGAAAGCTCTGTAGGCAGGGGCTGCTCTCGTTATACTGATTAGTTGCCATCCAAACAGGCCTGGGAAATCTGTGTGGGTAGGGTGCCAGCCTTGCTAGCCCCTAGAGGTGCAAGGACCGTGTCATCTTACAGCCCGTTCCCCACAAAAACAACTTTGAAATACCACTATGCATCTATAAGAATGATAAAATCCCAAACACCGTCAACATCAATTGCTGGTAAGAATGTGGGGCAACATAAACTCTCATCCATTGCTGATGGAAATGCAAAGTGGCACAGTGACTTTGGAAGAGTTTGGAGGTTTCATATGAAGTCAAACATACTCTTCTAATGTAATCCAGTAATTGCATTCCTTGATATTTTCCCAAAGGGGCTGAAACTTATGTCCATGCAAAAATGTGTGCACAGATGTTTATATCAGTTTTATTCACTATTGCCAAAACTTAAAAGCAACCAATATGTTCTTCAGTAAATGAATTGAAAAACTGTTATAACCTGATAATGGATTATTTTTCAGTTATCAAAAGAAGTGAGCTTTCAAGCCATGCAAAGGCATGGAAAAACCTTACATGTACAGTACCAAGTGAAAGAAGTAAATTTGAAAAGGCTTTATACTATATGATTCCAACTATATGATAGTCTGGAAAAGATAAATTATGAAGAGAGTAAAATATCAGTGTTTTCCAAGGGTTTGTTGGGGGAGGGATGAATCGGCAGAGCACAGAGGACCACTCTGTTGAGGGATGTTGATAACAGGGAAGGCTATGCATTGGTGGGGCTCAAGGATCTGGGGGATTTCTATATCTTCACCTCAAATTTTGGTGAACCTAAAATTGCTCTAAAGTAAGGTCTTAGTAAAAGATTATGTATAATACAAGCAGGATACTAAAAAATAAATAGCATAATTATTCTAAACATCTTAGAATCATTTGGCATACTAGCACTCATTACATTAATTAAATTTAAACTATTTTTTTAAATTAATAAAACCAAAAGTTGTTTCTTTGAAATCAACATAATTGTCAATTCCTTGGCTAGAATTACCAAGTACAAAGAGAGAGATGACTTAATTAACAAAATTAGGAATAAAAGAGAAGTCATTAACATTGATCATACAGGATAAGGTGGCATTACTGTATAATTCTACCAAACATTCAAAGAATAAACAGTAAATGACATTTATGAGAAAATAGAAGAGGATAAAATTATATTCGTCTTATTATATAAGGCCTGATGCCAAAATTAGATAAACGCATAATTGAAGAATAAAACAAAACTATAGGCCAATATACTTTATGAATATAGGTGCAAAAAATCCTCAATGAAATATTATAAAAACAATCCAGCAGGATATAAAGGAAAGTTTATATACTATGGCCAAATGAGGTTTAAATCAATTTAGGTAATTTAATATTATTGCAATAAAAGACAAAACCACATGATCATCCCAATAAATGAAGGAAAAAATTGAAATATATAAACCCCTGTCTAAGATTTAAAAGTCTTAAATTCTGGATGCAAGTTAATCTCTTCAACCTGATACAGGACATTTATGAAAAACCCACAGTTAACATCATAATTAAGTTGAGTGGCCTTAGCATATCATTAACATATTATGCTTTGATTGTTTGAACAGCTGACTGGACGACCAAACACTTAGCATATTAGGCTTTTAGTATATAGGATGTTCAAAAATTTATAGAAACATAAAATGCCTTAGAGGTTGCCTGTGTTTGGAAATAGAATAGGGATTAATTATAAATGGGTATGAAAAATTTCATTGGGTGAATGAAAAAAAATTCTACAACAGGTTTATGTGATGGTTTTATAACTCAGTAAAATTTTTAAAATATTCAAATTCATATTTTAAATTGATTAATTCTATGATATGCAAAATGTAGTTTAATAATATTAGAAATAGAATGAAACCTCCCATAATGATTGTACATTTATCCAATTTTAGACAGTTTAAAGCTATATCACATGATGTATACAAA
The DNA here is from genome assembly GCF_027574615.1 of Eptesicus fuscus. Lineage (NCBI taxonomy): Eukaryota > Metazoa > Chordata > Mammalia > Chiroptera > Vespertilionidae > Eptesicus > Eptesicus fuscus. Next base: position 58,701,631 of record NC_072473.1, on the reverse strand, counting down.
CAGCTTCTTGTGGCCTGACCCTCTTTCTGTCTTTTCTCTTTCTCTAGTAATGTTACTTGCTATAAAGTGGACTTTTACTGAAGTTATAACAATACTCTATTTTCATTAATTATTGCATGGATATATGATATTCCATTATTTTATTGTCAAAATTCCTGTGTCCTTATATTTAAGATGAGTTTCTTATGTGCAGCCGTCTCCTGCATAATGGTGTTTTGGTAAAAAAAAAGAAAGGGGGGGGGGCTACAAATGCTACTGTAATCTCATAAGATTATAATGGAACTGAAAAACTATCACCTAGTGACATTGTAGCCGTGGTAATGACATAGTGTAATACATTACTCCCATGTTTGTGCTGATGCTAATGTAAACAAACTTATTGCACTGCTACTATAAAAAAGCATAGCCCATACAATTATGTACACTACATAATACTTGATAATGATAATAAATCACTATGTAACTAGTTTATGCTATACTTTTTGTCATTATTTTGTTTTATATTATTTATTTTGGAAGCATGTAGTTTATTTACTCAGTAGATATGGTTTCAATATGATTTTTTCAATATTTTAGAATGTACTCTTTTCTACTGATAAAAAATATGTTTGTTGTAAAACAATATTCTGTGTCATGGCAGCAGCAGCCTTGCACATTTTATGCTTATTCCATCTCTTGATTGCATCATTTTCTTTTATGCGCTACTTAAACTCATGTTGTTTTGTAGAGTACTATGCTGTAAGTCTTATAGTGAAGGAACAATAGGCTGTACCATAAAGCCTAGGTGTGTAGTAGGCTATACCATCTAAGTCTGTGTAAGTGCACAATGAGAAAATCACCTACAGATGCATTTATCAGAAGGTATCCCCATTGTTAGACTGTGCATTACTATAGTTGATTTTTTTCCTAATGTGGTGATCTGCTCTTTGTCTTTAATTGGAGTTTTTACATTATTTTCATGTATCTTAATTACTTAAAATTTAAGTTTACATCTACCATCTTACTATTTATTTTCTGTTGGTCCTACATGTATTATATTCTCTTTTTCTCCTTCTTTGTTTCATTTCTTTTCAATGTTTTTATTTTCTACTTTTTCTTTATATCAGTTTCCTAATCATTTAGTCTTTTGCTATTTATTTAGTGGTCACCTTAGTCATTACGATAATTCTTCTTGAATTATTAAAGCCTAAAAGACATATTAGTGTGTTTACAAATTTCCAAAAAAATAAAGGATTTTAAACTTCTTCAAATACATTTAATTACATATTTTTGTGACATTATGGTAAACTATTTAAATATTTATATATTTTAGCACTTGTAAGGCAGTTTTAACATTGGTTCTTGCCCTAGCCAGTTTGGCTCAGTGAATAGAGTGTTGGCCTGCGGACTGAAGGGTCCCAGGTTTGATTCCAGTCAAGGGCACATGCCTGGGTAGTGGGCTCGGTCCAATGTGCAGGAGGCAGCCAATCAATGATTCCCTCTCATCATTGATGTTTCTACTCTCTCTTCCTCCCCCTTCCTCTCTGAAATCAGTAAAAGTAATTTAAAAAACCCACATTGGTTCTCAGTCCACTTTCTGATTATTTCACCACATTCATAGTTTTTCCAGAGAACTTACAGTAAAAACTGGTATTTAAAGCTCCTTAAGATCTTCAGAATTTGCCTTTCTCTTTTTCCCACTGCCTTCTGTCCTTCATCTGATCTCTGCAGTTTTGTGTCTGTCATTAATCTACTATAACTCATAATACAGAATTCCTGGTATTTTACTAGTATTGTGAAAGATCATGTGCAAAATAATTTTCTTTTTTATTTATTTATTTGGTTTTGTTTGTTATCCTAATAGCTCAACTGATTTGTCAGGCTTTTTGAGGAGATTAAAACATTTATGTTGTTACCTCCACTTTGCCCAAACCAGACAGGTTTACTTTTTTTCTCAATTTTAATTGTATTAACCCACACCATGTAAAAGATGACAAAAAAATAGCAATATAAAATATTAAGTGGTTATATACCCTACTCAAATGAAAGTAATATACAGTATGATAAAGCCCATGTCCTTTAACAAGTTTTGATTACTGCTTTATTTTTACATTACTTTATTGAATTCCAAGTTGATTTATAAAAGTGTAAATTTTATGCTTGATTTTTAATAGCCTTTGCAGCAAAGCATGAGAGAGCATGCCTAATTTGAGGTTATATGAAAGATATGTTATAACACAAGTTAAACCAGTGTCAATATTGAATTTTAAGTACATATTAATCTTCTCTCTTTCTCAATACCTTTGAAAATTCATTGCAAGGTATTCTACAAAGACATTTTTACTCCAACATTCTACAAAGACATTTTTACTGAGATTTTTTTCTGAACTAATAAATTGCTAATTGTGTTGGAGTGTAAGTCAGCTTTCTAAAGAAAGGGTAGTAGTTATGAAGTGAGAAAAATCTCATTGTAGTGTTATAAATTTATCAGTAAATTAAGTGTCATGACATTTTAACATTTTATTTAGTCCCACCATAGATATGTTCTGGGACTCCACAGAACTCAACAAATGTACCAACACTTGTGTGAGAACCTACTCCACAGTATGCAAATGCTTAGGAATTTATTTTACAACTAAGTCAAAATATAAGGTGTCCAACTTATGAACTGTTTTTTTTTAAATGCATATTTCCTAAAAATTGTATTTTGCATAACATGTAGATATAATATAGTGACTTTACTTTCTATTGGGTAAGTTCTAAATTTAGTTGCTATGTACTTGACAAATACTTTGAAACAAGTGCTTACCCAGCTACTATGAGTAAATAAATGTCTTGAGTACATTGTTCTCTATATCCAATATGCTGTAATACATGTTTGTCATTATAAACTGATAATCTTAATAGAGAACATATGCTGTCAAGTTCAGAGCAATGCCATTTTAATAAGTCCCAAGGTACCCAACTGGTTAATTAAATATCAAATAATTTCTAAAATCACTAAGTGACATTTATTTAGAGCACTAATTGATATTATAATTTTATATCCTTATGTTCTTTCATATTAATAAAATCTCTAAAGCTGTATGTCAAAGAATAAAAGAAATTATATAATATAGGTTGTTAATAATAATAATAATATAGTTCTTATTGTCATATTTTATTCACCTATTGTCCTGATCATCTTAGGTCTTTTAAAATAAATACTTTCATCAATTTATAATAGCTCTATTTTATTAAAGTAATTTAAGGTTTCAGTGCTTCTTAAATTTACAGTTCAATTAGGACATTAGGAAGTCTATCTCCTGTTTTGGAAATATTTCATATGTGATATGATGTGTGCACACACAGTTCAGCATGTTTCTAAATTATACATTTTTTTAGAAGAAACTTGAAGTCAGAGCTGTACTGAACTTACCGGGAACATGGGGTGGATATTGTCATTAGGATATTACTAAAAAAGTCACATTTATAAAGCAATCAAACAGCTATTTGTTGACTGACAGGAAAAAGCATGTATTATATGTAGATGATAAGTAATATATACTAATAAATGGGTAATATGCTAATTAGACTGGGTTGACTGGACATCTTTCGGACATCCGATTTCCTTCCGGACAGTTAGGGGTGGTCAGGCCAGCAGGGGAGCAGTTAGCGGGTGACCAGGCTGGCATGGGGGCAGTTAGGGGGCAATCAGGCCAGCAGGGAGGTAGTTAGGGGCAACCAGGCCAGCAGAGGGGCAGTTAGGGGCTATCAGGACAGCAAGCAGAGATAGTTAGGAGCGATCAGGCCAGCAGGTTGAGTGGTTAGGGGTGAGCAGGCAGGCTGGCAGGAAAGCAGTTAGGAGGCAGCAGTCCTGGATTGTAAGAGGGATGTCCAACTGCTGGTTTAGGCCCCATCCCTGTGGCAATTGGACATCCCCCAAGGGGTCACAAATTGGAGAGGGTGCAGGCCGGGCTGATGGACCCCCCCATGCACAAATCTCATGCACTGGGCCTCTAGTCTATATATATAAAAGCCTAAGTGACCGTTCTACTGCTCGACTGCTCGACTGGTTGACTGGTAACTATGACACACACTGAACACCAGACACTCAATGCAGGAGCTGTCCCCTGGTGATCAGTGTGCTCCCACAGCAGGAGCACTGCTCAGCTGACCAAAAGGCACCAGACGCCGGGCTCATGGCTGACAAGTGCAGCTAAGTGGCAACAGCGGTGTGAGCCTCTCCCGCAGACAATACCCCTATGCACCCCTCCCCCATCTGGACTGGGACTGGGATTGGAACCTGCATCGGGATTCACTGAGCGTGAGCCCACAGCCACTTCTTGGTCATGGGCACAGTGGTATTGCCCTAGGATGGGTGCATGGAAATCACAGCAGAGCAGCTGCAAGCCTACCGAGTAGTGATGGTGACAGTCGCAGTGGGGCCAGGATAAGCAGAAGCAACCCAGCACCAGGCCCTGGCTCAGGCTCCTAACTGGCCACCTGCTGCTTTGTGGTTTCAGCTGAACCCTGCAGGCCAGCCCGAGGGACCCCACCAGTGCATGAATCTGTGCACTGGGCTTCTAGTATATATCATAACTATAACTGTATTTCAGCCTACTTTTATTAGGAAACTGACAAATTAGTCAGAGATTGTTACTAGCAAATATTCAAGACAGTGATGGCCAGAAAACTGTTTGAGGAAAACAAAATATCTCAGTAAATACCAAAAATGACTCCTCCAGAAAATAAGAAAGTCTAAAAAAACTTGGAGGGAATAATTTACAACTATCACAGATTTGGGAAAATTATAGTAATCTTGGATAAAAGAAGGTAGAGTATAGCTCATCCCATTGTATTGTTATGCGATCATGGATATCAAATTATAACTATGATATCGCAGGGTTCAATTATAAAGATAAAAAATTTATGTAGGCTTTTGTAGAAAGATCAAATGTAACATCAACAATTGCACTTAATTAACAGAAACTTCAAAAGAATCCATTAAAAACAGATAAACTAAAGGTCATTCTGAGATAGTAATTTTAACTTTCACATTCAGGTGATTAATCTACATTTGAAATAGATATTATTTAACATTTAAAAAGTTCATATTTAGTTAATTTTATAGAAAATTTCAACATGCCAACTTAAATTCCAGATGGTTTTAATAGCATTGATTGCTGAAAGAACATGCCATTATAGGTAATCTATCTATATAAAGAGGTAATATTCAAATTAAGCTGGGACTCTGTAATGGGTCACAACCAGACAGGTGAGGCCCAGAGCAGAGACAAAGACAGAGGCAGGGGGGCCTACCTGAGCCGGCGCAGCAGTTCTGGCAGCCCTGGAGAGGACACAGGCGGAGGGGCCAGAGGACACTGCGACTCAGGCATGGGTCCCGGCCCCCCACGGCACCAGTCCAGCCTGACTCCTGTGGTGGCTGGAGTTGTGCGAGTCAGGTGTGGATCTTGTCCACCCGCGGGGTGCCTCCTCACATGGTGGGATGCTCCTCCTCACGCGATTTCAATCGCGCACTGGGCCTCTAGTATTCCATAAAATAAAACATCTGGAGAATTCATAAAAAATACACTAGCATGGGTAAAAGATAATCAAGTTCTAAATTGTGTCATGCACACTACATACAAAAGACTTCAAAAACAAGAGTTTACAATAAAAAAATGCTTCAACAACACTTTTATCCCTTGTAGAATTTTACAGTTTAGACAGCCTGTTAATTCTTCTACCAACTTTAAACATTCTTCCATTGTACATCTGCACTTTGCAATTCCTCAAGTTCTACTAGTAATTCTGTTAAGTGACAAGATGACTGCTTAACTGTGTTTTGAGGATTCTCTGAGAGGTAACCGAAGTTCACCTATATAATTTGAGCATGTAAAATATTAAATAAGGGAACAAATATCTACATATGTGCACATAAAATGCACATGCACATATACATTAATTAACACATAGGAATGAATGGTGTACATTGGTTTTATAAAGTGTTGAACTTGATCAGTAAAATATACCATCACTGATTTATATATTATACTTTTCTATAAATAGATAAATAAAAACATGTGGATCATTAGAAAGCTCATGTATAAATAAAAATATATGTAATTATTTAGTATATGAAAATGTTAAAATTGAATGTAGTGGATGAAGGTTACTTTATTTCAAAATTAATGATGGCACACATGGATAAAAATATGAATGTTTAGTTATATACAAAATTAATTTTTAGATTCAGTTTTTTAATGTGAAACTGTAATAAATATAAAATATTAGAGAAAAACTTGGGACACTATGTATTATAGTTTAAAATATAACAATTTACCTAGAAATTTTAAATTCTATATAAATCCATATACTTAAAGACTATTTAATAATATTTATCTTTTTTTAGCCACAAAAAATGTAAAATAGTACAATAATATAGAATTCATATGAAGTATACTTTATGACCACGATGTGATGGATTTCAAAATTAGTAACAAAACAAAATAAAATTACTCAAAAACTTAAAAAAAATCTCTAAAATCACTAATGGTTTAAAAGTATTATTTACAAGATAATCATGGTAACACTGAATATCAAAATATATAAGACAAAATAAAAATTATTCCCAAAGTCAAATTCACAGTTTTAAATAATTTCTTTATTATTTATTAAAGAATAAAAAAACCCAAAATATTAAATCAGGAACTTAGATTATAGACAGTATAATATAGGTAAAGGTAATGAGGGCAAGAATTAATAAATATAATCAGATAAATAAGAAAATAGATAATGGTATAAAAACAGGTATAGATTATAAGTAACTAAAAATATTTCATTGAGAAAAATTGAGGACACAACCAAATATCTAGTTAATTTTATAGAGAAAAGAAAATCATCCAATATCAGGGATAAAAACAGTATATTATAGATAAGAGTGTCATTATTATTATTTTAAGAAGGCTATTTAAACATGTAAAACTATGTAAAATTTTAAAATAAAATTCACATTACCAATGTAGATTCAAAAGTAATTACTTGAACAATCAAGGAATTAGCATTACTGCTGGAAGCAGATTATTTGTTGCTAATCCACATTAATATTTATAAAACATACTAGAGGCCCGGTGCACAAAATTTGTGCAGTGGGGGGGGAGGGTTGTCCCTAAGCTCAGCCTGCACCCTCTCCAATCTGGGACATCCCTTTCACAATCTGGGACCGCTGGCTCCTAACCACTCACCTGCCTGCCTGCCTGATCACCCCTAACCACCTCACCCTGCCTGCCAGATCCCCCTAACCTCTCTGCCTGCCAGCCTGATCTCTCCTAACTGCCCTCCCCTGCCTGCCTGATTGCCCCTAACTGCCTCTGCCTTGTCCCCCACCACCATGGCTTTGTCTGGAAGAAGGACCGGATGACTGGAAGATGTCTGGTCTATCTGGTCTAATTAGCATATTACCCTTTTATTAGTATAGATAATTAGGCATAGAATATAATTTATTACAGAGGGGAAAATCAAGTGGTACTATAGAATTAAAGCTCTAGAGCTATAATAAAGAGGTGCCCAAATATAATTGCTTAAAGATGCATGTTTCAATCTTATGGTAAAGATTGAAAGAGTGATGTTCATAATGGTGTTGCACTCTGCTCTATATTAATTCAGAGACCCTGGTTCTTTTCATTTTGTTGTTCTTCCTCTTAGGGTGTTGTCCTCATCTGCATGATTAAAGCTGAGTCACAAAGATATCCATGCTCCAGATTATGTAAAGTGTCCATCACACCTGTAGCAGAAACCTCAAAATAACACTCAACCAAATGGACAAAATCAAATAAAAAGCCTAAATAATTTTATCTTCATAATATGAGAGATGACACAAACTATTTGAAGTATGAATTTAATTTGAAAGAGAATTACACATAAATATACAAAAACAATAAAATTATACATAAAAAAGGACATTTTGAAATTATAGTTTGTAAAATACCACTGAAATTTCACAATGCAAATCTGAAAATCTATACTAATAAAAGGGTAATATGCAAATTTGTCATGACACCCTAACAGTAACAACTGAACAGCAGGCTGTGTGGGGCAACAAGGCCAGCAGGGGGGTTAGTGAAGGACAACCAAATGACTGAGCAGCAGGCTGCATAGGGTGACCAGGCCAGCAAGGGTGACCAGACCAGCATAGGGGGACAGTAAGGGGCAACCTGGCTGGTAGGGGGGGAAGTTGGGGGCAACCAGGCTGGCAGGAGGGAAGTTGGGCACCCAGGCTTGCAGGGGGGGCAGTGGGAGGCAACCAGGCCAGCAGTAGGGGGGGGGCAGTTAGGGGCAACCAGGCCAGCATATGGGAGCAGTGAGAGGCGACCAGGCTGGCGGGGGGGGGGGGCAGTTAGGGGCAACCAGGCTGGCAGAGATGTCAGTTGGGGGCGACCAGGCTGGCGGGGGGGGGCAGTTAGGGGTGATAAGGCAGGCAGACAGGTGAGCAGTTAGGAGCCAGCAGTCCTGGATTGTGAGAGGGATGTCCCAGATTGGAGAGGGTCCTGGCTGGCCTGAGGGTATTCCCTCCCTCCCGTGCATGAATTTCATGCACCGGACTTCTAGTATGATAATAAAATTAACCATAAATTGGTAGGTACTTTGTGAATAAATTAATAAAACATTATTGAGGATCATAATACCAATATGATCAAAAGACTTGAGTATATGAGGAACCCTTCCAATTTCCTGAATGAAAAATGTGAATAGATATATGTTAAAGGTAAAAGGGAATAAAGTTAGAAAATACTGCATAATACTTTTTTATTCTCTTTGGGCTGTGATAAAATTATATATATATATATATATATATATATATATATATATATATATATATATATATATATATACTGTAGACTTAAAAACAGCAGAAATTTATGGCTTACAGTCCTGAAGTCTGAAAGTACAAAATCAGGGTATCTGCATGGTCAGGTAAGAGCCCTCTTTTAGGTTGTGAACTACTAGAGGCCCCATGCATGAAATTCATGCAAGGGGCTCGGCCCCCACCTCGGCTTCATCTGGAATGTCATTTGGAAGAATATCTGGTATAATTAGCACATTATGCTTTTATTATTATAGATCTGAACATGGTGGAAGAGGCAAAGGAGCTCACTTAGGCTTAATTTATTTATTTATCTATTATTTATTTTTAAATATATTTTTATTGATTTCAGAGAAGAAGGGAGAGGGAGAGAGAGATAGAAACATCAACGATGAAAGGGAATCATTGGTCAGATGCCTCCTGCACACCCCACACTCGGGACTGAGCCCACAATCCGGGCATGTGCCCCAACTGAGAATCAAACCATGACTTCCTGGTTCATAGATCAATGCTCAACCACTGAGCCATGCTATCCAGGAACATTTCTCTCATTTATGAGGGCTCCACCTTCATGACCTAATCTCTCGCCAAAAGTCCCAGGTACAAACACCATCATTTTGGCATTAGGATTTCAACATGTGAATTTGGGTGGATTAAACATTCAGATCATAGCAGTATTGTATTTAACAAGTTGTCTGCTATAAATCTGTGTTATTTTTATAAGTAAAAATATAAAATGTTCAAAATAAGTTTAATTTCTTATGAGTAAATAATCATGCATACTTTTATGAGACTGTAGGAAACTAAAGGATTCTACTGGACTTTCTGACAAAAAACTGCAATCATTTTTTTAGCCAAGAAAATAAGCCCTAAGTATTTAGTTTCTATGGTATATGAATTGTATTTTTCCCCATGTTAGATATATACCACCTCATTAAGTGGCCATGTTCTTTTTCTTTTGTGCCCTGATCACACCTAGCCATTAAAGTGGGGAAAAAACTTTCTAGGGTATTAGATGATGATGGTCAATAGTTGAGATCTTGCCTAATGATATTTACACATAAATTGAAAACTTGAGCAAAGAAAAATGGCCTTCAGTTATCTAATAAAAGCATTTCTTGAAGGAGGTGGTGGTGTGAGGAATAGGTAAATATTTTGAAACAGTTGGGCTTTTCAAATTCTCTTAAATTTAGTTTTTAGATAATCATATTAATAATTTATACATCAAGTACTGCAATGAAATATCTAGAAATGTCTTAAAATGTCAAAGGTTGAATCATTTCAATAAAAGTTATGATCCCTTTTATAACAATGATAACACTCCAACCCTTTTCTTTTGGTATCCAGAGCAACAATAAATCTATATTTCAGAAATACTAACAATCCTATATACTAGTAATAAAAGGCTAATATGCAAATTGTCCCCTCAACCAGGAGTTCATCCAGGAATTGGACCAGGGGGCGGAGCCAGCCTGCAAACTGCCTGCAGCCCCCCCCCCTGGCTGGCCCCTCACCCTATCGGCCCCCACACCCCAATCGGGGTGGGCCGGCTGGACCCCACCCATGCACAAATTCATGCACTGGGCCTCTAGTCCATTAAATAAAAAGGATAGCTTGAAATATGTGCCAAGCTCCCCAATGAAAAATCAGAATGAAGGAAAACTCACTAATTAAAGACACTATTTTACATCCCTTATTAATGAACAATTTGTTGGTGAAACAATTGAAAAACAGGTGTTAGTAGAATAAGAAAGGATACTTTAGAAAAATTATAAAGATGATTTTCACTAAGAACTTTGAAATATGTGCTTTAATCAAATATGGCAGCATATGAAGTGTGGGTAAATCCATTTTTTTTCTTTTTTCTTTATTTTTTTTATTTTTATTTTTTTAAATTTCTTTATTGATTAAGGTGTCACATATTTGTCCTCATCCCCCCATTCCCATCCCACCCCTCTCCCCACGTATGCCCCAATCCACTGTTGAACTTAACCGTTGGATAGGCTTATATGCATGCATACAGGTCCTTTGGTTGAACTCTCCCCCTCCCCCCACCCTCCCCCTACCCTCCCCTATCCTCCCTCTGAGGCCCGATAGTCCGATCGATGCCTCCTTGCTTCTGATTCTGTTCTTGTTCCTCAGTCTATGTTGTTCATCATTTCCCCTAGATGAGCGAGATCATATGTCACTAGATATATACTAATAAGAACTGAATGTGAGACGAGTAATAATAGTTATGCTGACAGGCAAATGAATCAATCTGTAGCGAGCTTCCCCCTGGACCAAGAGTTCTTTTGAGACCCAATTTCAATGTCCAGTAGTTCCTTATGTGTACATGTCAGCACTGACCCCTCAGCTCTGGATGGTGGACAAATGGTGGTAATGGAGGTCCGACTCCCTCTGGTTTGGTCTCGGCCGAACCCAGGGGCACGGCGTCACCCGGACTAAGGGGCACGTGGCCTCACCCATACCCAAGGGGCGCGTGGTCTCACCCGGGCCTGGGACCCAGCCTCACCCGGATGGATCCAGGGGCGCACGGCATCACCCGGACCCAGGATCTGGCTTCACCCATACCCAGGGATGCTTGGCCTCTCCCAGACCCAGGGGCACGTGGCCTCACCCGGGCTTAGTTGCACAAGGCCTCACCTGGATCCAGGGACACATGGTCTCACCCGGACCCAGGAACGTTTGGCCTCTGCCAGACCCAGGGCCACTTGGGTTCACCCGGGCCTAGGTGCACTAGGCCTCATCCGGATCCAGGGACGCATGGTCTCGCCTGGACCCAGGGGTGTGTGGGCTCTCCCAGACCCAGGGGCGCTTGGCCTCGCCCGGGCACAGGATCCAGCGTCATCCGGGTCCAGGGGCACATGGCCTTACCCGGACCCGGAGTCCGGCCTCACCTGGACCCAGGGGCATGTGGCCTCACCTAGACCCAGGGACGTGAGGCCTCACTTATACCCAGAGGCGTGTGACCACACCCGAGCCCAGAGGCGCGCAACCCCGCCTGCACCCGGGTCTCAGCGGAGCCCCATCTTCCTGATCCCAATTCCTGCCGGTCAACCCCCCCTCAGCAATTCCCCTGGCCATCCTTCCAGAGCTCCAGTATGGCTGCTGCAGAACTCGTCGGGCGGCGGCTCGGCGAAGCTCCGGTGCGCCCGGTGCAGGGTGGTGGGCCGGTCTGGCGTCGCTGCGTCGGCCCTTGGGTCTGCATCGGTGGCCGGTCGCCGAGCATGCGCACCTGGCCGCTTCTGGGGCGTTGAGATTCTTGACGGACTCGGAGGTCAGCAAGCGCGGAGTCTCCCACCCCATGTCTCATAGGGGCTCGTCTGTCCGTGCTTGGCTGCCAGTGGAGCCGTCCCCTCAGCCGGAGACCGCCGGGGGAACTGCGCCGAGCACGTTCTAGGCCGCTGTTGTATCGCCTGAGCCATAGTTCTTTTGTGTCGCCTGAGCCGTAGTTCTTAAAGTGTGGTCTTTGGGTCACCGGCATCAGCATCATCCCACATACCCCTCTTTTATTCTAGTTGTAGAGCATCTACTCAGCCAGCCCTATGGTGGTCTTGGATGGTGTCTGCTCTGCTCTCTTGTCGTAGTCTCAAAGTTGTTGTGGTAGGCAACAATCAGGCTTCCGCCCTATGCCTCCATCTTGGTCCTCCTTTGTATAGTTAAGTTTTGATTGTTGTTGGTGTCACTGGGGGGGCTCTCTTTGTCTATAAAGGAAGAGTTTCTGTGCAGGAGACACGTTTATGGGCCGGGTCTTGGTGCAGCAAAGCTTTGGCGCTCACTGAATATTCCTGTTGAATGTGTCCCTTATGCACGTGGTTGAAATCTGGTGTCATCTCCCACAGACCACTAGATGCCCTCGTTTCTGGGTCTCCAATGGGGTGTAGATCAGCTACTGCCTTAGGCACTCAGCAAGGATTACAGCAAAAACTGTAGTTTCTTCCTCCTGTCTGAGTGACCCTGGAGCAGTCCGACTAGAACAGCAGTTCATCTGGTCCGCTGCCAGAGGGCAGGCCACCCACATGCATAAGCCGTTGCTTGGGGCGTAGGTGTGCCTGCAAGACTTGCGGGGCAGGTCTTCAAAACATGCGGGGCGGGTCCCAGGGCGGGGCGGGGTCTCAGGGCGCCAACAGGCCATGGTGCGGTGAGCCGAGATGGCTGTGAGTCTGGTCCTTCTGCCTTCCACGTATCTAAGTCCCCTCGTTCCGCACTCCAGCGCAGCAAACACTGATTGCAGGGCGCACCTCCGCAAGAGTCCCGCCTCTCCCCGCAGGCATCTGGGTCTCCCGCGGTTCGCCAGAAGATGGATTTCAGGGTGATGGAGAGCTAATCTCCCCTAGGTTTGGAACAAAAGCCCCTTTCCCCCGCCACAAGCCAGACCCACGCGCCTCCACACCTCATCCCCTCCGATTTCGCTGGGTGCGAGGCAACAGAACAGCCTTTAACCTCCGCCACCATCTTTTTCAAACTTCCCAATTTGTACTTCTTAATCCCTTCATTTCAGTCAACTCTACTGAAGTCTAGCGCCGCTGGGAGGTGCACGGAAAGGGCGCCCGGGCCTCCGTCCGGTGCGCGGTGCGCGCGTCCCGCGGAACCAGGCGCGCGAGGGCCGCGCGGCGGGGACGGGCGCTGGGCGGCCTCCGAGCTCCAGGCACCGCCATTGCCGCGTTCCGGGCGTCGCCGCCGCGGCGTCCCCCCAATTTGTACTTCTTAATCCCTTGAATTCAGTCAACTCTACTGAAGTCTAGCGCTGCCGGGAGGTGCACGTAGAGGGCGCCTGGGCCTCCGTCCGGTGTGCGGTGCGCGCGGCCCGCGGCCCCAGGTGCGCGGGGGCTGCGCGGCGGGGACGGGTGCTGGGAGGCCGCCGGGCTCCGGGCGCCACCGCTGCGGCGGCGTCCCCACCGTCCCGGGCCGGGCGGCCTGCGGGGGCGGCGGAGTTGCGAAAGTGAGTGAGTTTCCCAGGGTTTCGCCCAGAATGGGGTTCAGTGCAATCGGAGCCGGCGCTCAGCGCACTCTGGAGCCTTTATCTCCTTCCTGCCAGTGAACGCCGGCCAGGTCATCAGCCGCCCCTTCCTCTCCGGTTCCATCTTCCCCGCAGGCGCGTGTGCTCGTGTCTCAGCCCGTTTCTCCATACCTTAGGCTTTTACGGCTTCCCCGACTGTCCCCGTGGCCTTCTCCTTCCCCCCAGCTGTGGGCATTTCAGTCCACCAACTTTCCTGTGGTTCTGGACGATGTCCGTTCTGACCTCTAGTTGTATTTTTGAAATTGTTGTGCCCGGCTGCAGGTTAGGTGTTTAACCTATGGCGCCATCTTGGTTCCTTCAGTAGTTTAATTATTGAACAGATTATTAAATGATTAGACAAATGTGTGACATTTGTAGTACAAAACACCTTTTGAACACCAGAAATAGAGAAAATATTGCTAAGGAATTTGAAGTGGAAAATAAAATTAAGCATATTGGGAAATTCTGTATGGAGAAATTGGTTTTCACCTACCTTGACCTGATGACAGAAAGTCTTGTTGTTTTGTGAAGATGGATTACAGTCTAAAAATAATAAAACCTCCCCTCTTCAGTGTAGAGTTCTGAGTTTTGACATATATATTGTTATTAACCATCACAATAATCAATATATAGATCATTTCCATCACCCTAAAATATTCCATTATGCTCTTTATAGTCAACTAGAGGCCCGGTGCATGAAATTCGTGCACAGAGGGGGGTTGTCCCTCAGCCCAGCCTGTACCCTCTCCAATCTGGGACCCCTCAAGGGATGTCCGACAGCCCGTTTAGGGATCGGGCCTAAGCGGGCAGTCGGACATCCCTCTCACAATCCAGGACTGCTGGCTCCCAACTGCTTGCCTGCCTGCCTTCCTGATTGCCCCTAACCACTTCTGCCTGCCAGCCTGATCACCCCCTAACCACTCTGCTGCCAGCCTGTTTGCCCCCAACTTCCCTCCTGTGCCAGCCTGGTTACCCCTAACTGCCCTCTCCTGCAGGGTTGATCACCTCCAACTGCCCTCCCTTGCAGGCCGGGTGCCTCCCAAATGCCCTCTCCTGCTGGCCATCTTGTGGTGGCCATCTTGTGTCCACATGGGAGCAGGATCTTTGACCACATGGGGGCAGCTATATTGTGTGTTGCAGTGATGATCAATCTGCATAGTACTCTTTTATTAGATAGGATAGAGGCCTGGTACAGGGGTGGGGGCAGCTGGTTTTCCCTGAAGGGTGTCCCTGATCAGGGTGGGGTTCCCTTGGGGCGTGGGGCGGCCTGAGCGAGGGGCTTGTGGTGGTTTGCAGGCGGGCCACACTCCCTGGCAATGCAAGCGGAGGCCCTGGTATCTGGAATTTATTTTCCTTCTACAATTGAAACTTTGTAGCCTGGAGCAGAGCCAAGCCTGGGGCTCCCTCCGAGGCCCGCAGCCATTTGTGCTGGGGTTATAATTGAAACTTTGTTGCCTTAAGCAGGTGGGCCCGGCCAGGGTGTGTGGAAAGCTTTGCTTCCCCTGTTGCCGGCGGCAACCTTGGCCTGCTCTCTCAAGCTCCATTCTGCTGCCATTTGTTTGAATTTGTTTACCTTCTATAATTGAAACTTTGTAGCTTGAGTGGAGGCTTAGGCCTGCAACGGGTGGCAGAAAGTTTGGCTTCCTCTGTTACCTAGGAAACCTTGCTCTCTGTGGCTGTAGCCATCTTGGTTTGGGTTAATTTGCATGCTCGCTCTGATTGGATGGTGGGCGTGGCTTGTGGGCGTGGCTTGTGGGTGTGTTGGAGGTATGGTCAATTTGCATATTTGTCTATTATTAGATAGGATTAGAGGCCCAGTGCACAAAATTAGTGCATGAGGGAGTCCCTCAGCATGGTCTGCACCCTCTCCAAATTCAGGACCCTTCAGGGGATGCCCCACTGTGGGATTGGGCCTAAACCAGCAGTCAAACATTCCTCTTGCAATCCTAGACTGCTGACTTCTAACAGCTCGCCTGCCTGCTGACCTATCATCCCTAACCACTCTGCCTGCCTGCCTGATCACCCCTAACCACTCGCCTGCCTGCCTCATTGCCCCTAATCACCACTGCCTTGTCCCCTGCTGCTGGGGCTTCACCTGGAAGGAATTCCTGAATGACATCTGGAAGGTCGTTTGGCTGTCCAGTCTAATTAGCATATTACGTTTTTATTATTATAGATTATTCACCCCATTTTATTCCTTTTTAATTGGCGAGTAATATTTTACTGTATAGATGTACCATGCTCTGTTTATCCATCAACCAATTAAGTGCATTTGTATAGTTACTGGCTTCTGGCATTATGAATAAAGTAGTTACATACATTCTTGTATAGATTTTTATTGTGAAGTTAAATTTTTATTTTTTGGGGAAAATACCTAGTAGTGAGGTCATCAGGTAAAATGGTAAGTGCATGTTTTCGAGTTTATAAGAAACTACCAAACTGTTTTCTAAAGTGGCTATATCATTTTGCTTTTCTACCAGCAATGTATAGCAGCTCCAGAAGCTCCATATCTTTATCAACACTTCTTATGTAATTTAAAAAATATATTTTTGCCATTCAAATAGGTATATAGAGATATTTCATTTGGGTTTTCACCTGCCTTTCCATGATAGTTAATGAGGTTGATCTTTTTGTGTGCTCATTTGCCTCCTATTTACTTTCCTTTGTCAAGTGTCTATTCATATGCTTTGTCCCTGATTTTAAGATTGTGTTTGTATATTATTGAATCTAGAGTATTCTTTATAGATTTTGGTTATGAAGTTCTTTATCAGATATACTAGAGGCCCGGTGCATGAATTTGTGCATTGGTGGGGTCCCTCAGGGTGGGCCTGCGGAGATCGCACCCCAGCTCGAATCCCCAGCCTTGCAGCCCCAGTTTGCAACTCCAGCTTTGCAGCCCTGCCTGACACCCCACCTTGGCCTGGCACCACACCCTCACTTGCTCCACCACCCTGCCTGCAGGGCGATTGATCAGAGCTAGGCCCCCCGCATGTGGCTCCCTCATCATCTGGGAGCCGGGTGGTGGCCCCGCCCCCAGCCACAGCTTCTGGTCACAAGCAATCTGCAGCGTGATCAATCAGGGCCATGCCTCCCACCCGGCTCCTTCAGTGCCTGGGAGGTGGGTGGTAGTCCCCCCCCTGCCACGTTTGGTTGCTGTCTGTAGGGCAATTGGTGGAACAATTGGGCTCCCTCTCACATCTGCCATGGCCTGGTGCTGCCTGCTCACCTGCTCCAACATCTCACCCTTGTCCTGCTCTCATCGGGGCCCAACAAGGCCAGCAGCACCTCCACTGCCTCCCACTGCTGGTGCTGCATTGCCAATGCCCACCATGTTCTGTGCTGCCCCCTGGTGTTCAGAACATATCATAGCAAGCAGGCAAACTCCTGGCCTCCTGGTCAAACTCCAGGTCAAACGACCGCCCAAGGGGACAATTGGTATATTAGGTTTTTATTATATAGGACTAGAGCAGTGGTCGGCAAACTCATTAGTCAACAGAGCCAAATATCAACAGTACAATTATTGAAATTTCTTTTGAGAGCCAAAAACTGACTTCTGCGCATGGTCCACGAAGTTTCAATCACACTGTACATGCGCGCCCACAATGGTATTTTGTGGAAGAGCCACACTCAAGGGGCCAAAGAACCACATGTGGCTTGCAAGCCGCAGTTTGCTGACCACTGGACTAGAGGCCCAGTGTACAAAATTCCTGCATGGAAGGGGATGTCCCTCAGCCCAGCCTGCACCCTCCCCAATCTGGGACCCCTCAGGGGATGTCCGACTGCCAGATATCCCTCTCACAATGCTGGCTCCTAACCACTCACTTGCCTACCTGTCTGATTGCCCCCTAACCACTCCCCTGCCAGCCTGATTGATGCCTAACTGCTCCCCTGCTGAACTTATTGCCCACAACTTCCCTCCCCTGCCAGCCTGATCACCCACAACTTCCCTCCCCTGCCGCGACCCACCTCCTCTGCTGGGACCCGCCTCCTCAACACAAGGCAGCAGAGACGCCAGGACCAGCCTTCTCAGCACCACACAGAGCTAAAGGACCCCCAGGCCTCAATACGTGGAGCAGCCACCAGGCCCCGCCTCTGCTGTGCAAGTGGCCATCTTGGGACGGCCATCTTGTGATGGTGTGAGGGCATGACGCCACCTAGGTTATTATTAGTATAGATGTTCTGCAAATATTTTCTCCCAATGTGTAGCTTGTCTTTTTATAATGTTAACAATGCCTTTTGAAGAGATGTTATTAAAATATTGATAATGTCTAATTTATCTATTTTTGTGAATATGCTTTCAGTTAAATAGTTAAGAATATTTTTCCTAATCCAAGGTTACAAGGATTTTCTCTTATATTTTCTTCTAGTAGTTGTACAACTTTTGGTTTTACACTTAGGTCTATGAAACATTTTGAGACAGTATGTTTATAAATGCAAGTTCTCTAACAAGATTTATTTTGGGGGGATATGGGCATTTAATTGTTCTAGCACCATTTAGTGAAAATGTCAGCAATTCTCCAATGAATTTCTTTTAACTCTTATTTAAAACTAGAGGCCCAGTACATGAATTCATGCACCAGTGGGGTCCCTTGTCCTGGCCTGCAGTATCAGACCAAAACCAGTTCTCCTAGATCCCCTGAGGGATCCAGGATTGCAAGAGGGCACAGGCCAGGCCAGGGGATCCCACTGGTGCACGATTCGGGTTGGGGAGGGACATCAGAGGTTGGCCAGCTAGGGAGGGACCACGAGAGGACTCCAGTGGTGTCTGGCCAGTCTCACTCAATCCTGATTGGCCAGACCCCAGCAGCAAGCTAACCTACTGGTTGCCTATCTGCTCCTGGTGGTCAGTGCATGTCATTGCAAGTGGTTGAGCAGCCTTAGCATATCATTAGCATACTAGTGGCCTGGTGCACAAAATTTTTGCACATTGAAAGGGGATTAATTAGAAGAAATATTTTAATATTGCTATTTGCCCTTTCTCTATAATAGAAGTGTCAGAGATGAAAGAAAATTAGTAAAATGTATATGAAAATCTTCCCCTTGTCAGAGTCTGGGGCGTGCCATTGAACCCAGAGTCAAGTCCCTGTAGCACCTCAAAATCACGTGAGACCCAGACCCAGCCGGCCCCACCCCCATTGGGTGAGATCCAGACTCGGCCAGCCCTACCCTTGTCAAGCCCCACCAGGCAGGGGACAAAGCCTCAGATCCCCTGGCCCGGAACTGGGCAGGGGGCACAGCGTCAAGGCCCCATTAAGCCCCTCCAGGTGGGGGTCGCAGCCTTAGGTTCCCCATCAAGCTCTGCCAGGTGGGGTGGTGCAGCCTCAGATCCCCCTGCCTGGTGCCGGGCAAGGGGCGCAGCCTCAGGTCCCCCAGTGACCTCTCAAGTCCCCTGGCCTGGCACCAGGATGGTGGGTTTAGTCTTAGGTCCCCTGTCAACCCTCGCCAGGTGGGAGCACAGCCTGAGGTCCCCTGGCCCAGCACCAGAGTGAGGGGTGAGGTCCCCCGGCCTGGCACCAGGGTTGGGGGCATAGCCTGACGTCCCTTGTCAAGCCCTGCCTGCTAGGGGATGCAGCCTGAGACCCCTGTCAAGCCCCGCTGGGTGGGGGGTGCAGCCTCAAGTCCCCCATTGCTGGGGTGGGGTGCACAGCCTGAGGTACCCTGGCCTGGGGTAGGTGAAGCAGCCTGAGGTCCCCCAGCAAGCACTGAGATGAGGGGACCACCTTGAGGTCCCCCATCAAGCCCTGCAGGGCTGGAGGCATGGCCTGAGGTTCCCTGTCAAGCCCCACCAGGCAGGGGGTGTGGCCTCAGGTTCCCTGGCCCAGTACCAGGGTGAGGGTTGTGGCCTGAGGTCCCCTGGCCTGGCACTGGGGCAGGGTGTGGGGTGTGTGGCCTGAGGTCATCCGTCAAGCCCTGCCAGGTGGGGGGCACAGCCTGAGTTCCCCCGGCCTGGTGCTGGGTCTGGGGGTGCGGCCTAAGGTCCCCCTGCCTGGCACCAGGGCTGGGAGCTTGGCCTGAGGTCCCCTGCACCTGCCCAGTGCCATGCAGCCTCAGTTCCCTGCTGATTGCTTGTTAAGGCTCATTATGGGAACTTGGCCTCTGCTGTGGGTACAGCCATCTTGTGTTACAGAAACCCCGCCTCCACTGTGGGCACAGCCATCTTGTATTACGGAAATCCCACCTCCGTTGTGGGCGCCGCCATCTTTGTGATGGTGTGACAGTCAATTTGCATATTCCCTCTTTAGTAGATAGGATTACCCTTTGATTGGTTGAACGGCCAACCAGTCAACCAGACACTTAGCATATTAGGCTTTTATTATATAGGATTAACTGTCCATATATATGTGAATTTATTTCTAGATTAGCATCATTCTTTAACAAAGAAAAGGTTATTAAAACCATAGGAAAATGTATACAAGCAAAGGTACAAGGTAAAAAAAAGGGGAGACACTCCCATTTGGGTTATTGCAAAGTGCCTGGTGTGAGGTAAAAGCACAAAAATATAGCATTTGATAGTTAGATTGATAAAAGGTCATAGATAACCTTGAATATGATGCTATCTTTTCCCCTCAGGCAACTTGTAGCAGTATACTGACACATATAATGGTGTGTTTCCTAAAGATAATATTAGTGGCCATATAAAATATAATTAGGAATGTAATGAGACTTCTTAAAAAAGGGCTAGCAGTTAGCAGGTTATTGCTTCTGTCAAGGTAAGAAATGATGAGGGCTTGTAGTAGGAATTAGTAGTAGCAATGGAAATTGCTAGTAAATATAGGAGAAATACAGAGTTAAACTTCCCAAGGCTTGGTGAATGTATATTTAAGGAATTGAGGTAGAGAGAAAAAAAAGACTAAAAACAATTCCAAAATGTTGAGTATGTTAGGGCTGGGATAAGAAACAGAACAGTGCACTGTCACTGAAGCCAAGGAAGAATAAATTTTCAAGAAGTGGGTGATTATCAGGACAATGTGTTCCAAAGTTAAATTATGTTGAGTACCGAGAATAGGCTTTTCAATCTATTACAGGAGTTTCTAGCTGACTTCCGAAGCAGAAATTTCCAAAAGCATGATAAAGGCAGCATTCAGAAACTCATGAATAAATATTTTAAAATGAAATAAACATGTGTAACATTTTATTGATTTGTGTGCAAATAAAATAAGATTAGATAAATTCCTACATTTATATATTAAGATAAATCAAGAGAGACAGTGTTTTACTTTGTTATTTTTTTGGGATGGAGCAGTTGTATATTTGTTGAGGGATGGAAAGGAACGTGGATGATGGAGAAAACAGAGATATGTGAAGAATCAAAAAATATGAAATTAATTACACAACCAACACGGTTATTTTAGGAAGGGAAGAGCTTTCTTAACATCATCAAAGAAAAAAAGGAAGATTAAAATATTTGAAAGATTCTAAGAAAGAAATGAAGAATGTGGGAGTTTGTGGAAAAGTACACCCACCTGTTTGAAACAGATGAAAAGCTAAAAACTCCTTCATGTGAAAAATCACTAATGAGTACTGTCAGCACATTTAATGACACAAATGCCCAATCTTGTGGTAAAGGAAGCTTGCTCACTCTTAAAACCAAGGAGGTTTAATTAATTCATACCACTTTTTTTTTTCTTAACACCCCCTTAAAAGAGCCATCATTAGTTGGCTTCAGCTATATTATGTAAATATCAGCTGTGGAGGATAAGCTATATTGAGATAACTGACACATTTCATTGGTGTCACTGATTGCCTCATAAGGAAAAAAATCATGAGACACTTTTTATAAATATGTTTTTATTGATTTTAGAGAGATAGGAAGGGAGAGGAAGAGAGATAGAAATATCAAACAGCTGGTGCCTGCACACTCCCTGCTGGGGACCAAGCCTGAAACCTAAGCATGTGCCTTGACCAGGAATCAAACTGGCAACCAATAGGTACATAGATCAATGCTCAACCACTAAACAACACTGGCTGGGCCATGAGACACTACATTATGGGTGAGATAAAAAGGGTAGACCAGCTGCTACCAACCAGTAAGTTTTGGCATAGATGAGGAATCAAAACAGGAAACCCAACTTGGGCACAAAAGGTTTGGTGAGAGTTTGTAATGAGCAAATCAAAGTTTAAAATGACAGATAATGCTTTGTATTATGCTCGACATATTTCTTAAAGAGACATGCATTTTCTCACTCACTTTCAGGAGTCTATAATACAAATAAGTGTGGCTTATAAAATCTTAAATAAGTGACCCAGAGAAATGAAGTTTTGGCCCCCTATTGATAAAATAACTGATTTTAAACTGCATACCTGAAGACTTCGCTCTATAAAATGTTTGAACTAGACTTCAGCATGTTTTACAATTATTATACTACTTAGCATTTTTATCAACGCCACCACTCCATGCCTGTCTTCCAACGCTTTAGAAATTTAGATGATGTTTTTCAATGTAAGGATTCACTGAGAGATGGATATAAGTCTGATATCAAGCTCAGGTTCAGCTGCTGGTGTAAGAAAAGATGTTTTATTCTAGTGCCAGCAGCCTGCGAAGATTGCAGACTCTGGTCCCAAAGATCACATTTGTAGAGAGCACCTGATAAGGCACATGGGCATTTCTTTAATAATTGTCAGCTGAATCCAGTGGTGTTGGCAAAGCCATGTCCTGGAAACATGCTTTGCCAGAGGCAGGAGTGTTGTCAGCTCGACCTTCAGCCCAGGTGCCAGGGGGGTGGGTTTTGTTATTTAAATCCAGCCAAGCACCAGGAATGAATATGACTTGGGCCCACCCAAGAATGCAAATAATCTCCTTTGTCTTGACTTTTAGAAAAACTTTCTGTTTTTTTGCTATATAAAATAAACATGCTGTATTGGTTCTGGGTCACTGTCCCTGTCCCTGTCAGAGGACAGTGGTCCCACCTGGCCCCAGCTTTTTCCTTCTATCTCTGTGTCTGTCTCTTTCTTTCATTTTCTCAAACCCCAGCAGCCCCTACTCAGGAACCAGATTGCTCTCTAGCCGCGCTGGCCGTGGAGAAGAGAGAAATATTCACACACATTAACAACTCAGTGCATGCAGGGGTTTTTATCAGGAGGGAGAGGGAAAGCAGAACAAACAAATCAGCAAGAAGGGCTGAGAGCTTGCAAGCAGAATAGTATAAAGTTTTTATTTCCTGTTACAATTCCCCACTGTAAAAATGTCTCCATATCTAAGGAGATACTAATATCTTCTGAATCTTCTGGGGGAATGAAAAACTTGAGCCTGTTTTAAAGAAAAATCTCATGAGTGAAAAGCAGGTATACCTCTTAAAGGCATAAGTTAAGCAAATATAATTTTTCTTATGCAGGAAAGGCAAGATATGAATTTTTTTAAATTTATTTCAGAGAGAGGAAGAGAAAAGGAGAGAAAGATAGAAACATCAATTATGAGAATCATGGATTGGCTGCCTCCTGCATGCCTCTACTAGGGGTTGAGCTCATAACCTGGGCATGTGCCCTGACTGGTAATTGAACCGTGACCTCCTGGTTCACAGGTTGACACTGAGTCACACTGGCCAGTCTATAAATAATTTTTTAAGATAATAAAGTACTACAAAGAAAAGAACAGTTAAACCTAATTTAAGAATTTCTCCTAGGATGGATCAGAATCATTGAGGTATCCATGAGAACAGACTCACAAAGCAATTTCTGGTTTCTTCAGAGAGGGCCATGAAATGAGCCCTTTAGCAAAGGATTTCCATTTCAACAAGTGTTAATTCCTGTGTAATTGTAAATGGGAGACCCAAGAGGGTCACCATGTTATAGTCCTGAATGAGGTTTTGAGTGGCATATCTAGAAGTAGGATAGGATAGCAGAGGAAACTATGAAAGATGTGGATTTGATCATTGTCTATCCATGAATAAAAAAGAGGAGAAATATAAATAGGAATCAGACAGCTATTATATGCATACTCACTTGTCTCTAGGAGCTCTGCTTCTTAAACAGAAACTTGAGATCTTCAGTGGGAGCACAAGTCCATGTTGCAACTGTGGGTGTGGAGCATTCTTTCTCTTCGAGAGAAGGAGGAAATTTTCACTAAAGTGTGGTAGATCTACAGATTTATCTTTGCAAGCTTTAAAGAAGTCTGAGTTGTCAGTAGTACATTATATGGACCTGTCCACTTTTCAGCCAACTGGTGTTCAGGTCCCTGATTTTTCCAAGACTTCGAAGGTACTTTGTCCTTAGGTTGGAACAGGTGGAAGAGTTCCTCAGATTAATAAGTGGACTCTTACATAGCCTCCAGTGAGATAAATCTTTGTGTTTCTTCTGGAATTTTAATGCATGCTCTAAAGGTGAAGCTATTGTTTTTCTTGCAAGAAAGTTACCTGAGCATTTAGCTTGCATAACACATCTCATCCAAGTAAGGGTATTGGACATTCTGGAATATAGAGGAAACTCTGACAATTTCAAATCTCCTAATTGACACTTTAGGGGTTGGAGAAAGACCTTTTGTTGCATTTGTCTGATAACCTAGATTGTTTGCTGGCTTCTTTTAGTTACCATTGCATTTAACACTAAGTGACTTCAGTGTCAACTAAGAAATAAATAGATTTGTTTCCCACTGTCAATTGTACCTATCACTCCTGTGAAGAAATAATAAATGGTTTTGAAAAATCAAGAAGAGCTTTCAGACCTCCTCATTCATCATCAGAGTTACCACTCGACTCCAATATCTGCCCGCATTCCTCTCTTTTTACTAATTTCTAATTTCTCTTTTTTTAATCTCCATTTCTCTTATTGAATTTTGGACAATCCTTCTTCCAATGTCCTTCTTTAATGCAATATGCACATTGATTCTCATCTAGAGGTCCCTTTCTTTCATATCCTTTTGCATTAGTTCTCTTTGGGGTCATTTGTCAATGAAGCTGGTCCTGAGGCAACCATGGTGTCACTTGTCTGGTTCTGCTGCTTTTAAGGGCCTAGAACTGGAACACAACTGAAGCCTAGATTATTTAATGTGAGTCAGAACCTCATTCTCTTGGCAGCTTAATGCTTAAGAGCTAGTCTCTGGCCCTTGCCCCCACCCCATCACCTTTAATGGGGTCTAACCTTCAAGACAAGCAACAAGCCAGGGGAGGAAAAGGTCACTTGGGGGGTGAGGTCCTTGTTTTCCCAGTTTTGACCATTGCTAGACACCCAGGACTTTCCACCCTGGTGGCCTTCTGTACCTGGCCCATTGTACTTGCTCTGCTCATGTCTGTCTATCTGCCTATCACATTCCTCCCTCAAGGATCATGGCTCTGAATTCTTCCAGGCAAAAAGGCCTCAAGTCTCTTCTGTGACTACTTCCTGCTGAAGAATGTTAACATTTTCCTTCAGAGCCAAGAGATCCTCTCTGTCAGAGGGATGATGACACCTGGGCATGGAAGGAGATTGTGATGGTGTCTAGCGGCAGTATTTCCTGAGTACAAGTAGGGCTTATAACCTGGTGGAGACAAACTGTGTTACAAATATCAATATCATTGGTTTAAAAACTCGAATGACAAGAATTATGATGAATGGTTGGATGAAAAGAAAAAAAATTAGTTCTCAATAATTCTAAACTAAAGGATAAAAGAAAAATGAAACATTAGTTTGGAGGGTAGTAGTAAAATATTTAAGAAAAATAGAAAAATTCAAGATCCAGTTAAATTTATAGATGAAAAATAAAACTTTGAAGACAATGAACAGAGCTAAAGTCCAATGTTCACAACTATATATTACAAGTCTATTGAGAGACTTACAGGAAGATGGCTGCCAATGGGAAGGCAGACTGGAAGATAGTGTGTGAGTGAGAGAATGAACGGAGAGTGTGCAGATGTACTGGAGTGTATATTTGTGGTTGAGAATCAGCTATACTCCAAGGGACTATTGGAAACTGCCAGACCAGGCTCCCATGACCGGGCAGCCTACACTGCTGCTGAAATCTCTCCTGGAAAGACGGGCTCTACTGTGGAGACTGGGCCACCTTGAAGAGGAGAGTGGCTGTTATCAGAAGCCTATACATCCAGTGAATGTATAAACAGAACACCCAGGGACCAACTGCAAACCCAGGAACACTGGATCTCAGGCAGCATGAGTACGCTGACTCAGAGGAGCTCTGCACCTTCTCAAGGAAAGGTCAGATTATGCCTAGGGAAAGGAGAGAGAGAACAACATAACCAGACAACCAGAGAAGAGAGATCATGGAGAGACAAAGAAACAGCCCGCATATGAAAGAAAAGCAGGCATCACCAGAAAAGGAAGTAAATGAAATGGAAGCAAGAAACCTGTCAGAGAAAGAATTCAGAGAAATGGTAATAAGGTGGCTGAAAATAATGGAAGACAAAGTCAACAATATGTGTAAGAACCAAAAGGAAATGAAGAAGAACCAAGAAGAAATGAAAAATGACATTGCTGCTATAAAGAACTCAATTAGAAAGAATCAACAGTAGACTAGAAGAATCAGAGGACTACAACAGTGAGCAAGAAGACAAGGTAGGAAAAAATACCCAAGCAGAGCAGCATCTAGAAAAAAAAACTAAAAAAACAGGAGAGCCTAAGGGAAATTTGGGACGACAAGAAATGAAACAACATTTGCATAATAGGGGTGCTTGAAGGAGAGGAAACAGAGCAAGAAATAGAAAACATGTTTGAAGAAATGACAGAAAACTTCCCTGATAGAGGGAAGAAAAGACTCATACAAATCTATGAAGCTCACAGAGTCCCAAACAAAATAAACCCCAAAAGACTGACACCAAGGCACATTATAATTAAATTGGCAAACACCAACTACAAAGTAAGAATCTTAAAAGCAGCCAGAGAGAGACAGAAAGTTACCTACAAAGGAACCCCCATCAGACTAGCAACTGATT
Source organism: Eptesicus fuscus (assembly GCF_027574615.1). Lineage (NCBI taxonomy): Eukaryota > Metazoa > Chordata > Mammalia > Chiroptera > Vespertilionidae > Eptesicus > Eptesicus fuscus. Next base: position 58,674,948 of record NC_072473.1, on the reverse strand, counting down.
TCTCATCAGAAACACATCAGGTAAGAAGGGAATGGAATGAAATATACAAAGTCATGCAAAGCAAGCATCTGAATCCAAGAATACTGTACCCAGCAAGGCTATCAATCAAAACTGAGGGGGAAATCAGGAGCTTCACAGACAAAAAAGGGCTAAGGGAGTTTATTACCACCAAACCAGCAATGCAAGAAATGCTAAAGTGTCTGCTATAAAAAGAAGAAATAGGAAGTGAAGAAGGAACACAGGGGTAAAGAATAAAAATAGCGACAAATAAGTACCTATCAATAATAACTTTAAATGTAAATGGATTAAATGCCCCAATCAAAAGACATAGGGTATCAGATTGGGTAAGAAAACCTGACCCATATATCTGCTGTCTATAGGAAACCCACCTCAGAAAAAAAGATGCACAGAGACTGATAGTGAAGGGATGGAAAAAGGTTTATCAGGCAAAGGGAAATGAAAAAAAAAGCTGGGGTAGAAATACTTATATATGACAAAAATTAGAATTCAAAGTGAAAGACATAAAAAGAGATAAGGAAGGCCACTTCATAATACTAAAGAGAGCAATCCAACAAGAAGAAATAACCCTGGTAAACATATACGCACCCAATACAGGAGCACCCAAATACATAAAAATATTTCTGGAGGATATCAAGGGAGAGATTGACAGCAATACAAGCATAGTAGGGAACTTCAATACCCCACTACCACCATTGGACAAATCCTCTAAACAAAAAATCAGCAAAGAAACATGAATCCTTAATGACTCACAAGATCAGAGAGAATTAATTGACATCTTCTGAACATTTCACCCCAAAGCCACAGAATATACATTCTTCTCAAGTGCACATGGGTCATTTTCAAAAATAGACCATATATTGGGTCACAGGCAAAGTCTCTCCAAATTCAAAAAGATAGAAATCATATCAAGCATCTTCTCAGATCACAATGGCATAAAACTGGAAATCAACTATAATAAAAACAATCCAAAAAAATCAAACACCTGGAGACTAAATAGCATGCTATTAAACAATGACTGGGTTACCAGAGAGATCAAAGAAGAAATAAAAAACAGCAGGGCAACAAATGACAATGAAAACACAACAATCCAAAATCTATGGGGCATAGCAATAGCAGTCTGGTGAGGGAAGTTTATAGCTCTACAAGCCTACTGCAAAAAAATAAGAAACAATGGTAATAAATTACCTAACCCTACAACTCAAAGAGTTAGAAAGAGAGCAACAAGAAAAGCCCAATGTAAGCAAAAGGAAGGAAATAATAAAGATCATAGCAGAGATAAATGACATAGAGACCAAAAGAACAATACAAAAAATCAACAAACCTAAGAGCTGGTCCTTTGAAAGGATAAACAAGATTGATGAACCTCTATCCAGGCTCACCAAGATGCAAAGAGAGAGGACCCAAATAAACAAAGTCAGAAATGAAAGAGGAGGAATAACAACAGATCCTGCAGAAATACAAAGGATTGTTAAAAAATACTATGAACAAGTCTATTCCAATAAACTGGACAAACTGTAGGAAATGGACATATTCCTAGAAAAATACAACCTTCCAAAACTCAATAAGGAAGAATCTAAACATCTCAATAAGCCAATAACTATTGAAGAAATTGAAGCAGTCATCATAAAGCTTCCAGCAAACAAAAGCCCGGGGCCAGATGGCTTCACAGGGGAGTTTTACCAAACATTCAAGGAAGAACTAAAACCTATCCTACTCAGACTACTCCAGAAAATTCAAGAGGAAGGAACACTTCCAAGCTCATTCTATGAAACCAGCATCACCCTAATACTAAAACCAGATGAAATCAACACAATTAAAGAGAATCACAGGCCAATATCCCTCATGAACAGAGATGCCAAAATCCTAAACATAATTCTAGCAAATCAGATCCAGCTATACATTAGAAAGATTATACCCCATGATTAAGGAGGATTTATCCCTGGGATGCAAAGATGGTACAATATCTGCAAATAAATAAGCATGACACATCACATAAACAAATTGAGAGACAAAAACCACATGATCATATCAATTGATGCAGAAAAAGAATTTGACAAAATCCAACAAACTTTTTTTTTATAAAAACCCTCAGCAAAGTGGGAATAAACTTTTCATACCTTCACATAATGAAAGCATTATATGACAAACTTATAGCCAATATCCTACTCCATGGGCAAATATTAAAATCATTTCCCCTAAGAACAGGAACAAGACAGGGATGCCCACTGTCACCACTTCTGTTCAAAATAGTATTGCAAGTGCTAGCCATAGTGATCAGACAAGAAGAAGAAATAAAAGGTACCAAAATTGGAAAAGAAATAAAATTAATTATTTGTAGATGGCATGATATTGTATATAGAAAACATTAAAGACTCTATAAAAAACCACTAGAATTAATAAATGAGTTAAGCAACATAGCAGGATACAAAATTAACACCCAGCAGTCTATGGCATTTTTATTCACCAATAATGAACTCAGATAGAGTAACTGAAAAAAAATCCCATTTATCATTGCAACAAATTAATTTAGATCCCTATGGATAAGCTTAACCAAGGACCTAAAAGACGTACATGGAAAGCTACAGGACAATGAAAAAATAGAAGAAGATATAAATAAGAGGGAGAATATTCTGTGTTCATTGTTTGGTAGAATCAACATCATCAAAATGTCCATACTACCCAAAGCTATCTTTGGATTCAGTGCAAACCCCATTGAAATACCAATGATATATTTCACAGACCTAGAACAAACTCTCCACAAATTCATATGGAATAAAAAAAATGACCCTGAATAGCCACAGCAATCCTGAGAAAGAACAAAGTTGGAGGGATTACAATACCAGATTTAAAGCTATATTACAAACCAACTGTTTTCAGAAGTGCCTGGTACTGGCACAAGAACTGACATATAGACCAATGGAACAGAACAGAGAACCCAGAAATCAAACCAAGCAATTATGCTCAATTAATATTTGACAAACTAAGCAAGAGCATACAATGGAGTCAAGACAGTCTCTTCAATAAATGTATTGGGAAAATTAGACAGATACATGGAAAAAAATGAAACTAGACTCCAACTTACATCATACATAAAAATAAACTCAAAATGGAAAAATGATTAAATGTAAGATGGGAAACTATAAAAATCTTACAAGAATCCATAAGCAACAAAATAGCATATATATCTCATAACAGTATCTTTGCTGAGACATCTCCTAGGGCAAGGGAAACAAAGGAGGAAATAAATAAATGGGACTACATCAAAATAAAAAGCTTTTGCAAAGCAAAAGAAACCATCAACAAAACAACAAGGGAGACCACTGCATGGGAGAACATAGTATTTGCCAATGTTACATCCTATAAGGGGTTAATCTCCAAAATTTATAAGTTACTCACACAACTTAAGAAAAGGAAGATAAATAATACAATCAAAAATGAGTAAAAGACATAAATAAACACTTTTCTAAAGTAGACTAACAGAAGGCCAAGAGACATGTGAAAACATGCTCAAAGTCACTAATCATTTGAGAGATGCAAATCAAAACGACAATGAGATATCATCTCACACCAGCCAGAATGGCTTTCATCAACACCTCAACAAATGACAAGGGCTGGCCAGGATGTGGAGAAAAAAGGAACCCTCATACACTGCTGGTGGGAATGAAGACTGGTGCAGCCACTGTGGAGAAAAGTATGACGTTTCCTCAAAAAATCAAAAATGGAATTCCCAGTTGACCCAGTAATGCCATTTCTAGGAATATATAACATAAAAAAAATCAGAAACACCTGTCAGAAAATATATATGCATCCCTATGTGCATAGCAGCACAATTTACAATAGCTAAGATTTGGAAACAGCCTAAGTGCCCATCAGCAGATGTGTGGATTAAAAACCTGTGGTACATCTATGCAATGGAATACTATGCTGCTATTAAAAAGAAAGAACTCTTACCATTTGCAACAGCATGGATGGACCTGGAGAGCATTATGCTGAGTGAAATAAGCCAGTTGGAGAAAGATAAGCATCACATGATCTCACTCATTTGTGGAAAATAATGAACAACATAAACTGATGTACAAAAATATATTCAGAGACATAGAAGCATCAAACAGTCCAACCTCAGAGGGAAGGCAGGCGAGAGCTGCGGGGTGGGGGCGGCGCGGGGAGTAAGAGATCAACCAAAGGACTTATATCCATGCATTTGAGCATGACCAATGAACACAGACAATAGGGTTGGGAGCATGTGCTGCAGGGCAGGAGTGGACTGGGAGAGGTCAATGGAGGAAAAAGAAGACATGTAAAACTTTCACCATTAATGAATTAAAAAAAAGATACTATGATATATTGCAAAACAATTGCAAGTAACAGTGAGTTTTATGGGTACAAGGATAGAAGTCTAGTGAAATGTTAGAGAGTCAAAAAATAGATCTGTACAAAGATGAACATTAGTTATGTCACAGAAATAGCAATATAAATCAACTAGAGGCCCAGTGCATGAAATTCGTGCATGGGAAGGGGGGTGTCTCTCAGCCCAGCCTGCACCATCTCCAATCTGGGACCCCATGAGGTATGTCTGACTGCCCGTTTAGGCCCAATTCAGGTAGGACCAGGCCTAAACGGGCAGTCGGACATCCCTCTCAAAATCCAGGACTGCTCGCCTGCCTGCTTTCCTGATTGCCCCTAACAGCTTCTGCCTGCCAGCCTGATCACCCCCTAACCACTCCCCTGCCAACCTGATTGATGCCTAACTGCTCCCCTGCCAGCCTGTTTGCCCTTAACTGCCCTCCCTTGCAGGCCTGATCACCCTTAACTGCCCTCCCTTGCAGACCTGGTCACCCCTAACTGTCCTCATGAAGGCTTGGTACCCCCCAACTGCCCTTCCCTGCAGGCCCGGTCACCCCCAACTTCCCTCCTCTGTCAGCCTGATCACCCCTAACTGCCCTCCCCTGCAGTTTTGATCACCCCCAACTGCCCTCCCTTGCATGCCTGGTCCCTCCCAACTGCCCTCCCCTGCTGGCCATCTTGTGGTGGCCATCTTGTGTCCACATGGGGGAAGCCATCTTGTGTGTAGGAGTGACAGTCAATTTGCATGTTATTCTTTTATTAGATAGTATTAGATAAGATAGAGGCCTGGTGCACTGTTGGGGGCCAGCTAGTTTGCTCTGAAGGGTGTCCCAGATCAGGGTGGGGGTTCCCTTGGGGTGTGGGGTGGCCTGGGTGAGGGGACTGTGGTAGTTTGCAGGCTGTCCATACCCGCCGGTGACCCAAGCAGAGGCCCTGGTGTCTGGGATTTATTTATCTTTTATAATTGAAACTTTGTAGCCTTGAGCGAAGCCAAGCCTCCTGCTCGCTCCTTGGCCGCAACAATTTTTGTTGGGATTTACTTATCTTCTTTAACTGAAACTTTGTAGTGGAGGCCAAGGCAGGCCAGGGCTGTGGAAACTTGGCTTCCTCCATTTCCGGGGGTAACTCAAGTCTCCTGCTCTCTCCAGCACTGTGGCTGCTGCCTATTTTGTTGGGATTTATTTATCTTCTATAATTGAAACTTTGTAGCCTTAAGCGGAGGCCAAGGCAGGCCAGGGCAGGTGGAAAGCTTGGCTTCCTCCTTTGCCTGGGAAACCCAAGCCTCCTGCTCTCTCTGTGGCCACAGCCATATTGGTTGGGTTAATTTGCATACTCACTCCTGATGAGCTGGTGGGGCGTGGCTTGTGGGTGTAGTGGAGGTATGGTCAATCTGCATATTACTCTTTTATTAGATAGGATTGATTAATCAGGCAATAGTCATGAAAAAAATTTTTATCCAGTGGTCAAAAAATAAGCAACATATTGTATCCCTTACAACAAATGGAAATGTGGATTTCCAATATAATTGATATAAATAAGAAAAACAATTTTTTAAATTTAAAAACATAAATAAATGTTGATATCATTCTTATCTGTAAGACACACAAGAAAAACATACTTGTGGGCAAACAAACTGGTAAGTATTGATAAATGTATCTACATTAAATTTGTGGACTTTTAATCATCAAAATATACCATAAATCTAGTTTTTGCTCTTGAAGTGGATTTTACAAAGCATAAAGTCAATAAAGACTTAGTAATGTATTAAGACCTTCATACGTATAAACAAGATTATGTCAAATAACCTGGTTGAAAAGTAGGCAAAGAATACAAACACAGACAAGAAAATCTGAAAAGCAATAGTATGTAAAAATAATCATCTGACAGTGTTCAGAAATTTAAAATACTGTGCAATAATACATTTACAACCATATTTAAAATTATTACCCAATGAATAGAGCCAAGGGAGTTCTGGAAATGGAAATTGGTTTACCTTCTCTAAAAAACAAGATATAATTAATTACCTTGGCAAAACAGAAGTTCCAAATAGCTCATGCCTCAGCAATTACATTCCCAAGTATACACATCCTAAAGACAAACTTTTCAAATTATAATGTGTCATAATGTACCTGGAAAATAAACTGAGACATTTTTAATTTTCATAGATACATTTTTCCCCCAAATATTGACCTAATAGAAATGTTGCTGTTTCTCTTTTCCCAGCTACCTGGTCACAAGCACCAATCTTCAACCTAACAAAAGGCATTTATTTCTTCTTTCTGGAATGTTATTATGTTACATTAGACTGTAAAAACATGTAACTACACAAATAAAATATTTGAACATCTAAAATTTCTGAGAAAAAAAAATTAAAGTATTTTTTATTGATTTATTAGAGATATAGCAAGGGAGAGGGAGGGAGAGAAACATGGATAGGCTGCCACCAGCTGGGGATCGAGCCCTCAACCCAGGCATGTGCCCTGAACCTGCGACCTCTTGGTGCATGAGACAATGCTTAACCAACTGAGCAACACCAGCTGGGTCTGAGAAAAAAATTTTGTGATAGTAAACTAAATGGATCTGTAAGAAATTTTTATTTAAGCAAAAAAAAAAAACACAAAATGATACCAAACAAAACCCACACAAAACCTGTCTCGGTCAATTAACTGACCACTCTATCAATCATCTATTTATCTACATATCTACCTACCAATCTTTAAAAAGGAGATGGTTACTTATAAATATTAAGGTGTATTCAAATTGAAAAATTAAATTGCAGTTTTAAAAAAAATGTATCTTTATTGTTGGCAGTAATGCCATTGTAATAACCTGGTTATTATTTAACAGAAAAGGAGAAAAAGGAAGACTAGATATAGGCATGCCATTTATGCAGCTTTGCCATAAAGCTACATTTAACATTCCCCAACTATGTTCCCCACTGATTGATGCAGGAAGGAACTAGATAAAGACAGTGTAGAGGCATGCCCAGTGAGGTCTGAGTGATGTGAGAGGCTAATTGCTCATCAATCACACCTGATTCAGGGTGTGGCCACTGAAAACAAGTGAAATCTAAATATATAAACTTCCAGACAAAGAAGCCAAGCTCTCTTGCCTCCAGAGTCCAGTGAGGTCTGAGTGATGTGGGAAAGTATCCACCTGCTTGCATGGTAGTCACACCTGCGAGTGAGTCAGTGGTCAGAATAGATGTTGCCACTGACTCTTGGGACTCCTATGAAAGAGATGTACTCCCTGGTGCCCACATGGTGCATGGTCATGTTGGACTCCACACATGGACTGATGTACTTTAATTAGCTTGGATACTAAACTTCCCCCAGCTATCATATGGGATGAAAGCACTGGCCCTGCTTCTGGCTCTGCTGAAATTCCAGCTGCCCCTCTTTCAGGACTGGCTTGGGGGAAATGGGACATTATAACCCAAGAAATGTAACTGCAAGTCAATAAAATATTCCATATCCCATCCACCCATGTGAGTCTTAGAAAATTCATTTTCTGAAGGTATTATAAGAATCTCATTCCAACTTGTGTCTGGGAAATCTGGCCCATTAATTCCTCTGGCATCAAAATTATTACAGATGTTGGACTTTCAATGACATTATAGTCTCATCTGGCTGACTGCTTACAGTGAAAATTGGTTTTGCTAATTTGTCTATAGAGAAGACATTTCCCCCAAATTGTCCGAGATAAAGCTTTAGGTCTAAGGTTTTATATATATATGGCATTTTTATAATATGCTGAAATTACGTCCTTTTGCAACTCTTCATATTTAATAAAAATGTTTAAACACCTAAAAGAGTTCTTCCCCCAATTCTAATGCATGTGTATTTGTGAGAATTTCAACCATCAACATGCAATTCTCCAACACCAGCTAGGTGTTCTATAATTCAACTCAATTCTGATAATATCTATCCTTAGACAACAATAGATTGCTGTTTAAGGGCTTGATTTTCCCCCCTTCAGACACCAATCACAGTTCCAGATGCTTCTACAATGGGCTATAAATCAGAAGTTCTCATGATCCTTCCTCAGGTTTGATTAATTTGTTAGAGAAGCTCACAGAATCCTGGAAATCCACTTACTCACTAGATTACTGGTTTATTATAAAGAATATTAAAGAATGTGAATCAAAAGTCAGATGGAGAGCTACATAGAGTGAGGAACCAAACAAAGGACTTTCAGTTCCTGTGCATGGTGGCACATAGAAATATACCAATTCACCAGCCTGGAAGCTCCCCAAATCCTCTCTTTTTGAGTTTTTAATGAAGGCTTTTTTATTACATAGGCATGCTTGATTAAATCATTGGCCATTGGGGAATGATTCAAACTCAAGCCCATTTTCCATCCCAGAAATTAGGGGGTGGGACTCAAATTTTTACCCTTCTATTTATGGTTCTTGGTTCTCCTGGCAACCACTCCCCATTCTTAGGTGCTTTGCAAAAGTCACCTCATAACCTAAATCTAGTTGTGGAAGAAAGAGTCTTGCTGTGAATATTAAGACACCTCTTTTACTTTTATGGCTCTTAAGGGATTTCACAAACTTAGGACAGGTGATTAAATATTATAATAAAAGATGCTCTATTACTCTTTTTGTTCAAGGAATTTAATGGGTTTTGGAGGTTGCAAGCCAGAAACCATAGACAAATATAAATCAAAATATTGCAACATCAATCCAAACATATGTGAAGGAGGCATAGTTTTTACAATTACTTTAGTAGTATTAGCAGTATTTAAGAAAAAATGTTTAAAGATTAATATTCTAGAGAAAAGCATATAGCCAATAGAAATTATATACACAATGTTCAAAGCATCATTGTTTGTATTATAAATAAATATGAAAATAACCCAGGTAGCCATTGTAGAAATATTTTATAGTGAAAAATCATACAGAAATAAAAATGAACTACAGATGTACCAAGAACAAGGATGAATGCATTTCATAGACATTTTTGAACAAGAAAAGCAAGTTATAAAAAAATAACCATAACATTTCATCAGTTATATTACAACTAGTAGCCCGTTTGCACGAAGATTCGTGCAATAGACCTTCATTCACCTGGCTGCCTGCACCAGTTTTCTGCCGGCACCGGGGACCCAGGCCTTGGCTGTGGCCACCGCCTTCTGCCTTCTTTCAGGGTCGGGGCTTGGCCCCGGGCGGTGGCCTTGGGCTCGACCGCACCCAGCGTCCCTGCTAGGGATCGCAGGAGCCGACCCCCAGTGGTTTCCTGTGACGGTGCAGGCTCCCCGCTGGTGCCCAAGGCCGAGAAAGCCTCCGCCTGAGGTTTTCCCAGCCTTGGGCTCCGCCACACCCCAACGTCCCTGCAACGGTTTCCTGGTGGGTGTAGTTGGTGGGCGTGGCTTGGTTGGTGGGCGTGGCTTGGGCGTAGCGAAGGTGCGGTCAATTTGCATATTTGTCTATTATAAGGTAAGATTTTTAAACATGAAAAATTAAAGTATGGTTTGTGATATATATATATATATATATATATATATATATATATATATAAAATTGATAAGAAATAACAAGGGTTTATGCGTGTTTATTTCAGGAGAGTTGTTTTATCTAGGAGTAGTGAGGACAATAATATGGTCAGGCCAGTAGCTATGACACACACTGACCAACAGGGTGCAGACACTCAACGCAGGAGCAGAAACCACAGGCATGGAAACATGGAATAAACTGATGAATCTTAGAGAGAATGGGGGAAGGGGAAGGGCAGGAAGAGATCAACCAAAGATCTTATATGTGGGGAAACCAAGATGGCGGCATAGGTTAAACACCTAACCTGCAGCCGGGCACAACAATTTCAAAAATACAACTAGAGGTCAGAACGGACATCGTCCAGAACCACAGGAAAGCTGGCGGACTAAAATGCCCACAGCTGGGGGAAAGGAGAAGGCCACGGGGATAGTCGGGGGAGCCGTAAAAGCCTGAGGTATGGAGAAACGGGCGGAGACACGAGCACGCGCGACTGCGGGGAGGATGGAGCCGGAGAAGAAGGGGCGGCTGACGGCCTGGCCGGCGTTCACTGGCAGGAAGGATATAAAGGCTCCGGATTGCGCTGAGCGCCGGCTCCAACTGCACTGAACCCCAGTTCCGGGTGAAACCCTGGGAAGCCAGGCGCAGGCTGGGGGAATGAATCTGGGCTGTGAGGCGCAGGCACAGAGGAGCGGCGGAAGGCGGAGCTCCAGAGGCGCGCACGGGAAGGGGCGCAAAGGACAGACTGTTGCCTGCGCCACTGAACTGCCCTAGCGGGAAGGAGACAAGGGCTCCGGACCGTGCTGAACCCCAGTTCCGACTGCACTGAACCCCAGTTCCGGGCGAAACCCTGGGAAGCCAGGCGCAGGCTGGGGGAATGAATCTGGGCTGTGGGGCGCAGGCACAGAGGAGCGGCAGAAGGCAGAGCTCCAGAGGCGCGCACGGGAAGGGGCGCAAAGGACAGACTGTTGCCTGCGCCACTGAACTGCCCTAGCGGGAAGGAGAAAAGGGCTCCGGACCGTGCTGAACCCCAGTTCCGACTGCACTGGACCCCAGTTCCGGGCGAAACCCTGGGAAGCCAGGCGCATGCTGGGGGAATGAATTTGGGCTGTGGGGCAGAGGCACAGAGGAGCTGCGGCTCCAGAGGCGCGCAAGGGAAGGCACGCAGAGGACGGACTGTTGCCTGCGCCACTGAATGGCCCTGCTGGGAAGGAGACAAAGGCGCCAGACTGCGCTGAGACCCAGTTCCAACTACATTGAAACCCAGTTCCAGGCGAGAATTTGGGAATCCAGATTCATTAGGGGAGAGAATGGACTGTTTGGCAGCGGGCGAAACTCCAGGGCGCGTTTCTCTCAGAGGTGTTTGCAAGGAATACAGAGGGACACAGACACAGGAGCCTCATGTCTCCTGCACAGCAACTCTTCCTATATAGACAAAGAGGGTCCTCATGACCAATTGGCCTGGAGGACAATTCCTCCCAGTGACACCAACAACAATCAAGACTTAACTGTACAAAGGAGGACCAAGATGGAGACATAGGGCGGCAGCCTGATCGTTGCCTACCACAACAATTTTGAGACTACGACGGGAGAGCAGAGCAGACACCAGCCAGAACCACTGGAGGGCTGGCTGAGCAGATGCTCTACAACTAGAATAAAAGAGAGGGGTACGCGGGATGATGCGGACGCCAGTGACCCAAAGTCCACACTTTAAGAACTACAGCTCAGGCGACACAATGGCGGCCTGGAACGTGCTCGGCGCAGTTCCCCCAGCGGTCTCCGGCTGAGGGGACGGCTCCACTCGCTGCCGAGCACGGACAGACGAGCCCCTGGGAGACATGGGGTGGGAGACTCTGCGCTTGCTGACCTCCGAGTCCTTCAAGAATCTCAACGCCCCGGAAGCGGCCAGGTGCGCATGCTCGGCGACCGGCCACCGCTGCAGACCCAAGGGCGGACGCAGCGACACCGGACCAGCCCGCCGCCGCGCACCGGGCACACCGGAGCTTCGCCGAGCCCGCAGCCCAATGAGTTCTGCGGCAGCCACCCTGGAGCTCTGAGAAAATGACCGAAGGAATTGCTGAGAGGGAATTGACCAACAGGAATTGGGATCAAGAAGACGAAACCCCGCTGAGACCCGAGTCCAGGCGAGGCTGCGAGCCTCTGGGCTCAGGTGTGGTCACACGCCCTTGGGTCTAGGTGAGGCCTCACGCCCCTGGGTCTGGGTGAGGCCACGCGCCCCTGGGTCCAGGTGAAGCCGGATTCCGGGTTCGGGTGAGGCCATGTGCCCCTGGGTCTGGGTGAAGCTGAATCCTGGGTCCGGGTGAGGCCGTGGGCCCCTGGATCCGGGTAAGGCTGGGTCCCGGGTCCGGGTGAGGCCGTGCGCCCCTGGATCCGGGTGAGACCAAGCGACCAGGGGTCTGGGAGAGGTCACGTGCCCCTGGGTCCGGGGGAGGCCACGTGCCCCTGGGTCTAGGTGAAGCTAGATCCCGGGTCCAGGTGAGGCCGTGTGCCCCTGGATCCGGATGAGGCTGGATCCCGAGCCCGGGTGAGGCCATGTGCCCCTGGGTCCAGGTGAGGCTGGAGCCCGGGTCCGGGTGAGGCCATGTGTCCCTGGATCCGGGTGAGGCTGGGTCCCGGGTCCGGGGGAGGCCACGCGCCCCTGGGTCTGGGAGAAGCCACGCGCCCCTGGGTCCGGGTGAGGCCATGTGTCCCTGGATCCGGGTGAGGCTTCGCGCACCTAGGTCCGGGTGAGGCTGTGCGCCCCTGGGTCCGGGTGAGGCCACGCGCCCCTGGGTCCGGGTGAGGCCATGTGTCCCTGGATCCGGGTGAGGCTGGGTTCCGGGTCCGGGTGAGGCCACGTGCCCCTGGGTCTGGGAGAGGCCACATGCCCCTGGGTCCGGGTGAGGCCATGTGTCCCCGGATCCGAGTGAGGCCTTGCGCACCTAGGTCCGGGTGAGGCCACGCGCCCCTGGGTCTGTGAGAGGCCACGCACCCCTGGGTCCAGGTGAGGCCATGTGTCCCTGGATCCAGGTGAGGCTGGGTCCCGGGTCCGGGTGAGGCCAAGAGCCCCTGGGTCTGGGAGAGGCCACGCGCCCCTGGGTCCGGGTGAGGCCATGTGTCCCTGGATCCGGGTGAGGCCTCGCGCACCTAGGTCCGGGTGAGGCCACGTGCCCCTGAGTCCGGGTGAAGCCGTGCCCCTGGGTCAGGCCGAGACCAAACCAGAGGGAGTTGGACCTACGTTACCACCATTTGTCCACCATCCAGTGCTGAGGGGTCAGTGCTGACATGTACATATAAGGAACGGTGGACATTGAAATTGGGTCTCTAAAGAACTGTTGGTCCAGAAAGAAACTCACTACAGACTGATTCATTTGCCTGTCAGCATAACTATTATTGCCCGTCTCACATTCAGTTCTTATAAGTATATCTCTAGGGACACATGATCTCGCTCATCTAGGGGAAATGATGAACAACATAGACTGATGAACAAGAACAGAACCAGAAACAAGGAGGCATCGATCGGACTAGCGGGCCTCAGAGGGCGGATAGGGGAGGTTGAGGGGAGGGGGGAGAGATCAACCAAAGGACTTGTGTGCATGCATATGAGCCTATCCAATGGTTAAGTTCAACAAGGGGTTGGGGCATCCGTGGGGAGGGGTGTGGGATGGGAATGGGGGGATGAGGACAAATATGTGACACCTTAATCAATAAAGAAATTTAAAAAAAAAAGATCTTATATGCATACTAGAGGCACAGTGCACAGATTTGTGCACTGGTGTGATCCCTCAGCCTGGCCTATGCCCTCTCACAATCCAGGACTCCTCAGGAGATGTTGGAGAGCCGATTTTGGTCTGATCTCCACAGGCCAGGATGAGGAACCCCACTGGTGCATGAATCTGTGCACCAGGCCTCTAGTTAATAATAATCAGGTTTAAAAATAAGTATAATAGTTAATTTTATTGGCTTTATGATAATTTTAAACTGTTCAAAAATTATATAGAATTGTACCATATATATAAATACTCACACACTTATACTCGTATATAAAGATAAAAGTTTCTAGAAGAAAAGTAATATGAAAATTTTACCTAATATCTAAGGGTATATCTACATGGATATTATGTTAATATGGAAATAAGTTCTATTATTTTAAATCTGAAGACACAATCTAACTCATGTTTTAAAGTAGTTTTATTCAGAAGTCACTGCTTGTTTAAATTGCTATATTTGGTTTGGTGCTGAAAAAAGAAGTGTGAACAGATACAAGTAATATCTATATAACTTTTATTACAGTATATTGTTATAATTGTTCTTTTTTACTATTATATATTGTTAATTTCTTCCTGTGCCTAATTTATAAATTCAATATTATCATAGTTATGTATATCTAGGGTTCTATCCTATTCATGGTTTCACACATTTACTAGTGGTGGAACATATTATCTGCAGGTAAGGGGGGAAGGACTACTGTATTCAAAAGTGCCATGTCTCTCAGTAATTGCATATAAATGGCCCAGTGCATGAAATTCGTGCACATTAAAAGGGAATTAATTAGAGGAAATATTTTAATATTACTATTTGCCCTTTCTCTATAATAGAAGTGTCAGAGATGAAAGAAAAGTAGTAAAATTTATATGAAATCTTCCTCCTGACAGAGTCTGGGGCATGCTGTGGGTCCCAGAGTCAAGTCCCCACCCACCTGCATGCACCCTAAAATTGCACGAGACCTAGACATAGCTGGCTCTACCCCCATTGGGCAAGATCCAGACCCAGCCTTCCACACCCCTGAAAAAGAAGTGTGAACAGATACAAGTAATATCTATGTGGAAATCACTCATAAATAGTAAGCAAAACATGTTTAACATTCTGCTGGGAAAGAAAATGCCAAAATAATTGTCACATGGCTCCAATTTTAAAAGATGGTACACTATGAATATTACCTAGGAAGGATGAGGTTTCTCAATCTAGACATTATTGACATTTTAAGCCAGTTTTATTGTGCTACAATGTCCTGTGCATTGTAGTATCTTCAGGAAGTTTTAGCAGCATCTATGATCCTTACCCACTACATACAAGTAATACAACTAAACCAGTTGTAACAACCAAATGTTTCTCCAGACATTAATGCTTATCCTCTGGGGAAGGGAGGCTAAAAGCACTAAATTTGAAAAACATTGACATAGGGTTAGGTAAATAACAGAATACATGTAAATTTATATCATTAATACCCCCACCTTGTTCACAGTTTTATTTTCCAATATTTCAAGGATTTAGTTACCCATGGTTAACTTTACTCAGAAAATATTACATAGAAAGTTCTAAAAAGAAACAATTCATAAATATGAAATTGTGGGCCATTCTGAGTATTGCACCATCCAGCTCCATCCCACCTGGGATGTGCATCATCCCTGTGTATACTTAGTTACATTTTTCTGTTAGTTGCTTAGTAGCTCTCTTGGTTATCAGATCAGTTTTCAGAGAATGAGAGAGAGAGGGAGAGAGAGAGAGAGAGGCCACATTCATATAACTTTTATTACAGTATGTTGTTATAATTGTTCTATTTTACTATTAGATATTGTTAATTTCTTCCTGTGCCTAGTTTATACATTCAACATTATCATAGGTGTGTATATATAGGGAAAAACATAGTATATGTAGGGTTCTATACTATTCATGGTTTCACATATTTACTAGTGGTGTTGGAACATATTATCTGCAGGTAAGGGGGAAAGGACTACTGTATTCAAAAGTGCCATGTCTCTCAGTAATTGCATATACCTCTTTATTATATAGAATATATACTAGACGCCTGATGCATGAAAATGTTGCACTGGGGGGGGGGGTCCTTCAGTCCTCTTGCAGTTTGGGACGCCTCAGGGGAGTGGGCCTAGGCTGGCAGGTGGACATATCCACCATAGGAGTCCTTAGCACTGCTATGGAGGTGGGTGAGATTCCCACCAACTCCACTGTGCTCACCATCCAGAAGCCAGGGGGTCAGGCCTAAGTCGGCAGTCTGACATCACTCTCTCAGTCCAAGATCCCTCGCTCCTTACTGCTCATCTTGCTGTTCCTTAGCAGCAGGCTCCTTACCACTTGGCTCGCTGCTCCTCAGAACTGCCGTGGAGGTGGGAGAGGCTCCTGCCACCACTGCTGCACTCGCCAGCCATGAGCCTGGCTTCTGGCTGAGGGGCCATGTCCCCTGTGGCAGTGCACTGACCACCAGGGGCCAGTGCCTGCATTGAGTGTTTGCCCCTGGTGGTCAGTGCACATCATAGCCACTGGTCATTTCAGTTGTTCCACCTTAATGGTCACTTAGGCTTTTATTAGATAATTTATTATTTTATATATACTATCAATAATTGAGTTACTTAGGGACAAAGGTAGCACTTTGACTTTGTTAACATAAATAAAAAGATACCAGGTGTACCAGTTAATAATGTGGATTTTTTCCAATAGATGGAGTTATATATATGTTGATATATATGCGATTTGATATGTATGCTATTTTGTTGTATTGACAGCAAGCTTCAAAACTTCACAAGTCAAATTTTCTGAAGGTGTTAACATCATAGATATTTTTATTCTTAAAAATGTCAAATTTCCTGCCAAAAGAAAGAGCATTTGAGGGAAGTTTTCATTCATCACTTTATTTTGAAGAAAAAGTTATCATATACTTCAGGAAGCTTATGGTGAACATGCTCCATCTCAAGATACTTGTGAACGCTTCTTTAAACACTTTAAAACTGATTATTTCAATGTGATAGACAAAGAACGTCCAGGTCAACTGGAAAAGTTTGAAGACCAACAATTACAAGCATTATTGGATGAAGATGCATGTCAAACTCAAAAACAACTTGCAGAAAGATTAAACATTGCTTAGCAAACAATTTCCAATCGTTTACAAGCAATGGGAAAGATATTAAATGAAGGAAAATGGGTGCCACATCAACTGAACGAAAGACAAATGGAAAACTGAAAAGTCAACAGTAAAATGTTGCTTCAACGGCATGAAAGAAAGTCTTCTTTGCATCGAATTGTGACTGATGATGAAAAGTGGATTTATTTTGAGAATCCCAAATGCACAAGATCATGGGTTGATCTAGTTCAATCATCAACATTGACTGCAAGGCCAAATCGCTTTGGAAAGAAGACAATTCTCTGTGTTTGGTGGGATCAGGAAGGTGTGGTGTATTATAAGCTTCTAAAACCAGGTGAAACCGTTACTGCTGATTGCTACCAACAACAAATAATCAATCTGAACCATGCTTTGATGGTGAAAGGACCAGAATGTGCCAGAAGACATGGCAAAGTAACTTTGCTTCATGATAACGCACCATCACACACTTCAAAACCAGTTAAAGACACATTAAAAGATCTTGCCTGGGAAGTATTAACCAGACCTTGCTTCTTCAGATGATCACTTGTTCTGATCGATGGCACATGCACTTTCTGAGCAGCACTTCAAAACGTATGAAGAAGTGGAAAATTGGGTCTCTGAATGGTTTGCCTCAAAACAGGAAAAGTTCTGTTGGGATGGTATCCACAAATTACCTGAAAGATGGGGGAAATGTGTAGCTAGCGATGGACATTACTTTGAATAAAGCACCTTTGATGTTTCTCTTGAAATTATCATGTTTTCTTTGATGACAGAATCCGCCATTATTAACCAGTACACCTAGTAAACTGAGGCAAACTTGAATTACAAGAAATTGAATTTATTCAGTAACAGAAGGAAAATTACAATTTGGGGAAGGCTGTATGTCTCGGCAAGAAGAGAAGAGCAAAGAAGGGGTAGTTCCACCAGATTTCAAGCAGCAAGTTCATTGGCTGAAGGATGGGGACAGATGCTTGGCAGAGGTGCTTGGTCAGAAGATAAATTTTGGTCTTTTGTAAATCAGGCATTTATGGAAAATCAGTCTTTCAGCTCTCAATTTTCATTTTCCTGAGGGTGCTTGTTTGAGTCTCTCCATTTCATATGTTACAGTTCCATTTGGGGTTTAAGTATTTTCACAAATTCCTGAAGAAACATATGAAACATGATTCTGCCAGATGAAAAGACTTAGTATAAAGGAGCTGTTATACAAAAGGAACTCATTATGTAGTCAATCCTACCTAATAAAATAGTAGTATGCAAATTGACCGCACCTTCGCTACGCCCAAGCCACGCCCAGCAGCCAAAGCCACGCCCACCAACCAAAGCCACGCCCACCAGCCAATCAGTGTGAGTATGCAAATTACCCAACAAAGATGGCGGTTAATTGCATATGCTGAGGGAGGGAGGAGTGAAGACTGAAGACAACTTAGAAGGAAGAGGGAGGAAAAGCAGAAAGCAAGGTGGCTGCCAGAGGGAAAGCCTGGGCGGGGCGGGGTGGGGCTGGGCGGGGCGGGGTGGAGCAGAACGGGGCGGGTGGGTGGCAGCAGCGCAAGGGTGCAGGCATGGTGGCCATAATGGTGGCGGCAGCGGCAGCACACGCAGCCGCAGCGGCCGCTTGCAGGATTCTTCCTGCAAATGGGCTAATAGTTAAATATAAAAATCAATGCCACAAAACATTTGGAAGACAACCTAAGAGAAAATGTTTGCAATCCTGGGTTAGAATAAGAGATCTTAATAAAACACCTGTGATATCCTATATCAGGCATCCTCAAACTACGGCCCGCGGGCCACATGCGGGTGTTTTTGCCATTTTGTTTTTTTACTTCAAAATAAGATATGGGCAGTGTGCATAGGAATTTGTTCATAGTTTTTTTGTTTGTTTGTTTGTTTTAAACTATAGTCCGGCCCACCAATGGTCTGAGGGACAGTGAACTGGCCCCCTGTTTAAAAAGTTTGAGGACCCCTGTCCTATATAATAAAGAGCTAATATGCAAATTAACCCTCACGCCCTCACAAGATGACTGCCTATGACCAGGCCAGCAGGGGGGGTTAGTGAGGGATGACCAAATGAGTGAACAGCAGGCTGCGTGGGGTGATCAGGCCAGCAGAGGGGGTCTGTGAAAGGTGACCAGGCCGGCAGGGAGCAGTTGGGGACAACCAGGCCAGCAGGGATGCAGTTAGGGGTGACAAGGCTGGCAGGGGGGCAGTTGGGGGCAAATAGACTGGAAGGTGGGGCAGTGAGGGGCTACTAGATCTGTGGGGGGGCAGTTAGGGGTGACATGGCCAGAAGGGGAGCAATTGGAGGTAATTATGCCAGCAGGGGGGAAGTTAGGGGAGACCAGTCCAGTGGGTGGGCAGTTGGGGGCAACCAGGCCAGCAGGGGGGGGGCAGTGAGAGGTGAATAGGCTGACAGCAGGGGGTAGTTAGGGGCTATCAGGCCAGCATGCAGAGGCAGTGAGGGTCGAGCCAGCTAGCAGCGGGGGCAGTGAGAGACGACCTGGCCAGAAGGGGGGGCAGTAAGGGGTGACCAGGCTGGTGGGGGAGCAGTTAGGAGCAACCAGCCCAGCAGGGAGGGAGCAGTTCAGGGAGACCTGGTAGGCAGAAGGGGGTAGTTAGGGGCAATCAACCCAGCATGCAGAGGCAGTGAGGGTCGATCCGGCTAGCAGGGGAGGCAGTTAGGGGCAACCTGGAAGGCAGGCAGGTGAGAGATTAGGAGCCAGCAGTCCAGGATTGTGAGAGGGATGTCCAACTGCCTGTTTAGGTCCGTTCCCCGGGATCAGGCCTAAACCAACAGTCAGACATCTCTGAAGGATTCCGGATTGGAGAGGGTGTAGGCTGGGCTTAGGGGACCCCCTCCAATGCACAAATTTTGTGCACCGGGCCTCTAGTCCTATATAATAAAAGACTAATATGCAAATAGACCAAATGGTGGAATGACTGGTCCCCAGGACGTGCAATGACCACCAGGGGGCAGACCCCCATAGGGAGCACCACTCAATCAGAAGCCAGGCTCACAGCTGGTGAGTGTAGCAGCAGTGGCAGGAGCTTCTCCTGCCTCCGCTGCAGCACTAAGGACCCCTCAGAGGACATCCCCCTAGGGGTTCCAGACTATGAGAGGGCACAGGCTGGGCTGAGGGACAGACAGCAGGGCCCTGCTTGCCCCTGGCCATGGTGGTGGGGGGCAAGCAGGCCCCTGCAGTGAGCAGACAGCAGGGCTCTGCTTGTCCCTAGCCATGGTGGCAAGCAGAGAGCAGACAGCAAGGCCCCTGCAGCAAGCAGACAACAGGGTCCTGCTTGCCCCTGGTCGCAGCAGCGAGCAGCAAGCAAACCCCCATAGAGATCAGACACCAGGGCCTGTGGTGGCGATGAGCAGGCAGGTCCGCAGAGAGCAGAGAACCATGGGGATTAGGCCTAAGCCATCAGTGGGACATCCCCTGAGGGCTCCCAGATTGGAGAGGGTACAGGTTGGGCTGAAGAACCCACCCCCCACCCCCTCACCCCAGTGCACGAATTTTGTGCACCGGGCCTCTAGCTGTTATGTAATAAGAAAACCATATTGTATCTTCATCCCTCATTTCTGGCAAAAGAGTTTTAAAACTCTTGTAATTTTCTGAGTGATAGGGATGATAGGAGCATATTCTGTTATACAAGAACTTCTTGAACCTTGGAATCTCTAAAGTCCTGACTGTCATTTTGTATACTAATAAGGTGCCTCTGGTTGGGCCCCTAAATAGCTTTAGGATGGAATTGATTGCCAGAGGAACTAACCATGTTGATCTGAAAGTTGGAACTTTCAGTCCCACAGCATCCTCATGTTACAGGGAAAAAAGTGTTGTCTGGAGATTGGAGTCATCACAAGATCAATGATTTAATTGTTCGTGCCAACATAAGGTAAACTACATAAAAATCCTAAATGATGATGTATGGAAAACCTATGGGTTGGCGATCTCATCGAGGTGGTATGAGAAAATAATTAACAGCTAGTTTTACCCATTTTCCCTCACATAAACTACAAGTTTTCTTAAATTGTATTACTTATTTATTACAATTATTCAGCAAGAATATAAAACATTTTTGCTTGCAATATTAACGAATAAGTCTAATAAAATATTATCCATTATTCATCTTGAGTAATACTTAAAACCATAATATTTCATGCAAGTATTTTCTTTCTGACACTAAAAGAAATATGGTAGTTACATTATATATGCATTAAAATTTTTCCACAAAGACAGGCTGAGAGTCCATAGTAAAGATAAATCATTCCTGGGACTAGTTATCCCATCAGCATGACTCTATTGCCATAACTTCTGAAGGTCACCACCTATTAAATGATACACAATTATAAACAAATTCCCAAATAATTATTAAAAATATTATTAAAATAAAACATTAATATTAAAATATTGTATATAAACCAAACTTCTAAAGTACCTGAATAAAAACAAATTTTGTATTTCTTAATATTGTATTAAGTCATAATAGCAACACCTCATATTTACAAAGCAAATTATGGTTCTCAAAATACTTGGATTACCTCCACAATAATTATGTGCTTTGCATTTACTAGTTGTTTAAGTTAATTTATTAAAGCAACCAGTTCTATTTTGACCAGGTAACTGCCGCTTGAAACCTCTCATACAGAAAGATAATTTAGTATTCAGTAAATAAATAAATAAAAACTTGTAGAAGTATACTGTTTTGAAATACAACTTTTCACATGTAATATAGAGTTTCAATTTTTAAAATCAGTTACTAAAATGACAGAAAATAAAAGAATAATTAATCCTCAAAGAATACAGTAAATTTCAAAAATCACATTTTATGTACATTGGTTGTTATTTCTTTTCCAAGAAATTTTTAAAGTATTGCATTAAATATCTTGCGACAACCCTGTATACCAACTTAGAGTCTTTCTGTCTTATAAGTTCACTAGTTAAACTTTATTATATTTCCAAAGAAATTAGATTACATTATTATTTAGCTATGTTTCAAGTAAGACACCAAAACTCAAATATCTGAATCAAATTAAACCAAACAGTTGTTAGCAAGAACAGATATGAGAAGTCAGAACCCTCCAGGTATAACTTGTCATCACATCCTGTTCTAATAGGAATAAAAATAGAAAATTCTTCCAATTAGGATTTGTACTTAGTTCAAATTTATCTTTGATTTAAATATTTAAATTTAGGAAGAAAAAAACCTTGAAGTTATTATTGTTTTTGAACACAGGTCCTAATAATAACTAAATCATAAGAGTGATTTTTTTTAAATTAATACTTCAATTAATACTATAAATTAGGAATATATATATATATATATATATATATATATATATATATCCTCAGTGCATGAAATTCGTGCACTGGAGGGGCATGATTCTCAGCCCAGCCTGTGCCCTCTCGCAGTTCAGGACCCCTTGGGGGAGGTCCGCCGGTTGGCTTAGACCGACATCTCTCTCGCAGTCTGGGGCTCTTGCAGTCCGGGACTACTGGCTCCTTACCATGAGCCTGGCTTCTGGTTGAATGGTGCTCCCCCTTTGGGAGGGCACTGACCACCAGGGGGAAACTCCTGCATTGAGTGTCTGCCCCCTGGTGGTCAGTGTATGCCATAGAGACCAGTCATACCCCCTGTCATTCAGCTGTTGGGTAGATTTGCATATTAGGGTTTCATAATACGTACTAGAGTCCCGGTGCATGACATTCGTACACTGAGGGTAGCTCGACCTGCGCCCTCTCACAGTCTGGAACCTCTTGGGGGATGTTCTCCGAGGGGTCCTTAGCACTGCAGCAGAGGCAGGAGAGGCTCCCGCCACCGCTGCTACGCTCGCCAGGTGTGAGCCCAGCTTTTGGCTGAGCAGCGCTCCCCCTGTAGGAGTGCACTGCCCCCTGGTGGTTATTGCACGTCATAGTGACCAGTCATTCCAACATTTGATGGATTTGCATATTAGCCTTTTATTATATAGGACTAGAGACTCGGTGAACAAAATTTGTGCATGGGGGAGGGGGGCCCTCAGCCCAGCCTGCACCCTCTCCAATCCGGAATCCTTCAGAGATGTCCAACTGCCGGCAGTCGGACATCCCTCTCACAATCCTGGACTGCTGGCTCCTAATCGCTCACCTGCCTGCCTGCCTGGTCACCCCTAACTTCCCCCCCCTGCTGGCCTGGTTGCCCCTAATTGCCCCCCCCACCAGCCAGGTTGACCCAACTGCCTCCTCCCTGCCTGCCTGGTCGCATCCATCTGCTCCCCTATGCCGGCATGGTTGCCCCCAACTGCCCCCCACTGCCATCCAGGTCGCCCCCAACTGCCCCCTCCCTTCCAGGCTTGTTGCACCTCACTGAAAACCCACCAGCCTGGTCACCCCTTACTGCCGTCCTGCTGACCACGTTGCCCCTAACTGCCCTTCTGCTGGCCTGGTCACCCCTTACTGAACCCCCTGCCTACTATGTCACCCTAACTGCCCCCACGGCTGGTCTAGTCACCTCCAACTGTACCCCCACCGGCCTGGTCGCCCCTAACGGTCCCCCCTGCTGGCCTGGTTTCCCCCAACTGCCCCCCCCCTGCTGGCCTGGTCGCCCCTTACTGCCCCCCCTGCTGGCCTGGTCGTCACTCATGGTTGCCCCATGCATAAGGTGACCAGATTTTAACATTGGTAAAGCGGGACACCATTGACCGGGGAGGGGGGGGGGTGTTCTTTTTTTTAAAATATATTTTATTGATTTTTTACAGAGAGGAAGAGAGAGGGATAGAGAGTTAGAAACATCGATCAGCTGCCTTTTGCACACCCCCTACTGGGGATGTGCCCGCAACCAAGGTACATGCCCTTGACTGGAATCAAACCTGGGACCCTTGAGTCCACAAGCCGACGCTCTATCCACTGAGCCAAACCGGTTTTGGCCCGGGGGGGGGGTTCTTGATTAAAAATTTGGTCTATATTGTAATCGCTTTTGGCTTTTTTAATAAAAGGAAATTCACTTCTTAGATCATCGTTGAATTTGCATCCTCTTTTTTTACTCATTATGTTAAAAATCTAAAAAAAATAATTTAAAATTATATTATAAATTATTATATACATATTGCTTAAAAACACAGTAAGTAGGTACATAATTACATTAACATATTTTATTGTTAGTTTATAAATTAAATTAATTTGATTGTTATAAAGTAACTATATTTTAAAAATTATTTTAATCCTATATTTCTTTCTAAATAATAACAATACTAACTTGTATTATTTTTCCTCTGAATTTGCCATAAGTCGTGTCACTTTCAAAGCCAGTGCTAGACTTTTTGCCGCCACTAGAAAATATAAATAATACGAGTACTCTCTGCTAAATTCAAGAAAATTTATGTATTTATGAAATAAATAAATAAATTACTTACCTAAATTATCTGAATAGCTGATTTGTAATGACATCACTTGTTTAACTAGCTTACTAGCACGCAGTACGATGTGTATCATCTGAGACACAGTTACAAAATGTTTTTGTTGTTGCCAATCCCCAAAAATGCCATTGTTCATTAAGGCCAAACAATGGTGGTCGAATTCTAACAACTGATCAACAATGTGAACTTTGATAAGCAGTTCTCGATAATCAGTTCTCAACAATTATTTGTTATTATTAAAGTTTAACATTACAAAATTAACAAAAATAATATAAAACTCATATCCTGGCTAAATAGCCACATGGCCGCCTAAAACCATATATTCCCTTCCCGTTCTCCCACCATTCCCTAGCTTGTTGTGCATTCTTTCCAAAAATCAGGACTTTTTTAAAACGCCGCGGGACGCAGGACAAATTGTTAAAAATCGGGACTGTCTCACCAAAAGCAGGTCGTCTGGTCACCTTACCCATGCAGCCTGCTGTTCAGTTGTTTGGTCTTCCCTCACTAACCCTCCTGCTGGCCTGGTCACCCAACACAGCCTGCTGTTCAGTCATTTGGTTTTCCCTCACTAACCCCCTGCCGGCCTGGTCATAGGCAGCTATCTTGTGAGGGTGTGATGGTCAATTTGCATATTACCTCTTTATTATATAAGATAGACTTGGCCTTTTGTGGTTAATTTGCTCCTTGTCCCAAATATATTAGAAATAATTGCTATAATAGACATTAATAGCTGACAAAAGACAGATTGGGATATATTAAGATTCCATTGTAAATTCAGAATTAAAAATACAGAAAATTATTAAATAACCTATTCTCCTCACTGGATGAAACTACATATAATACAGAAATTTTCTTAGTGTTAGCTCTGATCAAGTGATTGAATTGATACCTCCTCCCGTGAGAAGTGACCTGTAGAGCAGTTCACAATCCACATTACCTTTCACTTAGACCACATTCCATTTGCAAAGACCATTATCCTTCCCACTAAGACCATCTCAGGATACAGACCTGCCCAGATAATTCTCAGCCCAGAAAAAGCCTGTCTAGAGTCCTTTAAAATGTCTGACTCTCAGTCCCTGGGTGCATGTACCATTTGGAGTTCAGCCCATCTGATTTTCCAGATGACCTAATAAATTCATAATTATTTACCCCTTTTGGAACTGTGAGTTCCTCCTAAGGTGACCCTAAAACTTAGTAGTATCAATTTCAAGGTATTGAATTGATATACTGTCTTCTTTTTAAATTTCATTTTATTTTTTAATTAGAGTTGAGGTATAGTATAGTTTCAGGTGCATAACTCAGTGATTGGACATTTATATAAGTTAAAAAGTGATTATCCTGATAAATCTAGTACCATCTAACATCATACATAGTTATTGTAATGTTAATTACTATATGTCCTATGCTATATTTTACATCCCAATGACTATTCTGTACCTGCTAATTTGTGATTCTTCTCCTTCTTTTTTTAATTCTTATTGTTGAAACTATTACATATATCCCCTTTATTTCCCATTGTCATCTCCAAGCCCGCCCCTGTTATTTGTGTCCACTAGTTATGCCTATAGGCATACAAGTTCTTTGGTTGATCTCTCACCCACCCACCCACCACCATCCCTCACAGCCTCCCCTGCCTTCCTTCTGAGGTTTTATGGTCTCTTTGATGCTTCTATGTCTCTGGATATATTTTTGTTCATCAGTTTATGTTGTTCATTATATACCACAAATGAGATCATGTGATACTTACTATTCTCTGACTGGCTTATTTTGCTTAGCATAATGCTCTCCATGTCCATCCATACTGTTGCAAATGGTAAGCGTTCTTACTTTTTTACATCAGCGTAGTATTCCATTGTGTAGAAGTACCACAGTTTTTTTAATATAGTCATCTGTGATGTGCACTTAGGCTGTTTCCAAATCTTAGCTATTAACATTGTGCTGCTATTGAAAATTAACATAGGGGAGCATATATTCTTTCTGATTGGTGTTTCTGATTTTGGGGGGATATATTCCCAGAAGTGGTATTACTGGGTCAAATGGGAGTTCTATTTTTAATTTTTTGAGGAAACTCCATACTGTTTTCCACAGAGGCTGCACAAGTCTGCATTCCCACCAGCAGCAAATGAGGGTTCCCTTTTCTCCATATCCTCACCAGCATTTGTCATTTGTTGATTTGTTGATGATAGCCATTCTGACAGGTGTGAGATGCTACCTCATTGTCGTTTTGATTTGCATCTCTTGGATGATTAGTGACTGAGCACGTTTTCATATGCCTCTTGGGCATCCATATTTCCCCTTTGGAGAAATTTCTATTTAGATCCTTTGCCCATTTTAATTGGATTGCTTGTCTTCCTTCTGTTAAGTAGTATGAGTTCCTTATATATTTTGGATATTAACCTTTTATAAGATGTATCATTGCCAAATACAGTATGCTCTCCCAAACAATGGGTTCCCTTTTAATATTTTTGATGGATATTTTGCTGTGCAGAAGCATTTTATTTTGATGTATCCCCATTTGTTTACTTTCTCCTTTGTTTCCTTTGCCCTAGGACCGTGGTCTGCAAACTGCGGCTCGTGAGCCACATGCAGCTCTTTGGCCCCTTGAGTGTTGCTCTTCCACAAGATACCATGGCCTGGGCGAGTCTATTTTGAAGAAGTGGCATTAGACAAAGTTTAAGTTTAAAAAATTTGGCTCTCAAAAGAAATTTCAATCGTTGTACTGTTGATATTTCGCTCTGTTGACTAATGAGTTTGCCGACCACTGCCCTAGGAGATGTATCAGTAAACATATTGCTATGAGGTAATTTGGTGCTTATGGATTCTTCTAAGATTTTTTTTTGTGGTTTCCCATCTTACATTTAAGTCTTTTATCCATTTTGAGTTTATTTTGTGTATGATGTAAGCTGGTGGTCTAATTTCATTATTTAGTATGTATCTGTCCAATTTTCCCAACACTATTTATTGAAGAGACTGTCTTGACTCCATTGTATGTTCTTGCCTCCTTTATCAAATATTAATTGAGAATAATGGCTTGGGTCGATTTCTGGGTTTGTTGGTCTGTTCTTGTTCCAGTGGCATTCTATTTTGAGAACAGTGGCTTTGTAATATAACTTGATATCTGGTATTGTGATCCCTCCAAATTTGTACTTATTTCTCAAGATTGCTGTGGCTATTCGGGGTCTTTTTTTATTCTATATAAATTTTTAGAGAGTTTGTTCTAGCTCTGTGAAATATGCCATTGGTGTTTTAATTGTATTGCATTGAATCTATAGCTTTCTTTGGGTAGTATGGACATTTTAATGATGTTGATTCTACCAATCCATGAACATGATATGTTCTTCCATTTGTTTGTCTTCCTCTATCACTTTTTTCAAAGTCCTGTAGTTTTCCGAGTATAGGTCTTTTACCTCCTTAGTTAAGTTTATTGCTAGGTATCTTAATTTATTTGTTGCAATGGTAGAAGGAGTTTGTTTGTTTGTTTTTTTAGTTTTTCTTTCTGAGAGTTCATTATTGGTGTATAAAAAATGCCATAGATTTCTGGGTATTAATTTTTTATCCTGCTACCTTTCTTAATTCATTCATTGAATTTAGTATATTTTTATGAAATCTATAAAGTTTTCTATGTACAATTTCATGTCATCTGTGAATAATGACAGTTTCACTTGTTCTTTTCCGATTTGGATACCTTTTATTTATTCTTCTTGTCTGACCTCTATAGCTAGCACTTCCAATACTATGTTGAACTACAGTGGTGAAAGTAGGTAGTCCTGTCTTGTTCCTGTTCTTAGTGGGAGTAGTTTTAGTATTTGTCCATTGAATATGATGTTGGCTGTAGGTTTTTTATATAAGGCTTTTATTTTTTTGAGGTATGATTGCACTATTCCCACTTTGCTGATAGTTTTTATCAAGAAAGGATGTTGGATTTTGTTAAATGCTTTTTCTTCATCAATTGATATGATCATGTCATTTTTGTCTTTCAATTTGTTCATGTGATGTATCATGTTTATTGATTTGCATATATTGTACCAGCCTTGCATGCCCAGAATAAATCCCACTTGGTCATGATGTATAGCTGGATGCAATTTCCTTATATTTGTATTGAGGATTTTGGCATCTCTGTTCTTCAGGGATATTGGCCTGTAAATCTCTTTCTTTGTAATGTCTTAATCTGGTTTAGGGATTAGGGTAATGGTGACTTAATAGAAAGTGGTTGGAAGTGTTCCTTCCTCTTGCATTTTTTGGAATAGTATGAGGAGAGTAGGTTTTAGTTATTCTATGAATGTTTGGTAAAACTCCCCTGTGAAGCTGTATGGATCAGGGCTTTTGTTTACTGGAATTTTTCTGATTACTGCTTCAATTTCATCAGTTGTTATTGGCCCATTAATTTTTTTCTTCCTGGTTTAATTTTGTAATATTGTATTTGTCTAGGAGTATGTACATTTCATCTAGATTGTCCAGTTTGTTGGAATAGAGTTGTTCATAGTATTTTTTACAATTCTTTGCATTGCTGTGGGGTTGGTTGCTATAACACCTCTTTCATTTTTTATTTTGTTTTTTTGGGTCCTCTCTCTTTGTTTTTGGTGAGCCTGGCTAGAGGTTCATCAATCTTGTTTACCTTTTGAAAGAACCAGCATTTGGTTCTATTGATCCTTTGTGTGTGTGTGTGTGTGTGTGTGTGTGTGTGTGTGTGTGTGTGTGTGTGTCTATGCCATTTATTTCCCCTCTGATCTTTATTTTTTTCCTTCCTACAACTTACTCTAGACTTTTCTTGTTGCTCTTTGTAATTCTTTAAGTTGTAGGGTTAGGTAACATACTATTATTACCAGTTTTTCTTCTTTTTTGAGGTAGGCCTGTAATGCTATGAACTTCCTTTACTGGATTGCTTTCACTGTGTCCCATAGATTTTGGCTTGTTGTGTTTTCATTGTCATTTGTTTCCAAGATGTTCTTTATGTCTTCTTTAATCTCTTTTGTAACCCAGTCATTATTTAATATCATGCTATTTAGCCTCCAAGTGTTTTATTTTTTAATTATTTTTAGTGTTGTTGATTTCTAATTGTATGCCATTGTGATCTGACAAGATGCTTGATATGATTTCAATGTTCTTAAATTTATACAGACTTAGCCTGTGTCCTAATATGTGGTGTATCTTTGAAAATGTCCCATGTGCACTTGAGAAGAATGTATATTTTGTGTCTTTGGGGTGCAATGTTCTGAAGATGTAAATTAAGTTAATCAGATCTACTGAGTCATTTAGGATTGCTATTTCATTGTTGATTTTTTGTCTAGAAGATTTATCCACTGGTTTCAATGGGGTATTAAAATCCCCTACTATGATTGTATTGTTGTATATCTCTCCCTTGATATCTTCTAGAAGTTTTTTATGTATTTTGATGCTCCTGAATTGGGTGCATATATGTTTACCAGAGTTATGTCCTCTTATTGTATCAATCCCTTTAGTATTATGAGTTGGCTTTCCTTGTCTCTTGTTATGGCCTTCACTTTGAGATCAATTTTCTCAGATATAAATATTGCTATCCCAGCTTTTTTCTTTTTCATTTCCATTTGCATGAAAAAATATTTTCCATCTCTTCACTTTCTTTTTTTTTTAAATGAATCTTTATTGTTCAGATTACAATTGTTTCTCCTTTTTCCCCACATATCTCCCCACCACCCAGTTCCTACCCCCCCTCTTCCCTTACCTCCCCCCCCCCCGCTGTCCTTATCCATAGGTGTATGATTTTTGTCCAGTCTCTTCCCATACTCCCCACACAGACACCCCTTTCCCCCTGAGAATTATCAATCCACTCCCATTCTATGCCTGATTCTATTAAGTTCACCAGTTTATTCTGTTCCTCAGATTTTTAATTCACTTGACTTTTAGATTCACTTGTTGATAGATATGTATTTGTTGTTCATAATTTTTATCTTTCTTCTTCTTTTTCCTCTTTTTATAGAATACCTTTCAGCATTTCATATAATGCTGGTTTGGTGGTGATGAACTCCTTTAGCTTTTTCTTATCTGTGAAGCTCTTTATCTGCCCTTCAATTCTGAATGATAACTTTGCTGGGTAGAGTAGTCTTGGTTGTAGGTTCCTGCTATTCATCACTTTGAATATTTCTTGCCACTCCCGTCTGGCCTGCATGGTTTCTGTTGAGAAATTAGCTGATAATCGTATGGGAGCTCCCTTGTAGGTAACTAACTGTTTTTCTCTTGCTGCTTGTAAGATTCTCTCTTTGTCTTTTGCTCTTGGCATTTTAATTATGATGTGTCTTGGTGTGGTCCTCTTTGGATTCCTTTTGTTTGGGGTTCTGTGCGCTTCCTGGACTTGTAAGTCTATTTCTTTCATCAGGTGGGGGAAGTTTTCGTTCATTATTTCTTCAAATAGGTTTTCAGCATCTTGCTCTCTCTCTTCTTCTGGTACCCCCATAATTCTGATGTTGGTACGCTTGAAGTTGTCCCAGAGGCTTCTTACACTATCTTCAACTTTCTGAATTCCCTTCTCTTCATGCTTCTCTGGAGGAGTGTCCTTGGCCTCTTTGTATTCCAAATCTTTGAGTTGATTCTTGCAATCCTCTAGTCTGCTTTTGGGTCTCTGTATAATATTTTTTATCTCAGTCAGTGTATGTTTAATTTCTAGTTGGTCCTCATGGAATTTATCGGCCTTTTCCATGAAATTCTTGAAAAACCTTATAACCGTGGTTTTGAACTCTATGTCCAGTCGCTTGTTCTCCTCCATTTCTTTGGTTTGTGATCTGTTTCCTTGCCTTCTCATATTCTCTGCTTCCCTAAGTTGGTAGGGTAGTTTTGTGTACTAGGTGTCCTATTGGTTCAACGGGTCAGCCTCCCAGTTACTTGAGGTGGACACTCTTGGTGTACCCTTGTGTACTGTGTGTCCCCTAGCAGGAGCTACAGCAAGGGCTAGTTTTCTCCTCCTTTGCTTGGGCGGTTTTGGAGCAGTCTGACTGGAGCTGCAGTTGGTTAAGCTGCTCCAGAACAGGCCATTTATATGCAAAAGCAGCTGTGTGGAGCCGGGGCGGGTTTGTAGAATGTGCGGGGCGGGGCCTCAGGGCGGGGCCTCAGGGCTGGGTGGGGTCTCAGGACGTCACTAGGCTGGGGCGTGGCCAACAGCGATGGCTGCCGTCAGCCGTCTCTGCCTTTCCACGTTTCCAAGTCCCTGCGCCCCGCGCTCCAGCGCAGTAAACAATGATTGCTGGGTGCACCACTGCAAAAAAGTCACTCTCACTTTCTGACCCGATGGCCGAGAGTCCAGCTTCTCCCCGTAGGTGCCTGGGTCCCCCGAGTGTCCCCAGAAACTGGATTTCAGAGTGATCGGGACCTTGTCTCCCTGCGGGTTGAAGAAAAGCCACGCACCCAGCCGCCCGCCGCCGGCCCGATTCGCGTGCCTCCGTACCTCAGCTTTTCAGCGATTGTGCTTCTTTCTCTTCTTAGTTGTAAATCTTCCACTCAGCCAGCTTTCCCGTGGTTCTGGGTGGTAGACGTTTTTGTCTTTTAGTTGTATTTTGAAATTGTTGTGTGAGGCAGCAGATTAGTTGTTTAACTATGCCGCCATCTTGGTTCCTCCCATCCCATCTCTTCACTTTCAGTCTGTGTGAGCCCTTTGTTTGGAGGTGGGTCTCTTGCAGACTGCATATATATGGGTCATGTTTTCTTATCCATTCAGTTACCCTATGTCTTTTGATTGGAGCATTAAATCCATTTATGTTTAAAGTTATTATTGACAGGTACTTGTTTGTTGCCATTTTTATTCTTTTTTTTTTCTGTGAAGCTCATGATTTTCCCTTCTATTTTGAATGATAACCTTTCTGCATAGAGTATTCTTGGGTTGAGTCCCTTGCTTTTTATTTGTATATTTCATTCCACTCCTTTCTGGCCTGATGTGTTTCTGTTGAGAAATCATTTGCTAATCAATTGGGAGATTCCTTGTAGGTAACTTTCTGTCTCTCTCTTGTAGTTCTTAAGATCTGGTCTATGTCTTTAATGTTTTCTACTGTAATTATGACATGTCTTGGTGTGGGTCTTGTTGGGTTACTCTTGTTTGTAACTATCTGTGCTTTTATGAGCCCTCAAATCAGGTAAGTTTTCTGTCATTATTTATTCAAATAGATATTCTATCCCTTGCTCAGCTTCAATTCCTTCTGGCACCCCTATTCTGTGTATGTTGCTTCATTTCTTGTTGTCCCTAATCTCCTTTAACCTATCCTCCTGCTTTTGAATATTGTGTTTTTTTCCAATTAATATTCAGAATGGGTGTGTTTTTTCCTACTCTGTCTTATAAGTTGCTGATTCAGTCCTCCACTTCTTCTAGTCTACTGTTGAAACCTTCCATTGTGTTTTTATTGCAGCTATTTCATTCTTCATTTCCTCTTGATTCTTACATATGTTAGTAAATTTCTCATCCAAATGGTTTAGCATCCATATAACCATTACTCTGACATATTGTTTGCCTCCATTTCATTTATTACCCATTCTGATGATTCCTCTTCTTTCCTCTGATGATTGTGTGTGTGTGTGTGTTGTGTGTGTGTGTGTGTTTTGTTTTTTTCTTGTTTTTTTTTTGTCTCTCCATTTTTACTGTTACTTTGTATTTGTTTATTTGTAATGTGTGTTGTTGACAATTTCTGTCTCTGGGAGACCTGCTTGAGGTCCAAGAAGTTGAAGCCCCTATTCATCCAATGGTCCAGGACTTCTTAGCCCAAAGACTGGAACTGCCTTGAGTCTCATGTCTTTAATGTCTCTGCTCTGAGTTGTATTCCCTTCCTCCACAGTTCTGGTCTCTCAGTTGTCTGATGTAGGTCCTCAGGGTCAGCTGGGGACAGGTGCAGATATCCTTTGGTGTGCAACTCCCTGTGAGGCTGCAGAGCCCTCTGACATGCAATTCACTGAAGGACCCTGGTGTCTGGGACAGGGTGTGCCCTAGCACCTTCTGGCTTTACCCATCAGCCTGGGCCTGGGGACTTGACAAGGCACCAGGCAAGGGTCCTTGGCCAGCACTGTCAGCACTGTCCTAGGGGTTGGGCAGGCACAGGACCAAATGACCCTGTCCAGCACCCTAGGAGCTGACGTTGGGACTATGTGAGGCTCCAGGCCAGGGTTCCCCAGCTTGCAGCAGGCATGTAGTTGGTTCAGTCCTGAAGGTTGGGAAGTAAGGGGTGCAGAGGTCCCTCTGCCTTCCACTCACCACTCAGGTTCAAGATCATTGAATCTGGCTGCACCAGAGTCTGGGAGCACTGGGGTTCTGGTGCACAGGGGTTGGTAGAGCCAGTCCACGAGCTTAGGTGGGAATTTGCAGTATAGAAGGTCTCTCTAGCCTGCAGTAACTTTGGGCATCAGGTAGCTGGCAGCACAGTAGGGCGCCATTCACTGCAGGGGCCCTGTGGTGGTATCACATGGGTTATGTCTGGCAAGCGGTTCCCTGTACACAATTGGGATAGTGTCTAAGGGCAGTATGGTTGTTGGTGTGGCTGCACTTCTGGCCTCTGCTTCTCCTCCCTTCAATATGGTGTGGGCTTTGTGCCAGAGCATTATTGGCCTGAGAATGCCTGTGGCAGTAGCAAGAGCTCCCCATCCAGGATAGCCCAATCTGACAGTCTCTGAGACTCCTGCAAGATCTAACTGTCCTTTACTCATACACACACACACACACACACACACACACACACACACACACAACACTCATGTCCACACATGCTCCTCTCACTCATTTACTAACTCTCTCACTGCCATCCCACTGGCTGCCATCTTCTATTCTCCTTTATTTAATGTATTTTATATCTTTCTACAACCCCTCCAAAAATATTATAGATTAAAGAAAGAACACATGCAGATTCTCCCCACCCAACGCCCAAATTAAATCAAATTCCAAATTCATTCTACATTTTGTGATATATATAAAAAAGCAGCTGTGGTAACACGTTCAGTTACTGTTAACAAAGTCGATTGTAAACTATTGCAATCCAAATGTTAAGATTATTTTGTGTCTTTTAATAA
Organism: Eptesicus fuscus; assembly: GCF_027574615.1. Classification (NCBI taxonomy): domain Eukaryota; kingdom Metazoa; phylum Chordata; class Mammalia; order Chiroptera; family Vespertilionidae; genus Eptesicus; species Eptesicus fuscus. The sequence goes on along the minus strand of NC_072473.1, from coordinate 58,640,817 downwards.
CCAAAATAAGTGTGAGATGATATCAATAAAATTGGGATGGATATATGTCCTATACTATAGGACCTATAGTAATATAACTTTGAATTTGAAGGTAAGATATAATATGTAAGATTTTTATATTCAAAAATGTTATTTGCCTGTAGATCTCTCTCTTTTTTTTAAGTCAGATGCATTGTAAAAATGGAATACTCACTATAGAAATTTAATTAGCTCTCTTTACTCTAAGGAAAAACAATATGAATTGAATTTATACAGAATAAACAGCTTTTACATTGGTACATATTTAGCACTGATACATTTCCAAGAGAATATATTTTCTCCTGAAATCATTTTTTTAAATAATTTATGTAACTTTCATTTGCTGATTTTTTATATTCTCAGAGCTATTTCTAATTCTCATTAACAGTCTGCCAATATCTTTTTTTTTAATTTCTTTATTGATTAAGGTATCACATATTTGTCCTCATCCCCCCGTTCCCATCCCACACCCCTCCCCACACATGCCCCCACCACCCTGTTGTCCTTAACTGCCGGTTAGGCTCGTATGCCTGCACACAAGTCCTTTGGTTGATCTCCCCCTTTACCCCCACCCTTCCCTACCTTCCCCCTGAAGCCCGACAGTCAGTCAAATTTATAGAAAATATTTCTTTATTAACTTTTGGTCGAGAATATGTTTGTATATTTTCAGAAAACAACTCCGAGACCATGTGGATTCCAGCAAGAGAGGAATCGACAGGACTACTCCAGCCATGAAGACAGAAGAGAAGCAGTCCAGAGACGGAAGATGCTGATGTGGCCTTCCCATACTAGCAGTTAGCAGCTGTGCGTCACTGCAGGTTGCCCAGGACCAAACCAGGGAGAGTCGGATCTGCATTGCCACCATTTGTCCACCATCCAGAACTGGGATGTCAGTGCTGACATGTGCACATGGGGAACTGTTGGACATTGAAATTGGGTCTCGAGGGAACTGTTGGCCCAGAAAGAAACTCACTACAGACCGATTCATTTGCCTGTCACCATAACCATTATTGCTTGTCTCATTTTCGGTTCTTATAAGTGTATTTCTAATAGCCAATATCTTGTTTGGAAATATTTTATTTTTGAAAAGTCACACTCATGAATTGTGGTCAATATTTTCTTTAATCTTCCCTAGGATTTTAAAAGTTGGGTTTGAGCAAATTTGGCAAATTATCACTCTAAGCTTCCACAAGAAGCAAGACATAGCGTGAAGTTTAAATATGTTTTCTACTCTGATAGAAAGTCATTCTTAAATGAGAAAGACAAAAGTGTAGAGTGCTGATAGAAATATTTATAGAGTACTGACCATCCTTTGTTCTTTCTCTTCCCATATTTTGATGTTTTGTAAAGTTCCTAGGATGCTTCCAATATATTTCCTTTTGTGCTTAATTTTGTTTTCTGTAACTTATAATAAAAATAGTCCTTGAGCCCTAACTGGTTTGGCTCAGTGGATAGAGCTTCGGCCTGTGGACTGAAAGGTCCCAGGTTTGATTCCGGTCAAGGGCATGTACCTTGGTTGCGGGCACATCCCCAGTAGGAGGTGTGCAGGAAGCAGCTGATGTTTCTCTCTCATTGATGATTCTAACTCTCTATCCCTCTCTCTCCCTCTATGGAAAAAATCAATAAAATATGTTTTAAAAAAATAGTCCTTGAAAATAGACCAGAAAACCTAAAATAGCACAATAAATACAATGTTTTCAGGGGTGTTCATTCAGAAAATGATTCTTAAAAAAATAAAACTATTACCAGGCCAAATTTTAAAGCTCTATATTAAAATATAAATTAAACAGTCTTTACCACTATTAAAAATCCATTAATAGGTTGGAAAGCCTCCATTATTTCCTTGTGCAACTTAACAACAAAAGGTGTACTAATTGAGGAGAGACTATCCAGTTAGGGCAAGTTGCTCATAGCAAGATGATGTACCCAATTGTTGGCTAATGTAAATGTTCTTGTGGCAAGACTGTAAAAGCCTTAGAAAATCCCTGGGCAAGTAGTTTGAATTTACAGCCAGCAAGTAAACCACAGGACCTTATCTTCCCTAAGGACACTTAGAGTGAATGGATTATACCTCCCCTCCCTAACCAGAAAATCACCCTGGTTGGGGAAATAGGGAACAAAGATCCAATTAATGCCATTTGTGAGAGACAAACCCAATGACAGATTAAGTCAGGGGAACAAATAACAAAAACTTCATTAAACCAAGACAGACCCAAGATAAAAGTAAAACAGTAAGCAGACCAAAGAATAATCCAAAACTCCCCTATATGCTCCTTTGATGCATCAGCATATTAAAAACTCACCTGGAATGCTGATGAATATTCTGCTGAAACCCTCCCCTAAGATTCTTGCCCACAAATAAAAGGATAAAAAAAAGCTTTAATATAAAGATACAATAGGAACTCCTTCTAGAGCAAACTCATGTTCCTTCTCTAGCATGAACTTTTTACTTTCTCCTAAACTCTAAGGGTCCCCATGGTACTTGCAAACAGGGGAGCAATGGGCAACAGCAGCTTATCCTGGGCTTGTCCCCTGATTCTATCTCCAAGGCCCCCCTTTTGTCTGACTTCCCAGTGAGCTAAAAGCAACCCCACCTTGGCTCAATTCTGTCACTGTGACCTTCACTTCCCAGTGAGCAAAGAGCATCCCCACCTTGTCTCACTTATTCCCTGTAATGTTTCTAGAGACCCAGAGCAGAGCAACCCCTAGGATCTCTCCTGTTGCTTCTAATCTAAGTCCTTTCTTTGTTTCACTGTCCCCAGCTTTAATTAATGTACTCCCCAAATCATCTAGACAAATATTGTGAAATCTTTACTATAGGAAGTCCAGAACCCACACACTACAGGCTCAGTCTGAGGTAGACCTGTTATAGACCTGGTCCCTATCCAGTAACATTCTGAGCATGTTTAAGGTAGGTTAGGCTAAGCTATGATGTTTAGTATATTAGGTATATTAAGTGCATTTTCGAGTTATAATATTTTCAACTTATATTGGATTTATTGGGATGTAAAGCCGTCATATGTAGTAAGTAGAATAACTTATGGATGTGGATTGAGGTGGGGAGATAGGTAGCTCCAAACATTTGCTCCTCTCAATGAAAGGGTGAGGTAAGTAATACCATTAAATATATTAACAAAATGGTAGAATTGTGTCAAAAATAAAGCAGATTTGGACAGAAAAGTGGTAAAAACATATATTACTCATGACTATTGTGATAGAAAATAAAAATAACACAGTATAACACTAGGCTTGATTTCAAATACAGCATGGGCCGGCTGGTGTGGCTCTGTGGTTGAGCATCGACCTATGAACCAGGTAGTCAAGGTTTGATTCTCAGCCAGGGCACATGCCTGGGTTGGGGGCTTAATCCCCAGTGGGGGGTGTTGGAGAGTGGGAATTTTTGAGCATGCTTCCAGAGAGTCCGTGGACTATGCCCCAGATAGAATTGTCAGTGCTGACACTAGGCCAGGCCTTGAGATATGGTCTCATGGCCCCTTCCCAGCATGGAGGCCTTATGTCATAGAACACTGTCAGCTTTCTGAAGAACAGGATGACCCTGTGAATAACATGGTCGTCATTGGCATGATCCTGACGTTGCTTGGGAAAAACTGTTTTGTCTTGGGTTACTTGTTCTGCAAAAACCGGATGTGGTTAATGTGCTTAAAAGCAGTCCGACACAAAGGGTCGCTGCTGCTCTCTGGTCTCCCTGCGTGGAGAATGACAGAGCAGTCGCCGGGTCGTCCGACTGCCCGGCTAATAAAGGCTCCCTAAATTTTAATTTGGTCTGGGCTCCAGTGGTCATTCACTTGCATCCGCTCCACAACAGGGGGCGCAGCATGGGTAAGTGGGCAGTTATAGGTAAGGAACAGAGTATGAGTTGGTGGATGAAAAATTACTAACAGAAAGCATCAGAGTTAGTGGGAGTATCTGGCTAAACAAACCTAACAGGACTCTTGCTGAAGGAAGGCCAGGGTGATCAGACATCACCTGGAGATTGGAGGAAGATGAGGAACCCGATAAAATGTTAATGATTATCAAATAGGGAGGATGGGGTATTCTGACTAAACTAAATTAGCAGAAATTTTGCTAAAATTAGACAAGTGCAAATATAAACATGAAAGTCCAAAAGTTGAGGCTTAATTAAAAAAGGAGTTCAGTAGCTGCCCTCTCACTGCAACAAGACTTGGTTGAGTTGTCTTGTACCCATGGTGTGGGGAAGTGGGTTTTTGATATCTAAATCCAGCCTAGTACCAGGAATGCTCAGGGCCTACTCAAGAATGCAAATAATCATTTCCACTAATACGTACAGGGTAAAATAAGATTGTTGTTAGAGTATTAAATTTGACAGTAAAATAGTAGTCAAGTTTTCAGACTAATATAAATTGGCTAATTGAAATAAGCGAATATTCTAGAAAAATTGATTGTACTATACAAAAGACTGTTCTTAAAGTGTTAACAAAAATTATTATTGGTAGTTCATCTCATGGTAAAATTGCATAACGTGTAATGAACCTAAAGCAGTTATATTTTAGAGCAAAAAATTAAAATTTAAAAGCTATCAAAACTACATTATAAAACTTCCAAAAGCGAAAAAAATGGCGACGGAATAGAGTCGGGTTTGGAGTCTGTTCCTGGGGCGGAGTGTAGGAGAGGCAGAGGCTCGCAGAGGGAGTGTATGTGGGCAAGCCAAGGGACAGCTGGACTCCAGGAGAAGGCGGGGGAGTGCTGGGCAGTGTTCACCTGACCGCGCAGCACCCACAGGGGCTGGGTCCCCTCCCGGAGCTGCGGGCTCCCCGGGCGCCTCGCCATCTTGCAAGGAAAGGAGGATTTTATTGGAAACCTGACTTTCCGCGACAACTGCAAACACTGAACTGCTGCGATCACCAGACCACCGGTCCCCTATCAGCGCAAACATTCGGATTCAAAGGAACTCTTCACTGCACCACAGAAAGGTCAGATTTCGCCTGAAATAAGGTGCAGTTTCTAATCCCCGTGGTGGGTGAGGGAAGCACTGGGTGAGGGAAGCGCGGCAGCCCCAGGACCGGCAGGCACCGGGAGGTCTGTGCCTAGAAAAATCGGCGGCAGTTGGAACTGCAGTGATCCGTGAATGTGGAGGGGGGTCTTCTGAGCTGCTAACAGAAGTGACCTCTTGAAAGCAACTCATTTTAATCTGACGAGGAGGGTCAGACTAAGAATTTTCAAAGGAGTGCAGTATCCTCAGTCTGGCGCACAGACCCACTGTCCGCACACTTGGGCTCTTTCCGACTCTGATTGCTAAGCCCAATACATAGAAAAACCCAGGTGGAGGGGCCCTGAAAGTCTGCAGGGGGAAGTTGTTATTTCGGAACCTGGGGACCAGGGCTGGGTGTGACCATCAGAGAGGCAGCTCTGAGGCACACACCTCCACAAACCGGTAGTGAGTGCCATAGGGGGGGAAAAAAAAAAGAGCTAGAGAGGCCCGGAAGTTAATTCAGAAACACTGCCACCCAGGGGCTGAAACGCTAATTGTCTCTGGTGTAATAAAAAATAAATACGAGAAATTAAGACACAGCCGGCTTAAAAAGCAGGACTGGCTTCCAACAATGAGGAGCCCTGGAATGAAGCTGAACTGAAATACCGCCCAGACTGGGAAACAGGCGTACCTGCCGGAGCCTGCCGGCACTGCAGTTCAACGGTACCTGAAAAGGGGGGTGAGGATTAAGGAACACAGACACATTAGTTTCCGGGAGGGCGTGCAGCTTGATTCTGCCGCAGCGCCGAGTTTACTTTCTCAGCTCTTTATATAAGCAGAAGCAGCGTATGCAAGCATAGAGGTCAAGGCACGGGCAGCGTGTTCTTTCCACCTGAGCAGAACCCTGCGTAACTACGTAACTTCTCACTCCGCTAACTTTCTCATCTTTGTTCCTGTTATGGAAAACATACTGCATTCTTGACCCTGCCACATTGTTCAAACCTAGATACGTGAAACAAAAGGTTTCAGCTAAGTGGGGAAAACAAGGTTGCTGGATCATACACCTGATTGCCTCTCACGGTTTCCCACACGTACCAAACAGAATAATAGAGGAAGTGAATGACAGCCGCTACTGCACATTTTAGTCTTCCTATTTTTTAATTTTCAATTCTTTTTTCAATTTTTTTAATTTTTTATTCTCATATTTTTTATTTTCATTTTTTGCATATTTTACTTAAGAAACTAAATTTTTTTTCTTTTTCCTCACTCGATTTTCACATTTTTAATTATTACATTTTTATTTTCAATCAGCATTATTATTACTATTATTTTACTTTTTTTTTTTATGTCATTTGATTTTCTATTTCTTTTATTTTTGGATTAGTGTCCAACATTCGATTTGCATCTTTCCCTTACAATCATTTTACCCTATCTCAAAGCTAACATTATGCCATCACTCTCCTCCTAACCTTTCCCCTTTTGGTCCCCAGTTTATCTTAACCCTTTCTGGCTTTAGATTTTCCCTACTTTTTCAGTTTACTCTCTGCTAAAACTTCACCCTACTTATATATCTAATTCCCAACCCCCTGCTCCAAATCCATACAAACCTCTCTCTACGCTACCTTAAAAAAATTATTTTTCTCTCTGGCCTTTTGTTGTTGTTTGCTTGAATGTTGATTAGATTGAATTTTTATGCTTTTTTATGAGATTGTTTTGATTATTCTTTTTGTTTGTTTGTTTGGTTCTTTTGTTTGCTTTGTTTTTGTTTGTTTTTTACTTTTGTTTTTCCTTGCCTCACTTGATATTAGCTGGTGTTGCAGTTTGTATTAATCTCCAGGCTCGTGTTGCTGGAATTTGCTGGGAATAGTGGTTGTTCTAGTGGAGTTTACTCCCCATATATATAGTTTGTTCCCCTTTTCTCTCTTAGTATCGTTCTTGTCTCTCTTACCTTTTTTTTTCTTTTCTTTTTCTTTTCTTTTTTTTTTCGTTTTCTTTTCTTTCTTTCTGCTCTTTTCCCAAGTTCAGATTCACACTCTTTGTATTTTTGTTGTTGTTGTTCTTTCTTTTTACTCTCCCTCTTCCACTCCTATTCCCTAATTTGTCTTCCTCTGGTGGTTACCTTTATTGGAGGTTATTAATATCGTGAATACAATTCTGTTCAGTGCCTTGTCTGTTGTGCCTGGTTGTGTTGTATTTTATAACTTTAAATCAACGCCAGAGAGAGAGATCTATATAACCAGACATCGGGAGAAGAGAGACCATGAGGAGACAAAGAAATAGCCCCCACAGGAAAGAAAAGCAGGCATCACCAGAAAAGGAAGTAAACGATTTAGAGGCAAACAACCTATTAGAGAAAGAATTCAGAGAAATGGTCATAAGGTGGCTGAAAAGGATGGAAGACAAATTCGACAATATGAGTAAGAACCAAGAAGAAATGAAGAAGAACCAAGAAGAAATGAAAAATGACATCGCTGCTGTAAAGAACTCAATAGAAAGCATCAAGAGTAGACTAGACGAAGCAGAGGACCGCATAAGTGAGCTAGAAGACAAGATGGAAAAAAATACCCAATTACAACAGCTTCTAGAAACAAAAATTAGAAAGATGGAGGAGAGCCTAAGGGAACTTCGGGACAACACAAAACAAAACAACATCAGGATAATAGGGGTGCCAGAAGGAAAGGAAACTGAGCAAGGAATAGAAAACCTGTTTGAAGAAATAATAACAGAAAACTTCCCTGATATAGGGAAGAAAAAACCCACACAAATCCAAGAAGCTCACAGAGTTCCAAGCAAAATGAACCCCAAAAGACCGACGCCAAGGCACATTACAATTAAATTGGCAAACACCAACGACAAAGTAAGAATCTTAAAAGCGGCCAGAGAGAGACAGACAGTTACATACAAAGGAACCTCCATCAGACTAGCAACTGATTTCTCAACAGAAACACATCAGGCCAGAAGGTAATGGAATGAAATATACAAAGTCATGCAAATCAAGGGTCTGAATCCAAGAATACTGTACCCAGCAAGGCTATCAATCAAAATTGAGGGTGAAATAAGGAGCTTCACAGACAAAAAAGGACTAATGGAGTTTATCACCACCAAACCAGCAATGCAAGAAATGCTAAAGGGTCTGCTATAAAAAAAAAAAAAGAAAGAAAGAAATAGGAAGCAAAGAAGGAACACAGGGGTATAGAATAAAAATGGCGTCAAATAAGTACCTATCAATAATAACTTTAAATGTAAATGGATTGAATGCCCCAATCAAAAGACACAGGGTAACAGACTGGATAAGAAAACAAAACCCAGATATCTGCTGTCTACAGGAAACCCACCTCAACAAAAAGGATGCATACAGACTGAGAGTAAAGGGATGGAAAAAGGTTTTCCAGGCGAATGGAAATGAAAAAAAAGCTGCGGTAGCAATACTTATATCTGACAAATTAGATCTCAAAGTGAAGGACGTAACAAGAGATAATGAAGGCCACTTCATAATACTAAAGGGAGAAATCCAACAAGAAGAAATAACTCTGGTAAACATATATGCACCCAATACAGGAGCACCAAGATACATTAAAAAACTCATGGAAGATATCAAAGGAGAGATTGACAGCAATACAATCATAGTGGGAGACTTCAATACCCCACTATCACCATTGGACAAATCCTCTAAACAAAAAATCAGCAAAGAAACATCAATCCTAAATGACTCACTAGAACAGATGGAATTCATTGACATCTTCAGAACATTTCACCCTAAAGCCACAGAATATACATTCTTCTCAAGTGCACATGGGTCATTTTCAAAGATAGATCATATGTTAGGACATAGGCAAAGCCTCTCCAAATTCAAGAAGATAGAAATCATATCAAGTATCTTCTCAGATCACAGTGGCATAAAACTGGAAATCAACTACAATAAAAACAACCCAAAGAAATCAAACACTTGGAGACTAAACAGCATGCTATTAAATCATGACTGGGTTACCAAAGACAGCAAGGAAGAAATAAAAAACATCATGGCAACAAATGACAATGAAAACACAACAATCCAAAATCTATGGGACACAGCGAAAGCAGTCCTGACAGGGAAGTTCATAGCTCTACAAGCCTACTGCAAAAAACAAGAAACAATGGTAATAAATTACCTAACCCAACAACTCAAAGAGTTAGAGAGAGAGCAACAAGATAAGCCCAGTGTAAGCAGAATGAAAGAAATAATAAAGATCAGAGCAGAGATAAACGACATAGAGACCAAAGAAACAATACAAAAGATCAACAAAACCAAGAGCTGGTTCTTTGAAAGGATAAACAAGATTGATGAACCTCTAGCCAGGCTCACCAAGAAGCAAAGAGAGAGGACCCAAATAAACAAAATCAGAAAGGAAAGAGATGAAATAACAACAGACCCCGACGAAATACAAAGGATTGTTACAAAATACTACGAACAACTCTATTCCAAAAAACTGGACAACCTAGAGGAAACCGACATATTCCTAGAAAAATACAACCTTCCAAAACTCAATCAGAAAGAATCTAAACAGCTCAACATGCCAGTAACTATGGAAGAAATTGAAGCAGTCATCAAAAAGCTTCCGACAAACAAAAGCCCGGAGCCAGACGGCTTCACAGGAGAGTTTTACCAAACTTTCAAGGAAGAACTAAAACCTATCCTCCTCAGACTATTCCAAAAAATTCAAGAGGAAGGAACACTTCCAGGCTCCTTCTATGAATCCAGCATCACCCTAATACCAAAACCAGATAAAGACAACTCAATGAAAGAGAATAATATCCCTCATGAACATAGATGCCAAAATCCTCAACAAAATTCTAGCAAATCGGCTCCAGTAGTACATCAGAAAGATCATACACCATGACCAAGTAGGATTTATCCCAGGAATGCAAGGATGGTACAATATCCGCAAATCAATAAACGTGATACATTACATAAACAAACTGAGAGATAAAAATCACATAGTCATATCAATAGATGCAGAAAAAGCATTTGACAAAATCCAACATCCTTTCTTGATAAAAACTCTCAACAAGGTGGGAATAGAAGGCTCATACCTCAACATAATAAAAGCTATATATGATAAACCCACAGCAAACATCATACTCAATGGCCAAAAACTAAAACCATTTCCCCTAAGAACAGGAACAAGACAGGGATGCCCACTCTCACCACTCCTGTTTGACATAGTACTGGAAGTATTAGCTATCGCAATTAGGCAAGAAGAAGAAATAAGAGGCATCCAAATTGGAAAAGAACAAGTGAAGCTGTCCTTATTTGCAGATGACATTATATTGTACATAAAAAAACCCAAAATATTCCATAAAAAAACTAATAGTCTTAATAAATGAATTCGGCAATGTAGCGGGATACAAAATTAACGCCAAGAAATCTATGGCTTTTCTATACACCAATAATGAACTTACAGAAAGAGAGACTAAAAAAGCAATCCCATTTACCATCACACCAAAAAAAATTAAGATACCTAGGAATAAACTTAACTAAGGAGGTAAAAGACCTATATGCAGAAAACTACAGGACACTGTAAAAAGAGATAGAGGAAGACGTAAACAGATGGAAGAACATACCATGTTCATGGATTGGTAGAATCAACATCATTAAAATGTCCATACTACCCAAAGCAATCTACAGATTCAATGCACTCCCCATCAAAATACCAACAGCATATTTCACAGACCTAGAGAGAACTCTCCAAAAATTCATCTGGAATAAAAAAAGACCCCGAATAGCCACAGCAATCCTGAGAAAGAATAAAGTAGGTGGGATCTCAATACCAGATTTCAAGCTGTATTACAAAGCCACTGTTCTCAAAACAGCCTGGTACTGGCACAAGAACAGACATATAGATCAATGGAACAGAATAGAGAACCCAGATATCGACCCAAACCACTATGCTCAATTAATATTTGACAAAGGAGGTATGAACACACAATGGAGTCAAGACAGTCTCTTCAATAAATGGTGTTGGGAAAACTGGACAGATACATGCAAAAAAATGAAACTAGATCACCAACTTACACCATACACAAAAATAAACTCAAAATGGATACAGGACTTAAACATAAGACGGGAAACCATGAAAATACTAGAGGAATCCACAGGCAACAAAATCTCAGACATATGCCAAAAGAACTTCTTCACTGACACTGCCCCTAGGGCAATGGAAGCTAAAGAGAAAATTAACAAATGGGACTACATCAAAATAAAAAGCTTTTTTACAGCAAAAGAAACAATCAACAAAACAACAAGAAAGCCCACTTCATGAGAGAACATATTTGCAAATGGCATCACTGATAAAGGTTTAATCTCCAACATCTACAGGCAGCTTATGCAACTTAATAAAAGGAAGATAAATGATCCAATAAAAAAATGGGCAACAGACCTAAACAGAATATTTTCAAAAGAAGACAGAAGGAAGGCCAAGAGACACATGAAAACATGTTCAAAGTCACTTATTATCCGAGAGATGCAAATCAAAACAACAATGAGGTACCATCTCACACCTGTCAGAATGGCTATCATCAACAAATCAACAAACAACAAGTGTTGGCGAGGATGCGGAGAAAAAGGAACCCTCGTGCACTGCTGGTGGGAATGCAGACTGGTGCAGCCACTGTGGAGAACAGTATGGAGTTTCCTCAAAAAACTGAAAATGGAACTCCCATTTGATTGACCCAGTAATCCCACTCCTGGGAATATATCCGAAGAAACTAGAAACACCAATCAGAAAGGATATATGCACCACTATGTTCATAGCAGCACAATTTACAATAGCTAAGATTTGGAAACAGCCTAGGTGCCCATCAGCAGATTACTGGATCGGAAAACTGTGGTACATCTACACAATGGAATACTATGCTGCCATAAAAAAGAAGGAATTCTCATCATTTGCAGCAACCTGGATGGAATTGGAGAACATTATGCTAAGTGAAATAAGCCAGTCAATGAAAGAAAAATACCACATGATCTCACTCATTTAGGGATAGTAAAGAACATTATAAAGTGGTGAACAAAAAGATAGATACAGAGACAGTAAAGCATCAAACAGACTTTCAAAGTACAGGGGGAAAGTTAGGGAGAGGTGGGGGAGTTATGAAATCAAACGAAGGACTTGTATGCATGCATATAAGCATAAACAATGGACACAAAACTCTGTGGGGGGAGGGCATGTGTGGGTGTGGGGTGGGGGGTAATGGTAAGATATGTACACATATAATACCTCAATAAAAAAATATTAAAAAAAACACTTCCAAAAGCCTCCTAATATTTAAATTAAAAGGGGGGATAGTAGAAGAATATCATGTAAGGAAAAATATCCTATAAGTAAATTACATCTAGAAAATTTTTACTTTAGAAAATTAATTTTCATTTTTAATGCTAACAATAAGACACCCATGAAAAACACACATGGTGTCAAAACAAGTCAAAGGAAATCATTTGGGCAAAAAATGAAAAAGGATCCCAAGTCAAGTTTATAGAAAAGATCCCTTTATTAACTTTTGGTCGAGAATATGTTTGTATATTTTCAGAAAACAACTCCAAGACCATGTGGACTCCTGCAACAGAAAGGAATTGACAGGACTGCTCCAGCCATGAAGACAGAAGAGAAACAGTCCAGAGATGGAAGACACTGACGATGCCTTGCCATACCAACGGTCAGCAGCTGTGCGTTGCTGCAGGTTGCCCAGGATCAAACCAGAGAGGGTCGGACCTGCATCACCACCTTTTTTCCAGCATCTAGAACTGAAATATCATTGCTGACATGTACACATAAGGAACTGTTTGACATTGAAATTGGGACTCAAAAGAACTGTTGGCCCAGAAAGAAACTCACTACAGACTGATTCATTTGCCTCTCAGCATACCCATTATTGCTTATCTCATTTTCAGTTCTTATAAGTGTATTTCTTGTATCACATGATCTCACTCATCTAGGGGAAATAATGAACAACATAAACTGATGAACAAAAACAGACCTGGAGACAGGGAAGCATTGATCAGACTGTCAAACCTCAAAGGGAAGGTAGGGAAGGGTGGGGGGAATGGGGAGAGATCAACCAAAGGACTTGTATGCATGCATATAAGCCTAACCAGTGGTCACGGACAACAGGGGGGTGGAGGCATATGTGGGGAGAGGTTTGGGATGGGAATGGGGGGATGAGGACAAATATGTGATACCTTAATCAATAAATAAATTTAAAAAATAGTTCAGGAGTGTCTAAGTGCAGTTTGATATAGAGAAAATACACCTTGTCAGGTATATGTGTTTCAAAAGCCTAAGAGTAGAAGATAAGGTAGCCTTCTTTTAAAAAAAAAAAATTTCATTAGGGTGACATTGGTCAATAGGATCATACAGGTTTCAGGTGTAGATCTCTAGGACACAAGGTCTGTACACTGAACCATGTGCCCATCACCCAAGTCAAATCTTTTTCTGTCACCATATTAGGCAGGGTGCCTTCAGCATAATCACTTATGTTGTTTTGAAAATTGTGTCCCCAACTAATATCTTAGACGACATATAAAATGCAAAAGTACAAAATAAAATTTTTTTAATAAAAACTCCTCTTAACTTTAAGAAAATAGTATTTTTAAAATTTGCTAAAGTATTATTTCATTAAATGCTCTATTGAGTTAAAAAAGTAAATAGAAGAAATGGGAAGTGCTCCTGCATAATGTTTTCAAACTTTATTCTAAAGAAAGAACTCAAAAACAAATCCAAATATGCAATTAGTCTTATAGATATAGAGCTTAACTATAGGCTGACCCCATTTTGTCTTGTTCTTTTTTCTTTCTAGTCTTGATTATGCCACAACAACCTATCACCAGTAAAATAAAATGTTTTGAATATTGCTACCATGTACACACTCTTAAAGCTTTCTTTCAGTGGTGAGTTCAAAAGATTTCTCATAATTGACAAGGAAAAAAAAGTTTAGTATTTACAATTTTACATCTGAGAACAGTGAGAAAGTTAATGAGGCATTTATAAAAATAGCACTTTAAAGCATAATATTCTAGATTTTCATAAAAGTAAAATGCATATGTTATCAATTTCCAGCATTTTCAAAGTGTTTTATAATTATTGGGAAACATATAATTAATTTTTGGCCTAATAACAAGTTGTCATATGCCCAATGCTATCCGCCATACTATATACAGAGTAAACAGAAAACACTTGCAAATTAATGAATACATCACTTAAAATTATTTTGATGAAGGAAGAGTGAGGTATAATAAAGCTTAATGCACCTATCAGATTATACCTATATGATTACAAGTTGCTCCTTAGATGTAGGAAAAATTACTACAAGATGGCAGTATCAAAGCAGGGCACACTTAGTCCATGAAATATTAATGTAAACTCATTGCCCTTACTTCTCGACGACATCTAAATGGGAATCAGATTTCAATCCCTGAGTGCTTGCAACACATTTCTACTATAAAAAAAAAAAGTAGTATAATAATTAAAGCCTATTATGCTAATTAGACTGGAGAGCCGAATGACCTTTCAGATGTCCTTCCGGACTACCATCAGGACGAAGCCGGAGTTGCATGCCATGGCTGCAAGGGCTGAGCCCCTTGCATGAATTTTGTGCATTGGGCATCTAGTAAATACATAAACAAACAAACAAACAAACAAATAAATAAATAATCCAGTGAACTTTAAAAAATGTCAGCCAGCACGGCTTTCAAATGCATAATTTACTATTTTTTTTTTGGCTCCTTATAAATGGATAATAATAAACTCCTGGCTTAATGCAAGCTCATAAATGCAGAATCAAAAATGGGAAGAACACTATAAGATGATAAATGTGCAACTTTATGGTCCTAATTTTCCTCTAAGTAATTACAGTGACAGCAAAGAAACGTATAGCTATAATGTTAAAATGTGAATGGAAATTTTCACATTCTGCTTGTGCAGAGCAAGGTTTTCATAGAGAAAGAGTATTTGAAAATATAATCGTCCATACTTCTATAGCAATGCTACATCAGCAATACTAATATTGCTGCTTAGGTTGGATGGACTTCAGATTATATATTTTCATAGCTGCTTTTATTACTATTTGCCTCAGGTTGGTAGGTATCTATTAGCTAGTTATGTTAATCAAGTCATAAATACAGGGACAATTTTTTTATGCTCTGATGGAATGATTTATATTTTTGTTCATAAAACTATTTGCATATTTTAAAATGTAAAAATACATATGATTATTTTGGTACAAATGGATAATATCACAAAAATTAAAGTAATAGAATTAGTGATTTAATTAGTATTTTATACTAAAACTAGTTTCTGTGGAAATTGACTTAAATAAATTGACAACTAAAATATTAAAAAGATTTAAAGATGTTAACAAACAATTCTATTAAATTTAGTAAATTTTCATTGTGATGCCATTATGATGAAAGGAACAATGACAGAAAGGATATTTATCCATCTTTTATAAATTAGCTGTGAAGTACTGATAGATGCCTCAAGAGATAACAACTCAGCTGGAACTTTGATCTTGGACTTCCAGCCTCCAATACTGTGAGAAATTAAATTTCTCTTTTTTAAGCCATTTAGTCTGCTACATTTTGTTATAGAAGCATTAGAAAACTAATATATATAGAATGATAAAATCTATGCATATATAGAATGGTATATATATACATATATATATACAACTAACAAATAATAATACAAAATTAAATAAAAATCTGATTACCTTTTATTAAATAAATTGTATTTATTATTATAAGGTTTTAACATCAGAAATTCCAAGCAAAATTGTTTCAGTAGTAAATTTTACCATGTGTTCAACTTTACACAAATATATACTTTATAAAAATAGATGAGTTAAAATGACCTGACTTGTTTTTGAAGCCAGAAAACACAAGTAACAAAACCTGAAAAATGCATTACCAAAAAAAAAAAAAAAAAAAGGCCAAAATCACTTATGGATACAAAAAATCACTTATGGATACAAACATGAAAACGGATAAAAAATTTTGAATAAATATTTCATAATAGACAACATATTAATAGTCAATCCTACCTAATAAAAGAGTAATATGCATATTAACCATCACTCTGTGACAAAATGGCAGCGCCCATAGCCACAAGATAGCAGCACCCACTCCTCTCAGGCCTGCCAGAGTCCCCCAGTCCCAGGGAGAGCTGCTGCTGAGAGAAGGCAGCATAAGTGGCCTGGAGGAATGCTGCCCAGAGGCCCTCCTGACCCTTTATAAAAAACAAAAACAAATTCACTCCCCACGGAGTGATCCCCCCCACACACACCTGCAGCCTCGGGTCTTAGCCTTGGAAGCGCCTGTACCCCCACAGAGCGATCCCTTCCCAGCAGAAGCCTGGGATGTCAGCCTTGGAGGGGCTCGCACCCCCATGGAGTGATCCCCTCCCAGCGTTAGCCTGAGGTGTCAGCCTGGGAGGTGCCCGCACCCGCATAGAGTGATCCCCCACACACATACCTATAGCCTCAGGGTCTCAGCCTCAGAAGCGCCTGCGACTGGGTGAGTGATCCTGCCCAACTGGCAGCCTAGGGGAGTCTGCCTTGGAACTTCCCTTGCCCTCAGTGGAGTTATTGGAGATGGGGGGGGGGTGGTATCTGGGCAACGCTGCCCAGCAAACCTCTCCCATTGGGAAGAAACTTCTGACCAGGTTAGGGAGGTAAATGGGTTTTGTTTAAAATCTTTACAAACCGCAAAGGAAATGTCTGAGGTAGGGTTTCACATTGGAAGTAATTTACAACTAATTTCTGAAAGCAAACTGCGACATTGCAGTTACATTACTGGAGAGTACCCCGGAGGTTGGCTTTGCAACAGCAGTGGCAGGCGCTCCCTGCCCTGGTTCCTCAGCACCTCGGGCAGAGCTTGAGCCCACCCAGGAAGGCCTTTACCCCTACAGTTTTCACCAAGGCAGGGAGGTTTTGTAGACATGAATAAGAAGTGCCCAGGCACAAGTCCTGAAGATGCCAGGGCAGCAGAAATGACAAAGAAAATGGGAAAAGAGCAAAACCAGAAACATCACTGATCCCAACATAGATCATCTTTATCTTTAGATGACAGTGTGTTTCCCTCTTCTTTGTCTTCTGGAAGCGAGACAGATTCAAGTACTGATGATTCTACCAACAGAAAAGTTAAGAGAAAGAGAGGACAGAAAAGGAATAAAAGGAGAAAAGAAAGAAAGGACAAAATATGAAACATCAAGAAAGAGCCAAAACTGGTTTGGCTCAGTGGATAGAGCGTCAGCCTGCAGACTGAAAGGTCCCAGGTTCGATTCCGGTCAAGGGCATGTACGTTGGTTTCGGGCACATCCCCAGTAGAGGGTGTGCAGGAGGCAGCTGATCGATGTTTCTAACTCTCTCTCTCTCCCTTCCTCTCTGTAAAAAATCAATAAAATATATTTAAAAAAAAAAAAAAGAAAGAAAGAGAAGGGAAAAAGGAAGAAACAACCACATGGTATCACCTTTCCAAGGTCTCATGAAATTCCTGTTTAAGGAGTTTATTTTATGACACTTTTAGTTTGGGTTTACATTTTTACTAGTTTGTCAAGACCATGGCAGGTACACTGTCCAATATGTTTTTTAAAATATATTTTATTGTTTTTTTTACAGAGAGCAAGGGGAAGGGATAGAGAGCTAGAAACATCTATGAGAGAGAAACATTGATCAGCTGCCTTCTGCACTCTCCCCACTGGGTATGTGCCCCCAACCAAGGTACATGCCCTTGGCCAGAATCAAACCTGGGACCCTTGAGTCTGCAGGCCGACACTCCATCCACTGAGCCAAATCAGTTAGGGCTGTCCAATATGTTAAAGAAAAAAACCCTCTCTAATAAAGAGGGAATATGCAGGGGAGGGCATTTGGGTGTGACTGGGCTGTCAGGGGAGGGCAGTTGGGGAGGATTGGGCCAGCAGGGGAGCACTTAGGCATCAATCAGGCTGGCAGGGGAGTGGTTACTCACCATTAGGAGGTGATCAGGCTGGCAGGCAGAAGTGGTTAGGGGCAATCAGGCAAGCAGGCAAGCAGTTGGGAGCCAGCAGTCCTGGATTGTGAAAGGGATGTCCGACTGCCTGTGGGATTGGGCCTAAACAGGCAGTTGGACATCCCCCGAGGGTTCCCAGATTGAAGAGAGTGCAGGTTGGGCTTAGAGAAACCTCCCCCAGTGCACAAATTTTGTGTAGTAGGCCTCTAGTTGTACATAAAAGAAAAATTTTAAGATATTTTTTGTTTTAAAAGTATCAGTAAGATTTAGAAATCACTGGGTTTGTCCTGCCCTTTAGACATTGCCCAAAAATATCTTTACAGTTGCCATAATAACTCCCTAAACTTCAACAATAATATCTAGCTCATCTGTCCAGTTATATATAGAAAACCTTCACTTGGATACCTAATAGACATCTCAAACATAATGCATGAGAAACCTGCTCCTACTTTTCCCTCTAAATCTGCTCTTCCCACTGTCTTTCTCTTCTCAGTAAATGACAATGACATCATTTCAATTGCTTAGGCAAAATACCTTGAATTTGTTTGTATTTATTAGAAATAAAGCTAAGATACAAATAATAGAGACCTGATTACATGAGTAAACATAATGATTATTTTTTCAATGACAAATATTTTTATATATTGGTGACTGCTATTATTTGTTTAAGGGCTTAAGACAGGTGTCCTCAAACTACAGCCCGCGGGCCACATGTGGGTGTTTTGTTTAAACTATAGTCCGGGACAGGAAAAAAATGGCGACAGAATAGAGTCGTGTTTGGAGGCTGGTCCTGGGGCGGAGAGTAGGAGCAGCAGAGGCTCGCAGAGGGAGTGTATGTGGGCAAGCCAAGGGACAGCTAAACTCCAGGAGAAGGCAGGGGAGTGCTGGGCCGTGTTCCACTGACCGGGCAGCACCCACAGGGGCTGGGTCCCCTCACGGAGCTGCGGGCTCACCGGGTGCCTCGCCATCTTGCAAGGAAAGGAGGATTTTATTGGAAACCTGACTTTCCGCGACAACTGCAAACACTGAACGGCTGCGAGCACCAGACCACCGGTCCCCTATGGGCGCAAACATTCGGATTCAAAGAAACTCTTCACTGCACCACGGAAAGGTCAGATTTTGCCTGAAATAAGGTGTGGTTTCTAATCCCCGTGGTGGTTGAGGGAAGCGCTGGGTGAGGGAAGCGCGGCAGCCCCAGGACCGGCAGGATCCAGGAGGTCTGTGCCTAGAAAAATCGGAGGCAGTTGGAACTGCCGTGATCCATGAATGTGGAGGGGGGGTCCTCTGAGCTGCTAACAGAAGTGACCTCTTGAAAGCAACTCATTTTAATCTGACGAGGAGGGTCAGACTAAGAATTTTCAAAGGAGTGCAGGATCCTTAGTCTGGCGCACAGACCCACTGTCTGCACACTTGGGCTCTTTCCGACTCTGATTGCTAAGCCCAATACATAGGAAAACCCAGGTGGAAAGGCCCTGAAAGACTGCAGGGGAAAGTTGTTTTTTCGGAACCTGGGGAGCAGAGCTTGGTGTGACCATCGGAGAGGCATCTCTGAGGCGCACACCTCCACAAGCTCTGAGGCGCACACAGGTTTGTGAGTGCCATAGAGGGGGGGGAAAAAAAAAAGCTAGAGAGGCCCGGAAGTCAATTCAGAAACACTGCCACCCAGGGGCTGAAACGCTAATTGTCTCTGGTGTAATAAAAAATAAATACGAGAAATTAAGACACGGCCGGCTTAAAAAGCAGGACTGGCTTACAACACTGAACAGCCGTGGAATAAAGCTGAACTGAAATACCGCCCAGACTGGGAAACAGGCGTACCAAACAGAATAATAGAGGAAGTGAATGACAGCCGCTATTGCACATTTTAGTCTTCCTATTTTTTAATTTTCAATTCTTTTTTCAATTTTTTTAATTTTTTATTCTCATTTTTTTTATTTTCATTTTTTTCCATCTTTCACTTAAGAAACTAAATTTTTTTCTTTTTCCTCACTCGATTTTCACCTTTTTAATTATTACATTTTTATTTTCAATCAGCATTATTATTACTATTATTTTACTTTTTTTTAATGTCATTTGATTTTCTATTTCTTTTATTTTTGGATTAGTGTCCTACATTCTATTTGCATCTTTCCCTTACAATCGTTTTACCCTATCTCAAAGCTAACATTATGCCATCACTCTCCTCCTAACCTTTCCCCTTTTGTTCTCCTCTTTATCTTAACCCTTGCTGGCTTTAGATTTTCCCTACTTTTTCAGTTTACTCTCTGCTAAAACTTCACCCTACTTATATATCTAATTCCCAACCCCCTGCTCCAAATCCATACAAACCTCTCTCTACGCTACCTTAAAAAAATTATTTTTCTCTCTGGCCTTTTGTTGTTGTTTGCTTGAATGTTGATTAGATTGAATTTTTATGCTTTTTTATGAGATTGTTTTGATTATTCTTTTTGTTTGGTTGGTTGGTTATTTTGTTTGCTTTGTTTTTGTTTGTTTTTTACTTTTGTTTTCCCTTGCCTCACTTGATATTAGCTGGTGTTGCAGTTTGTATTAATCTCCAGGCTCGTGTTGCTGGAATTTGCTGGGAAGAGTGGTTGTTCTAGTGGAGTTTACTCCCCATATATATAGTTTGTTCCCATTTTCTCTCTTAGTATCGTTCTTGTCTCTCTTACTTTTTTCTTTTCTTTTTCTTTTCTTTTTTTCTTTCTTTCATTCTGCTCTTTTCCCAAGTTCAGATTCACACTCTTTTTCTTTTTTTTTGTTTTTTCTTTTTACTCTCCCTCTTCCACTCCTATTCCCTAATTTGTCTTTCTCTGGTGGTTACCTTTATTTGAGGTTATTAATATCATGAATACAATTCTGTTCAGTGCCTTGTCTGTTGTGCCTGGTTGTGTTGTATTTTGTACCTTTAAATCAACGCCGGAGAGAGAGATCTATATAACCAGACATCAGGAGAAGAGAGACCATGAGGAGACAAAGAAATAGCCCCCACAGGAAAGAAAAGCAGGCATCACCAGAAAAGGAAGTAAATGATTTAGAGGCAAACAACCTATCAGAGAAAGAATTCAGAGAAATGGTCATAAGGTGGCTGAAAAGGATGGAAGACAAATTCGACAATATGAGTAAGAACCAAGAAGAAATGAAGAAGAACCAAGAAGAAATGAAAAATGATATCGCTGCTGTAAAGAACTCAATAGAAACCATCAAGAGTAGACTAGAAGAAGCAGACGACCGCATAAGTGAGCTAGAAGACAAGATGGAAAAAAATACCCAATTACAACAGCTTCTAGAAACAAAAATTAGAAAGATGGAGGAGAGCCTAAGGGAACTTCGGGACAATACAAAACAAAACAACATCAGGATAATAGGGGTGCCAGAAGGAAAGGAAACTGAGCAAGGAATAGAAATCCTGTTTGAAGAAATAATAACAGAAAACTTCCCTGATATAGGGAAGAAAAAACCCACACAAATCCAAGAAGCTCACAGAGTTCCAAGCAAAATGAACCCCAAAAGACCGACGCCAAGGCACATTACAATTAAGTTGGCAAACACCAACGACAAAGTAAGAATCTTACAAGCGGCCAGAGAGAGACAGACAGTTACATACAAAGGAACCTCCATCAGACTAGCAACTGATTTCTCAACAGAAACTCATCAGGCCAGAAGGGAATGGAATGAAATATACAAAGTCATGCAAAGGAAGGGTCTAAATCCAAGAATACTGTACCCAGCAAGGCTATCAATCAAAATTGAAGGTGAAATCAGGAGCTTCACAGACAAAAAAGGACTAATGGAGTTTATCACCACCAAACCAGCAATGAAAGAAATGCTAAAGGGTCTGCTGTAAAAAAAAAAAAAGAAAGAAAGAAATAGGAAGCAAAGAAGGAACACAGGGGTATAGAATAAAAATGGCGTCAAATAAGTACTTATCAATAATAACTTTAAATGTAAATGGATTGAATGCCCCAATCAAAAGACACAGGGTAACAGATTGGATAAGAAAACAAAACCCATATATCTGATGTCTACAGGAAACCCACCTCAAAAAAAAGGACACATACAGACTGAGAGTAAAGGGCTGGAAAAAGGTTTTCCAGGCGAATGGAAATGAAAAAAAAGCTGGGGTAGCACTACTTATATCTGACAAATTAGAACTCAAAGTGAAGGACATAACAAGAGATAATGAAGGCCACTTCATAATACTAAAGGGAGAAATCCAACAAGAAGAAATAACTCTGGTAAACATATATGCACCCAATACAGGAGCACCAAGATACATTAAAAAACTCATGGAAGATATCAAAGGAGAGATTGACAGCAATACAATCATAGTAGGAGACTTCAATACCCCACTATCACCATTGGACAAATCCTCTAAACAAAAAATCAGCAAAGAAACATCAATCCTAAATGACTCACTAGAACAGATGGAATTGATCGACATCTTCAGAACATTTCACCCTAAAGCCACAGAATATACATTCTTCTCAAGTGCACATGGGTCATTTTCAAAGATAGACCATATGTTAGGACATAGTCAAAGTCTCTCCAAAATCAAGAAGATAGAAATCATATCAAGTATCTTCTCAGATCACAGTAGCATAAAACTGGAAATCAACTACAATAAAAACAACCCAAAGAAATCAAACACTTGGAGACTAAACAGCATTCTATTAAACCATGACTGGGTTACCAAAGACATCAAGGAAGAAATAAAAAACATCATGGCAACAAATGACAATGAAAACACAACAATCCAAAATCTATGGGACACAGCGAAAGCAGTCTTGAGAGGGAAGTTCATAGCTCTACAAGCTTACTGCAAAAAACAAGAAACAATGGTAATAAATTACCTAACCCAACAACTCAAAGAGTTAGAGAGAGAGCAACAAGATAAGCCCAGTGTAAGCAGAATGAAAGAAATAATAAAGATCAGAGCGGAGATAAACGACATAGAGACCAAAGAAACAATACAAAAGATCAACAAAACCAAGAGCTGGTTCTTTGAAAGGATACACAAGATTGATGAACCTCTAGCCAGGCTCACCAAGAAGCAAAGAGTGAGGACCCAAATAAACAAAATCAGAAATGAAAGAGGTGAAATAACAACAGACCCCGACGAAATACAAATGATTGTTACAAAATACTACAAACAACTCTATTCCAACAAACTGGACAACCTAGAGGAAATCGACATATTCCTAGAAAAATACAACCTTCCAAAACTCAATCAGGAAGAATCTAAACAGCTCAACAGGCCAGTAACTATGGAAGAAATTGAAGCAGTCATCAAAAAGCTTCCGGCAAACAAAAGCCCGGGGCCAGACGGCTTCACAGGAGAGTTTTACCAAACTTTCAAGGAAGAACTAAAACCTATCCTCCTCAGACTATTCCAAAAAATTCAAGAGAAAGGAACACTTCCAGGCTCCTTCTATGAAGGAAGCATCACCCTAATACCAAAACCAGATAAAGACAACACAATGAAAGAGAATTACAGGCCAATATCCCTCACGAACATAGATGCCAAAATCCTCAACAAAATTCTACCAAATCGGCTCCAGCAGTACATCAGAAAGATCATACACCATGACCAAGTAGGATTTATCCCAGGAATGCAAGGATGGTACAATATCCGCAAATCAATAAACGTGATACATCACATAAACAAATTGAGAGATAAAAATCACATAGTCATATCAATAGATGCAGAAAAAGCATTTGACAAAATCCAACATCCTTTCTTGATAAAAACTCTCAACAAGGTGGGAATAGAAGGATCATACCTCAACATAATAAAAGCTCTATATGATAAACCCACAGCAAACATCATACTCAATGGCCAAAAACTAAAACCATTTCCCCTAAGAACAGGAACAAGACAGGGATGCCCACTCTCACCACTCCTGTTTGACATAGTACTGGAAGTATTAGCTATCGCAATTAGACAAGAAGAAGAAATAAGAGGCATCCAAATTGGAAAAGAAGAAGTGAAGCTGTCCTTATTTGCAGATGACATGATATTGTACATAAAAAACCCAAAAGATTCCATCAAAAAACTAATAGACTTAATAAATGAATTTTGCAATGTAGCAGGATACAAAATTAACGCCAAGAAATCTATGGCATTTCTATACACAAATAATGAACTTACAGAAAGAGAGACTAAAAAAGCAATCCCATTTACCATCGCACCAAAAAAATTAAGATACCTAGGAATAAACTTAACTAAGGAGGTAAAAGACCTATACGCAGAAAATTACAGGACACTGAAAAAAGAGATAGAGGAAGAGGTAAACAGATGGAAGAACATACCATGTTCATGGATTGGTAGAATCAACATCATTAAAATGTCCATACTACCCAAAGCAATCTACAGATTCAATGCACTCCCCATCAAAATACCAACAGCATATTTCACAGACCTAGAAAGAACTCTCCAAAAATTCATCTGGAATAAAAAAAGACCCCGAATAGCCACAGCAATCCTGAGAAAGAAGAATAAAGTAGATGGGATCTCAATACCAGATTTCAAGCTGTATTACAAAGCCACTGTTCTCAAAACAGCCTGGTACTGGCACAAGAACAGACATATTGATCAATGGAACAGAATAGAGAACCCAGATATCGACCCAAACCACTATGCTCAATTAATATTTGACAAAGGAGGCATGAACATACAATGGAGTCAAGACAGTCTCTTCAATAAATGGTGTTGGGAAAATTGGACAGATACATGCAAAAAAATGAAACTAGATCACCAACTTACACCATACACAAAAATAAACTCAAAATGGATACAGGACTTAAACATAAGACGGGAAACAATAAAAATACTAAAGGAATCCACAAGCAACAAAATCTCAGACATATGCCAAAAGAACTTCTTCACTGACACTGCCCCTAAGGCAATGGAAGCTAAAGAGAAAATTAACAAATGGGACTACATCAAAATAAAAAGCTTTTTTACAGCAAAAGAAACAATCAACAAAACAACAAGAAAGCCCACTGCATGAGAGAACATATTTGCAAATGGCATCACTGATAAAGGTTTAATCTCCAACATCTACAGGCAGCTTATGCAACTTAATAAAAGGAAGATAAATGATCCAATAAAAAAATGGGCAACAGACCTAAACAGAATATTTTCAAAAGAAGACAGAAGGAAGGCCAAGAGACACATGAAAACATGTTCAAAGTCACTTATTATCCGAGAGATGCAAATCAAAACAACAATGAGGTACCATCTCACACCTGTCAGAATGGCTATCATCAACAAATCAACAAACGACAAGTGTTGGCGAGGATGCGGAGGAAAAGGAACCCTCGTGCACTGCTGGTGGGAATGCAGACTGGTGCAGCCACTGTGGAGAACAGTATGGAGTTTCCTCAAAAAACTGAAAATGGAACTCCCATTTGATTGACCCAGTAATCAATCCCACTCCTGGGAATATATCCGAAGAAACTAGAAACACCAATCAGAAAGGATATATGCACCACTATGTTCATAGCAGCACAATTTACCATAGCTAAGATTTGGAAACAGCCTAGGTGCCCATCAGCAGATTACTGGATCAGAAAACTGTGGTACATCTACACAATGAAATACTATGCTGCCATAAAAAAGAAGGAATTCTCATCATTTGCAGCAACCTGGATGGAATTGGAGAACATTATGCTAAGTGAAATAAGCCAGTCAATGAAAGAAAAATACCACATGATCTCACTCATTTATGGATAGTAAAGAACATTATAAAGTGATGAACAAAAAGATAGATACAGAGACAGTAAAGCATCAAACAGACTTTCAAATTACAGGGGAAAGTTAGGGAGAGGTGGGGGAGATATGAAATCAAACGAAGGACTTGTATGCATGCATATAAGCATAAACAATGGATGCAAAACTCTGGGGGGTGAGGGCATGTATGGGTGTGGGGTGGGGGGGTAATGGTAAGATATGTACACATATAATACCTCAATTAAAAAAAATGAAAAAATAAATAAATAAATAAACTATAGTCCGGCCCTCCAACGGTCTGAGGGACAGTGAACTGGCCCCCTGTTTAAAAAGTTTGAGGACCCCTGGCTTAAGATATGGATTTTACAATCATCTTGGCCTTTGTGTCCAACACTCTAGTTCTCAAAAACAAGAAAAGAACAAGGACAATAGGAAAAAAACAAAAATAATCTTAGCTGTGTTGATTTCTTTTAAGGTGATTTTCCTTGGCCACCTCCATTTGAATGAGAAGCTGAGAAATATAATTTCTCATATTCTGCCAGTTCTTCCTCATTTTCCTTTTAACCTAAGAAAATTATTACCTCCAATATTAAAATTTTGTTATTAAACAAGAAGGAAGAAATGGTAAGCAACCAGTTAAACAGCTGACATTTTTATTCATTTCCTTTTTTTAGTTCTATCATTTTTTTCAATTGTAGTTGACAAATTATTATATTAGTTTGAGGTGTACATCCTAGTAATTAGACATTATATAACTTAATCTGTGATCATTCCAATACATCTTGCACCCATATGACACTATACACAGTTATTAGAATACTAGAGGCCCAGTGCACAAATTTGTGCACGGGTGGGGTCTGGCCGGCCCAGCCCCAATTGGGGCAGTTTGGGGCTAGGCCTGTTGGGAGGAGGAGATGGTGGGAGTTTGGACGGCTGGCCTGCCCCAATTGGGGCTGATCAGGGCAGGGGTGGCTGGGGGGAGGAGCTGTGGGTGATTGGCCAGCAGGCCCTGCCTCCGAATGAGGTGGGGGTGCTGACCAGGGGTCAGCGGCCTGGGGGAGGAGCCATGGGTGGTTGTCCAGCCAGCCCTGCCCCTGATCTGGGTGGGGGGGGGCTGATCTTGGGTGGGGCCAGGTGGGGGGAGGAACTGAAGGAAGTTGGCTGGACAGCCCCACCCCCTATTGGGGTGGGGGATGCGATCAGGGCCTTATCGTGGTGGGGCAGGCTGATGACTGGTTCAACTGGTCATAGATATGTATTTATTGCCATTTTATTGTTTGTATTTTTTATCTTTCTTCTTCTTTTTAAGAATACTCTTTAACATTTCCTATAATACTAATTTGGTGGTGCTGAATTCCTTCAGTTTTTTCTTGTCTGGGAAGCTCTTTACCTGTTTTTTTATTCTAAATTATACTTTTGCTAGGTAGAGTAATCTTGGTCATAGGTCCTTGCTGCTCATCACTTTGAATATTTCTTGCCCATCCCTTCTGGCTTACAAAAATTCTGTTGAGAAAAAAGCCAACAATTTTATGGGAGCTTCCTTATAGATAGATAACTGCTTTTCTCTTGCTCCTTTTAGGATATTTTTTTTCTTTAACTTTTGGCATTTTCATTATAATGTGTCTTGGTGTGGGAATATTTGGGTTCATCTTGTTTGGAACACTCTGCTTCATGGACTTGTATGTCTATTTCCTTCATCAAATTAGAGAAGTTTTCTGTCATTAATTTTTTAAGTAAGTTTTAAATTTCTTGCTCTCTCTTATCATTATGGCACCCCCATAATATGAATGTTGGTATGTTAGGTGTGTCAAAGGCTCTTTACACTATCTTCATTTTTATCTGCTCTGATTGGGTGTTTGTTTTTTTTATATTCCAAATCATTGATTTGAGTCTCAGTTTCATCTACTCTACTGTTAGTTCCATGTAAATTATTCTTCATTTCAGTTAGTGTATCCTTCATTTCTGACTGGTCTTTTTTATGCCATTAAAGTTCTTACTAAGTTCATTGAGCATCTTTATAACCTGTGTTTTGAACTTTACATCTAGTAGTTGCTTGTCTCCATTTTGTTTACTTATTTTTCTGGAATTTTGTTCTATTATTTCATCTGGGACATGTTTCTTTGTCTCCTTATTTGGGCAGCTTACCTGTGATTGTTTCTATGTATTTGGTAGAACTGCCATGTCTACCAGGCTTGGTAGAGTGGCCTAAGGTACTAAATGTCCTATAGGATCTAGTGGCACAGCCTCTCCAATCACCCAAACTGGGTATTTGGGGGCTGTGTGTGTATACCCTCCTCTTATATTTGAGTTTTGATTGCTATTGGTACATTAATGGGAGGGATTTACTCCCAGGCCAATAAGCTGCAAGGACTAGCTACAACCACTGACCACCAACCTCTGACCACCATGGAAGAAGAGCTGTGCAGGAGCCCACCACACAGAGAAGGTATTATTTCAACAGAGCTCTGATTCATGCTGATTCCACTTCTTGAGTGTGTTGTGCATGGAGGTGGTTGGCTGGTGGTGTTTCAACGTGATATAAAGCTGTTCATTAGGGGCACTGGCTCTGGGGTCTCCTGGGCAGTGGAGGCCAACATCAGCTGCTATCTGTGTTCTGTCTGGGGCCACCAAGAATGACATACAAAGTGATCTGCAGATGGCTGTTATTTGTGCTGGGCTTGGAGGTGTCTAAGTGAGAACAAGCTGTGAACCAAGGCTGGCTGTTGCTAGTAATGGGCCTGGGACCATTTAGCAAGAGGTATGAGGCTTGCTGAAGCCAAATACTGCTTGTTTGAGAGATTTTAGGAAAATATGAAACATGATCCAAAACAGGCCCTTGGTATGGAAAAACAACTGGAAACAGCTTGGGTGGTCCAGCAAGTTAGGTAGGGTGGGGACTCAAGCTATCACCAGGGTGGAGCAAACAAGGTGAGCCAGGTTTTGGAGTCTCAGATATGGCACCCACCTGCTGGTTCTGTCAGTGGAGTGCTCATCAAAGAAACAATGTCCTCTGCCGGCACTTTTGTCTGGGAGAAAGCTGCTTCCCCAGCTGTTGCCCTGATGCTGGACAATAAAGTTCCTTTCCACATGTCTCTAATTTGGTAGAGTGGCCTAAGGTAGTAGGTGTTCTGTAGAGTCCAGTGCCTTTCAAGCTGCTGCCTCCATGCTGGAGTTCAGAAGAAATGAGTCTGAGTTAGTCTGTGTGGGGGTCCTTTAAGGGGAACAGCCTGGGACACCAGTTGCCTCCATTCACCTCAGCCTTAATACCTGCTGATTTTTACAGCCAGAAGTTATGGGAGCTTCTCTTTCTGGCACTGAAATCCTGGAATGCGGGCCCTGGTGTGGGGCTAGAACAGTGGTCAGCAAACTCATTAGTCCACAAAGCCAAATATCAACAGTACAATGATTGAAATTTCTTTTGAAAGCTGAAAACCGACTTCTGCGCATGGGCCACGAAGTTTCAATTGCACTGTACGTGAGTGCCCACACGTGGTATTTTGGGGAAGAGCCACACTCAAAGGGCCAAAGAGCTGCATGTGGCTCATGAGCCGCAGTTTGCTGACCACTGGGCTAGAATATCTCACTCCTCAGGGGGCCCTCCACAGCTGAGATATACCTCCCTTTTTATTTGTCACATGTGGGTGTGGGACCAGCCTAGTCCACATCTCTGTCCCTTCTACCCGTCTATCACTGGCTTCTTCTTTAATTCCCTAGTTGTAGAAATTCCATTCAGTCCAATTTCAAGCAGTTCTGAAAGATAGTTGTTCTATAGTATAGTTGTAATTTTGATGTTGCGGGAGGAGGAGAGTACCATAATTACTTATGCCACCATTATGACTAGAAGACATCTTACTATTCTTTTTTGTTGTTGTTAATCCTTACCAGAGGATATTTCCTCTCTCTCTCTTCCTTCCTTCCTTCCTTCCTTCCTTCCTTCCTTCCTTCCTTCCTTCCTTCCTTCCTTCCTTTCTTCCTTTCTTTCTTTCTTTCTTTCTTTCTTTCTTTCTTTCTTTCTTTCTTTCTTTCTTCCTTTCTTTCTTTTGAGAGTAAGGGAGGTGGAGAGAGAGAGAGAGACAGAGAAACATTGATGTGAAAGGGACACATCAATTGGTTGCTTCCCACACATGCCCTTGATTGGAAACAAACCTGTGACCCTTCAGTACACATGTCAGCACTCTAACCACTGAACAAAACCAGTTGCACTTACTATCCTTTATGCCTTTTTCATTTCTATGTTCTAGTTTTAGTCTACAATAGAATCTTCTCATCTTTTCCATGGAAAATGCATCCAAAATTTGATAACTTTTATCCACATCAGCTGCTACAACCTTATTTCAAACCATTATTTCTCATCTGCATTATGCTAATAGCCTCTAATTAGACTCTATCTTTGCCACCACCCCCACTCTGGTATATTATCAGCACTGAAGCCACATTGATTATTCCAAAGTCTTGTTATATATCTCTTCTGCTTATAATGAGTTTTCATCTCACACAAAATTAAAATAAAAGTTCTTGGAATGTTTAACCTTTTGCACTCAGATGTCAAGTGTGACTCGACACGGTTAGCATTAGAATAAAGGAATTGAGAAAAAAAGCAAGCGAGTGCAAAGGATTAATAGACTTTATTTTCAGACACTCTATCTGTATCTCTTACTATTCCCTCACTTGATCTCTGTGATGTACCTTGACTTGACTTCCTGCTGTTTCTCTAACATACCAGGCACCATTCTGATTTAAGGTCCTTTTTACTAGCTTTTCCCCTTTACCTACCTTGTACCTATACCTTCCCTTTATTTACACCTAACTTCTACCTCTCTCTCATGAAGTCTTTTATATATATTTTTTTTTTTTATTGATTTTTTACAGAGAGGAAGGGAGAAGATTAGAGAGCTAGAAACATCGATGAGAGAGAAACATCGACCAGCTGCCTCCTGCACACCCCCCACTGGGGATGTGCCCACAACCAATGTACATGCCCTTGACCGGGATCGAACCCGGGACCTTTCAGTCCACAGGCTGACACTTTTTCCACTGAGCCAAACCGGTTTCGGCTCTCATGAGGTCTTTGTGCTAGCTCTCTTGCTATCCCTCTTTTCTTTTTTCTAATTATCTTGTCTATATTTTTCCCTTATAACCTAATCAGAAGTGTTGTTATTATTATTCCTACCCTCTACCTATTCTAGCACTTTCCCCAAATGTCGACATGGCTAGCTCCTTCATCTCTTTCAAGTTTTTGATCACTAATGAAAACTGAGCATACTGAGCCTCCAAATTTGTGATTTCCCTAATCCTGTTATGCCCGATCATCTTCTCACACTATTTATCATCTTCTAACATTCTATATTTTTGGTATATAAGCAATATTTATTGCCCCTCTTCCCCTTTAGAATTTGAGAACAATGAGGTATATTTTTTATGATTCAGAACTAAACTCCTTTATATTTTGAAAATAATAAACTTCTCTCAATTTCTAGATTGACATTACAAGTTAATCATATTATCATTATACATATTACTGTAAAAATATAACATTAACAACCTCCTAACTTTTAATCATCTATACATATTTAGAAAGAATAATGATTTTTGTTTATTTTAATATACATTACATTTTATGTTATTGAGAAAGATCAAGGAAACTCACATTCATAGAATATGTAGCAAAACAACATTTGAAATATATTAGAGTTCTTAAAATTTGTTTCCCATATGATTCTCTCCTTCTTCCCATTAAGCCCAATGCATTCATTGCCTCAAGGACTATGAATAGTGCTCCATAAAGAAAATAAAGGAAAACAATTCTTAAATATTCATTTTTGAACTCCAAAATGGACTACTTTTTAGAACCTAAAAATAAAGGCAATTGTCATGAAAATGCTGCCTTTTTA
Source organism: Eptesicus fuscus (assembly GCF_027574615.1). Classification (NCBI taxonomy): domain Eukaryota; kingdom Metazoa; phylum Chordata; class Mammalia; order Chiroptera; family Vespertilionidae; genus Eptesicus; species Eptesicus fuscus. The sequence goes on along the minus strand of NC_072473.1, from coordinate 58,609,210 downwards.
TTTTAAGATCTAGGCAATTGAGAGAGAAAATTATTTTCTCTTAACTGTACAAATATTGTGCTTTAAAATCTCAATGACTGAGATTAAAGGAGTAGAATATTGAATTTATGAAAGTTCTCAATAAATTAGGGATCCTAGATATGATACAAGGGCAATGTCAACTGTGGAGAAAGGCAAGACAAACACTGCATGAATATAGTGAGGGAATAGAAATATTCAAAGAAGACTAAACTAGGCCCATGGTTATTGGTTATATAAAAAGATAGAATTACAAGATTTGAGGTTTAAGGAAAAAAATGAATTTTTGCATTACTTCTAATATGGAACTCTGGGAGAATATATCATTGCAGTGTATAACATTTCAACAAGAGATAGCTAAAGTAGAGTATAATAGAAGGGGATGCGTGTTTAGGTAAAAATATTATCTGAAATAATTATTTTCTCTGTTTTACACTGTTTCAGTAGGCTCGTGGTTGGCAAACTGCGGCTCGCGAGCCACATGCAGTTCTTTGGCCTCTTGAGTGCGGCTCTTCCACAAAATACCACGGCTTGGGAGAGTCTATTCTGAAGAAGTGGCATTAGAAGAAGTTTAAGTTTAAAAAATTTGGCTCTCAAAAGAAATTTCAATTGTTGTACTGTTGATATTTGGCTCTGTTGACTAATGAGTTTGCCAACCACTGCAGTAGGCCATGGGGGAATAAACAAAGGTTTCCGCATGCTCTAAAAATATAAAAGTATTTCTGCATGCCCTGAAGTATAAAAGTACTCAGAGAACTGAGGGCCAAAATAGGCCTGGACTTCAGACAAGGAGATCTTAAAGTCTGTGGTCCTTAAGAATAGAGGCCATGGCAGGATCCAGAGATATCTGGATGTTAGCTCATCATCAAAACTTGGGAAGAATCAGTTGCAACAAAGCAGATAAGGAAGGGACAGATGATGAGACCACAAACTATGTGTGTTTAGACACTAGCAAAGATTAATTATGATCTAGAAGACAGTACACACTCTCTTTCCATGCCTTGAGATTCCTTCTGTTCCAATTCCAAGCAGAAATCAGAATATAGGTGCATAAATTGATATATGCTTACTGTATTTTTCTGTGTTTAAGACGCTATTTTTTTCTAAAATCACTAGACTGAAAATCGAGGGGTGTCTTATACACAGAAGTCAGCTAAGGAGGGAGCCATGCAAGTGCGTAGCTGCCCATACATTGTCAAACAGGGTTCCTCTAATCACGAGCCTTATTGTTACTGACATCAGCTGATGGCATAATTGGAGGTAGAGGCAGAGAGTGCACAGATGCAACAGAGCATTCTGAGCCCATAAAGATTTCAAAAAATAAAAAGATAAATACCAGTAAGCAATTGTCTTACTCTGCAAAATTCAAACTGAATATAATCAGCTATGCAAATAGAGCTGCAGAGAGACAATTTGGACCTCCTCCCACTGAGTGTATGATCAGACAGTGGAGAAAACAGGAAGAACAACTCCTTAAGATGCCAAAAAGAAGAAGGTCTTAAGAGGAAAACCAGCAAAATGGGAAAACTTGGAGCAGAGGCTTAAGACTTGGATTATGGAGCTGCGCCAGAGTGGCTTATGTGTGTCAACCAAGCTTATTCAATGTCAGGCCATAATGTTTGCAAGTGAAATGAACATTGTTGATTTTATAGGAAAGGCAAATGGTTCTTCAATTTCATAGGAGAGAAGGGTTGGCCATGAGAACATGAACAAAGTTAGCTCAGAAAATGCCATGAATTTATGAGGACAATCTCACATATATAAACAGTGACTCAGAAGACAGCAGTGATATGATAGAAGTTGAATAAATTGATATGTCTGGAAGTAAAAGTGATGAAGAAGAGAGCAGTGATGCAATAGAGGCTGAATAAAATGATATGCTGCATAATATCATAGGACTGCTATGTAAACATTACCTGCAGTAATTACTAAATAAAAATGTGTTCTGTTATATGTTTAAAATATTGATTTTTAAATTTTGGGTTGGAAAAGTGGGGGGCATCTAATATATGGGGGCATCTTATACACAAAAAATTACAGTATATATAACACAGCACAGTGTTTATAAATTGTTCATTAAATACTGAAAAGGGAAGAAATACAACTTACTATTGTCAACTGATGGTTGTTGGAACCAGTTCAAAAGCAACAGGAATCTCCAATTTGGGGTGTGGTGAAAAAGAAAACCTTTTTCAGTATAAAACAACTCAGTTGTGATACAGAACAGGTGTGAAAACAGCATGTTTGTGAGGCAGCCCTGGGGCCAGGCCTCTCTCTGGCTAGACAATTCTGCTCCTCACTGGTCTGGTCCATTCTGTGCCACTGTGCTCTGGTGAGACATCTTTAGTGTTTCAGTGAGGGAAGCACAGTCTTCAGTTTTTCATGGAAAGGAAAAGTGAGTTCTCAGAGCCAGAAGGAAACTGGTTTATATAAACAGAAGTCCCTGTCCCCGGTCTTTGGTTGGTCTGTCCTCATGCAAATGAGGACTCTAAATCCATACAGTATGATTGGTTGAAAAGCCACTTTCCTGATTGTTCAGAATGGAGCTGCTTCAATTTGTCTGTGAAGATGTTGATGGGGATGTAGCTCTGCAGCTCCTATTGGATGGTTGAAATAGGATTCCAGGAACTCCTTTATAAGGGTTGGCTCAGATGGCAGATGTGCAATTTGCATAAAAGGATCCTGTGTAGAAATGGCTGCTAGGCTCTGTTTGTTTGTTTGTTTGTTTAAATTTGAGCCCAGGTGGCCATCAGGAGTCCTTCTCAGTAGAGTGTGTGGGATCCCTTGTCACGTCCCGCGTGTTTCAGAGATCCCGTTCAGGTCCGGTTTCTGGAGAAGGCCGCAATCAAAATGAAGAGAAGCTAGAAAAGAATCAATTGGGGAAAATGTGGGGCCAGGCGGGAGCCCACCTCTAGTGGGAGGACTACCAAGCTCTGGCCTTTGCTCTATCCCTTTTATTAGAGTTCTGAGATACACCCATTGCCCTTAGGCAGGTAATTCCAGTAACAGACAGATGATCTTATCAATAAGGATTTACATGATTATTTGGTGGGGAAGTTGCCTCAGTTACCATCGTCTCAATTAGATAGGGAGTGGTTGGCTCTGACCTTTAGCTTCAAGGTTGACCAGCCTTGTCGGGTTCCCTTTTCACATAACTACCAAGTGACAATGTTTGGTTTCCGGCAGTAGAGATCTTCTTTCTCAGGCTCTACACTATATATTTTTACAAGTAATTTACATATAGCCCATGTCAAATAGAAAACTAGAAAGAGAGAAAAATTTTGGAATCCTATATACTTTCTGTATCATTTTAACCTTTCAGTACTCAGGATTTCACTGGTAAATGAGTGAAAAAAGAAAAAAAATCCTTGCTTCTAAAGGGAGTGAATATGTTAGACATCCAGTGAACTCCTCAACTCTAAAATGAGAAACATTTGAAAAAAAATGTGCTGGTTTAACTAAAATAAATTATTAAGCAATTTTAGTATTTTATTATACAGATAAATATAGTTAGGAAAGGAGATCTTATTGACACAACATACATCAAATGGCATAAGGCTACCTCCCCTACCTGCTCTGCCTATATAGAAATCCTGTCCCTGAAAGGAAAGATTATATATGTGCTACTACTTTTCAAATATATTTTTTGTTGTTGATAGTATTACAGACACTTCTCATTCCTCCCATTTATCTTCCCCCCAGCCCCTACACACATGCCCTAGGTCTTTACTACCCTATTGCCTGTGTCCATGGTCTATGCATATAAGTGTATAAGTTGTTCGGTTTATCTCTTCTTGTCCCTACAATCCCACTTTGAGGTATGTCAGTCTGTTCCATGACTACATGCTTCAGGTCTTATTTTCTTGGTCAATTCATCTTGTTCATTAGATTCCACAAATAAGTGAAATCATGTGATATTTATCTTTCTCAAATTGGCTTATTTCACTTACTATAATATTTTCCAAATCCATCGATGCTGTCCTAAAAGGTAAGAGATCCCTCGTTTTTACAGCTGCATAGTGTTCCATATTGCAAATGTCCCATAACTTTTTTTATTAATTCATCTACTGATGAGCACTTGGGCTGTTTCCAAATCTTAGATATTGTAAATAATGCTGCTTTGAACATAGGGTGCATATATTCTTTCTGTTTGGGGATTTTTAGAATATACTCCCAGAAGCGGAAATGTTGGGTCAAAATGACATTTCTTTTTCAATTTTTTTAAAGAAACTCCATACTGTTTTTTATAGGGGCTGCACCAATCTGCATTCCCACCAGCAGTGAACTAGTATACCATTTTTCTCCACAGCCTTGCCAGCACTTGTTTGTTGATTTTTTGATGATAGTCATTCTGACAGGTGGGAGGTGATACCTCATTGTGGTTTTAGTTTGCATTTCTCTGATCATTAGGGACTTTGAGCATTTTTTGATATGTCTCTTGGCCATTTGTATGTCCTCTCTGGAGAAATGTTTTTCCAGGCCCTCTTCCCATTTTTTAAGTTACACTGTTTGTCTTCTGTTTGTTGAGTTGTCTGTGTACTTTATATATTTTGTATATAAACCCCTTATCAGATGTATCATTGGAAAATATGTTCTCCCATACAGTGGGTTCCCTTTTGCTTTTTATTTTGATGTAGTCTGATTTGTTTATTTTCTTCTTAGTTTCCTTTGCTCTAGGAGAAGTAATGTTAAACATATCGCTATGTGAGATGTCTGAACATTTACTGCCTATGATCTCTAAGGTTTTTATGGTTTCATGCCTTACATTTAAGTCTTTTATCCAATTGAGTTTATTCTTGTGTATGATGTAAGTTGGTGGTCTAGTTTTATCTTTTTGCATGTGTCTGACTAGTTTTCCCAGAGACTTTCTTTACTCCATTGTATGTTCTTGCCTCCTTTGTCAAATATTAATTGAGAATAATGGATTGGGTCAATTTCTGGGGTCTCTGTTCTGATCCACTGGTCTATATGCCTATTCTTGTGCCAGTACCAGGCTGTTTTGGTTATAATAGCATTGCAGTATAAATTGATATTCAATATTCTGATCTCTTCTACTTCATTCTTTTTGCTCAAGATCACTGCAGATATCCAGGGTCTTTCATGATTCCATAAAAAAATTAGGAGTATTTGTCCTAGCTCTGTGAACTATGCCATTGTTATTTTAATAGGGATTTCATTGAATCTGTAAATTGCTTTGGGTAGTGTAGACATTTTAATGATGTTAATTCTTCCAACCTGTGAACATGGTTTATGTTTCCATTTGTTAGTATCTTGCTCTATTTCTTTTTTCAATGTCCTATAGTTTTCCAAGTACAGGTCTTTTACTTCCTTGGTTAAGTTTACTCTTAGGTATTTTATTTTTTTGTTGTTTTTGCAATGGTAAATTGAATTGCTTTTTTAGTATCTCTTTCTGAGAGTATCCTACCTTATAATAGAGAAACATGCAAATTGACCGCACCTCCGCTATGCCCATGATTGGGCCTGCGAGAGGCTGGGGGCGGGACTCCGGGTGACCTATCTGGCTGTTGAGAAAACCAAGATGGCGGCGCCCAATCCTCTTAGTTCAGAGGGTCTCGGGAGTGATGGCAACGCTAGAGGGGCATGGCCGGGCCTAGCCAGGCACCTCCCAGGGGTCCCCGGGCGGATCGCGACCCGGGGGGGGCGTGGCCGGGCCCAGCCAGGCGCCTCCTGGGGGTCCCGGGCTGGATCGAGACCCGGGGGGCGTGGCCGGGCCCAGCCAGGCGCCTCCCGGGGGTCCCGGGGCCCATCGCAACCCGGGGGGGCGTGGCCAGGCCCAGCCAGCCGCTCCCGGGGCCGGGGTCCCGGGCGATCGCCACCCTGGCCTAAATGGCTGGTGCTGAGAGGGATCAATGGGGCCAGTGGAAGGAGCAGGGGGTAGTTGACCACCGAGGCCATCTGCAGCAGCCGGATGTAGAGCTGGGGTCCACGTTCTCCAGGTTGGCCTCCGTGGGGCCCGTGTCGCACCCATAGTAGCCAAGTGGGCATGCTGGCATCGTAGCCCCAGCACGAGGCCAGCTTCCCAAGCCAGGCTGCGGAGGGAGGGAGGGCCTCTGGGCTGGGAGCACTCCCCCACCCCAGAGGACAGGGCACAGCAAGGGAGCAGCAGAGAGCTACTAAAGGTGGTGGGTATGGTGGCCTGGCTTCCAAGAGGCTAGCTTCAGCTGCTGTGGCCTGCGCTGAGGTGGCTGGTGGTGGGGGCAACTGTGTGGGCACATCCAAGCCTGGGGCACTGGGAGACGTGGGACTGCAGCCCAGAAAGCGAGGCTCCGGAGGACCTGGTCACCGACCCCCGGCATTGAAGCCGCCTCCTACAAGATGTATCCTAGCCTAGGTGTGTGGGAAGCAGGTTCAGGAACCTCTCCCTTTGCGGCGCCAGAGCCCAGGCCTGCCAGCGCCCCAGAGGAGACCCCCGCCAGGATCGGGGGCTTGACCAGTCTCTAAACCAGGGTGGCCATTAGCCCAGGCCTGCCAGCACCCTAGAGGAGACCCCCACCAGGATCGGGGGCGTGACCGGCCTCCAAACCGCCAGTGACCCTAACCCAGGCCTGCCAGCACCCCAGAGGAGATCCCCACCAGGATCGGGGCGTGACCAGTCTCCAAACCAGGGCGGCCATTAGCCCAGGCCTGCCAGCACCCCAGAGGAGACCCCCGCCAGGATCGGGGGCGTGACCAGCCTCTAAACCGCCCGCAGCCCGAGCCCAGGCCTGCCAGCACCCCAGAGGAGACCCCTGCCAGGATTGGGGTCATGGCCAGCCTTCAAACTGTGGCGGCCCCTAGCCCAAGGAGGCCTCCTGGCCGAGGACGCCTGAGTCTGTTCTTGACCTAGGGCTGGGCTCTCCCCGCAAGGGACTCAGAAGCCACCAGAGTCTAACTGCCAGTCTCTGGGAGTGCATCCACTGTCCACCAAAAAGTAGGGCCATCAAACCATTCAGTCTCAGTGCAGGCACAGGTCCGTGGCTGACGGGGTGGAGGCCAGACCAAAACAAAACAGCAGAAACACCCTGCCCACCTGGGCAGGTACTGCTGTAGTCCACGTGGCCTGGGCAGTGTAGAAAGCGCTACCTTCTCCCAGGTCCTGTGCTGGCACCGCCGCCTCGCTCACCCTCAAGCCCCCCTGAGTCCTGACAGCAAAGTGTGTGGGGCATTCTGCAGGAGTTGTGCCGTTCTGGGTGCTTTTGCCCAAAGACACACTTTGGGATGAATTCAGAGCCACATCTCATTTCCCATGAGACTGGAAGAACCATGTAAAAGGATTTTGACAAAAGCTTTCCACATCTCTGTTTATTCTTTTGAATCCATAAAACGACCTTAAAAAAAGCATCCGGGCCACCTAAGAAAGAATGCACTTTCTGGCGAGAGCACGCAGGATTCTTTTGCTCAACAGGTTAAAGGGAGCAGAGCTGGCACAGTGGGAATGGCCCTGGTGCCCTATGAGGAGACCGGGGGAATAGGGTTGCCGAAATTCCATAAGCCTCTTGCCACTTTCTCCTTTGCAAACCACACCATCCAGATCCACCAGGACTGGAGGCAACTGGGAATCACAGCCGTGATTTGGGACATGGTGAGCAAATCTTGAGGGGCCTCTGAAAACATCTGCAATTGATTATAAGACTGGTCTTTATTTAAAAAGAAATAAAAGAACAGCTTTGTTGAGATATAACCCATATACTGTACATGTCACCTAAAGTGTACAATGAACTGGTTTTTTAAAGTAAATTCAGAGTGGTACAACCATCACCATGCTCAATTTTTAAATATCTTCATGACCCATCCCCTCCAAAAAAAACTTCTACCCACTGGAATCACTTTCCTAATCATCTTCCCCAAAATAGATTGCACTTTAAAGGTGGGTAAAGGAAAGTTGAGGGAAGTTAAAACACTGCACAAAGGATATTGTAAGATGACAAAGCCCAAAGTGAAGATCATGTGTTTTCTTTAAAAATATATATATTTTTAAAATTTCAGAAAGGGAGAGGGAGAGAGAGATAGAAACATCAATGATAAGAATCACTGATCAGCCGAAACCGGTTTGGCTCAGTGGATAGAGCGTCGGTCTGCGGACTGGAAGGTCCCAGGTTCGATTCCGGTTAAGGGCATGTACATTGGTTGCTGGCACATATCCCAGTGGGGGGTGTGCAGGAAGCAGCTGGTCGATGTTTCTCTCTCATCGATGTTTCTAGCTCTCTATCCCTCTCCCTTCCTCTCTGTGAAAAATCAATAAAATATATTAAAAAAAAAAAAAAGAATCACTGATCAGCTGCCGCCCACAGGCCCCCTACTGGGGATTGAGCCCGAAACCCAGGCATGTGTGCCCCTGATCAGAATCAAACCTGGACTCTTCAGTCCACAGGCCGATGCTCTCTCCATTAAACCAAACTGACCAGGGCCATGTGTTTTCTTCAAGTTCTGCGTGGTTGTAATGGTCCCCAAATCTATACTAATAAAAGGGTAATATGCTAATTAGAGTGGTTGTCTTCCGGACATCTTTCCAGACAAAGCCGCAGTGGCTACAAAGGCCAAGGCTCAGGCAGCCATAACCAGCTGCAGTGGCAGCAGCATTGGGGTTATGGGGGTGGTGCCTCCAGAGGGAGGCCAGACTGGGGGCCAAGGCACAGGCAGTTTGGGGTGATCAGGCTGATAGGGGAGGGCAAGGTAGGGGCAATCAGGCTGGTAGGAGATCAAGGTAGGGGCGAGCAGGCAGGCAGGCAGTGGGGTTAGGGACAATCAGGCAGGCAGGCAGGTGAGTGGTTAGGAGCCAGGGGTTCCGGATTGTGAGAGGGATGTCCGACTGCTGGAAGTTGGACATCCCCTGAGGGGTCCCAGATTGAAGAGGGTGCAGATTGGGCTGAGGGGCACACCCCTCCAACCCCCCAGTGCAGGAATTTCGTGCACCGGGCTTCTAGTTAGTATATAAAAATGTCATCCATTTGTGGATGTTGATTTAGTATCCTGCTGCCTTGCTGAATTCATTTATTAGGTCTAGTAGTTTCCTGGTAGAATCTTTAGGGTTTTCTATGTACAATGTATTCTGTGAATAATGACAGTTTTATTTCCTCTGTTCTAATTTGGATGCTTTTTATCTCTTCTTCATGTCTGATTGCTTGTAGGATTTCCAGTACTATGTTAAGCAAGAGTGGTGAAAGTGGTCATCCTTGTCTTGTTTTTGTTCTTAAGGGAAATGCTTTTAGTTTTTGCCCGTTAACTATTAGTTTGGCTGTAAGTTTGTCATATAAGGCTTGTATTATGTTGAGGTATAATCCCTCTATTTCCATTTTACTGAGAGTTTTTATTTAAAAAAAAAGGGTGCTGGATTTTGTTGAATGCTTTTCCTGCATCTATTGATATGATCATGTGATTTTTATTTTTCAATTTGTTTATATGATGTATCACATTTATTGATTTGCAAATATTGTACCAGCCTTGCATCCCCCGAATAAATCCCACTTGATCATGATGTGTGATCTTTTTAATATATTGCTGGATCCATTGCTAATATTTTCTTGAGGATTTTAGCTACTGTGATCATCAGGGATATCAGCGTATAATTTTCTTTCTTTGTAGTGTACTTACCTGGTTTTGGAATTGAGATAATGCTAACTTCATAAAAAAGAGCTAGGAATTGTTCTTTCCTCTTGAATTTTTTAGAATAGATTGAGGAGGATAGGTGATAGTTCTTCTTAGTTCAAAACATTCACTTGTAAATCTTGTCCAGGGTTTTTGTTTGCTGGATGTTTTTTAATTACTGATTCATTTTCATCAGTTGTTATTGGCCTACTCAGGTATTCTGATTTTTTCTCATTGGCTTTTGGATTGGGTTGTGGAAGATTATATGTTTCTAGGAATTTGTCTATTTTGGTCAGGTTGTCCAGTTTGATGGCATATAGTTGTTCATTGTATTTGTTTACAATACTTCTGGAGTTCTTGTACCAGCATTACAAAGGGTTTTACAATCTGGAGAAAGGCTGTGCATAGATCAAGTAGGAGTCCAAGGATGAAAGATAGTTTTGAAAGGAATTAGGGGTCAGAGGAGCTTCAGTTAAAGGAGCTAAAGACTTCCCTTGACTCAGGAATCTGCTTTTTATTAACACAATTTGTCCTAAGGCAAGGTGGAGATAATACACTTCAAAGGGTAGGGTTTACAGAAGCATTGTCAGATTGAGGAATAGCCTACATCTGTTCAGATGTTTGGCCAATAGGAGGCAATAACATGTAGATTAAGATGCCCTGAGCTGTCTGGCAGTTAACAAACATCCTATTCAGGTTTGGGGAAGATGCGTTTTAGCCATTCCAATAGATGATTACATATGTGACTCAGCCCTTGTTGAGCCCCCAAGCTTCATCAACCTTTTGATGAAACTCTTGTAACCATGACATGCTGGAACTGGCTCTCAGCATCTCACCCTTTTTTTTTTTTTTTATTGGTTTGTTTTCTTTTTTTAATTTCTTTATTGATTAAGGTATCACATATTTGTCCTCATCCCCCATTCCCATCCCACCCCCCTCCCCACACATGCCCCCACCCCTCTGTTGTCCTTAACCGCCGGTTAGGCTCATATGTCTGCACACAAGTCCTTTGGTTGATCTCCCCCTTTACCCCCACCCTTCCCTACCCTCTCCCCGAGGACCGACAGTCTGATCCATGCCTCCTTGTTTCTGGGTCTGTTCTTGTTCATCAGTCTATGTTGTTCATTATTTCCCCTAGATGAGTGAGATCATGTGCTATTAGAAATACACTTATAAGAACCAAAAATGAGACAAGCAATAATGGTTATGGTGACAGGCAAATGAATCGGTCTGTAGTGAGTTTCTTTTGGGGCCAACAGTTCTTTTGAGACCCAATTTCAATGTCCAACAGTTCCTTATGTGTACATGTCAGCACTGACATTTCAGTTCTGGATGGTGGATAAATGGTGGTAATGCAGGTCCGACTCTGTCTGCTTTGGTCCTGGGCAATCTGCAGTGATGCACAGCTGCTAACTGCTAGTATGGGAAGGCCACATAAGCGTCTTCCATCTCTGGACTGCTTCCCTTCTGTCTTCATGGCTGGAGTAGTCCTGTCGATTCCTCTCTTGCTAGAATCCACATGGTCTTGGAGTTGTTTTCTGAAAATATACAAACATATTCTCGACCGAAAGTTAATAAAGGAATATTTTCTATAAATTTGACTGGGGATCCTTTTTCAATTTTTGCCCAAATGATTTTCCTCTGGCTTGTTTTGTCACCTTGTGTGTTTTTCATGGGTGTCTTGCTTTTAGCCTTACAATTAATATTCTAAAGTATTAATTTTCTAGATGTAATTTACTTACAGGATATTTTTCCTTACATGATATTCCTCTACTATCCCCTCCTTTTTTGATTTAAATGTTAGGAGGCTTTTGGAAATTTTATAATGTAGTCTTGATGGCTTTTAAATTTTAATTTTTTGCACTATAATATTACTGTTTTAGGTTCATTATATGGTACACAATTTTATCGTGAGATGAAGTACCAATAAAAATTTTAGTTGACACTTTAGGAACACCTTTTTGTCCAGTACAATTATTTTTTCTAGAATATTCACTTGTTTCAACTAGCCAATTTAAATTTGCCTGAAAACTTGACTACTATTTTACTGTCAAATTTATTACTCTAACAATAGTCTTGTTTTACCCTGTAAATATTGGTGGAAGGGATTATTTGCCTTCTTGAGTAGGTCCTGAGCATTCCTGGTGGTAGGCTGGATTTAGATATCGTAAACCCACTTCCCCACAACATGGGTACAAGACAACTCAAACAATTCTTGTTGGAGTGAGAGGGCAGCTCCTGTCGGCCATGTCTTTGTTGGTCACCTGGGTCCTGATCTGAGCTGGGCATGGGAAGCACGAAGCAGCCATGGGGGCAGGAGACCTCCCTCAGAAGGGGCTAGGATTCAGGCCCCTGCAATGTTGGGGGGGTGAGGGTCTGTGCCCCACCTCTGTTGATCCCCAAATTCTCTCCTGATGGCCCCTCTGCGACTGTGCCTGTCTTAGGTTGTTCCTTCCTTGAGGAATCTTACCCGTCTCTGGCTAACCAGCCATCCTCCGGGGCCAAGCAGGGTGAAGTGAGGTTCAGTTTTGTCTCCTTGGTAGCCTATGCTCCCGTGGCCTCCATGCCCAGCTCCTGCCTTGGGATCCCCTCGCCTGCTGGTGAGGCCCCAGCACTGAACACATATCTTTTGGAACCCGGGTTTCTTCTCCAGGGAGGGCTCAGTTCGCCCCACTGGGTGAGAGACAGATCCATGGCACCAGCCATAACGAGACTTCAACCTCGACATGAACAGAGAGCTCATGCAACAGCTGTAAGCAATTGAATTGTGCGAAGAGGGTCTCTCTTGGCCTAAAGGGTAAGAGGGACCAATATAGAATGCTCAGGTGCCCTCCCAGGAGGCCCTCCACACAACGAAAAGGGTTAAATCCTTACATGTCCTTTTTAAATTGCTGCCAGACATTCCAAGAATTAGTTTGTACGTTTGCTTGGGATAATTGTATATTATGCTGTAGTAATTCTAAAGTATCAAGAGATGTGTTAAGTTTGTCTCCAAGCACCAAACAGATGACTTTTTTTTTTTTATCCCCAAGAGTGCGAGGAACTATTATAAGTACTGGGGGTGTTCCAAATCTGGGAATAAATTTTAATGATAGTGTAGAATAATATCATGTAAGGATATTCTTTGTTCTCATCCATGGGAATTCCCTTTCAAACTGGCTGTCCATTTCTTTTTATGTAGACAAGGTCTTAGTTATATTTTCTGCACCTCTACCAGGGGCACGTAGTGATAGTAGTGACACCCTTTCTTTGGTGTCCACACAAGCCATAAACCTCTCTTTAATTGTACACACAAAGGGGCATTGTTTTGATTTCATGTCATACAAAAGGGAAGCTGGGTGGAGACCCCTGTGTATTTATACTTTCTTGCCCCACCCATGGACCTCCTATATGTCCAGGGTGTTTGGTATTATTGGTAACTACATTAGTCAGGGGATCAGCCCACGTAAGGGGTCTTACCCATGAAGGGTCAGGAGCATAAGATCAAAATACTTACCCTCTTGTCCCAGGTAAAATTACCGTACATCTGATGATTGCTAGCGTGGCTAGAAAGGCGTTCTCAGGCATTCTTGGTTTCTGGTTATCTCACAATTTCTTCCCTGAGGTTTGACGTTCTGATTGATGTTTCTCTGTTTCTGGATCTATTTTCTCCCCATCAGTTTATGTTGTTCATTATATTCCACAAATGAGTGAGATCATGTGATATTTATCTTTCTCTGACTGGCTTATTTCACTAAGCATAATGTTCTCCATCTCCATCCATATTGTTGCAAATGGTAAGAGCTCCTTCTTTGTTACAGCAGCATAGTATTCCATTCTGTAGATGTAACACAGTTTTTTAATCCACTCATCTGCTGATGGGCACTTAGGCTGTTTCCAAATATTAGCTATGGTGAATTGTGCTGCTATGAACATAGGGGTGCATATATCCTTTCTGATTGATGTTTCCAGTTTCTTGGGATATATTCCTAGAAGTGGGATCACTGGGTCAAATGGGAGTTCTATTTTTAGTTTTTTAAGGAAACTCCATACTGTTCTCCACAGTGGCTGCACCAGTCTGCATTCCCACCAGCAGTGCACGAGGGTTTCTTTTTCTCCGCATCCTCTTCAGCACTTGTCATTTGTTGACTTGTTGATAATGGCCATTATGACAGGTGTGAGGTGGTACCGCATTGTTGTTTTGATTTGCATCTCTCTAATGATTAGTGATTTAGAGCAGGTTTTCATATGTCTCTTGGCCTTCCTTCTGTCTTCTTTCGAAAAGTGTCTATTTAGATCAGTTGCCCATTTTTTTATTGGGTTGTTTATCTTTTTTTGTTAAGCTGCATGAGTTCCCTGTAAATGTTGGAGATTAAACCCTTATCGTTGATATCATTGGCAAATTTGTTCTCCCATGTAGTGGGCTTTCTTATTGTTTTATTGATGGTTTCCTTTGCTGTGCAAAAGCTTTTTATTTTGATGTAGTCCCATTTGTTTATTTTCTCTTTAGCTTCCATTGCCCTAGGAGCAGTATCAGCGAAGAAGTTCTTTTGGCATATGTCAGAGATTTTTCTGCCTGTAGATTCCTCTAGTATTTTATGGTTTCCTGTCTTATGTTTAAGTCCTTGATCCATTTTGAGTTTATTTTTGTGTATGGTGTAAGTTGGTGGTCTAGTTTCATTTTTTTGCATGTATCTGTCCAATTTTCCCAACACCATTTGTTGAAGAGACTATCTTGACTCCATTTTATGTTCATGCCTCCTTTGTCAAATATTAATTGAGCATAGTGATTTGGATCTATTCCTGGGTTCCCTATTCTATTCCATTGATCTATATGTCTGTTCTTGTGCCAATACCAGGCAGTTTTGAGAACAGTGGCTTTGTAATACAGCTTGAAATCTGGTATGGAGATCCCACCTACTTTATTCTTCTTTCTCAGGATTGCTGTGGCTATTCGGGGTCTTTTTTTATTCCAGATGAATTTTTGGAAAGTTCGTTCTAGGTCTGTGAAGTATGCCGTTGGTATTTTAATGGGAAGTGCATTGAATTTATAGATTGCTTTGGGTAGTATGGACATTTTGATGATGTTGATTCTACCAATCCATGAACATGGTAGGTTCTTCCATCTGTTTATGTCTTCTTCTATCTCTTTTTTCAGTGTTGTGTAGTTTTCCGCATATAGGTCTTTTACCTCCTTAGTTAAGTTTATTCCTAGGTATTTTAATTTTTTTGGTGCGATGGTAAATGGGATTGCTTTTTTAGTCTCTCTTTCTGTAAGTTCATTATTGGTGTATAGAAATGCCATATATTTCTTAGCATTTATTTTGTATCCTGCTACTCTGCCGAATTCATTTATTAAGTCTAGTAATTTTTTTATGGAGTCTTTAGGGTTTTCTATGTACAGTATCATGTCATCTGCAAATAAGGACAGTTTTACTTCTTCTTTTCCAATTTGGATGCCTTTTATTTCTTCTTCTTGTCTGATTGCAATGGCTAGTATTTCCAACAGTATGTTGAACAGGAGTGGTGAGAGTGGGCATCCCTGTCTTGTTCCTGTTCTTAGGGGAAATGGTTTTAGTTTTTGCCCATTGAGTATGATGTTGGCTGTGGGTTTGTCATATATGGCTTTTATTATGTTGAGGTATGATCCTTCTATTCCCAGCTTGCTGAGAGTTTTTATCAAGATAGGGTGTTGGATTTTGTCAAATGCTTTTTCTGCATCAATTGATATGACTATATGGTTTTTATCTCTCAATTTGTTTATGTGATGTATCACGTTTATTGATTTGCGAATATTGTACCATCCTTGCATCCCAGTGATAAATCCTACTTGGTCGTGGTGTATGATCTTTCTGATGTATTGCTGGATTCGATTTGCTAGAATTTTGTTGAGGATTTTGGCATCTATGTTCATGAGGGATATTGGCCTGTAATTCTCCTTCATTGTGTTATCTTTACCTGCTTTTGGTATTAGGGTGATGCTGGCTTCATAGAAGGAGCTTGGAAGTGTTCCTTCTTCTTGAATTTTCTGGAATAGTCTGAGGAGGATAGGTTTTAGCTCTTCCTTGAATGTTTTATAAAACTCCCCTGTGAAGCCGTCTGACCCCGGGCTTTTGTTTGCTGGAAGCTTTTTGATAACTGCTTCAATTTCTTCCATAGTTATCAGCCTATTGAGATTTTTAGTCTCTTCCTGAGTAAGTTTTAAAGGTTGTGTTTTTCTAGGAATGTGTCCATTTCCTCCAGGTTGTCTAGTTTGTTGGAGTAGAGTTGTTCATAGTATTTTTTGACAATCCTTTGTATTTCTGTGGGGTCTGTTGTTATTTCACCTCTTTCATTTCTGATTTTGTTTATTTGGGTCCTCACTCTTTGTTTCTTGGTGAGCCTGGCTAGAGGTTCATCAATCTTATTTATCCTTTGAAAGAACCAGCTCTTGATTTTGTTGATCTTGTGTATTGTTTTTTTGGTCTCTATGTCATTCATTTCTGCTCTTATCTTTATTATTTCCTTTCTTCTGCTCACTGTGGGCTTTTCTTGTTGCTCCCTTTCTAATTCTTTGAGTTGTTGAGATAGATGATCTATTAACATTTTTTCTTGTTTTTTGAGGTAGGCCTGTAGAGCTATACATTTGCCTCTCAGGACTGCTTTCATTGTGTCCGATAGGATTTGCAATGTTGTGTTTTTATTGTCATTAGTTTCCAGGATGTTTTTAATTTCTTCTTTGATCTCATTGATAACCCAATCATTGTTTAGTAGCATGCTATTCAGTTTCCAAGTGTTTGAATTTTTTGGAATGTTTTTATTGTACTTTATTTCTAATATTATGCCATTGTGGTCTGAGAAAGTGCTTGATATGATTTCAATCTTTTTGAATTTGGGGAGACTTTGCTTGTTACCCAATATGTGGTCTATTTTTGAGAATGTCCCATGTGCACTTGAGAAGAACGTATATTCCATGGCTTTGGGGTGAAATACTCTGAAGATGTCAATTAGGTCCATCTGATCTAGTGTGTCATTTATAATTGCTGTTTCTTTGCTGATTTTTTGTCCAGAGGATTTATCCATTGATGTCAGTGGTGTATTAAAGTCCCCTACTATGATTGTATTGATGTCGATCTCTCCCTTGATATCTTCCAGCAAATTTTTTTATGTATTTGGGCGCTCCTGCGTTGGGTGCATATACGTTTACCAGAGTTATATCTTCTTGCTGGATTGCTCCCTTTAGTATTATGTAGTGGCCTTCCTTATCTCTTATTAAAGCCTTTACTTTGAGGTCTATTTTATCTGATATAAGTATCGCAACCCCAGCTTTTTTCTCATTTCCATTTGCCTGAAAAATGTTTTTCCATCCCTTCACTCTCAGTCTGTGTGAGTCTTTTGCTCTAAGGTGGGTCTCTTGTAGACAGCAAATATATGGGTCATGTTTTCTTATCCATTCAGCTACCCTATTTCTTCTTCTTGCCTAATTGCGATAGCTAATACTTCCAGTACTATGTCAAACAGGAGTGGTGAGAGTGGGCATCCCTGTCTTGTTCCTGTTCTTAGGGGAAATGGTTTTAGTTTTTGCCCATTGAGTATGATGTTTGCTGTGGGTTTATCATAAATAGCTTTTATTATGTTGAGGTATGAGCCTTCTATTCCCACCTTGTTGAGAGTTTTTATCAAGAAAGGGTGTTGGATTTTGTCAAATGCTTTTTCTGCATCTATTGATATGACTATGTGATTTTTATCTCTCAATTTGTTTATGTGATGTATCACGTTTATTGATTTGCGGATATTGTACCATCCTTGCATTCCTGGGATAAATCCTACTTGGTCATGGTGTATGATCTTTCTGATGTACTGCTGGAGCCGATTTGCTAGAATTTTGTTGAGGATTTTGGCATCAATGTTCATGAGGGATATTGGCCTGTAATTCTCTTTCATTGAGTTGTCTTTATCTGGTTTTGGTATTAGGGTGATGCTGGCTTCATAGAAGGAGCCTGGAAGTGTTCCTTCCTCTTGAATTTTTTGGAATAGTCTGAGGAGGATAGGTTTTAGTTCTTCCTTGAAAGTTTGATAAAACTCTCCTGTGAAGCCATCCGGCCCCGGGCTTTTGTTTGCCGGAAGCTTTTTGATGACTGCTTCAATTTCTTCCATAGTTACTGGCATGTTGAGCTGTTTAGAATCTTCCTGATTGAGTTTTGGAAGGTTGTATTTTTCTAGGAATATGTCGATTTCCTCTAGGTTGTCCAGTTTGTTGGAGTAGAGTTGTTCGTAGTATTTTGTAACAATCCTTTGTATTTCGTCGGGATCTGTTGTTATTTCACCTCTTTCATTTCTGATTTTGTTTATTTGGGTCCTCTCTCTTTGCTTCTTGGTGAGCCTGGCTAGAGGTCCATCAATCTTGTTTATCCTTTCAAAGAACCAGCTCTTGGTTTTGTTGATCTTTAGTATTGTTTCTTTGGTCTCTATGTCGTTTATCTCCACTCTGATCTTTATTATTTCTTTCCTTCTTCTTACACTGGGCTTATCTTGTTGCTCTCTCTCTAACTCTTTGAGTTGTTGGGTTAGGTAATTTGTTACCATTGTTTCTTGTTTTTTGCAGTAGGCTTGTAGAGCTATGAACTTCCCTCTCAGGACTGCTTTCGCTGTGTCCCAGAGATTTTGGATTGTTGTGTTTTCATTGTCATTTGTTGCCATGATGTTTTTTATTTCTTCCTTGATGTCTTTGGTAACCCAGTCATGGTTTAATAGCATGCTGTTTAGTCTCCAAGTGTTTGATTTCTTTGGGTTGTTTTTATTGTAGTTGATTTCCAGTTTTATGCCACTGTGATCTGAGAAGATACTTGATATGATTTCTATCTTCTTGAATTTGGAGAGACTTTGCCTATGTCCTAACATATGGTCTATCTTTGAAAATGACCCATGTGCACTTGAGAAGAATGTATATTCTGTGGCTTTGGGGTGAAATGTTCTGAAGATGTCGATTAATACCATCTGCTCTAGTGAGTCATTTAGGTTTGATGTTTCTTTGCTGATTTTTTGTTTAGAGGATTTGTCCAATGGTGATAGTGGGGTATTGAAGTCTCCTACTATGATTGTATTACTGTTAATCTCTCCTTTGATATCTTCCAGGAGTTTTTTAATGTATCTTGGTGCTCCTATATTGGGTGCATATATGTTTACCAGAGTTATTTCTTCTTGTTGGATTTCTCCCTTTAGTATTATGAAGTGGCCTTCATTATCTCTTGTTATGTCCTTCACTTTGAGATCTAATTTGTCAGATATAAGTATTGCAACCCCCGCTTTTTTTTCATTTCCATTTGCCTGGAAAACCTTTTTCCATCCCTTTACTCTCAGTCTGTATGCATCCTTTTTTTTTGAGGTGGGTTTCCTGTAGACAGCAGATATCTGGGTTTTGTTTTCTTATCCAGTCTGTTACCCTGTGTCTTTTGATTGGGGCATTCAATCCATTTACATTTAAAGTTATTATTGATAGGTACTTATTTGATGCCATTTTTATTCTATACCCCTGTGTACCTTCTTTGCTTCCTATTTCTTTCTTTTTTTTTTTTTTTTACAGCAGACCCTTTAGCATTTCTTTCATTGCTGGTTTGGTGGTGATAAACTCCCTTAGTCCTTTTTTGTCTGTGAAGCTCCTGATTTCACCTTCAATTTTGATTGATAGCCTTGCTGGGTACAGTATTCTTGGATTTAGACCCTTACTTTGCATGACTTGGTATATTTCATTCCATTCCCTTCTGGCCTGATGAGTTTCTGTTGAGAAATCAGTTGCTAGTCTGATGGGGGTTCCTTTGTATGTAACTGTCTGTCTCTCTCTGGCCGCTTGTAAGATTCTTACTTTGTCGTTGGTGTTTGCCAACTTAACTATAATGTGCCTTGGCATCGGTCTTTTGGGGTTCATTTTGCTTGGAACTCTGTGAGCTTCTTGGATTTGTGTGGGTTTTTTCTTCCCTATATCAGGGAAGTTTTCTGTTATTATTTCTTCAAACAGGTTTTCTATTCCTTGCTCAGTTTCCTTTCCTTCTGGCACCCCTATTATCCTGATGTTGTTTTGTTTTGTATTGTCCCGAAGTTCCCTTACGCTCTCCTCAATCTTTCTAATTTTTGTTTCTAGAAGCTGTTGTAATTGGGTATTTTTTTCCATCTTGTCTTCTAGCTCACTTATGCGGTCCTCTGCTTCGTCTAGTCTACTCTTGATGCTTTCTATTGAGTTCTTTACAGCAGCGATGTCATTTTTCATTTCTTCTTGGTTCTTCTTCATTTCTTCTTGGTTCTTACTCATATTGTCGAATTTGTCTTCCATCCTTTTCAGCCACTTTATGATCATTTCTCTGAATTCTTTCTCTGATAGGTTGTTTGCCTCTAAATCGTTTACTTCCTTTTCAGGTGATGCCTGCTTCTCTTTCCTGTGGGGGCTGTTTCTTTGTCTCCTCATGGTCTCTCTTCTCCGGATGTCTGGTTATATAGATTTCTCTCTCTGGCGTTGATTTAAAGGTATAAAATACAACACAACCAGGCACAACAGACAAGGCACTGAACAGAATTGTATTCACGATATTAATAACATCCAATAAAGGTAACCACCAGAGAAAGACAAATTAGGGAATAGGAGTGGAGGAGGGAGAGTAAAAAGAAAGAACAACAACGAAAAAAAAGAAAAAAAAAAACAACAAAGAGTGTGAATCTGAACTTGGGAAAAGAGCAGAAAGAAAGAAAAGGAAAAGAAATAACAGAAAAGAAAAAGAAAAGAAAAAAAAAGTAAGAGAGACAAGAATGATACTAAGAGAGAAAAGGGGAACAAACTATATATATGGGGAGTAAACTCCACTAGAACAACCACTATTCCCAGCAAATTCCAGCAACACGAGCCTGGAGATTAATACAAACTGCAACACCAGCTAATATCAAGTGAGGCAAGGGAAAACAAAAGTAAAAAACAAACAACAACAAAGCAAACAAAAGAACCAACCAAACCAACAAAAAGAATAATCAAAACAATCTCATAAAAAAGCATAAAAATTCAATCTAATCAACATTCAAGCAAACAACAACAAAAGGCCCAAGAGAAAAATAATTTTTTTAAGGTAGCGTAGAGAGAGGTTTGTATGAATTTGGAGCAGGAGGTTGGGAATTAGATATATAAGTAGGTTGAAGTTTTAGCAGGGAGTAAACTGAAAAAGTAGGAAAAATCTAAAGCCAGAAAGGGTTAAGATAAACTGGGGACCAAAAGGGGAAAGGTTAGGAGGAGATTGATGGCATAATGTTAGCTTTGAGATAGGGTAAAGCGATTGTAAGGGAAAGATGCAAATCAAATGTAGGACACTAATCCAAAAATAAAAGAAAGAGAAAATCAAATGACATTAAAAAAAAAGTAAAATAATAGTAATAATAGTGCTGATTGAAAATAAAAATGTAATAATTAAAAAGGTGAAAATCGAGTGAGGAAAAAGAAAAAAAAATTAGTTTCTTAAGTAAAAGATGCAAAAAATGAAAATAAAAAAATATGAGAATAAAAAAATTAAAAAATTGAAAAAAGAATTGAAAATTAAAAAATAGGAAGACTAAAATGTGCAGTAGCGGCTGTCATTCACTTCCTCTATTATTCTGTTTGGTACGCCTTTTTCCCAGTCTGGGCGGTATTTCAGTTCAGCTTCATTCCAGGGCTCCTCAGTGTTGGAAGCCAGTCCTGCTTTTTAAGCCAGCCGTGTCTTAATTTCTCGTATTTATTTTTTATTACACCAGAGACAATTAGCGTTTCAGCCCCTGGGTGGCAGTGTTTCTGAATTGACTTCCGGGCCTCTCTAGCTCTTCTTTTTTTTTTCCCCTCTATGGCACTCACTACCGGTTTGTGGAGGTGTGCGCCTCAGAGCTGCCTCCCCGATGGTCACACGCAGCTCTGGTCCCCCGGTTCCGAAAAAACACCCTCCCCCTGCAGTCTTCCAGGGTCTCCACCTGGGTTTTTCTATGTGTTGGGCTTAGCAATCAGAGTCGGAAAGAGCCCAGGTGTGCGGACCGTGGGTCTGTGCGCCAGACCAAGGAGCCTGCACTCCTTTGAAAACTCCTAGTCTGACCCTCCTCGTCAGATTAAAATGAGTTGTTTTCAAGAGGTCACTTCTGTTAGCAGCTCAGAAGACCCCCCTCCTCATTCACGGATCACGGCAGTTCCAACTGCGGCCGATTTTTCTAGGCACAGACCTCCCGGCTCCTGCGGGTCCTGCGGCTGCCGCGCTTCCCTCACCCAGCGCTTCCCTCACCCACCGCGGGGATTAGAAACCGCAGCTTATTTCAGACAAAATCTGACCTTTCCGTGGTGCAGTGAAGAGTTTCTTTGAATCCGAATGTTTGCGCTGATATGGGACCGGTGGTCTGGTGCTCCCAGCAGCTCAGTGTTTGCAGTTGTTGCAGAAAGTCAGGTTTTCCACTAAAATCCTCCTTTCCTTGCAAGATGGCGAGGCGCCCAGCGAGCCCGCAGCTCCAGGAGGGGACCCAGCCCCGGTGGGTGCTGCGCAGTCAGAGGAACACTGCCCAGCACTCCCCCACCTTCTCCTGGAGTTTAGCTGTCCCTTGGCTTGCCCACATACACTCCCTCTGCGAGCCTCTGCTGCTCCGACTCTCCGCCCCAGGAACAGACTCCAAACCCGACTCTATTCCGTCGCCATTTTCTGAACTCTTCTAGTTATTAATTTTTATTTGATAAAGTTTACCATGTGATTTCAAGTATATTAGATCGGCTAAATTTCCTTTAAGAAGAGAGCAAACCTTTGAAAACATTTCAGGGTCTGTGAAATGTCTCAAATTATTCCTTGATTATAGCCTTGAAAATTAACGTGGAAAAACCATCAAATATATATATGATTTAAAGATTACATACATTTTATAATTATCTTAAGATATCAATTAAATTTAAACTGGTTTTTGCATTAAAAATTTGGTTGTGTGAACGAAAGAAGCCACCTGATAACCTGACAAGCTCAGGGGAGGCCTGTGTGGCAGTCTTGAAAACTAAGAGACCTAAAATAACCACAAAAGATGGTCTGAAAATTAAATATTTAACGACAAACAGGTTATAGTGGGCAGTCATTCCTAGGCTGATATTTTCCCTGACAAAGATCAACTTAGATCTTTCCTGAGCCCATTTGCCTTTTTTGCCTCTAAGATAACATATCTGTGAGATGTCTGGGTAACTTGTAACTTCCTCTTTTGCTGGAGCCCCTGGGGCACAACCAAATGTGGTGGGTGCCAGGACAGATGCCTCAAATTCCTTCATTATCATGTTAATTGTTCCTGTACCCACCTAAGTATGTGTCAATCATTTTACTTTTTATCCAATCCCAGGGGTTTCCCACCGTTTGACTTTATCCCACCTCCTTAATCCGTCACCAATGAATTTCAGGTAGCCCACCTATGTCCCTCCTTTGATGGCAATGTATAAATACAGATGTAACCCGCCATTCTTTGGAGCATTATCTCAATTCATTGAGGTTCTGCTTCCCGGCATATGTCAACAGTTTGGCTCAAATAAACTCACTAAAATTCTTTACAGGTTTCAATGGTTTATTTTCCGTTAACAGTTGAAATCACAGAATTAATCCTTCTTATTCAATTAGGCCAATAAGCAATATATTTTGAATTCCTAATTTTTTCAGAGAAAACATATTTTCAACAATAAATTTTTATACTTTAGGCATTTAATTACCACAGCTATATAATTTCTCACAATTTAATTTGAATCTTGAACTTTTAGAGCTGGCAAGTCAAATATTTAGCAGTTCTTTGATTAATAACACTTTATATTTTTAAGAATAAATTTCAAAAATACAAGATATAATAAATTCAATAGATTAAATTTTGTCCTCTAAATTTTTCATGAGGCAAATTTAGATTAATATTTTATCATTTTGTAATTTCAAAATATCTAAACATTTAATAAATTTTATTATTTATATAATTAAGCAAACTTCCAAAATTTTAAGCTGCCAAAACCACGTTTCTGGATGGCAAAACAGGTTTGGTCTATTCAAATGTAAATTACCACATTCTTTGTCATGAGAAGCCTGATTTCAAAAGAGCCACATTTTTTTTCTTTAAGAGTTTGCTGCCACAGGAAAAACTGTTTTTGGCTAGCAAGGGCTTAGCCCATTGACTTTAAGCAAACTTGTAGGTATTAAAATGCAAGATTGTCCTTAAAGATGGCTAACTTGGTCTACATTCTTGTTCTGCTGGGGGAAGGGCGACTAGCCCCTTCCTCCATTAGAAAGGTTCAGCCAGCTTTTACCTGGGCTTAGATCTTTATAATATATTTTTCAACAATTTTTTGAGATTTAAATCCAATTCTAATTATTTTAAGGCATTTACTTTGGCAAATTCTATAACAGAGACAATTACTGATTTTCTTGAAGGCCTTAAATTTAACTTTTGAACACGCTTCACTAGCATTTTAAAAACTACTCTTTATTATGGAAATACCAATCTTGTTACAGTTTGAACCTAGCCTGTGTCTTTTCCTGGGTCAAATCTACTATCTTTCTGAGGAAAAAACCAGTCCTGGGGTTTTATTCTGTACCTACGCAGAGAGTCAAACTTAAAACCCTATCTAAATGTCCAGAAATCGGACAGTTGCATGCATTTTGTCTTAAGCTAGCTTCTTTCTTTATGAGCACAGAAATCCCAGACACATTTCTAAATTTTTCATGGTAAGGAGACTTTAAATTAGCATACTGGGAGAATGGGCGTCCATATTGGATCTCCACAAGTCTCCTTCCCCCACATCCTGCTTTCTTTGGGGGAAGATTTCAGTAACAGACCTGGCTGCATTTCTTTTCATGCTTAATAGATAAAAACAGATTTATTTATTTTTTTTTTTACTTTTTCGCTTTCCAAAGTAATTACTAGCACCCAAGGTGACCTTAGCCAAATTTTGGTTTTCCCTACAAGTTCTATAATTTTTAAACAAAGCTTTAAGTAATCTTTCTGAGGGAGATCTGGTAGCACTGGCCTCTCCTGCCACCTTTGAATTTCTCCGCACCAGAGGCAGCTTCAGTAGTGGGGTTTCATTTCTTATTACAGATTTTTTATTCCAAATAAGAATTAGGATTTTAATTTGAACAAGAAACCACATTAAAGATGACCACGGCCCTCTTTTTTCAGCCTGATTTTAAAAAGTACCTTTTGATATTCCAATTTCTTTATAATTTTGCCTATTGACCACATTATTCCCCATTATAATCTGACTTAAACACAAAGTATCTCCCAAGTACTAGCAGATCCGTGGGGTTCTGAAGCTTTCATGGGCTCTATGCATAGTTAATCTTACCACCATTGCTGGTGTTGTTTCCACTTAGGCGAATCCTTCTATCTCCAGAAGCAAGCCATTAATGTTGGTGTTGCCAGGGTTAAGCCCCAGTTCGGGTCACCATTAATGCCAGGATTCTTATCCCAGGATTACAAAGGGTTTTGCAATCTGGAGAAAGGCTGTGCATAGATTAAGTAGGAATCCAAGGATGAAAGATAGTTTTGAAAGGCATTGGGGGTCAGAAGGACCTTCAGCTAAAGGAGCTAAAGACTTCCCTTGACTCAGGACCCTGCTTTTTTTTTTTAAATATATTTTTATTGATTTCAGAGAGGAAGGGAGAAGTAGAGAGAGATAGAAACATCAATGAGAGAGAAACAATGATCAGCTGCCTCCTGCTTGCCCCGCACTGGGGATCGAGCCCACAACCCTGCCATGTGCCCTTGACCAGAATTGAACTGGGACCCTTCAGTCCGCAGGCCAACGCTCTATCCACTGAGCCAAACCACCTAGGGCATAATATCATTTTTTTTTTTTATTTTTATATTATTTATTTTTTTTATTTTTATTTTTTTATTAATTTCTTTATTGATTAAGGTGTCACATATTTGTCCTCATCCCCCCATTCCCATCCCACACCCCTCCCCACAGATGCCCCAACCCCCTGTTGAACTTAACCGTTGGATAGGCTCATATGCATGCACGCAAGTCCTTTGGTTGATCTCTCCCCCCTCCTCCCAACCTCCCCTATCCTCCCTCTGAGGCCCGATAGTCCGATCGATGCCTCCTTGTTTCTGGTTCTGTTCTTGTTCCTCAGTCTATGTTGTTCATCATTTCCCCTAGATGAGCGAGATCATATGTCACTAGATATATACTTATAAGAACTGAATGTGAGACGGGCAATAATAGTTATGCTGACAGGCAAATGAATCAGTCTGTAGTGAGTTTCTTTCTGGACCAACAGTTCTTTTGAGACCCAATTGCAATGTCCACCAGTTCCTTATGTGTACATGTCAGCACTGACCCCTCAGCTCTGGATGGTGGACAAATGGTGGTAACGGAGGTCCAACTCCCTCTGGTTTGGTCTCGGCCGGACCCAGGGGCACGGCTTCACCCAGACTAAGGGGCACGTGGCCTCACCCAGACCCAAGGGGCGCGTGGCCTCACCCAGGCCCGGGACCCAGCCTCACCCGGATGGATCCAGGGGCACACGGCCTCACCCGGACCCAGGGGCACATGGCCTCACCCGGACCCAGGGGCGCGTGGCCTCACCCGGACCCAGGGGCGCGTGGCCTCTCCCGGACCTAGGGGCACGAGGCCTCACCCGGATCCAGGGACACATGGCCTCACCCGGACCCGGGGGCGCGTGGCCTCTCCCAGACCCAGGGGCGCGTGGCCTCACCCGGACCCGGGACCCAGCCTCACCTGGATCCAGGGACACATGGCCTCACCCAGACCCAGGGGCGCGTGGCCTCTCCCAGACCCAGGGGCACGTGGCCTCACCCGGGCCTAGGTGCGCGAGGCCTCACCCGGATCCAGGGACACATGGCCTCACCCGGACCCAGGGGCGCGTGGCCTCGCGAGGCCTCACCTGGATCCAGGGACACATGGCCTCACCCGGACCCGGGGGTGCGTGGCCTCTCCCAGACCCAGGGGCACATGGCCTCACCCGGACCCGGGACAGGACCCTGCTTTTTATTAATACAATTTGTCCTAAGACAAGGTGGAGATAATACACTTCAAAGGGTAGGGTTTACAGAAGCATTGTCAGAATGGGGAATAGCCTACAGCTGTTCAGGTGTTTGGCCAACAGGAGGCAATAACATGTAGATTAAAATGCCCTGAGCTGTCTGGCAGTTAACAAACATCCTATTCAGGTTTGGGGGGATGCTTTTTAGCCATTCCAACAGATGATTACATGTGTGACTCAGCCCTTGTTGAGCTCCCAAACTTCATCAACCTTTTGATGAAACTCTTGTAACCATGACATGCTAGAACTGGCTCCCGGCATAATTATTTGTACTTCTGTGGTATCTGTTGTTATATCACCTCTTTCATTTCTGATTTTATTTATTTAGGTTCTCATTCTTTGATTTTTGATGAGTGTGGCTAGGGGTTCATCAAATTTGTTTATCTGTTTATCTTTTCAAAGAACCTGCTCTTGGATTTATTCATCTTTTGTACTGTGTGTTTTTGTGTGTTTTTGTTTGTTTGTTTGGTTTTTTATCTCTGTGTCACTTGTTTCCACTCTGATATTTATTATTCCCTTTCTCATACTTCCTCTGGACTTTTCTTTCTGTTATCTTTCTAATTAATTTCATTGTATGGTTAGATAGTATATTAGTGCTTTTTCTTGTTTCTTGAGGTAGGCCTGTAGTGCTATGAACTTCCCTCTAAATACTGCTTTGACATGTCCATAGGTTTTGGGGTGGTTGTGTGCTCACAACCACCCAAAGTTTTTAATTTCTTGCTGGATCTCATTGGTAACCTATTCATTGTTTAATTATATGCTATTTAACCTTCTTGTACTTGAGTTTTTGGTTTTTTTTATTGTAGTTGATTTCTAGCTTCGTGCCATTGTGATTTGAGAAGATGATGCTTGGTATACTAGCAATATTAATGGATTTGGATACCCTTGTTTTGTGACCTTACACAAAATGGCAAATGTTAAAGACAAAGAAAGAATCTTAAAGGCAGCAAGAGAGAGACAGTATATCTTTGACAATGTTCCATGTGCACTTGAGAAGAATGTATATTCTGTTGCTTTGGGGTGAAATATTCTGTAAAAATCAGTTAGATCCATCTTATCTAGTGTGTCATTTAAGACCTCTGTTTCCTTGTTAATTTTTTTTCTGGTAGATCTATCCAGTGATGTCTGTGTATTGTTAAAGTCCCCTTATATGACTGTATTGCTGTATATCTCTCCCTTAAAGTCTATGAAGAATTTTTTTTATGTATGTGGTTGCTGCTATGTTGGGTGTATATATGTTTACAAGGGTTATATTTTTTGTTGTTGAATCATTTCCTTTAGTATTATGTAGTGGCCTTCTTTGCCTCTTGTTTATGGCCTTTGTTTTGAAGTTGATTTTGTCTGATATGAGTATTTCTACCATAGCTTTTTTTCCTTTCCATTTGCATGGATTATGTTTTTCAACTCAGTCTGTGTGTAACTTTTGTACTGAGGTGAGTCTCTTGTAGATAGCATATTTATGGGTCATGATTTCTTATCCACTCAGTCATCCTATGTCTTTTGACTATAACATTTAATCCATTTATAATTTAGGTTATCCTACCTTATAATAGAGAAACATGCAAATTGACCGCACCTCCGCTATGCCCATGATTGGGCCTGCGAGAGGCTGGGGGCGGGACTCCGGGTGGCCTATCCGGCCGTTGAGAAGACCAAGATGGCGGCGCCCAATCCTCCTAGTTCCGAGGGTCCCGGGGGCGATCGCCACCCCGGTGGGGGTGTGGCCGGGCCGAGCCAGGCGCTCCCGGGGGTCCCGGGGGCGATCGCCACCCTGGGGGGGTGTGGCCGGGCTGAGCCAGCCGCTCCCTGAGGTCCCGGGGGCGATCGCCACCCTGGGGGGGGCGTGGCCGGGCCGAGCCAGCCACTCCCGGGGGTCCCGGGGGCGATCGCCACCCTGGGGGGGGCATGGCCGGGCCAAGCCAGGCGCTCCCTGGGGGCGATCGCCACCCTAGGGGGAGTGTGGCCGGGCCGAGCCAGCCGCTCCCGGGGGTCTTGGGGGTGATCGCCACCCTGGGGGGGCGTGGCCGGGCCCAGCCAGCCGCTCCCGGGGGTCCCGGGGGCGATCGCCACCCCGGTGGGGGTGTGGCCGGGCCGAGCCAGGAGCTCCCGGGGGTCCCAGGCGGCAATCACCACCTGGGTGGGCGTGTCCGGGCCGAGCCAGGCGCTCCTGGGGGTCCCAGAGGCGATTGCCACCCTGAGTGGGCGTGGCAGGACTCTCCCAGCCCCTCCCAGGGTCCCTGGGAACATTGCAAGCATGTGGTTGCTGAGACCCAGACCAGGCCTCTGGCCACAGATTCATAGCTTTGCGGAGACCTAGGGCAGGGATCTGCCTCATCTGCAGAGAGACAGAGGTTCTGCAGTGCCCCCAAGACGTGGGTGGGCCCAGCCAGGGATCAAGGGGCATGGAAGGACTCCTGGCAGAGGGGCAAGGACCCTCACCCCTGAGGCGGGGGTTGAGGGGTGGAGCCACCTCAGTGGAGGGGTGCTGCACTGCAGGGTACTGGACTGACTGATGTGATTCAGAGAAGCTCCCAGTGCTAATGGGCCTCACACAGGCGGCCTTCACACTTCAGAGGCAGTGACTACTGCTCCTGCCTTCACCCAAAAGCAAGCTCGCTACACCCTGCCCCATAACAGAGCATGCCTAGGCAGTGAGTGGGAAGCCTTCCACCTGCTTCGGAGAAGGGGGGGCAGTAAAGAATGGGGGGAGAGGAAAGAATGTGGAGCATCCACAATGAAGAGGTGCTTGAGAGAGAGGCTCGGAAGCCTGACTGGAAGGTTTGTTCTGTTTGCTGGGCTGCTGCCCCTTAGGAAGCGCAAAGAGCATGGCTCTGAGGGCTTCCTGTGTGCTCTGAGGGCTTCCTGAGTCAAGTTCCACAGCCAACTGGAATTGGCCTCAGTTTCCTGGTCTGTAAAATGGATGAAGCGTGTCCCAGTGCCTTCACTGAGCTTTGATGGCCAATTGAGATACTATATAAAGAAAATGAGGGAAGAAGTGAGAAAGAAAAGGAAGGACAAAAAACACAAAAGAAAGACTGAAAGGAACCTGTAAACCCATTGTCACTTAAATAGGGAATATAGTCAGTAGTGTTGTAATGATGGTATGATGCCAGGTGGGAACTAGAAATATCGGGGAACACTTTGTAAAGTATATGATTGTCTAACCACTATTCTGTAACTAATATAAAACCTGAAACCAATACAAAATAATGTTGAATGTAAAGAAATGAAAATTGGAGTGAAATTTTTATAAATTTCAAAGTTTAAATAAAAGCTGTAAAGGAAGGAAGGGGAGAATAAAAAGTGTTTTTCATTTTGCCACTTCATTAAAAAGACAGTTGTCTTTATATGGTGCTTTTATACTTTTCTAAGTCATTATCTCATTTCAATTTCCGGGCAACTTAAAGACAAGATAAGTATTCCCTCCACTATTCAAAGAAAGGAAATCTTGGTGTCTGGTCCTAATGATTCAATCGTCAAGCCCTTATTGTAAAGCAGGGTTAGTAAAATTTTCTGTGCAGGGTCATATCTATACTAATAAAAGCCTTGAGGGTGATCAGGCCAGCAGGGGAGGGTATTTGGGGGCAATCAGGCCCGCAGAGGAGCAGTTAGGGGGCAATCAGGCCAGCAAGGAAGCAGTTAGGGGGCAATCAGGCAGGTAGGTGAGCGGTTAGGAGCCAGCGGTCCCGGATTGTGAGAGGGATGTCCAACCTGCAGTTGGACATCCCCCGAGGGGTCCCATATTAGAGAGGGTGCACGCTGGGCTGAGGGACACCCTCCCCAGTGCACAAATTTCGTGCACCGGGCCTCTAGTTATTGATAAATATTTATTTCCATGTTTATTTTCTTTGTGCCTATGATCCTCTTTCCCTCCATTGGTTCTTCTTAAAGCAGTCCCTTTAAAATTTTTTTGCATTTCTGGTTTGATGGTAATGTACTCCTTTAACCTATTTTTGTCTGGAAATCTTTTCATTTCACCATCAATTTTAAATGATAGCCTTGCTGGATACAGTAGTCTGGGATTTAGGTCCCTGCTTTTCGTTACACTGAGTTCTTCATGGCAATCCCTTCTGGCCTGAAGTGTTTCTGTGGAGAAGTCAGATGACATTCTAATGGGAACTCCTTTGTAGGTAATTTTCTGTCTCTTTCTTGCTGCCTTTAAGATTCTTTCTTTGTCTTTAACATTATCCATTTTAATTGTTATGTGTCTAGGTGTGTGTCTCTTTGGGTTCATCTTGATTGGGACTCTTTGTGCCTCCTGAATTTGTGTGACATTTTCCGTGACCAGGTTTGGGATGTTTCTGTCTTTATTTCTTTAAACAGGTTCTCTGTTTCTTGCTCACCCTCTTCCCTTTCTGGTATTATTTTAATGCAGACATTACTACATTTCATGTTGTCCCCAACCTCCCTTAAGCTATCTTACTGGTTTTTAATTCTGTTTTCTCTTTGATGCTCCAATTGGGTATTGATAATCACCTTGTCTTCCAAATAACTCATTCGATTGTCTGCTTTATCCAATCTACTTTTAATACCTACTAGTGGGTTCTTGATGTCAGATACATCATTTTTTGCATTTTTGTCTGGTTCTTGTTCATGGCCTTTATTTCCCTTTTCATGCTATTGTAATTTGCATTAAGTTCCTTAAGCATCTTTATAACCATTGTTTTATTTTTTTTAAATTTCTTTATTGATTAAGGTATCACATATTTGTCCTCATGCCACCATTCCCATCCCACTCCCCTCCCCACACATGCCCCCACCCCCCTGTTGTCCCCAACCGCTGGTTAGGCGCATATGCTTGCACACAAGTCCTTTGGTTGATCTCTCCCCTTTACCCCCCCCTACCCTACCCTCCCTCTGAGGCCCAACAGTCTGATCCGTGCCTCCTTGTTTCTGGGTCTGTTCTTGTTCATCAGTCTATGTTGTTCATTAGTTCCACTAGATGAGTGAGATCATGTGCTATTAGAAATACACTTATAAGAACCGAAAATGAGACAAGCAATAATGGTTATGGTGACAGGAAATGAATCAGTCTGTAGTGAGTTTCTTTCTGGGCCAACAGTTCTTTTGAGACTCAATTACAATGTCCAACAGTTCCTTATGTGTACATGTCAGCACTGACATTACAGTTCTGGATGGTGGACAAATGGTGGTAATGCAGGTCCGACTCTCTCTGGTTTGGTCCTGGGCAACCTGCAGTGATGCACAGCTGCTAACTGCTGGTATGGGAAGACCACGTCAGTGTCTTTGGTTTGGCTCAGTGGATAGAGCGTCAGCCTGCGGACTGAAAGGCCCCAGGTTCGATTCCGGTCAAGGGCATGTATCTTGGTTGCGGGCACATCCCCAGTAGGGGGTGTGCAGGAGGCAGCTAATCGATGTTTCTAGCTCTCTATCCCTCTCCCTTTCTCTCTGTAAAGAATCAATAAAATATTATATATATATATAAATATATATTTATATATATATATAACCATTGTTTTAAACTCTATGTCTGATAGGTTGCTTGCCTCAATCTCATTTAGTGTTTTAGAGATTTCTTCTTTTCTCCCCTATGGGTGTTGTTTACTTGCCTTCCCATTTGTGTCTTTCTATTTTTGTCTATGTATTTGATAAAACTGCTACACCTTCTGTTCTTTGTGGGATGGCCTTAGGTAGAAAGAGTCTTGAGGGGCCGAGTGGTGTAATCGTTTTGTTTACCTGAGCTGGATACTCTAGGAATTCCCCTTGTCTGTGTTGTTTTGGCTCTCCTGCTATAATTGGGACTTGATTGTTCTTGTCCCATTTGTGGGAGGTATCTTTCTCCAACTTGCTGCCAATGAGGTTCAATGCTAGGGTCGTCATGCCAGCTGTTATACAGGTGCTTTGGGTTCACCATTTGTGGAGCTTGCTTGATTTTACTGTGATGTTGTTGTACCTGGTCCCTTGGGGTGTCTATCCTGGGCATTCTGGGAGCTTCTCTATTGCAAGTGAATGTGAATTTCTGTCCATTTATGGCCCTGGGCAAAATGATTTATTTCTGGGATATAGAATCTCTTAGTAGAGAAGTGGTTGGAGATTCCTTAGCCCTGAGGCTGAGTCTGCTTTGCATGTCACATCTTGATTGTCCCTGTTCTGAGCTGTACTTCCTACCCCTATGGAGCTGGTCCCACAGGTGTCAGCTGCAGCCACTTGTGGTGCTGCTGTCTTTTGCCTCACTGAGAAGTCTGGGATAATGATGGGCAGGCACCCAAACTGCTGTTTCTGACCAATTAGATCAGGCAAAAACTCAAAGCCTCCAGAGACCTGCATCTGCCTCCAGACTGATTGCATTCAGCCTTGAGTATCCACAAATAGTTGTCCACAGGTGTGATGAGAGGTTTTCCAAGAGGGTGGGGCAATTGCTTCTGCCTTTAGGCTAATTGTTATCCTCAGTCTCTTAATGGGCCTCAGAAACTCCACAGGGTAGAGCAAGGGGTTTTCCAATAGGGTGGGTCATCTGTCTTCCCCCAGTCAAAAACCGCCTGGATAGCAACAGTTTGCCTGACAAAGATGACCTCCCCAGGGTTAGGGAATGACTCAGCACAGGAAACTGAGGTGTCTGCCTTTGGAGCTCTAACCCTACATCCCTCAACCCTGGCTTATGCTTACACAAATCCAGTCTACTCTTCCCTCCCTCTGCCAGAGCCCAAGGTGAGTGGCTGCACTGGAAATTTTGTGTGTTGCCCCTTTAAGAGGGTGCTGGCATTTCCAGCCATCTCTCCCTGGCAGAGAGCAACCCTGCTGCTTTTCATAGCCAGTTCTCATGTGGGCACCTTTCTCAGTTATGATGCTCTCTGTTGGAGGGCCCAGCTTGGGGTTTAGACCCCAGAGTTCTCAGTGGGAACCCTCCACAGCTGCAATTTCTCTCTAGAACTTCAGTTACTATCTATGGGAGCCTGGCCAGCCCTTTCACACCTCCACCATTTCTTCCAGTCTCTATGTGGTCTCAACTTTCCATCCTTGATTATCAGGCTCCTTACCTGCTAGTCTTCAGTTGATTATTCAGGGTGTTTTTTCGTTTGTTTGTATTTTAGTTGTAATTCCAGTTTGGTCCTGGGGATTGTGTCTTTGAGCTTCCAATTACTCTGTCAGCATTTTTTACTTTTGTGCTACTCTTCTTGACAAAAAAACAAAAGACTCAATTCAAACTATGAATTTGTAGAGAATTCACTAAAGGGACTATTCACAGTTTTGTGGCAGGGTTAAGAAGAGAACAAGCAAAGAAGATTGAGTAATTTGGCAATTATAACAGAAAAATGTAATAGCCACCATTATTTTTGAAGGGGCAAAAATGACAAAATGTTATATAGAAACAGAATTGTAGCCATAGAAGAGGGATTGCCAAATATGAGCTATAGTTAATCACATTTTTTTGTACTATAAACCACTTTGTCAGTAAAAATATATGAATACATTCTAAGAATACTACTTTTAAACATGTTTTATTGTGGTAAGAACACTTAACATGAACTATACCCTCAATACATTTAAAAATGTTTTTTATTGATTTTCGAGAGGCGGGGGGAGAAGGGAGAAGGATATAGAGACAGAAACAGATGAAAAACATCATCAACTGGCTGCCTCCTGCACACCCCCAACAGGGAATTGAGCCGGAAACTGGGGCATGTGCCCAAAACCATGAATCAAACCAGGAACCTCTTGGTTTATGGGTCAATGTTCAACCGCTGAGCTACACCAGACAGGCTCTTAACACATTTTTTTAGTGTACAGTGTTGTATTGTTGACTGCAGGTATAATGTTGTTCAGCAGATCTTTTAAATTTATTCATCTTGCTTAACTAAAATTTTGTACCCATTGATTAGTAATTCTCCATTCAACCCACAAACCCAGCCCCTTGGAAACTACCATTGCACTCTTTGATTCTGTGAGTTTTACTATTTTAGATACCTGGTATAAGTGAAATCATGCAGTATTTGTCTTTTTTTTTTTTTTTGACTGGTTTATTTACTCTTGGCACAATGTCCTCAAAATTCATCCATGTTGTAGCATATTGCAGAATTTCCCTTTTTAAAAGCTTAATAGCATTATATTGTATGTAAGTAATACATTTTCTTTATCCATTCACCCACATACAAAGATTGAAATTGTTTCCATTCTTAGCTCTTATAAATAGTCCTGCAATTAATGTGGGAGTACTAATATCTATTCAAGATTTTAATTCAACTCCTAGAGAAATATATAGAACTGGGACTGTTGGATCTTATGGTAGTTTCATTTTTATTTTTGAGGAATTTCCATGCTGTTTTCCATAGAGATTGTATCATTTTGTATCCCCACCAATATTGTGCAAGAGTTTCCATTTTTCCACATCCTCATCAAAACTTTTTTTTTGGTCTTTTTCTTTTGATAATAGCAATCCTGCATCTGTGATAGCTTACCTTATTGTGGTTTTTATTTTTATTTCCCTGATTTTTAGTTATATTGAAACTTTTTATTTTGAAGTACTCTCAGCTTTTCACTTTTGTTTTTGTTACCTGTGTTTTTAGTGCCGTATTTATGAAATCATTCAAAATGCATGTATCTTTTCTCATATGTTTTCTTTTATCAATTTTATAGTTTGGGGTCTTATGATTACTCTGTAATTCATATTGAGTTGATTTTTGTATACATTTTAAGTTATAAGTTCAATATCACTTTTTTGCATGTGAGTATCTAGTTTTCACAGCACCATTTGTTGAAGAAACTATCCTTTTCCCTTTGGTAAACCCTTGTCAAAGATAGTTGACCATATATACAGGGTGTACCGAAAAATGTATACACACTTTAATAGCTGATAGCTGTTAAATGAAAATTAAATGTCTTTTAATAAACACTGCCTTAATAATTATTCAAAGTGTGTATATACATTTTTTGGGACATCCTGTAAGTAAATTTACATCTGGCTACTCATTTGCTGTCTATTTTGATGCCAATTCCATGCTGTTTTGATTACTGTGGCTTTGTAATTTTTTTTAAATCAGGGAGAATTATGCACCCAGACATTTTTCCCCCTGAGGATTGATTTGGCTATTCATAATTTTTGTAGTTCTGTTTAAAATTTAGAGTTGTATTTTTTTATTTCTATAAAAATGCTATTGGGAATTTGATAGGGATTGAGTTGACTCTTCAGATTACTGTGTAGTATGAACACTTTAAAATATTTAAGTCTTTTGTTCCATAAACATGGGATATCTTTCCACTTATTTGCGTCTTCCTTAATTTTAATAAGGAATAATATTGCGTCATCAATATTTTACAGTTTTCAGTATTCATATTTTTCACTTCCTTAATTAAGTTTATTCCTAAGTATTTTTATTGGCCCTATGCAATTTCAGTGTATAGAAAATGTTTTATTCTAAAATTTTGCTGAATTTTTTAATTCTAACAGGTTTTTTACAATGGAATCTTTAGGGTTGTTAATATAAGATTATGTCATCTGAAACACGGACAATTTTACTTCTTCCTTTCTAATTTAGATGATTTATTTTTCCCCAGTGATTCTAATTTAAGCTTACAGAACTATGTTGTGTAGAATTGGTGAGAGTGGACATCTTTGCTTTGTTCCTGATCTTAGGAAAAGCTTTCAGTTTTCCACCACTAATTATTATGTCAGTTGTGGGCTTTTCATCATGGCCTTTATAATGTAGTAATTACCCTTTATTCTTAGTTTGTTGAGAGTTTTTAACATGAAAGGGTGCTAAATTTTGTCAAATGTCCTTTCTGAATCCATTGAGATTAAGCATGTTATCTTTATCCTTTATTCTGTCAATGTGGTATATCACATTATTTTATTATGTTGAATCATCTTTATGATCCCAGGGATAAATTCCACTTGTTCATGCTATAAGATATTTTTAATGTGTAGTTGGATTGTTTTCTAGTGTTTGAGGATTTTTCTATCCATATTCATCAGGTATATTGATAAATAGTTTTATGTTCTTATGTTGTATTTAACTGGCTTTAGTATCAGGGTAATGCTAGCTTCATAAAATAAGATTAAAAGTGTCCCCTCTACTTTAATGTTTTGATAAACTTTGAGATGAATTGGCATTAATTTTTTAAATGTTTTGTGGAATTTTCTAGTAAAGCCATATGGTTCTAGGCATTTCTGCTTGTGTGAGATTTTAAAATATTGATTCAACCTCTGTATTAGTTAGTTATATATCTGCTCAGACTTAATATTTTAAAAAATATTCTGTCTTAGTAGGTTGTATGTTTCTAGGAATTTTTTTCCATTTTTTTCTAAGATATCCAGTCTCAAGATATTGCAAGAACCCTACTACCACTATCAATGGAGGAATTTCACTGTGCAATCCTACAGCAACAATTAGATGCAGAAAAAGCATTGACAAAATCTAACTGTCATTCATTATAAAACTATCAGTAAAATAGGAGATCATAAAACATATTCAACTTACAATAAACCTACAGCTAAAAATACGCTTAATAGTGAGAAACTCAAAGCTTTCCAATTAAGATCAGAAAAAAGCAAAGATGTCCTCTTTTACCCCTCCTTTTCAACACACTACCAGAACTGGCAGTCCTTTCTAATGCAACACAGCAATAAAAAGAAGTAAAATTCATACAGATTTGAAAAGAAGACATAAAACTTTTCTTGTTTGCAAATAACGTGATCATCTTTGTAGAAAATTGGAAAGAATCAACAAAAAAAATCCAAAGTAGTAAGCAATTTTTTCAAGAGTACCATATAAAAGTTAATGTTCAGGTCACTTGTTTTTCTATATACCAACAAGGAACAAATAGAACTTGAAATGAAAAACTCAATACTATCTATATTAGTACCTATAAAATACTTAGCTACAGAAAATATGTACAAGATCTACTTGAGAAAACTCTCACGAAAGAAATTAAAGAACTTGTAGTGACCCATATTTGGGCTCCATTTTGCAGTGAACCCCTTTCACGTCCCACGTGATTCAGGGTTCAGGTTCAGGGTTCAGGCTCTGGAGGAGGCCACACACAAATGAAAGAGACTAGACAAGAAAGTATAAATTTGGGAATATTGGGGGCCAGGCGGGAGCCCAACTCAAGGGGAAGGACTCCACTTTGCTCTGGCCTAGCGATCCCTATTATTAAGATTACTAGAGGCCCGGTGCACGAAATTCGTGCACTGGGGGGTTGGGGGGGTGTGCCCCTCAGCCCAATCTGCACCCTCTTCAATCTGGGACCCCTCAGGGGATGTCCAACTTCCAGCAGTTGGACATCCCTCTCACAATCCGGAACCGCTGGCTCCTAACCACTCACCTGCCTGCCTGCCTGATTGTCCCTAACCCCACTGCCTGCCTGCCTGCTCGCCCCTACCTTGATCTCCTACCAGCCTGATTGCCCCTACCTTGCCCTCCCCTATCAGCCTGATCACCCCAAACTGCCTGTGCCTTGGCCCCCAGTCTGGCCTCCCTCTGGAGGCACCACCCCCATAACCCCAATGCTGCTGCCACTGTAGCTGGTTATGGCTGCCTGAGCCTTGGCCTTTGTAGCCACTGCGGCTTTGTCTGGAAAGATGTCCGGAAGACAACCACTCTAATTAGCATATTACCCTTTTATTAGTATAGATTTGGGGACCATTACAACCACGCAGAACTTGAAGAAAACACATGGCCCTGGTCAGTTTGGTTTAATGGAGAGAGCATCGGCCTGTGGACTGAAGAGTCCAGGTTTGATTCTGATCAGGGGCACACATGCCTGGGTTTCGGGCTCAATCCCCAGTAGAGGGCCTGTGGGCGGCAGCTGATCAGTGATTCTTTTTTTTTTTTTTAATATATTTTATTGATTTTTCACAGAGAGGAAGGGAGAGGGATAGAGAGCTAGAAACATCGATGAGAGAGAAACATCGACCAGCTGCTTCCTGCACACCCCCCACTGGGATATGTGCCAGCAACCAATGTACATGCCCTTAACCGGAATCGAACCTGGGACCTTCCAGTCCGCAGACCGACGCTCTATCCACTGAGCCAAACCGGTTTTGGCTGATCAGTGATTCTTATCATTGATGTTTCTATCTCTCTCTCCCTCTCCCTTTCTGAAATTTTAAAAATATATATATTTTTAAAGAAAACACATGATCTTCACTTTGGGCTTTGTCATCTTACAATATCCTTTGTGCAGTGTTTTAACTTCCCTCAACTTTCCTTTACCCACCTTTAAAGTGCAATCTATTTTGGGGAAGATGATTAGGAAAGTGATTCCAGTGGGTAGAAGTTTTTTTTGGAGGGGATGGGTCATGAAGATATTTAAAAATTGAGCATGGTGATGGTTGTACCACTCTGAATTTACTTTAAAAAACCAGTTCATTGTACACTTTAGGTGACATGTACAGTATATGGGTTATATCTCAACAAAGCTGTTCTTTTATTTCTTTTTAAATAAAGACCAGTCTTATAATCAATTGCAGATGTTTTCAGAGGCCCCTCAAGATTTGCTCACCATGTCCCAAATCACGGCTGTGATTCCCAGTTGCCTCCAGTCCTGGTGGATCTGGATGGTGTGGTTTGCAAAGGAGAAAGTGGCAAGAGGCTTATGGAATTTCGGCAACCCTATTCCCCTGGTCTCCTCATAGGGCACCAGGGCCATTCCCACTGTGCCAGCTCTGCTCCCTTTAACCTGTTGAGCAAAAGAATCCTGCGTGCTCTCGCCAGAAAGTGCATTCTTTCTTAGGTGGCCCGGATGCTTTTTTTAA
This sequence comes from Eptesicus fuscus, assembly GCF_027574615.1. Taxonomy (NCBI): domain Eukaryota; kingdom Metazoa; phylum Chordata; class Mammalia; order Chiroptera; family Vespertilionidae; genus Eptesicus; species Eptesicus fuscus. The sequence goes on along the minus strand of NC_072473.1, from coordinate 58,569,871 downwards.
GGTCGTTTTATGGATTCAAAAGAATAAACAGAGATGTGGAAAGCTTTTGTCAAAATCCTTTTACATGGTTCTTCCAGTCTCATGGGAAATGAGATGTGGCTCTGAATTCATCCCAAAGTGTGTCTTTGGGCAAAAGCACCCAGAACGGCACAACTCCTGCAGAATGCCCCACACACTTTGCTGTCAGGACTCAGGGGGGCTTGAGGGTGAGCGAGGCGGCGGTGCCAGCACAGGACCTGGGAGAAGGTAGCGCTTTCTACACTGCCCAGGCCACGTGGACTACAGCAGTACCTGCCCAGGTGGGCAGGGTGTTTCTGCTGTTTTGTTTTGGTCTGGCCTCCACCCCGTCAGCCACGGACCTGTGCCTGCACTGAGACTGAATGGTTTGATGGCCCTACTTTTTGGTGGACAGTGGATGCACTCCCAGAGACTGGCAGTTAGACTCTGGTGGCTTCTGAGTCCCTTGCGGGGAGAGCCCAGCCCTAGGTCAAGAACAGACTCAGGCGTCCTCGGCCAGGAGGCCTCCTTGGGCTAGGGGCCGCCACAGTTTGAAGGCTGGCCATGACCCCAATCCTGGCAGGGGTCTCCTCTGGGGTGCTGGCAGGCCTGGGCTCGGGCTGCGGGCGGTTTAGAGGCTGGTCACGCCCCCGATCCTGGCGGGGGTCTCCTCTGGGGTGCTGGCAGGCCTGGGCTAATGGCCGCCCTGGTTTGGAGACTGGTCACGCCCCGATCCTGGTGGGGATCTCCTCTGGGGTGCTGGCAGGCCTGGGTTAGGGTCACTGGCGGTTTGGAGGCCGGTCACGCCCCCGATCCTGGTGGGGGTCTCCTCTAGGGTGCTGGCAGGCCTGGGCTAATGGCCACCCTGGTTTAGAGACTGGTCAAGCCCCCGATCCTGGCGGGGGTCTCCTCTGGGGTGCTGGCAGGCCTGGGCTCTGGCGCCGCAAAGGGAGAGGTTCCTGAACCTGCTTCCCACACACCTAGGCTAGGATACATCTTGTAGGAGGCGGCTTCAATGCCGGGGGTCGGTGACCAGGTCCTCCGGAGCCTCGCTTTCTGGGCTGCAGTCCCACGTCTCCCAGTGCCCCAGGATTGGATGTGCCCACACAGTTGCCCCCACCACCAGCCACCTCAGCGCAGGCCACAGCAGCTGAAGCTAGCCTCTTGGAAGCCAGGCCACCATACCCACCACCTTTAGTAGCTCTCTGCTGCTCCCTTGCTGTGCCCTGTCCTCTGGGGTGGGGGAGTGCTCCCAGCCCAGAGGCCCTCCCTCCCTCCGCAGCCTGGCTTGGGAAGCTGGCCTCGTGCTGGGGCTACGATGCCAGCATGCCCACTTGGCTACTATGGGTGCGACACGGGCCCCACGGAGGCCAACCTGGAGAACGTGGACCCCAGCTCTACATCCGGCTGCTGCAGATGGCCTCGGTGGTCAACTACCCCCTGCTCCTTCCACTGGCCCCATTGATCCCTCTCAGCACCAGCCATTTAGGCCAGGGTGGCGATCGCCCGGGACCCCGGCCCCGGGAGCGGCTGGCTCGGCTGGGCCACGCCCCCCCGGGTGGCGATTGGTCCCGGGACCCCCGGGTGGCGCCTGGCTGGGCCCGGCAACGCCCCCCGGGTCGCGATCCAGCCCGGGACCCCCAGGAGGCGCCTGGCTGGGCCCGGCCACGCCCCCCCGGGTAGCGATCCGCCCCGGGACCCCTGGGAGGTGCCTGGCTAGGCCCGGCCATGCCCCTCTAGCGTTGCCATCACTCCCGAGACCCTCTGAACTAAGAGGATTGGGCACCGCCATCTTGGTTTTCTCAACAGCCAGATAGGTCACCCGGAGTCCCGCCCCCAGCCTCTCGCAGGCCCAATCATGGGCATAGCGGAGGTGCGGTCAATTTGCATGTTTCTCTATTATAAGGTAGGATGGGATCCACCCATAGCTCTAGGCAGGCAATTCCAGTAATAGCCAATCAGCAAGGATTTACATAAGGTGGAGGTTGCTTTAGCTATCATTGTCTCAACTAGAGAGTGGGTGGTTGGCTCTGACCTTTCAGAGCTTCAAGGTTGACCAGTCTTCCAGGTTTCTTGTCCACACCTCACTGCTAGTGAAGGCAATGGGCAGCTTCCAATAAGAACTAAATAAAAGCAGAAATGTTCCATGATCAAGAAAGGAAAATTAAATATTGTCAAGATGACAGATCTTTCTAACTTGATCTATAGATTTAATGCAATCCCAAGCAAAGTCCCAGCATGGATGTGTGTGTGTGTGTGTGTGTGTGTGTGTTATTGTTGTTTATTTGTGTGTGTGTGTGTGTTTATGATTAATGACTCTTGACTCTGAAAGCTATTTGAGACAAAAGACCCAGAATAGCCAATTCAATATTGAAGGAGAACAAAGTTGGAGGACTCATACTCCCCAACCTCGACTTGCCACTATAAAGCTATTGTAATCAAGACAGTGTGGTATTGGCAATATAATAGACAAATAGATTGATGGAACAGAAAAGAGAGTCCAGAAGTAAATCCACACAAATATAGTCAAGTTATTTTTGTAAAAGGAGCAAAGGCAGTAAGTTGAGCAAAGATAGACTTTTCAACAAATGGCACTAGAAAAACATGGCATCCATATGCTTAAAGAAACACATATAAATCTAAGTACCGACCCTTATACCCATCACAAAATAGCTCAAAGTGTATCTTAGATGTAAATATAAAATGCAAAATAATAAAACTCCTAAAATATAACATAGGAGAAAACCTAGATGATCTTGGGTATGGTTATGCCTTTATATATTTAATACCAAAAACTTGATTTGTGAAAGAAATAATTGATAAGCTATACTTCATTAAAATGTAAAACTTCAGCTCTGAGAAAATCATTATCAGCAGAATGAGAAGATAAGCCACAGATGGGGAGAAAATATGTGCAAATTTTTACATATCTGATAAAGAACTGTTATAAAAAAAACACACACACAAAGAACTCTTAAAAATCTGGTAAGAAAGCAAAAAAAACATATTATTAAAAAATGGTCCAAAGACCTAACAGATACTTCACCAAAGAATACACATTGATGATGATTAATCACATGCAAATATATTTCACATCATATATCAGGAAATTGTAAATTAAAATAAAGAGATACCATCACACATCTCCTAAAATGGCCAAAATATGTAACACTGACAACTCCAGATACTGGTTAAGATGTGGAGCAACCACTGGCAAATAATAACAATAATAATAATAATAATAATAATAATAATATAACAATAACTTAAAAAGGACAATAACAAGGGTTGGTAAGAATGTAAAGAAGAGACACTTCTGGGTGGCTGGTGCGGGCATGGAAGAGACCATGCCATCTTGAGAAACAGAGCTGCTTGAGACTAGGATCCTGGTCTCAGACACAAACCAGGACCCTGCAGCCACTGGGGACAGAGAACTGCCACCACAGCTTCAGACCAACAGACAACAAGAATCCAGACTTCCTGGCAGCAGATTTCTGTGAGTCAAAAAGCCTATCCCCCTCCCCACAGACTCGCGGGCAGCGCCATAGTAACTAATAGACCGGCCCCTTGCTCGAGCCACAGCTCCCCTACAGGGAATTTGAGCTTGAGAGCATGAGCAGGACACAGCTCCCCTACAGTGAATTCGAGCTTGAAAGAGCGTGCGCAGATCACAGCGCTGCTACTGGAATTTGAGAGACTGGAATATACTCCCAGCAATGCAATCGGGCGACCAAACCTGAAGCCCATGCAGGGCAGCAGTGCCACCTGACTTTGATTCTGGGCAAGAGCACAAGGAAGTCTGTTTTCTGCAGCACAGGCATGCCACAGAGCTATTGTGCAACCCAGTCGCCCATGGAGACTGGGACCCAACTTGACTCTTTCTTACCAAGTGTTCCTGGGATCCCTGACTCAGAGCGCATTCACACTAAGAGTAAGTGACTCCAATTCTTGGTACATGCGCACACGGGGACCCTGATTCTCAACGAGAAGCCACATGAGGCAACAGAGACTCTGATACTGAATTCTTGGTGCAGACACAGGGAAACTCTGACTCCTGGCACATGCTAGGAGACTCATTTTCAGCACTCGCCAACAGTGTGGTGCAGGCAGGATCCCTGATTCTAAGTGCACACACGAGACCACACTAAACTCTGGGAACACTGAACCTGGGCAAGCCTGGTTCCCACCAACCCACGGCAGCCACACATCCTAGTGTGGGAACACTTCAGTGAAACTCGGGTGGTGTGAAGTTCCCACGGCACATGGCCCAGGTCCACACAACTTGAAGCTTGAACCTTTGGGTGATAGTCAGAATGGGGAGACAACACAATCTACAGAGGAAAAAAAATGATGAGTCAAGAAAGGAAATTAGTGAAATTGAAGCATGCAACATGACCGAAAAAGAGTTCAGAGTAATGGTCGTGGATTTTATACATCGGATGGATGAGAAAATTAACAACCTATGCAAGAATCAGGAAGAAATGAAAAGTGATATAGCTACAATCAAAAACACCATGGATAGTTTCAACAGTAGACTACAAGAAGCAGAGGACCTAATTAGAGAGTTAGAAGATCAGATACAGAAACAAGCCCAATCTGAACAGCAATTGGAGAAAAAAATTAAAAAGCAGGAGGAAAGCCTAAGGGAGTTTTGGGAAAACATGAAATGAAGTAACATACGTATAATAGGGCTGCCAGAAGGACAAGAAGAGCAGTAAGGATTAGAACATCTATTTGAAGAAATAATGACAGAAAACTTCCCGGATATGGGGAAGAAAAAAGTCACACAACTACAGTGAGTCCCAAACAGGATCAATCCCAAAAGACCCACAACAAGAGACATCATAATTTAAATGGCAAATATCAATGACAAAGAGAGAATCTTAAAGGCGGCACGAGAGAGACAGAGAGTTACCTACAAAGGAAAACCCATCAGATTATCAAATGATTTCTCAACAGAAACACATCAAGCTAGAAAGGAACGGAAGGAGGTATAAAAAGTGTTGCAAAGCAAAGGACTGAATCCAATACTCTATCCAGCAAGACTATTGATCAAAATTGAAGGGGAAATCAGGAGCTTCACAGACAAAAAAAGGCTAAAGGAGTTTATCACCACCAAACCAGCAATGCAAGAGATGCTAAAGGTAATACTATAAAAAGAAGAAATAAATAGATAAGAAGGAACACAGACACAAAAAATAGATATGACTACAAACAAATACCTTTCAGTAATAACTTTAAACGTAAATGGACTAAATGCTCCAATTAAAAGACATTAAGTGGGGGAGAAGCCAAGATGGCGGCATAGGTAAACACCTAAACTGCAGCCTCACACAACAATTTCAAAAATACAACTAAAAGTCAAAACGGACATCATCCAGAACCACAGGAAAGCTGGCTGACTGAAACGCCCACAACTAGAAGGAAAGAGAAAACCGCAAGGAAAATCAGAGGAGCCGTAAAAGCCTGAGGTAGGGAGACACGGGCGGAGACACGGGCACGCGCTCGTGTCAGGAGGACGGAGCCAGAGAGGACAGGGCGGCTGAGTGCCTGGCCGGCGTTCTCTAGCAGGAAGGAGATAAAAGCTCCAGATTGCGCAGAACTCCAGCTCTGACTGCACTGAACCCCAGTTCCGAGCGAGACCCTGGGGAGCCAGGCTCATACTGGGGGAATCTGGGCTGTAAGGCGGAAACTCAGGGGAGTGGCGAAAGACAGAGCTCCGGAGGCGCGCATGTGAATGCGTGCAGAGGACGGACTGTTGACTGTGCCGCTGAATTGCCCTAGTGGGAAGGAGACAAAAGCTCCAGACTGCGCTGAGCCCCAGTTCCGACTGCACTGAAACCCACTTCTGGGCGAGAATCTGGGAATCCAGATTCATTGGGTGAGAAACTAGACTATTTGGCAGCGGGCGAAACTCCAGGGCGCCTTTCTCTCAGAGGTGCTTGCAGGGAGTACAGAGGGACACTGAGGGACACTGAGACCCAGGAATCTCATAGGGCAGGGCTGATGGAAACCAAGGCTGTAGGCTCCACCCTGAAACTCCGCCCCATCCAAGCTGAGCACAGAGGCTTTTACAATTTTGCAAATCTAGTTGAATAAGGCTGTCTCCCGGCGTAGACACAGCTGATACTCACAGCCAATTGGCCTGGAGTTCAAATCCTCCCAGTGTACCAACAGCAATCAAGGCTTAACAACCCCAAGACTTTGCACTCAGCCCACAAAGGGGGGTACCAAGAGCGACCACCTAGGGAGATTGGGAAAGCTGAGCTACTGACCCCTATAGGTCACTGATCACACAAAGCCACTCCATCAACACAGGGAGGCAGCCAAAATGTGGAGACACCAAAGCAGGTCACGAATAGAAGAGATGGAGGAAAGTAAACTAATGGACGACACAGTGTTCAGAACCACATTTATAAGGTTACTCAAGAATCTTCTAAAAACCACTGATAAACTTGAAGAGACCTTCAAGGACCTTAATGAGAATACCAAAAAAAATGGAAAAGGACCAGTCAGAAATTATGCATACACTGTCTGAAATAAAGAACATACAGAAACTCAACTGTAGATCACCGTACCCGAAGAGTCAAACCAAAGAGCTGGAACATAAGGAAGCAAAAAACACCCCAACCAGAGAGGTGGAAATTAAGAAGAATCCAAAAAGTGTAAGGAGCCTCTGGGACGGCTTTAAGCGTACCAACATCCGAATTTTTGGGGTGCCAGAAGAAGAGAGAGAGCAAGATATTGAAAACCTATTTGAAGAAATAATGACAGAAAACTTTCCCCACCTGGTGAAAGATATAGACTTACAAGTCCAGGAAGTGCACAGAACCCAAAAAAAAAGAGGAATCCAAAGAGGACCACACCAAGACACATCATAATTAAAATGCTAATGGCAAAAGACAAAGAGAGAATCTTGAAAGCAGCAAGAGAAAAACAGTTAGTTACCTACAAGGGAGTACCATAAGACTGTCAGCTGATTTCTCAACAGAAACTATGCAGGCCATACGGGAGTGGCAAGAAATATTCAAAGTGATGAACAGCAAGAACCTACAACCAAGATTACTCTACCCAGCAAAGCTATCATTCAGAATTGAAGGTCATACGAAGAGCTTCACAGACAAGAAAAAGCTAAAAGAGTTCATCACCACCAAACCAGGATTACATGAAATGCTGAAGGGTATTCTTTAAGAAGAGGAAGAAGAAGAAAAAAGGTAAAGGTAAAAATTATGAACAACAAAAAGACATCAAATATATACCTACCAACAAGTGAATCTAAAAATCAAGTGAATAAAAAAAATCTGAGGAACAGAATAGACTGGTGAATATAATAGAATCAGGGACATAGAAAGGGAGGCGACAGACAATTCTCAGGGGGAAGGGGGTCTGAGGGGTGCAGGAAGAGATTAGACAAAAATCTTACACCTATGGATGAAGACAGTGGCGGGGGGGTAAGGGTATGGGGTGGGGTGGGGAATCAGGTGGAGGGGAGCTATGGGGGAAGGAAAAAAAGAGGAACACCTGTAATAATCTGAACAATAAATATTTATTATTAAAAAAAGACATCAAGTAGCTAAATGGATAAAAAAACATGACCCATATATATGCTGTCTAAAAGAGACCTACCTCAGAACAAGAGACTCACACAGATTGAAAGTGAAGGGATGGAAAAATATCTTTCAGGTAAATAGAAATGAAAAAAAGCTGGGGTAACAATACTTATATCTGACAAAATAGACCTCAAAGTAAATGCCATAACAAGAGATAAGGAAGGCCACTTCATAATACTAAAGGGATCGATACAACTACGGGATATAATCCTGATAAACATATATGCACCCAACGCAGGAGCACCCAAATACATAACAAAACTCCTGGAAGATATCAAGGGAGAGATCGACAACAATACAATCATAGTAGGGGACTGTATATCACTGGATAAATCCTCTAGACAAAAAATCAGCAAAGACACAGCAATCCTAAACAATGCACTAGATTAGATGGACTTAACTGACATCTTCAGAACATTTCACCCCAAAGCCATGGAATATACATTATTCTCAAGTGCACATGGGACATTTTCAAAATTAGACGACATATTGCGTCACAATCAAAGTCTCCCCAAATTCAAGAAGATTGAAATCATACCATGCATCTTCTCAGACCACAATGCCATAAAATTAGAAGTAAACTACAAAAAAAAAATCCAAAATTCTCTTTTGGAAGCTGAATAGCATGCTATTAAATAATGACTGGGTTACCAATGAGATCAAAGAAGAAATTAAAAGCATGTTGGAAACTAATGACAACAAAAACACAACAATACAAAATCTATGGGACACAATGAAAGCAATCCTGAGAGGGAAGTTTATAGCTCTACAGGCCAACCTCAAAAAAAAAAAAAAAAAAAAAAAAACAAGAAAAAATGGTAGTAAATCATCTAACTCTACAACTCAAAGAATTAGAAAGAGAGCAACAAGAAAAGCCCAGAATGAGGAGAAGGAAGGAGATAATAAAGATCAGAGCAGAAATAAATGATATAGAGACCAAAAAAACAATAAAAAGATCAATGAAACCAAGAGCTGGTTCTTTAAAAGTATAAACAAGATTGATGAACCTGTAGCCAGGCTCACCAAAAAGCAAAGAGCGAGGACTCAAATAAACAAAATCAGAAATGAGAGAGGAAAAATAACAGACCCCACAGAAATACAAAGGATTGCTAAAAAATACTATGAACAACTCTACTCCAACAAACTAGACAACCTAGAGGAAATTGACATATTCCTAGAAAAATACAATCTTCCAAAACTCAATCGGGAAGATTCTAAAAATCTTAATAGGCCAATAACTATGAAAGAAATTGAAACAGTCATCAAAAAGCTCCCAGCAAACAAAAGCCCGGGGCCAGATGGCTTCACAGGGGAGTTTTACCAAACATTCAAGGAAGAACTAAAACCTATACTCCTCAGACTATTCCAAAAAATTCAAGAAGAAGGAACACATCCAAGCTCATTCTATGAATCCAGCATCACCCTAATGCCAAAACCAGATAAAGACAACACAATTAAAGAGAATTACAGGCCAATATCCCTCATGAACATAGATGCCAAAATCCTCAACAAAATTCTAGCAAACTGAATCCAGCAATACATCAGAAACATCACACACCATGACCAAGTAGGATTTATGCCAGGGATGCAAGGATGGTACAATATCTGTAAATCTATAAATGTTATACATCACATAAACAAACTGAGAGATTAAAATCACATAATCATATCAATTGATACAGAAAAAGCATTTGACATAATCCAACACCCCTTCATGATCAAAACACTCGGCTAGGTGGGAATAGAAGGATCATACCTCAACATAATAAAAGCCATATATGAAAAACCCACAGCCAACATCATAGTCAATGGACAAAAACTAAAACCATTTCCCCTAAGAAAATGAACAAGACAGGGATGCCTATTCTCACCACTCCTATTCAACATATTACTGGAAGTACTAGCCATTGCGATCAGACAAGGAGAAGAAATAAAAGGCATCCAAATTGGAAAAGAAGAAGTAAAACTGTCCTTATTTTCAGGTGACTTGATATTGTACGTAGAAAATCCTAAAGACTCCATCAAAAAATTATTAGACTTAATAAATAAATATGGCAATGTAGCAGGATACAAAATTAATGCCAAGAAATCTATGGCATTTCTTTACACCAATAGTGAACTTATAGAAATAGAGACTAAAAAAGCAATCCCATTTACCATTGCACCAAAAAAATTAAGATACCTAGGAATAAACTTAACTAAGGAGGTAAAAGACCTATATGCAAAAAACTACAGGACACTAAAAAAAGAGATAGAGGAAGACATAAATAGATGGAAGAACATACCGTGTTCATGAATTGGTGGAATCAACATCATCAAAATGTCCATACTACTCAAAGCAATCTACAGATTCAATGCAATCCCCATTAAAATACCAACAGCATATTTCACAGACCTACAACGAACTTTCCAAAAATTCATCTGAAATAAAAAAAAGACCCCAAATAGCTGCAGCAATCCTGAGCAAGAAGAACAAAGTAGGTGGCATCTTAACACCAGATATCAAGCTGTATTACAAAGCTACTCTTCTTAAAACAGCCTGGTACTGTCACAAGAACAGACATATAGATCAATGGAATAAAATAGAGAACCCAGAAATCGACCCAAACCACTATGCCCAATTAATATTTGACAAAGGAGGCATGAACATAAAATGGAGTCAAGATAGTCTCTTCAACAAATGGTGTTGGGAAAATTGGACAGATACATGCAAAAAAATGAAACTAAACCACCAACTTACACCATACACAAAAATAAACTCAAAATGGATAAAGGACTTAAACATAAGATGGGAAACCATAAAAATATTAGAGGAATCCAGAGGCAGAAAAATTTCAGACATATGCCGAAGGAACTTCTTCACTGATACTGCTCCTAGGGCAATGGAAACTAAAGAGAAAATAAACAAATGGGACTACATCAAAATTAAAAGGTTTTTCACAGCAAAAGAAACCATCAACAAAACAACAAGAAAGCCCACTGCAAGGGAGAACATATTTGCCAATGACATCACCGATAAGGGTTTAATCTCCAACATTTACGGGGAACTCATACAATTTAACAAAAGGAAGATAAACAATCCAGTCAAAAAATAGGGAATGGACCTAAATAGACACTTTTTGAAGAAGGACAGAAGGAAGGCCCAGAGGCATATGAAAACATGTTCAATGTCACTAATCATCTGAGAGATGCAAATCAAAATGACAATGCGGTACCATTTCACACCTGTCAGAATGGCTATCAACAACAAAACAACAAAGGACAAGTGTTGGCGAGGATGTGGAGAAAAAGGAACTCTTTTGCACTGCTGGTGGGAATGCAGACTGGTGCAGTCACTGTGGAGAATAGTATGGAGTTTCCTCAAAAAACTAAAAATGGAACTCCAATTTGACCCAGTGATCCCACTTCTAGGAATATATCCTAAGAAACTAGAAACACGAATCAAAAAGGATATATGCACCCCTATGTTCATAGCAGCACTATTCACCATAGATAAGATTTGGAAATAGCCTAAGTGCCCATCAGCAGATGAGTGGATTAAAAAACTGTGGTACATCTACACAATGGAATACTACACTGCAGTAAAAAAGGAGTTCTTACAATTTGCAACAGCATGTATGGAACTGGAGAGCATTATGCTAAATGAAATAAGCCAGTCAGAGAAATACAAATACCACATGATCTCACTCATTTGTGGAATATAACGAACAACATAAACTGATGAACAGGGACAGATCCAGAGGCAGAGAATCATCGATCAGACTGCCAGACCCCAGAGGGAAGATAGGGTAGGGTGGTGGAAAGGAGGAGAGATCAACCAAAGGACTTGTATGCATGAATATAAGCCTAGCCAATGGACATGAACACCAGGGGCATGAGGGCATGAATGGGGGAGGGGGGGTTAGGGGATTAATGGAGGGATGAGGACATATATGTAATACATTAATCAATAAAGAAATTTTTTTTAAAAGAATGTAGAGAAATTGGAACTCTCCAACCTTCTGATGGGAATGTAAAAATGGTGTGGCCACTTTAAAGGACAGATTGCCAGTTCCTAAAAATATTTAAATATAGGCTTACCATATGACCCAGCAATTCTACTGTATTTCTTTGGGGTATCATAACAAGATACAATAAACTCATTTTCTCACAGTTGAGTAGGCTACAAGCATGCAATCAAGGTGATGGCAGGGTTAGTTTCCTTTGGGAGCTGTGAGAGAGAATCCATTCTATGCCTTCCTCCTTGCTTTTGTTGTCTTCTGGCAATTCTGTTACTGACTTGCACCTGCCTTGCTCATATCTCTGCTTCTGTAATCATATTGCATTTCTCTCTGTGTTATTGTGTGTCTTCATTTGTCTTATATTAGGACACTCACATTAATTAATTAAGGGTCCACTCTGATCAAGGATAATATCATATTGATAACGATACCTTAATTACATATTGAAAAAGCCTTATTTCAAATAAGGTGATATTCTGACGATCCCAGTAAACATGAATTTTAGATCCCAGTAAACATAAATTTAAACTATGAACTTATTACATAGTCATACATTATATACCAAATGTCCACATAAAAACTTGTGCAAAAATGTTTACTGTAGCTTCATTCAAAATGAACAAAGTTAAAAGCGAACATAATGCCTATCAGCATATGAATGGATAAATAAATGAGGGACATTTTATTTTCTTTTTTTCTTTTTTTTTCAAAAATTTTTATTAAGGTATTATATATGTACATATCTTACCATTGCCACCCCCACCCCACTCCCATATATGCCCTCACCCCACAGAGTTTTGCATCCATTGGTTATGCTTATATGCATGCATACAAGACCTTTGATTGATCTCTTATCTCCCCCACCTCTCCCTAACTTTCCCTCTGTAATTTGACAGTCTGTTTGATGCTTTACTGTCTCTGTATCTATCTTTTTGTTCAAGTTTATAATGTTCTTTATTATCCATAAATGAGTGAGATCATGTGGTATTTTTCTTTCATTGACTGACTTATTTCACTCAGCATAATGTTCTCCAATTCCATCCAGGTTGCTGCAAATGATGAGAATTCCTTCTTTTTATGACAGCATAGTATTCCATTGTGTAGATGTACCACAGTTTTCTGATCCAGTCATCTGCTGACGGGCACCTAGGCTGTTTCCAAATCTTAGCTATGGTAAATTGTGCTGCTATGAACATAGGGGTGCATATATCCTTTCTGATTGGTGTTTCTAGTTTCTTCGGATATATTCCCAGGAGTGGGATTACTGGATCAAATGGGAGTTCCATTTTCAGTTTTTTGAGGAAACTCCATACTGTTCTCCACAGTGGCTGCACCAGTCTGCATTCCCACCAGCAGTGCACGAGGGTTCCTTTTTCTCCGCATCCTCGCCAACACTTGTCGTTTGTTGATTTGTTGATGATAGCCATTCTGACAGGTGTGAGATGGTACCTCATTGTTGTTTTGATTTGCATCTCTCGGATAATTAGTGATGTTGAGCATGTTTTCATGTGTCTCTTGGCCTTCCTTCTGTCTTCTTTTGAAAAGATTCCATTTAGGTCAGTTGCCCATTTTTTTATTGGATCATTTACCTTCCTTTTATTAAGTTGTATAAGCTGCCTGTAGATGTTGGAGATTAAACCTTTATCAGTGATGCCATTTGCAAATATGTTCTCCCATGCAGTAGGCCTTCTTGTTGTTTTGTTGATGATTTCTTTTGCTGTGAAAAAGCTTTTTATTTTGATGTAGTCCCATTTGTTAATTTTCTCTTTAGCTTCCATTGCCCTAGGGGCAGTGTCAGTGAAGAAGTTCTTTTGGCATATGTCTGATATTTTGCTGCCTGTGGATTGCTCTAGTATTTTTATGGTTTCCCATCTTATGTTTAAGTCCTGTATCCATTTTGAGATTATTTTTGTGTATGGCGTAAGTTGGTGATCAAGCTTCATTTTTTTGCATGTATCTGTCCAATTTTCCCAACACCATTTATTGAAGAGACTGTCTTGACTCCATTGTATGTTCATGCCTCCTTTGTCAAATATTAATTGAGCATAGTGGTTTGGGTCGATATCTGGGTTCTCTATTCTGTTCCATTGATCAATATGTCTGTTCTTGTGCCACTACCAGGCTGTTTTGAGAACAGTGGCTTTGTAATACAGCTTGAAATCTGGTATTGAGATCCCTCCTACTGTATTCTTCTTTCTCAGGATTGCTGTGGCTATTCGGGGTCTTTTTTTATTCCAGATGAATTTTTGGAGAGTTCTTTCAAGGTCTGTGAAATATGCCATTGGTATTTTAATGGGGAGTGCATTGAATCTATAGATTGCTTTGGGTAGTATGGACATTTTAATGATGTTGATTCTACCAATCCATGAACATGGTATGTTCTTCCATCTGTTTACATCTTCCTCTATCTCTTTTTTCAGTGTCCTATAGTTTTCCGTGTATAGGTCTTTTTTTTTTCCAATTTTTTTTATTAAGGTATTATATGTGTACATATTTTACCATTGCCACCCCCCACCCCACTCCCATATATGCCCTCACCCCCCAGAGTTTTGCATCCATTGGTTATGCTTATATGCATGCATACAAGTCCTTTGATTGATCTCTTATCTCCCCCACCTCTCCCTAACTTTCCCCCTGTAATTTGACAGTCTGTTTGATGTTTTACTGTCTCTGTATCTATCTTTTTGTTCAAGTTTATAATGTTCTTTATTACCCATAAATGAGTGAGATCATGTGATATTTTTCTTTAATTGACTGACTTATTTCACTTAACATAATGTTCTCCAATTCCATCCAGGTTGCTGCAAATGATGAGAATTCCTTCTTTTTTATGGCAGCATAGTATTCCATTGTGTAGATGTACCACAGTTTTCTGATCCAGTCATCTGCTGACGGGCACCTAGGCTATTTCCAAATCTTAGCTATGGTGAATTGTGCTGCTATGAACATAGGGGTGCATATATCCTTTCTGATTGGTGTTTCTAGTTTCTTCGGATATATTCCCAGGAGTGGGATTACTGGGTCAAATGGGAGTTCCATTTTCAGTTTTTTGAGGAAGCTCCATACTGTTCTCCACAGTGGCTGCACCAGTCTGCATTCCCACCAGCAGTACACGAGGGTTCCTTTTTCTCCGCATCCTCGCCAACACTTGTCGTTTGTTGATTTGTTGATAGCCATTCTGACAGGTGTGAGATGGTACCGCATTCTCATTTTGATTTGCATCTCTCGGATAATTAGTGACTGTTGAGCATGTTTTCATGTGTCTCTTGGCCTTCCTTCTGTCTTCTTTTGAAAAGCTTCTATTTAGGTCTGTTGCCCATTTTTTTATTGGATCATTTACCTTCCTTTTATTAAGTTGTATAAGCTGCATGTAGATGTTGGAGATCAAACCTTTATCAGTGATGCCATTTGCAAATATGTTCTCCCATGCAGTAGGCCTTCTTGTTGTTTTGTTAATGGTTTCTTTTGCTGTGAAAAAGCTTTTTATTTTGATGTAGTCCCATTTGTTAATTTTCTCTTTAGCTTCTATTGCCCTAGGGGCAGTGTCAGTGAAGAATTTCTTTTGGCATATGTCTGAGATTTTGTTGCCTGTGGATTCCTCTAGTATTTTTATGGTTTCCCGTCTTATGTTTAAGTCCTGTATCCATTTTGAGTTTATTTTTGTGTATGGTGTAAGTTGGTGATCTAGTTTCATTTTTTTGCATGTATCTGTCCAGTTTTCCCAACACCATTTATTGAAGAGACTGTCTTGACTCCATTGTATGTTCATGCCTCCTTTGTCAAATATTAATTGAGCATAGTGGTTTGGGTCGATATCTGGATTCTCTATTCTGTTCCACTGATCTATATGTCTGTTCTTGTGCCACTACCAGGCTGTTTTGAGAACAGTGGCTTTGTAATACAGCTTGAAATCTGGTATTGAGATCCCTCCTACTTTATTCTTCTTTCGCAGGATTGCTGTGGCTATCCGGGGTCTTTTTTTATTCCAGATGAATTTTTGGAGAGTTCTTTCAAGGTCGGTGAAATATGCCATTGGTATTTTAATGGGGAGTGCATTGAATCTATAGATTGCTTTGGGTAGTATGGACATTTTAATGATGTTGATTCTACCAATCCAGGAACATGGTATGTTCTTCCATCTGTTTACGTCTTCCTCTATCTCTTTTTTCAGTGTCCTGTAGTTTTCCGTGTATAGGTATTTTACCTCCTTAGTTAAGTTTATTCCTAGGTATCTTAATTTTTTTGGTGCGATGGTAAATGGAATTGCCTTTTTAGTCTCTCTGTCTGTAAGTTCACTATTGGTGTATAGAAAGGCCATAGATTTCTTGGCGTTAATTTTGTATCCTGCTACATTGCCAAATTCATTTATTAAGTCTATTAGTTTTTTGACGGAGTCTTTCGGATTTTTTATGTACAATATCATGTCGTCTGCAAATAAAGACAGCTTTACTTGTTCTTTTCAAATTTGCATGCCTTTTATTTCTTCTTCTTGTCTAATTGCAATGACTAATACTTCCAGTACTATGTCAAACAGGAGTGGTGAGAGTGGGCATCCCTGTCTTGTTCCTGTTCTTAGGGGAAATGTTTTTAGTTTTTGTCCATTGAGTATGATGTTTGCTGTGGGTTTATCATATATAGCTTTTATTATGTTGAGGTATGAGCCTTCTATTCCCACCTTGTTGAGAGTTTTTATCAAGAAAGGGTGTTGGATTTTGTCAAATGCTTTTTCTACATCAATTGATATGACTATGTGATTTTTATCTCTCAATTTGTTTATGTGATGTATCACGTTTATTGATTTGCGGATATTATACCATCCTTGCATTCCTGGGATAAATCCTACTTGGTCATGGTGTATGATCTTTCTGATGTACTGCTGGAGCCGATTTGCTAGAATTTTGTTGAGGATTTTGGCATCTATGTTCATGAGGGATATTGGTCTGTAATTCTCTTTCATTGTGTTGTCTTGATCTGGTTTTGGTATGAGGGTGATGCTGGCTTCATGGAAGGAGCTTGGAAGTGTTCCTTCCTCTTGAATTTTTTGGAATAGTCTGAGGAGGATAGGTTTTAGTTCTTCCTTTAATGTTTGGTAAAACTCTCCTGTGAAGCCATCAGGCCCCGGGCTTTTGTTTGCCGGAAGCTTCTTGATGACTGCTTCAATTTCGTCCATAGTTATTGGCCTATTGAGCTCTTTAGATTCTTCTTGATTGATTTTTGGAAGGTTATATTTTTCTAGGAATATGTCCATTTCCTCCAGGTTGTTCAGTTTGTTGGAATAGAGTTGTTCGTAGTATTTTGTAACAATCCTTTGTATATCAGTGGGGTCTGTTGTTATTTCACCTCTTTCATTTCTGATTTTGTTTATTTGGGTCCTCTCTCTTTGTTTCTTGGTGAGCCTGGCTAGAGGTCCATCAATCTTGTTTATCCTTTCAAAGAACCAGCTCTTGGTTTTGTTGATCTTTTGTATTGTTTCTTTGGTCTCTATGTCATTTATCTCCGCTCTGATCTTTGTTATTTCCTTCCTTCTGGTTACAGTGGGCTTTTCTTGCTGCTCTTTTTCTAGCTCTTTGAGTTGTAGGGTTAAGTAATTTATTACCATTGCTTCTTGTTTTTTGCAATAGGCTTGTAGAGCTATGAACTTCCCTCTCAAGACTGCTTTCGCTGTGTCCCATAGATTTTGGATTGTTGTGTTTTCATTGTCATTTGTTGCCATGATGTTTTTTATTTCTTCCTTGATCTCTCTGGTGACCCAGTCATGGTTTAATAGCATGCTGTTTAGTCTCCATGTGTTTGATTTCTTTGGATTGTATTTATTGTAGTTGATTTCCAGTTTTATGCCACTGTGATCTGAGAAGATGCTTGATATAATTTCTATCTTCTTGAATTTGAAGAGACTTTGCCTGTGACCCAGCATATGGTCTATCTTTGAAAATGACCCATGTGCTCTTGAGAAGAATGTATATTCTGTGGCTTTGGGGTGAAATGTTCTGAAGATGTCAATTAATTCCATCTGGTCTAGTGATTCATTTAGGATTGCTGTTTCTTTGCTGATTTTTTGTTTAGAGGATTTGTCCAGTGGTGATAGTGGGGTATTAAAATCTCCTACTATGATTGTATTGCTTTTAATCTCTCCCTTGAAATCCTCCAGGAGTTTTTTTATGTATTTGGGTGCTCCTATATTGGGAGCGTATATGTTTACCAGAATTATTTCTTCTTGTTGGATTTCTCCCTTTAGTATTATGAAGTGGCCTTCTTTATCTCTTGTTATGGCATTTACTTTGAGGTCTATTTTGTCAGATATAAGTATTGCTACCCCAGCTTTTTTTTCATTTCCATTTGCCTGAAAGATATTTTTCCATCCCTTCACTTTCAATCTGTGTGAGTCTCTTGTTCTGAGGTGGGTCTCTTGTAGACAGTATATATATGGGTCGTGTTTTTTTATCCATTCAGCTACTCGATATCTTTTGATTGGAGCATTTAGTCCGTTTACATTTAAAGTTATTACTGAAAGGTATTTGTTTGTAGTCATACCTATTTTTGTGTCTGTATTCCTTCTTACCTGTTTATTACGTCTTTTTACAGTATTCCCTTTAGCAATTCTCGCATTGCTGGTTTGGTGGTGATAAACTCCTTAAGCCTTTTTTTGTCGGCAAAGCTCCTGATTTCCCCTTCAATTTTGATTGATAGTCTTGCTGGATATAGTATTCTTGGATTCAGTCCTTTGCTTTGCAACACTTTGTATACCTCTGTCCATTCACTTCTAGCTTGTTGTGTTTCTGTTGAGTAATCATTTGACAATCTGATGGGTGTTCCTTTGTAGGTAACTCTCTGTCTCTCTCTTGCCGCCTTTAAGATTCTCTCTTTATCATTCATATTTGCCATTGAAATTATGACATGTCTTGGTGTGGGTCTTTTGGGGTTGATCCTGCTTGGGACTCTCTGTACTTGCGTAACTTTTATCTTTCCCATATCCGGGAAGTTTTCTGTCATTATTTCTTCAAATAGATTTTCTAATCCCTGCTGCTCTTCTTGTCCTTCTGGCAGCCCTATTATACGCATTTTACTTCGTTTCATGTTGTCCCGAAGCTCCCTTAGGCTTTCCTCCTGCTTTTTAATTTTTTTCTCCAATTGCTGTTCAGATTGGGCTTGTTTCTGTACCTGATCTTCTAACTCACTAATTCGGTCCTCTGCTTCTTGTAGTCTACTGTTGAAACTTTCCATGGTGTTTTTTATTGTAGCTATATCACTTTTCATTTCTTCCTGATTCTTGCATAAGTTGTTGATTTTCTCATCCATCCAATGTATAAATTCCACGACCATTACTCTAAACTCCTTTTCGGTCATGTTGCAAGCTTCAGTTTCACTGATTTGCTTTCTTGGCGACTCCACATTTTCTTTCCTCTGTGAGTTATTTCGTTTCCCCATTCTGGCTATCACCAGAAAGCTCAAGCTTCCGTTTGCGTGGACCTGGGCGGTGTGCTGTGGGGACTTCGCTCCACCCGAGTTTCACTGAAGTGCTCTGACACTAGGACGTGTGGCTGCCTTTGGTTGGTGGGAACCAGACTTGCCCAGGGTCAGTGTCCCCAGTGTTCCCTGTGGTCTCGTGTGCACACTTAGATTCAGGGGCCCTGTCTGCACCACACTGTTGATATGTGCCGAAAATGAGATCCTTAGCATGTGCCAGGAGTCAGAGTTTCCCTGTGTCTGCACCAAGACTAGAGTGTCAGAGTCTCTGTTGCCTTGTGCGGTTTTTCGTTGAGACTCAGGGTCCCTATGTGTGCATGCACCAACAATTGGGGTCGCTGGCTCTTAGTGTGAATGCGCTGTGAGTCAGGGATCCCAGGCAGCTGTGTCCGGCATGCCAAATTCCCTGAAGTGGAGCTGCGACCTGTGTGTGCTCTCTCTACTGAGCCAAACCGGCTAGGGCGCACACTCTTGATTTCCTGAAGGTGAGCTGGCTCTGTGCACTCTACTGGAGTCCCGGAAGGGGGGCGGAGTCTGTCCTGCGCGCCAAATTCCCCAAATGGAAAGCCCCTCTGTGCAAGCACTAAGATTCCCTGAAGGGAGAGCTGTGACCCGCAAGCCAAATTCCCCCAAATTCTCCGAAGGGGAGCCCTCTGTGCGCACTGACAGATTTCCCCAACAGGGAGCTGATTCTGTCCTGCAAGCGCCAAATTCCCTGAGGGGGAGCGAGTCCCTGTGCAAAGCTCTGCGGCTTGGGCGAGAGGCGGATCTATCAGTTAAAATGGCGCTGTCTGCGCGCCTGCGGGGAGGGGGTAGGCTCTTTGACTCACGGAATTCTGCCAGGACGTCTGGATTCTTGTTGTTTGTTGGTCTGAAGCTGTGATAGCAGTTCTCTGTCCCCAGTGGCTGCAGGGTCCTGGTTTGTGTCAGAAGCCAGGATCCGAGTCTCAGGCAGCTCTGTTTCTCAAGATGGCGTGGTCTCCGCGTCCGCAACAGCCGCGGAGATGTGTCCGCTTTGTGTGCGGGGCTCCGCTGTCTAGGACTGCCCGGTTAGGCAGCCCCTTGGAAGACATGCAGAATCTAACTGACCCTAGCTCATACACACACACACCACACACGTCTACACTCTCCTCTATGGGTTCCTCACTCCGTGTATAGGTCTTTTACCTCCTTAGTTAAGTTTATTCCTAGGTATATTAATTTTTTTGGTGCGATAGTAAATGGGATTGCCTTTTTAGTCTCTCTGTCTGTAAGGTCACTATTGGTGTATAGAAAGGCCATAGATTTCTTGGCATTAATTTTGTATCCTGCTACATTGCCGAATTCATTTATTAAGTCTATTAGTTTTTTGACGGAGTCTTTCGGATTTTTTATGTACAATATCATGTCGTCTGCAAATAAAGACAGCTTTACTTGTTCTTTTCAAATTTGGATGCCTTTTATTTCTTCTTCTTGTCTAATTGCAATGCCTAATACTTCCAGTACTATGTCAAACAGGAGTGGTGAGAGTGCGCATCCTTGTCTTGTTCCTGTTCTTAGGGGAAATGTTTTTAGTTTTTGTCCATTGAGTATGATGTTTGCTGTGGGTTTATCATATATAGCTTTTATTATGTTGAGGTATGAGCCTTCTAGTCCCACCTTGTTGAGAGTTTTTAATCAAGAAAGGGTGTTGGATTTTGTCAAATGCTTTTTCTACATCAATTGATATGACTATGTGATTTTTATCTCTCAATTTGTTTATGTGATGTATCACATTTATTGATTTGCGCATATTGTACCATCCTTGCATTCCTGGGATAAATCCTACTTGGTCATGGTGTAGGATCTTTCTGATGTACTGCTGGAGCCGATTTCCTAGAATTTTGTTGAGGATTTTGGCATCTATGTTCATGAGGAATATTGGTCTGTAATTCTCTTTCATTATGTTGTCTTGATCTGGTTTTGGTATTAGGGTGATGCTGGCTTCATAGAAGGAGCTTGGAAGTGTTCCTTCTTATTGAATTTTTAGGAATAGTCTGAGGAGGATAGGTTTTAGTTCTTCCTTGAATGTTTGGTAAAACTCTCCTGTGAAGCCATCAGGCCCTGGGATTTGTTTGCCCGAAGCTCTTTGATGACTGCTTCAATTTCATCCATAGATATTGGCCTATTGAGCTCTTTATATTCTTCTTGATTGATTTTTGGAAGGTTATATTTTTCTAGGAAGATGTCCATTTCCTCCAGGTTGTCCAGTTAGTTGGAAATGGGAGTGGGGTGGGGGTGGCAATGGTAAGATATGTACACATATAATACCTTATTTTAAAAAATTGAAAAAAATAAAATAAAATAGCAGTACATTGAACAGAATAGTGATAGAGCAAGTGGAAAAGAGATCACAATGCTAGGATGCAGTAATGAAAGCATTTCGTACGAAGCGGGTGATCCTAGAAATACAGCAGAGACCACATTTAAGCAGCGTAAGAAACCACTAAAAATCACTGCAATGTAGCATTAAACTGTACAACAGTTGAGAGGCAAGTGTATTGAGCTTCTCCAGTTCAGAGAAGAGGGTACAATATTGTTTGAACATGGGGGGAAGTCCTATAAGTAGAGCAGAATGCCAATAATAGAAAGGTTCTTGAACACTGCAGAAAACCCTTGAAATAGAACAAGTGCACATGATACCAGCCTTAAAACTACTAGAAATCATAGAAATGTACCATGAAACTGTAAAACATACTTGGGAGACAAGTGTATATGTCTTCTCAACTTGAGGGAAGAGAGTAGAAGAGTTTCTACCAGACAGATAAGTCTGGTAGCTACAGCAGAAAGCCAATTCTAGGAAATTGCAAGAAAGACTACGAACTAAGGGCAAACTTGCAGTACATTGAATAGAATAGTGAGAGAGCTAGTGGAAAAGAGTTCATAATGCTAAGATGGAGTAATGAAAGCATTTCGTACCAAGCGGGTAATCCTAGAAATACAGCAAAGACCACATTTAAGCAGCGTTAGAAACC
This sequence comes from Eptesicus fuscus, assembly GCF_027574615.1. Lineage (NCBI taxonomy): Eukaryota > Metazoa > Chordata > Mammalia > Chiroptera > Vespertilionidae > Eptesicus > Eptesicus fuscus. The sequence continues at coordinate 58,547,806 of NC_072473.1, read as the reverse complement.
ACTAGAATTCATTGCAATGTAGCATTAAACTGTACAATAGTTGAGAGGCAAGGGTATTGAGCTTCTCCTGTTCAATGAAGAGTGTACAATGTTGTTTGTACATGTGGGGAAATCCCATAAGTAAAGCAGAATGCCTATTATAGAAAGGTTCTTGAACACTGCAGAAAATCCTTGAACTAGAGAAAGTGCACATGAAACCAGTCTTGAAACCACTAGAAATCATTGAAAAGTAGCATGAAACTGTAAAACATACTTGGGAGACAAGTGTATATAGCTTCTCAACTTCAGAGAAGAGTGTAGAAGAGTTTCTACCAGGCAGGTAAGTCTGGTAGCTACAAAAGAAAGCCAATTGTGGGAAATTGCAAGAAAGACTAGGAATTAAGGGAAAATAGCAATATATTGAACAGAATAGTGAGAGAGCAAGTGGGAAAGAGTTCATAATGCTAGGATGCAGTAATGAAAGCATTTCGTACAAAGCGGGTAATCCTAGAAATACAGCAGAGACCACATTTAAGCAGCGTTAGAAACCAATAGGAACTAAGAGAAAAATAGCAGTACATTGAACAGAATAGTGAGAGAGCAAGTGGGAAAGAGTTCATAACGCTAGGATGCAGTAATGAAAGCATTTCGTACCAAGTGGGTAATCCTAGAAATACAGTAGAGATCACATATAAGCAGCGATAGAAACCACTACAATTCACAGCAATGTAGCATGAAACTGTACAATAGTTGAGAGACAAGTGTATTGAGCTTCTCCAGTTCAAACAAGAGTGTAAATTTTTTTTAAACATGTGGGAAAGTCCAGAAGTAGCGGAGAATGCCTATTATAGAAAGGTTCTTGAACATTGCAGAAAACCCTTGCACTAGAGGAATGGGTAAATGAAACCAGTCTTGAAACCACTAGAAATCATTGAAAAGAAGCATGAAACTGTAAAACATACTTGGCAGACAAGTGTATATAGCTTCTCAAATTCAGAGAAGAGTGTCGAAGAGTTTCTACCAGGCAGGTAAGTCTGGTAGCTACAACAGAAAGCCAATTGTAGGAAATTGCAAGAAAGACTAGTAACTAAGTGCAAAATAGCAGTACATTGAACAGAATAGTGAGAGAGCAAGTGGAAAAGAGATCACAATGCTAAGATGCAGTAATGAAAGCATTTCGTACGAAGCGGGTAATCCTAGAAATACAGCAAAGACCACATTTAAGCACTGTAAGAAACCACTAAAAATCACTGCAATGTAGCATTAAACTGTAGAACAGTTGAGAGGCAAGTGTATTGAGCTTCTCCAGTTCAGAGAAGAGGGTACAATATTGTTTGTACATGGGTGGAAGTCCCATAAGTACAGCAGAATGCCTATTAAAGAAAGGTTCTTGAACACTGCAGAAAACTCTAGAACTATAACAAGTGCACATGAAACCAGTCTTTGAAACCACTAGAATTCACTGAAAAGTATCATTAAACTGTAAAACATACTTGGGAGACAAGTGTATATTGCTTCTCAACTTCAGAGAAGAGTGCAGAAGAGTTTCTACCAGGCAGGTAAGTCTGGTAGCTACAGCAGAAAGCCAATTGTAAGACATTGCAAGAAAGACTAGGAACTAAGTGCAAAATAGCAGTAAATTGAACAGAATAGTGAGAGAGCTAGGGGAAAAGAGATCACGATGCTAGGATGCAGTAATGAAAGCATTTTGTACGAAGCGGGTAATCCTAGAAATACAACAAAAACCACATTTAATCAGCTATATACCCAGTAGAATTCAGTGCAATGTATCATTGAACTGCACAACAGTTGAGAAGCAAGTGTATTGAGCTTCTCCAGTTGAGAGAAGAGGGTTCAATGTTGTTTGTACATGTGGGGAAGTCCCATAAGTAAAGCAGAATGCCTATTATGGAAAGGTATTGAACACTGCAGAAAACTCTAGAACTATAACAAGTGCACATGAAACCAGTCTTGAAACTACTAGAAATCATTGAAAAGTAGCAGGAAACTGTAAAACATACTTGGGAGACAAGTGTATATGTCTTCTCAACTTCAGAGAAGAGTGTAGAAGAGTTTCTATCAGGCAGGTAAGTCTGGTAGCTACAGCAGAAAGCCAATTGTAGGAAATTGCAAGAAGGACTAGGAACTAAGGGCAAAATAGCAGTACATTGAACAGAATAGTGAGAGAGCAAGTGGGAAAGAGTTCATAATGCTAGGATGCAGTAATGAAAGCATTTCGTACGAAGCGGGTAATCCTAGAAATACAGCAGAAACCACATTTAAGCAGCGTTAGAAACCAATAGGAACTAAGGGAAAAATAGCAGTACATTGAACAGAATAGTGAGAGAGCTAGGGGAAAAGAGGTCCCTATACAATATACAGAGAGCTAGGGGAAAAGAGATCCCCCAAACAACATGTACAACAAGACTAGGAACTAAGAGCAAAATAGCTGTATATTGAACAGAATATGAGAGAGCTAGGGGAAAAGAGATCACAATGCTAGGATGCAGTAATGAAAGCATTTCGTACCAAGCGGGTAAACCTAGACATACAGCAGAGACAACATTTATGTAGCGTTAGAAATTCTTCGCACTGTAGCATTAAACTGTACAACAGTTGAGAGGCAAGTGTACTGAGCTTCTCCAGTTCAGAGAAGATGGTACAATGTTGTTTGTCCGTGTGGGGAAATCCCATAAGTAAAGCGGAATGCCTATTAGAAAAATGTTCTTGAATACTGCAGAAAATCCTTGCACTAGAGAAAGTGCACATGAAACCAGTCTTGAAACCACTAGAAATCATTGAAAAGTAGCTTGAAACTGTAAAACAAATTGGCAGACAAGTGTATATAGCTTCTCAACTTCAGAGAAGAGTGTAGAAGAGTTTCTACCAGGAAGGTAAGTCTGCTAGCTACAGCAGAAAGCCAATTGTAGGAAATTGCAAGAAAGACTATGAACTAAGTGCAAAATAGCAGTACATTGAACAGAATAGTGAGAGAGCAAGTGGGAAAGAGTTCATAACTCTAGCATGCAGTAATGAAAGCATTTCGTACAAAGCGGGTAATCCTAGAAATACAGCAGAGACCACATTTAAGCAGCCTTAGAAACCAATAGGAACTAAGGGGAAAATAGCAGTACATTGAACAGAATAGTGAGAGAGCTAGGGGAAAAGAGATCACAATGCTAGGATGCAGTAATGAAAGCATTTCGTACCAAGCGGGTAATCCTAGACATACAGCAGAGACAACATTTAAGCAGCGTTAGAAACCACTAGAATTCATTGCACTGTAGCATTAAACTGTACAACTGTTGAGAGGCAAGTGTATTGAGATTCTCCAGTTCAGAGAAGAGGGTACAATGTTGTTTGTCCATGTGGGGAAATCCCATAAGTAAAGCGGAATGCCTATTAGAGAAAGGTTCTTGAACACTGCAGAAAACCCTAGAACTAGAACAAGTGCACATGAAACCAGTCTTAAAACTACTAGAAATCATTGAAAAGTAGCATGAAACTGTAAAACATACTTGGGAGACAAGTGTATATGGCTTCTCAACTTCAGAGAAGAGTGTAGAAGAGTTTCTGCCAGGCAGGTAAGTCTGGTAGCTACAGCAGAAAGCCAATTGTAGTAAACTGCAAGAAAGACTAGGAACTAAGTGGAAAATAGCAGTACATTGAACAGAATAGTGAGAGAGCTAGTGGAAAAGAGATCACAATGCTAGGATGCAGTAATGAAAGCATTTTGTACGAAGCGGGTAATCCTACAAATACAGCAAAGACCACATTTAAGCAGCGTTAGAACCACCAGAATTCAATGCAATGTATCATTGAACTGCACAACAGTTGAGAAGCAAGTTAATTGAGCTTCTCCAGTTCAGAGAAGAGTGTACAATGTTGTTTGTACATGTGGGGAAGTCCCATAAGTAGAGCAGAATGCCTTTTATAGAAAGGTTATTGAACACTGCAGAAAACTCTAGAACTATAACAAGTGCACATGAAACCAGTCTTGAAACTACTAGAAATCATTGAAAAGTAGCATGAAACTGTAAAACATACTTGGGAGACAAGTGTATATGGCTTCTCAACTTCAGAGAAGAGTGTAGAAGAGTTTCTACCAGGCAGGTAAGTCTGGTAGCTACAGCAGAAAGCCAATTGTAGGAAATTGCAAGAAAGACTAGGAACTGAGTGCAAAATAGCAGTACATTGAACAGAATAGTGAGAGAGCTAGTGGAAAAGAGATCACAATGCTAGGATGCAGTAATGAAAGCATTTGGTACGAAGCGGGTAATCCTAGAAATACAACAAAAACCACATTTAATCAGCTATATACCCAGTAGAATTCAGTGCAATGTATCATTGAACTGCACAACAGTTGAGAAGCAAGTTAATTGAGCTTCTCCAGTTGAGAGAAGATGGTTCAATGTTGTTTGTACATGTGGGGAAGTCCCATAAGTAAAGCAGAATGCCTTTTATGGAAAGGTATGGAGCACTGCAGAAAACTCTAGAACTATAACAAGTGCACATGAAACCAGTCTTGAAACTACTAGAAATCATTGAAAAGTAGCATGAAACTGTAAAACATACTTGGGAGACAAGTGTATATGGCTTCTCAACTTCAGAGAAGAGTGTAGAAGAGTTTCTACCAGGCAGGTAAGTCTGGTAGCTACAGCAGAAAGCCAATTGTAGGAAATTGCAAGAAAGACTAGGAACTGAGTGCAAAATAGCAGTACATTGAACAGAATAATGAGAGAGCTAGGGGAAAAGAGATCACAATGCTAGGATGCAGTAATGAAAGCATTTTGTACCAAGCGGGTAATCCTAGAAATACAGCAGAAACCACATTTAAGCAGCTTTATACCCAGTAGAATTCATTGCAATGTATCATTGAACTGCACAACAGTTGAGAAGCAAGTGTATTGAGCTTCTCCAGTTGAGAGAAGAGGGTTCAATGTTGTTTGTACATGTGGGGAAGTCCCATAAGTAAAGCAGAATGCCTATTATGGAAAGGTATTGAGCACTGCAGAAAACTCTAGAACTATAACAAGTGCACATGAAACCAGTCTTGAAACTACTAGAAATCATTGAAAAGTAGCATGAAACTGTAAAACATACTTGGGAGACAAGTGTATATGGCTTCTCAACTTCAGAGAAGAGTGTAGAAGAGTTTCTACCAGGCAGGTAAGTCTGGTAGCTACAGCAGAAAGCCAATTGTAGGAAATTGCAAGAAAGACTAGGAACTAAGGGCAAAATAGCAGTACATTGAACAGAATAGTGAGAGAGCAAGTGGAAAAGAGTTCACAATGCTAAGATGCAGTAATGAAAGCATTTCGTACGAAGCGGGTAATCCTAGAAATACAGCAGAAACCACATTTAAGCAGCGTTAGAAACCAATGGGAAGTAAGGGAAAAATAGCAGTACATTGAACAGAATAGTGAGAGAGCAAGAGGGAAAGAGATCATAATGCTAGGATGCAGTAATGAAAGCATTTCGTACCAAGCGGGTAATCTTAGAAATACAGCAGAGACAACATTTAAGCAGCGTTAGAAACCACTAGAATTCATCGCACTGTAGCATTAAACTGTACAACAGTTGAGAGGCAAGTGTATTGAGATTCTCCAGTTCAGAGAAGAGGGTACAATGTTGTTTGTCCATGTGGGGAAGTCCCATAAGTAAAGCGCAATGCCTATTATAGAAAGGTTCCTGAACACTGCAGAAAATCCTTGCACTAGAGGAAGTGCACATGAAACCAGTCTTGAAACCACTACAAATCATTGAAAAGAAGCATGAAACTGTAAAACATACTTGGGAGACAAGTGTATATTGCTTCTCAACTTCAGAGAAGAGTGTAGAAGAGTTTCTACCAGGCAGGTAAGTCTGGTAGCTACAGCAGAAAGCCAATGGTAGGAAATTGCAAGAAAGACTAGGAACTAAGTGCAAAATAGCATTACATTGAACAGAATAGTGAGAGAGCTAGGGGAAAAGAGATCACAATGCCAGGATGCAGTAATGAAAGCATTTTGTACGAAGCGGGTAATCCTAGAAATACAACAAAAACCACATTTAATCAGCTATATACCCAGTAGAATTCACTGCAATGTATCATTGAACTGCACAACAGTTGAGAAGCAAGTGTATTGAGCTTCTCCAGTTGAGAGAAGAGGGTTCAATGTTGTTTGTACATGTGGGGAAGTCCCATAAGTAAAGCAGAATGCCTATTATAGAAACGTATTGAACACTGCAGAAAACTCTAGATCTATAACAAGTGCACATGAAACCAGTCTAGAAAGTACTAGAAATCATTGAAAAGTAGCAGGAAACTGTAAGACATACTTCGGAGACAAGTGTATATGTCTTCTCAACTTCAGAGAATAGTGTGGAAGAGTTTCTACAAGGCAGGTAAGTCTGGTAGCTACAGCAGAAAGCCAATTGTAGGAAATTGCAAGAAAGACTAGGACCTAAGTGCAAAATAGCAGTACATTGAACAGAATAGTGAGAGAGCAAGTGGGAAAGAGTTCATAATGCTAGGATGCAGTAATGAAAGCATTTCGTACGAAGCGGGTAATCCTAGAAACACAGCAGAAACCAAATTTAAGCAGCGTTAGAAACCAATAAGAACTAAGGGAAAAATAGCAGTACATTGAACAGAAAAGTGAGAGACCTAGGGGAAAAGAGATCACAATGCTAGGATGCAGGAATGAAAGCATTTCGTACCAAGCGGGTAATCCTAGACATACAGCAGAGACAACATTTAAGCAGCGTTAGAAACCACTAGAATTCATCGCACTGTAGCATTAAACGGTACAACTGTTGAGAGGCAAGTATGTTGAGATTCTCCAGTTCAGAAAAGAGGGTACAATGTTGTTTGTCCATGTGCGGAAGTCCCATAAGGAAAGCGGAATGCCTATTATAGAAAGGTTCTTGAACACAGCAGAAAATCCTTGCACTAGAGGAAGTGCACATGAAACCAGTATTGAAACCACTACAAATCATTGAAAAGAAGCATGAAACTATAAAACATACTTTGCAGACAAGTGTATATAGCTTCTCAACTTCACAGAAGAGTTTCCACAGGTAGGTAATTCTGGTAGCCACAGCAGAAAGCCACTTGTAGGAAATTGCAAGGAAGACTAGAAACTAAGTGCAAAATAGCAGTACATTGAACAGAATAGTGAGAGAGCTAGAGGGAAAGAGTTCATAATTCTAGGATGCAGTAATGAAAGCATTTCGTACCAAGCGGGTAATCCTAGACATACAGCAGAGACAACATTTATGTAGCGTTAGAAATTCTTCGCACTGTAGCATTAAACTGTACAACAGTTGAGAGGCAAGTGTACTGAGCTTCTGCAGTTCAGAGAAGAGGGTACAATGTTGTTTGTCCGTGTGGGGAAATCCCATAAGTAAAGCGGAATGCCTATTAGAAAAATGTTCTTGAATACTGCAGAAAATCCTTGCAATAGAGAAAGTGCACATGAAACCAGTCTTGAAACCACTAGAAATCATTGAAAAGTAGCTTGAAACTGTAAAACAAATCGGCAGACAAGTGTATATAGCTTCTCAACTTCAGAGAAGAGTGTAGAAGAGTTTCTACCAGGAAGGTAAGTCTGCTAGCTACAGCAGAAAGCCAATTGTAGGAAATTGCAAGAAAGACTATGAACTAAGTGCAAAATAGCAGTACATTGAACAGAATAGTGAGAGAGCAAGTGGGAAAGAGTTCATAACTCTAGCATGCAGTAATGAAAGCATTTCGTACAAAGCGGGTAATCCTAGAAATACAACAGAGACCACATTTAAGCAGCCTTAGAAACCAATAGGAACTAAGGGAAAAATAGCAGTACATTGAACAGAATAGTGAGAGAGCTAGTGGAAAAGAGATCACAATGCTAGGATGCAATAATGAAAGCATTTCGTACCAAGCGGGTAATCCTAGAGATACAGCAAAGACCACACTTAAGCAGGTTTAGAAATCACTAGAATTCACTGCAGTGTAGTATTAAACTGTGCAACAGTTGAGAGGCAAGTGTATTGAGCTTCACCAGTTCATAGAAGAGTGTACAATGTTGTTTGTACATGTGGGGAAGTCCCATAAGTAAAGCGGAATGCCTATTAGAGAAAGGTTCTTGAACACTGCAGAAAACCCTAGAACTAGAACAAGTGCACATGAAACCAGTCTTAAAACTACTAGAAATCATTGAAAAGTAGCATGAAACTATAAACCATACTTGGGAGACAAGTGTATATGGCTTCTCAACTTCAGAGAAGAGTGTAGAAGAGTTTCTACCAGGCAGGTAAGTCTGGTAGCTACAGCAGAAAGCCAATTGTAGTAAATTGCAAGAAAGACTAGGAACTAAGTGCAAAATAGCAGTACATTGAACAGAATAGTGAGAGAGCAAGGGGAAAAGAGATCACAATGCTAGGATGCAGTAATGAAAGCATTTTGTACGAAGCGGGTAATCCTAGAAATACAACAAAAACCACATTTAATCACCTATATACCCAGTAGAATTCACTGCAATGTATCATTGAACTGCACAACAGTTGAGAAGCAAGTGTATTGAGCTTCTCCAGTTCAGAGAAGAGGGTTCAATGTTGTTTGTACATGTGGGGAAGTCCCATAAGTAAAGCAGAATGCCTATTATAGAAAGGTTATTGAACACTGCAGAAAACTCTAGAACTATAACACGTGCACATGAAACCAGTCTTGAAACTACTAGAAATCATTGAAAAGTAGCAGGAAACTGTAAAACATACTTGGGAGACAAGTGTATATGTCTTCTCAACTTCAGAGAAGAGTGTAGAAGAGTTTCTACCAGGCTGGTAAGTCTGGTAGCTACAGCAGAAAGCCAATTGTAGGAAATTGCAAGAAAGACGAGTAACTAAGGGCAAAATAGCAGTACATTGAACAGAATAGTGAGAGAGCAAGTGGGAAAGAGTTCATAATGCTAGGATGCAGTAATGAAAGCATTTCGTACGAAGTGGGTAATCCTAGAAATACAGCAGAAACCACATTTAAGCAGCGTTAGAAACCAATAGGAACTAAGGGAAAATAGCAGTACATTGAACAGAATAGTTAGAGAGCAAGTGGAAAAGAGATCACAATGCTAAGATGCAGTAATGAAAGCATTTCGTACGAAGCGGGTAATCCTAGAAATACAACAAAGACCAAATTTAAGCAGCTGTAGAACCCCCTAGCATTCACTGCAATGTAGCATAAAATTGTACAATAGTTGCGAGACAATTGTATTGAGCTTCTCCAGTTCAAAGAAGAGTGTAACTTGTTGTTTATACATGTGGGGAGGTTCAGAAGTAGGGGAGAATGCCTATTATAGAAAGGTTCTTGAACACAGCAGAAAACCCTTGCACTAGAGGAAGTGCACATGAAACCAGTCTTGAAACCACTACAAATCATTGAAAAGAAGCATGGAACTGTAAAACATACTTTGCAGACTAGTGTATATAGCTTCTCAACTTCACAGAAGAGTTTCCACAGGTAGGTAATTCTGGTAGCCACAGCAGAAAGCCACTTGTAGGAAGTTGCAAGGAAGACTAGGAACTAAGAGCAAAATAGCAGTACATTGAACAGAATAGTGAGAGAGCAAGGGGAAAAGAGATCACAATGCTAAGATGCAGGAATGAAAGCCTTTCCTACCAAGCGGGTAATCCTAGACATACAGCAGAGACAACATTTAAGTAGCGTTAGAAACCACTAGAATTCATCGCACTGTAGCATTAAACTGTACAACAGTTGAGAGGCAAGTGTATTGAGGTTCTCCAGTTCAGAGAAGAGGGTACAATGTTGTTTGTACATGTGGGGAAGTCCCATAAGTAAAGCAGAATGCCTATTATAGAAAGGTTCTTGAACACTGCAGAAAACTCTAGAACTATAACAAGTGCACATGAAACCAGTCTTGAAACTACTAGAAAGTATTGAAAAGTAGCATGAAACTGTAAAACATACTTCGGAGACAAGTGTATATGTCTTCTCAACTTCAGAGAATAGTGTGGAAGAGTTTCTACAAGGCAGGTAAGTCTGGTAGCTACAGCAGAAAGCCAATTGTAGGAAATTCCAAGAAAGACTAGGAACTAAGGGCAAAATAGCAGTACATTGAACAGAATAGTGAGAGAGCAAGTGGGAAAGAGTTCATAATGCTAGGATGCAGTAATGAAAGCATTTCGTACGAAGCAGGTAATCCTAGAAATACAGCAGAAACCACATTAAAGCAACATTAGAAACCAATAGGAACTAAGGGAAAAATAGCAGTACATTGAACAGAATAGTTAGAGAGCAAGTGGAAAAGAGATCACAATGCTAAGATGCAGTAATGAAAGCATTTCGTACGAAGCGGGTATTCCTAGAAATACAACAAAGACCAAATTTAAGCAGCTGTAGAACCCCCTAGCATTCACTGCAATGTAGCATAAAATTGTACAATAGTTGAGAGACAATTGTATTGAGCTTCTCCAGTTCAAAGAAGAGTGTAACTTGTTTGTACATGTGGGGAGGTTCAGAAGTAGGGGAGAATGCCTATTATAGAAAGGTTCTTGAACACAGCAGAAAACCCTTGCACTAGAGGAAGTGCACATGAAACCAGTCTTGAAACCACTACAAATCATTGAAAAGAAGCATGAAACTGTAAAACATACTTTGCAGACAAGTGTATATAGCTTCTCAACTTCACAGAAGAGTATAGAAGAGTTTCTACCAGGCAGGTAAGTCTGGTAGCTACAGCAGAAAGCCAATTGTAGGAAATTGCAAGAAAGACTAGGAACTAAGTGCAAGATATCAGTACATTGAACAGAATAGTGAGAGAGCTAGGGGAAAAGAGATCACAATGCTAGGATGCAGGAATGAAAGCCTTTCGTACCAAGCGGGTAATCCTAGACATACAGCAGAGACAACATTTAAGCAGCGTTAGAAACCACTAGAATTCATCGCACTGTAGCATTAAACTGTACAACAGTTGAGAGGCAAGTGTATTGAGCTTCTCCAGTTCAGAAAAGAAGGTACAATGTTTTTTGTCCATGTGGGGAAGTCCCATAAGTAAAGCAGAATGCATGTTAGAGAAATGTTCTTGAACACTGCAGAAAATCCTTGCACTAGAGAAAGTGCACATGAAACCAGTCTTGAAACCACTAGAAATCATTGAAAAGTAGCTTTAAACTGTAAAACAAATTGGCAGACAAGTGTATATAGATTCTTAACTTCAGAGAAGAGTGTAGAAGAGTTTCTACTAGGCAGGTAAATGTAGTAACTACAAAAGAAAGCCAATTGTAGGAAATTGCAAGAAAGACTAGGAACTAAGAGCAAAATAGCAGTACATTGAACAGAATAGTGAGAGAGCTAGGGGAAAAGAGATCACAATGCTAGGATGCAGTAATGAAAGCATTTGTACGAAGCGGGTAATCCTAGAAATAAAACAAAAACCACATTTAATCAGCTGTAGAACCCAGTAGAATTCACTGCAATGTATCATTGAACTGCACACCAGTTGAGAAGCAAGTGTATTGAGCTTCTCCATTTGAGAGAAGAGGGTACAATATTGTTTGTACATGTGGGGAAGTCCCATAAGTAAAGCAGAATGCCTATTATAGAAAGGTTCTTGAACACTGCAGAAAACTCTAGAACTATAACAAGTGCACATGAAACCAGTCTTGAAACTACTAGAAATCATTGAAAAGTAGCATGAAACTGTAAAACATACTTGGGAGACAAGTGTATATATCTTCGCAACTTCAGAGAAGAGTGTAGAAGAATTTCTATCAAGCAGGTAACTCTGGTAGCTACAGCAGAAAGCCAATTGTAGGAAATTTCAAGAAAGACTAGGAACTAAGTGGAAAATAGCAGTACAATGAACAGAATAGTGAGAGAGCAAGTGGAAAAGAGATCATAATGCTAGGATGCAGTAATGAAAGCATTTCGTACGAAGCAGGTAATCCTAGAAATACAGCAGAAACCACATTTAAGCAGCATTAGAAACCAATAGGAACTAAGGGAAAAATAGCAGTACATTGAACAGAATAGTTAGAGAGCAAGTGGAAAAGAGATCACAATGCTAAGATGCAGTAATGAAAGCATTTCGTACGAAGCGGGTATTCCTAGAAATACAACAAAGACCAAATTTAAGCAGCTGTAGAACCCCCTAGCATTCACTGCAATGTAGCATAAAATTGTACAATAGTTGAGAGACAATTGTATTGAGCTTCTCCAGTTCAAAGAAGAGTGTAACTTGTTTGTACATGTGGGGAGGTTCAGAAGTAGGGGAGAATGCCTATTATAGAAAGGTTCTTGAACACAGCAGAAAACCCTTGCACTAGAGGAAGTGCACATGAAACCAGTCTTGAAACCACTACAAATCATTGAAAAGAAGCATGAAACTGTAAAACATACTTTGCAGACAAGTGTATATAGCTTCTCAACTTCACAGAAGAGTATAGAAGAGTTTCTACCAGGCAGGTAAGTCTGGTAGCTACAGCAGAAAGCCAATTGTAGGAAATTGCAAGAAAGACTAGGAACTAAGTGCAAGATATCAGTACATTGAACAGAATAGTGAGAGAGCTAGGGGAAAAGAGATCACAATGCTAGGATGCAGGAATGAAAGCCTTTCGTACCAAGCGGGTAATCCTAGACATACAGCAGAGACAACATTTAAGCAGCGTTAGAAACCACTAGAATTCATCGCACTGTAGCATTAAACTGTACAACAGTTGAGAGGCAAGTGTATTGAGCTTCTCCAGTTCAGAAAAGAAGGTACAATGTTTTTTGTCCATGTGGGGAAGTCCCATAAGTAAAGCAGAATGCATGTTAGAGAAATGTTCTTGAACACTGCAGAAAATCCTTGCACTAGAGAAAGTGCACATGAAACCAGTCTTGAAACCACTAGAAATCATTGAAAAGTAGCTTTAAACTGTAAAACAAATTGGCAGACAAGTGTATATAGATTCTTAACTTCAGAGAAGAGTGTAGAAGAGTTTCTACTAGGCAGGTAAATGTAGTAACTACAAAAGAAAGCCAATTGTAGGAAATTGCAAGAAAGACTAGGAACTAAGAGCAAAATAGCAGTACATTGAACAGAATAGTGAGAGAGCTAGGGGAAAAGAGATCACAATGCTAGGATGCAGTAATGAAAGCATTTGTACGAAGCGGGTAATCCTAGAAATAAAACAAAAACCACATTTAATCAGCTGTAGAACCCAGTAGAATTCACTGCAATGTATCATTGAACTGCACACCAGTTGAGAAGCAAGTGTATTGAGCTTCTCCATTTGAGAGAATAGGGTACAATATTGTTTGTCCATGTGGGGAAGTCCCATAAGTAAAGCAGAATGCCTATTATAGAAAGGTTCTTGAACACTGCAGAAAACTCTAGAACTATAACAAGTGCACATGAAACCAGTCTTGAAACTACTAGAAATCATTGAAAAGTAGCATGAAACTGTAAAACATACTTGGGAGACAAGTGTATATGTCTTCTGAACTTCAGAGAAGAGTGTAGAAGAGTTTCTACTAGGCAGGTAAGTCTAGTAGCTACAAAAGAAAGCCAATTGTAGGAAATTGCAAGAAAGACTAGGAACTAAGTACAAAATAGCAGTACATTGAACAAAATAGTGAGAGAGCAAGAGGGAAAGAGTTCATAATGCTAGGATGCAGTAATGAAAGCATTTCGTACAAAGCGGGTAATCCTAGAAATACAGCAGAAACCACATTTAAGCAGCCTTAGGAACCAATAGGAACTAAGGGAAAAATAGCAGTACATTGAACAGAATAGTTAGAGAGCCAGTGGAAAAGAGATCACAATGCTAAGATGCAGTAATGAAAGCATTTCGTACGAAGCGGGTATTCCTAGAAATACAACAAAGACCAAATTTAAGCAGCTGTAGAACCCCCTAGCATTCACTGCAATGTAGCATAAAATTGTACAATAGTTGAGAGACAATTGTATTGAGCTTCTCCAGTTCAAAGAAGAGTGTAACTTGTTGTTTATACATGTGAGGAGGTTCAGAAGTAGGGGAGAATGCCTATTATAGAAAGGTTCTTGAACACAGCAGAAAACCCTTGCACTAGAGGAAGTGCACATGAAACCAGTCTTGAAACCACTACCAATCATTGAAAAGAAGCATGAAACTGTAAAACATACTTTGCAGACAAGTGTATATAGCTTCTCAACTTCACAGAAGAGTGTAGAAGAGTTTCCACAGGCAGGTAATTCTGGTAGCCACAGCAGAAAGCCACTTGTAGGAAATTGCAAGGAAGACTAGGAACTAAGAGCAAAATAGCAGTACATTGAACAGAATAGTGAGAGAGCAAGGGGAAAAGAGATCACAATGCTAGGATGCAGTAATGAAAGCATTTCGTACGAAGCGGGTAATCCTAGAAATACAACAAAGACCAAATTTAAGCAGCTGTAGAACCCCCTAGCATTCACTGCAATGTAGCATAAAATTGTACAATAGTTGAGAGACAATTGTATTGAGCTTCTCCAGTTCATAGAAGAGTGTAACTTGTTTATACATGTGGGGAGGTTCAGAAGTAGGGGAGAAGGAGAAACCAAGATGGCGGCATAGGTTAAACACCTAACCTGCAGCCGGGCACAACAATTTCAAAAATACAACTAGAGGTCAGAATGGACATCGTCCAGAACCACAGGAAAGTTGGTGGACTGAAATGCCCACAGCTGGGGGGAAGGAGAAGGCCACGGGGACAGTCGGGGAAGCCGTAAAAGCCTGAGGTATGGAGAAACGGGCGGAGACACAAGCACACGTGCCTGCGGGGAGGATGGAACCGGAGAGGAGGGGGCGGCTGATGACCTAGCCGGAGTTCACTGGCAGGAAGGAGATAAAAGCTCCGGAGTGCCCTGAGCGCCGGCTCCGATTGCACTGAACCCCATTCCGGGCGAAACCCTGGGAAACTCACTCACTTTCGCAACTCCGCCGCCCCCGCAGGCCGCCCGGCCCGGGATGGTGGGGACGCCGCCGCAGCGGCGGCGCCCGGAGCCCGGCGGCCTCCCAGCACCCGTCCCCGCCGTGCAGCACCCGCGCGCCTGGTGCCGCGGGCCTCGCGCCCCGCACACCGGACGGAGGCCCGGACGCCCTCTCCGTGCACCTCCCGGCGGCGCTAGACTTCAGTAGAGTTGACTGAATTCAAGGGATTAAGAAGTATAAATTGGGGGGACGCCGCGGAGGCGACGTCCGGAACGCGGCGATGGCGGTGCCTGGAGCTCGGCGGCCGCCCAGCGCCCGTCCCAGCCGCGCGGCCCTCGCGTGCCTGGTTCAGCGGGACGCGCGCACCGCGCACCGGACAGAGGCCCGGGCGCCCTTTCCGTGCACCTCCCGGCGGCGCTAGACTTCAGTAGAGTTGACTGAAATGAAGGGATTAAGAAGCAAAAATTGAGAAGTTTGAAAAAGATGGCGGCGGAGGTTAAAGGCTGTTCTGTTGCCTCGCACCCAGCGAAATCCGAGGGGATGAGGTGTGGAGGTGCATGGGTCTGGCTGGTGGCGGGGGAAAGGGGCTTTTGTTCCAAACCTAAGGGAGATTAGCTCTCCATCACCCTGAAACCCATCTTCTGGCGAACCCCGGGAGACCCAGATGCCTGCGGGGAGAGGCGGGACTTTTGCGGAGGTGCGCCCAGCAATCAGTGTTTGCTGCGCTGGAGTGCGGAACGAGGGGACTTAGATACGTGGAAGGCAGAAGGACCAGACTCACAGCCATCGTGGCTCGCAGCACCATGGCCTGTTGGCGCCCTGAGACCCCGCCCCCCCCAGGGACCCCCCCAGCACGTTTTGAAGACCCGCCCCGCAAGTCTTGCAGGCACACCTGCGCCCCAAGCGACGGCTTATGCATGTGGATGGCCTGCCCTCTGGCAGCGGACCAGATGATCTGCTGTTCTAGTCGGACTGCTCCAGGGCCACTCAGACAGGAGGAAGAAACTACAGTTTTTGCTGTAATCCTTGCTGAGTGCCTAAGGCAGTAGCTGATCTACACCCCATTGGAGACCCAGAAACGAGGGCATCTAGTGGTCTGTGGGAGATGACACCAGATTTCAACCACGTGCATAAGGGACACATTCAACGGGAATATTCAGTGAGCGCCAAAGCTTTTCTGCACCAAGACCCGGCCCATAAACGTGTCTCCTGCACAGCAACTCTTCCTTTATAGACAAAGAGAGCCCCCCCAGTGACACCAACAACAATCAAGACTTAACTATACAAAGGAGGACCAAGATGGAGGCATAGGGCGGAAGCCTGATTGTTGCCTACCACAACAACTTTGAGACTACGACAAGAGAGCAGAGCAGACACCATCCAAGACCACCATAGGGCTGGCTGAGTAGATGCTCTACAACTAGAATAAAAGAGGGGTATGTGGGATGATGCTGATGCCGGTGACCCAAAGACCACACTTTAAGAACTACGGCTCAGGCGACACAAAAGAACTATGGCTCAGGCGATACAACAGCGGCCTGGAACGTGCTCGGCGCAGTTCCCCCGGCGGTCTCCGGCTGAGGGGACGGCTCCACTGGCAGCCAAGCACGGACAGATGAGCCCCTATGAGACATGGGGTGGGAGACTCCGCGCTTGCTGACCTCTGAGTCCGTCAAGAATCTCAATGCCCCGGAAGCGGCCAGGTGCGCATGCTCGGCGACCGGCCACCGATGCAGACCCAAGGGCCGACGCAGCGACGCCAGACTGGCCCACCGCCATGCACCGGGTGCACCGGAGCTTCGCCGAGCCGCCGCCCGACGAGTTCTGCAGCAGCCATACTGGAGCTCTGGAAGGATGGCCAGGGGAATTGCTGAGGGGGGATTGACCGGCAGGAATTGGGATCGGGAAGACGGGGCCCTGCTGAGACCCGGGTGCGGGCGGGGTTGCGCGCCTCTGGGCTCGGGTGTGGTCACACGCCTCTGGGTATAAGTGAGGTCTCAAGTCCCTGGGTCTAGGTGAGGCCACATGCCCCTGGGTCCAGGTGAGGCTGGACTCCGGGTCCAGGTGAGGCCAAGTGCCCCTGGACCCGGATGACGCTGGATCCCGTGCCCGGGCGAGGCCAAGCGCCCCTGGGTCTGGGAGAGCCCACACACCCCTGGGTCCAGGCGAGACCATGCATCCCTGGATCCGGATGAGGCCTCGTGCACCTAGGCCTGGGTGAGCCCAAGTGGCCCTGGGTCTGGGAGAGGCCAAGCGTCCCTGGGTCCGGGTGAGACCATGTGTCCCTGGATCCGGGTGAGGCCTCGTGCACCTAGGCCCGGGTGAGCCCAAGTGGCCCTGGGTCGGGGAGAGGCCAAGCGTCCCTGGGGCCGGGTGAGACCATGTGTCCCTGGATCTGGGTGAGGCCTCGTGCACCTAGGCCCGGGTGAGCCCAAGTGGCCCTGGGTCTGGGAGAGGCCAAGCGTCCCTGGGTCCGGGTGAGACCATGCGTCCCTGGATCCGGACGAGGCCTTGTGCACCTAGGCCCGGGTGAGCCCAAGTGGCCCTGGGTCTGGGAGAGGCCAAGCGTCCCTGGGTCCGGGTGAGACCATGTGTCCCTGGATCCGGGTGAGGCCTCGTTCACCTAGGCCCGGGTGAGCCCAAGTGGCCCTGGGTCTGGGAGAGGCCAAGCGTCCCTGGGTCCGGGTGAGACCATGTGTCCCTGGATCCGGATGAGGCCTCGTGCACCTAGGCCCGGGTGAGGCCACGTGCCCCTGGGTCTGGGAGAGGCTAAGCGTCCCTGGGTCCGGGTGAGACCATGTGTCCCTGGATCCGGGTGAGGCCTCGTGCACCTAGGCCCGGGTGAGCCCAAGTGGCCCTGGGTCTGGGAGTGGCCAAACGTTCCTGGGTCTGGGTGAGACCATGTGTCCCTAGATCCGGGTGAGGCCTCGTGCACCTCGGCCCGGGTGAGCCCAAGTGGCCCTGGGTCGGGGAGAGGCCAAGCGTCCCTGGGTCCGGGTGAGACCATGTGTCCCTGGATCCGGGTGAGGCCTCGTGCACCTAGGCCCGGGTGAGCCCAAGTGGCCCTGGGTCTGGGAGAGGCCAAGTATCCCTGGGTCCGGGTGAGACCATGTGTCCCAGGATCCGGGTGAGGCTTCGTGCACCTAGGCCCGGGTGAGCCCAAGTGGCCCTGGGTCTGGGAGAGGCCAAGCGTCCCTGGGTCCGGGTGAGACCATGCGTCCCTGGATCCGGATGAGGCCTCGTGCACCTAGGCCCGGGTGAGCCCAAGTGGCCCTGGGTCTGGGAGAGGCCAAGCGTCCCTGGGTCCGGGTAAGACCATGTGTCCCTGGATCTGGATGAGGCCTCGTGCACCTAGGCCTGGGTGAGACCACGTGCCCCTGGGTCTGGGAGAGGCTAAGCGTCCCTGGGTCCGGGTGAGACCATGTGTCCCTGGATCTGGGTGAGGCCTCGTGCACCTAGGCCCGGGTGAGCCCAAGTGGCCCTGGGTCTGGGAGTGGCCAAACGTTCCTGGGTCTGGGTGAGACCATGTGTCCCTGGATCCGGGTGAGGCCTCGTGAACCTAAGCCCGGGTGAGGCCACGTGCCCCTGGGTCTGGGAGAGGCCAAGCGTCCCTGGGTCCGGGTGAGACCATGCGTCCCGGATCCGGATGAGGCCTCGTGCACCTAGGCCCGGGTGAGCCCAAGTGGCCCTGGGTCTGGGAGAGGCCAAGCGTCCCTGGGTCCGGGAGAGAGCATGTGTCCCTGGATCCAGGTGAGGCCTTGTGCAACTAAGCCCGGGTGAGGCCACGTGCCCCTGGGTCTGGGAGAGGCCAAGCGTCCCTGGGTACGGGTGAAGCCAGATCCTGGGTCCGGGTGAGGCTGTGCGCCCCTGGATCCATCCGGGTGAGGCTGGGTCCCAGGCCCGGGTGAGACCACGCGCCCCTTGGGTATGGGTGAGGCCACGTGCCCCTTAGTCTAGGTGACGCCGTGCCCCTGGGTTCGGCCAAGACCAAACCAGAGGGAGTCGGACCTCCGTTACCACCATTTGTGCACCATCCAGAGCTGAGGGGTCAGTGCTGACATGTACACATAAGGAACTACTGGACATCTAAATTGGGTCTCAAAAGAACTGTTGGTCCAGGGGGAAGCTCGCTACAGATTGATTCATTTGCCTGTCAGCATAAATATTATTGCTCGTCTCACATTCAGTTCTTATTAGTATATATCTAGTGACATATGATCTCGTTCATCTAGAGAAAATGATAAACAACATAGACTGAGGAACAAGAACAGAACCAGAAGCAAGGAGGCATCGATCGGACTATCGGGCCTCAGAGGGAGGATAGGGGAGGGTAGGGGGAGGGTGGAGGGAGGGGGAGAGTTCAACCAAAGGACCTGTATGCATGCATATAAGCCTATCCAACGGTTAAGTTCAACAGGGGATTGGGGCATGCGTGGGGAGAGGGGTGGGATGGGAATGGGGGGATGAGGACAAATATGTGACACCTTAATCAATAAAGAAATTTAAAAAAAAAAAAGAAGTAGGGGAGAATGCCTATTATAGAAAGGTTCTTGAACACAGCAGAAAACCCTTGCACTAGAGGAAGTGCACATGAAACCAGTCTTGAAACCACTACAAATCATTGAAAAGTAGCATGAAACTGTAAAACATAATTTGCAGACAAGTGTATATAGCTTCTTAACTTCAGAGAAGAGTGTAGAAGAGTTTCTACCAGGCATGTAAGTCTGGTAGCTACAGCAGAAAGCCAATTGTAGGAAATTGCAAGAAAGACTAGGAACTAAGTGCAAAATAGCAGTACATTGAACAGAATAGTGAGAGAGCAAGTGGGAAAGAGTTCATAATGCTAGCATGCAGTAATGAAAGCATTTCGTACCAAGCGGGTAATCCAAGAAATACAGCAGAGACAACATTTAAGCAGCGTTAGAAACCACTAGAATTCATTGCACTGTAGCATTAAACTGTACAACAGTTGAGAGGCAAGGGTATTGAGCTTCTCCAGTTCAGAGAAGAGGGTACAATGTTGTTTGTCCATGTGGGGAAGTCCCATAAGTAAAGCAGAATGCCTATTAGAGAAAGGTTCTTGAACACTGCAGAAAATCCTTGCACTAGAGAAAGTGCACATGAAACCAGTCTTGAAACCACTAGAAATCATTGAAAAGTAGCTTGAAACTGTAAAACAAATTGGCAGACAAGTGTATATAGCTTCTCAACTTCAGAGAAGAGTGTAGAAGAGTTTCTACCAGGCAGGTAAGTCTAGTAGCTACAAAAGAAAGCCAATTGTAGGAAATTGCAAGAAAGACTAGGAACTAAGTGCAAAATAGCAGTACATTGAACAGAATAGTGAGAGAGCAAGAGGGAAAGAGTTCATAATGCTAGGATGCAGTAATGAAAGCATTTTGTACCAAGCGGGTAATCCTAGACATACAGCAGAGACAACATTTAAGCAGCGTTAGAAACCACTAGAATTCATTGCACTGTAGCATTAAACTGTACAACAGTTGAGAGGCAAGGGTATTGAGCTTCTCCAGTTCAGAGAAGAGGGTACAATGTTGTTTGTCCATGTGGGGAAGTCCCATAAGTAAAGCAGAATGCCTATTAGAGAAAGGTTCTTGAACACTGCAGAAAATCCTTGCACTAGAGAAAGTGCACATGAAACCAGTCTTGAAACCACTAGAAATCATTGAAAAGTAGCTTGAAACTGTAAAACAAATTGGCAGACAAGTGTATATAGCTTCTCAACTTCAGAGAAGAGTGTAGAAGAGTTTCTACTAGGCAGGTAAGTCTAGTAGCTAAAAAGAAAGCCAATTGTAGGAAATTGCAAGAAAGACTAGGAACTAAGTGCAAAATAGCAGTACATTGAACAGAATAGTGAGAGAGCAAGAGGGAAAGAGTTCATAATGCTAGGATGCAGTAATGAAAGCATTTCGTACAAAGCGGGTAATCCTAGAAATACAGCAGAGACCACATTTAAGCAGCCTTAGAAACCAATAGGAACTAAGGGAAAAATAGCAGTACATTGAACAGAATAGTGAGAGAGCTAGGGGAAAAGAGATCACAATGCTAGGATGCAGTAATGAAAGCATTTCGTACCAAGCGGGTAATCCTAGATATACAGCAGAGACCACATTTAAGCAGCGTTAGAAACCACTAGAATTCATTGCACTGTAGCATTAAACTGTACAACAGTTGAGAGGCAAGGGTATTGAGCTTCTCCAGTTCAGAGAAGAGGGTACAATGTTGTTTGTCCATGTGGGGAAGTCCCATAAGTAAAGCGGAATGCCTATTAGAGAAAGGTTCTTGAACACTGCAGAAAATCCTTGCACTAGAGAAAGTGCACATGACACCAGTCTTGAAACCACTAGAAATCATTGAAAAGTAGCT
The DNA here is from genome assembly GCF_027574615.1 of Eptesicus fuscus. Classification (NCBI taxonomy): domain Eukaryota; kingdom Metazoa; phylum Chordata; class Mammalia; order Chiroptera; family Vespertilionidae; genus Eptesicus; species Eptesicus fuscus. The sequence goes on along the minus strand of NC_072473.1, from coordinate 58,526,539 downwards.
TGAAACTGTAAAACAAATTGGCAGACTAGTGTATATAGCTTCTCAACTTCAGAGAAGAGTGTAGAAGAGTTTCTACCAGGCAGGTAAGTCTGGTAGCCACAGCAGAAAGCCAATTGTAGGAAATTGCAAGGAAGACTAGGAACTAAGTGCAAAATAGCAGTACATTGAACAGAATAGTGAGAGAGCAAGAGGGAAAGAGTTCATAATGCTAGGATGCAGTAATGAAAGCATTTCGTACCAAGCGGGTAATCCTAGAAATACAGCAGAGACAACATTTAAGCAGCGTTAGAAACCACTAGAATTCATTGCACTGTAGCATTAAACTGTACAACAGTTGAGAGGCAAGTGTATTGAGCTTCTCCAGTTCAGAGAAGAGGGTACAAAGTTGTTTGTACATGTGGGGAAGTCCCATAAGTAAAGCAGAATGCCTATTAGAGAAAGGTTCTTGAACACTGCAGAAAATCCTTGCACTAGAGAAAGTGCACATGAAACCAGTCTTGAAACCACTAGAAATCATTGAAAAGTAGCTTGAAACTGTAAAACAAATTGGCAGACAAGTGTATATAGCTTCTCAACTTCAGAGAAGAGTGTAGAAGAGTTTCTACTAGGCAGGTAAGTCTAGTAGCTAAAAAGAAAGCCAATTGTAGGAAATTGCAAGAAAGACTAGGAACTAAGTGCAAAATAGCAGTACATTGAACAGAATAGTGAGAGAGCAAGAGGGAAAGAGTTCATAATGCTAGGATGCAGTAATGAAAGCATTTCGTACAAAGCGGGTAATCCTAGAAATACAGCAGAGACCACATTTAAGCAGCCTTAGAAACCAATAGGAACTAAGGGAAAAATAGCAGTACATTGAACAGAATAGTGAGAGAGCTAGGGGAAAAGAGATCACAATGCTAGGATGCAGTAATGAAAGCATTTCGTACCAAGCGGGTAATCCTAGACATACAGCAGAGACCACATTTAAGCAGCGTTAGAAACCACTAGAATTCATTGCACTGTAGCATTAAACTGTACAACAGTTGAGAGGCAAGGGTATTGAGCTTCTCCAGTTCAGAGAAGAGGGTACAATGTTGTTTGTACATGTGGGGAAGTCCCATAAGTAAAGCGGAATGCCTATTAGAGAAAGGTTCTTGAACACTGCAGAAAATCCTTGCACTAGAGAAAGTGCACATGAAACCAGTCTTGAAACCACTAGAAATCATTGAAAAGTAGCTTGAAACTGTAAAACAACTTGGCAGACAAGTGTATATAGCTTCTCAACTTCAGAGAAGTGTGTAGAAGAGTTTCTACAATGCAGGTAAGTCTGGTAGCTACAGCAGAAAGCCAATTGTAGGAAATTGCAAGAAAGACTAGGAACTAAGTGCAAAATAGCAGTACATTGAACAGAATAGTGAGAGAGCAAGTGGGAAAGAGTTCATAATGCTAGGATGCAGTAATGAAAGCATTTCGTACCAAGCGGGTAATCCTAGACATAAAGCAGAGACAACATTTAAGCAGCGTTAGAAACCACTAGAATTCATTGCACTGTAGCATTAAACTGTACAACAGTTGAGAGGCAAGGGTATTGAGCTTCTCCAGTTCAGAGAAGAGGGTACAATGTTGTTTGTACATGTGGGGAAGTCCCATAAGTAAAGCGGAATGCCTATTAGAGAAAGGTTCTTGAACACTGCAGAAAATCCTTGCACTAGAGAAAAGTGCACATGAAACCAGTCTTGAAACCACTAGAAATCATTGAAAAGTAGCTTGAAACTGTAAAACAAATTGGCAGACAAGTGTATATAGCTTCTCAACTTCAGAGAAGAGTGTAGAAGAGTTTCTACCAGGCAGGTAAGTCTGGTAGCTACAGCAGAAAGCCAATTGTAGGAAATTGCAAGAAAGACTAGGAACTAAGTGCAAAATAGCAGTACATTGAACAGAATAGTGAGAGAGCAAGTGGGAAAGAGTTCATAACTCTAGCATGCAGTAATGAAAGCATTTCGTACCAAGCGGGTAATCCAAGATATACAGCAGAGACCACATTTAAGCAGCGTTAGAAACCACTAGAATTCATTGCAATGTAGCATTAAACTGTACAACAGTTGAGAGGCAAGGGTATTGAGCTTCTCCAGTTCAGAGAAGAGGGTACAATGTTGTTTGTCCATGTGGGGAAGTCCCATAAGTAAAGCAGAATGCCTATTAGAGAAAGGTTCTTGAACACTGCAGAAAATCCTTGCACTAGAGAAAGTGCACATGAAACCAGTCTTGAAACCACTAGAAATCATTGCAAAGTAGCTTGAAACTGTAAAACAAATTGGCAGACAAGTGTATATAGCTTCTCAACTTCAGAGAAGAGTGTAGAAGAGTTTCTACTAGGCAGGTAAGTCTAGTAGCTACAAAAGAAAGCCAATTGTAGGAAATTGCAAGAAAGACTAGGAACTAAGTGCAAAATAGCAGTACATTGAACAAAATAGTGAGAGAGCAAGAGGGAAAGAGTTCATAATGCTAGGATGCAGTAATGAAAGCATTTTGTACCAAGCGGGTAATCCTAGACATAAAGCAGAGACAACATTTAAGCAGCGTTAGAAACCACTAGAATTCATTGCACTGTAGCATTAAACTGTACAACAGTTGAGAGGCAAGGGTATTGAGCTTCTCCAGTTCAGAGAAGAGGGTACAATGTTGTTTGTACATGTGGGGAAGTCCCATAAGTAAAGCGGAATGCCTATTAGAGAAAGGTTCTTGAACACTGCAGAAAATCCTTGCACTAGAGAAAGTGCACATGAAACCAGTCTTGAAACCACTAGAAATCATTGAAAAGTAGCTAGAAACTGTAAAACAAATTGGCAGACAAGTGTATATAGCTTCTCAACTTCAGAGAAGAGTGTAGAAGAGTTTCTACTAGGCAGGTAAGTCTGGTAGCTACAGCAGAAAGCCAATTGTAGGAAATTGCAAGAAAGACTAGGAACTAAGTGCAAAATAGCAGTACATTGAACAGAATAGTGAGAGAGCAAGTGGGAAAGAGTTCATAACTCTAGCATGCAGTAATGAAAGCATTTCGTACCAAGCGGGTAATCCAAGATATACAGCAGAGACCACATTTAAGCAGCGTTAGAAACCACTAGAATTCATTGCAATGTAGCATTAAACTGTACAACAGTTGAGAGGCAAGGGTATTGAGCTTCTCCAGTTCAGAGAAGAGGGTACAATGTTGTTTGTACATGTGGGGAAGTCCCATAAGTAAAGCAGAATGCCTATTAGAGAAAGGTTCTTGAACACTGCAGAAAATCCTTGCACTAGAGAAAGTGCACATGAAACCAGTCTTGAAACCACTAGAAATCATTGAAAAGTAGCTTGAAACTGTAAAACAAATTGGCAGACAAGTGTATATAGCTTCTCAACTTCAGAGAAGAGTGTAGAAGAGTTTCTACTAGGCAGGTAAGTCTAGTAGCTACAAAAGAAAGCCAATTGTAGGAAATTGCAAGAAAGACTAGGAACTAAGTGCAAAATAGCAGTACATTGAACAGAATAGTGAGAGAGCAAGAGGGAAAGAGTTCATAATGCTAAGATGCAGTAATGAAAGCATTTTGTACCAAGCGGGTAATCCTAGACATACAGCAGAGACAACATTTAAGCAGCGTTAGAAACCACTAGAATTCATTGCACTGTAGCATTAAACTGTACAACAGTTGAGAGGCAAGTGTATTGAGCTTCTCCAGTTCAGAGAAGAGGGTACAATGTTGTTTGTCCGTGTGGGGAAGTCCCATAAGTAAAGCGGAATGCCTATTAGAGAAAGGTTCTTGAACACTGCAGAAAATCCTTGAACTAGAGAAAGTGCACATGAAACCAGTCTTGAAACCACTAGAAATCATTGAAAAGTAGCTTGAAACTGTAAAACAAATTGGCAGACAAGTGTATATAGCTTCTCAACTTCAGAGAAGAGTGTAGAAGAGTTTCTACTAGGCAGGTAAGTCTAGTAGCTACAAAAGAAAGCCAATTGTAGGAAATTGCAAGAAAGACTAGGAACTAAGAGCAAAATAGCAGTACATTGAACAGAATAGTGAGAGAGCAAGAGGGAAAGAGTTCATAATGCTAGGATGCAGTAATGAAAGCATTTCGTACAAAGCGGGTAATCCTAGAAATACAGCAGAGACCACATTTAAGCAGCCTTAGAAACCAATAGGAACTAAGGGAAAAATAGCAGTACATTGAACAGAATAGTGAGAGAGCTAGGGGAAAAGAGATCACAATGCTAGGATGCAGTAATGAAAGCATTTCGTACCAAGCGGGTAATCCTAGATATACAGCAGAGACCACATTTAAGCAGCGTTAGAAACCACTAGAATTCATTGCACTGTAGCATTAAACTGTACAACAGTTGAGAGGCAAGGGTATTGAGCTTCTCCAGTTCAGAGAAGAGGGTACAATGTTGTTTGTCCATGTGGGGAAGTCCCATAAGTAAAGCGGAATGCCTATTAGAGAAAGGTTCTTGAACACTGCAGAAAATCCTTGCACTAGAGAAAGTGCACATGAAACCAGTCTTGAAACCACTAGAAATCATTGAAAAGTAGCTTGAAACTGTAAAACAAATTGGCAGACAAGTGTATATAGCTTCTCAACTTCAGAGAAGAGTGTAGAAGAGTTTCTACTAGGCAGGTAAGTCTAGTAGCTACAAAAGAAAGCCAATTGTAGGAAATTGCAAGAAAGACTAGGAACTAAGTGCAAAATAGCAGTACATTGAACAGAATAGTGAGAGAGCAAGAGGGAAAGAGTTCATAATGCTAGGATGCAGTAATGAAAGCATTTTGTACCAAGCGGGTAATCCTAGACATACAGCAGAGACAACATTTAAGCAGCGTTAGAAACCACTAGAATTCATTGCACTGTAGCATTAAACTGTACAACAGTTGAGAGGCAAGGGTATTGAGCTTCTCCAGTTCAGAGAAGAGGGTACAATGTTGTTTGTCCATGTGGGGAAGTCCCATAAGTAAAGCGGAATGCCTATTAGAGAAAGGTTCTTGAACACTGCAGAAAATCCTTGCACTAGAGAAAGTGCACATGAAACCAGTCTTGAAACCACTAGAAATCATTGAAAAGTAGCTTGAAACTGTAAAACAAATTGGCAGACAAGTGTATATAGCTTCTCAACTTCAGAGAAGAGTGTAGAAGAGTTTCTACTAGGCAGGTAAGTCTGGTAGCTACAGCAGAAAGCCAATTGTAGGAAATTGCAAGAAAGACTAGGAACTAAGTGCAAAATAGCAGTACATTGAACAGAATAGTGAGAGAGCAAGTGGGAAAGAGTTCATAACTCTAGCATGCAGTAATGAAAGCATTTCGTACCAAGCGGGTAATCCAAGATATACAGCAGAGACCACATTTAAGCAGCGTTAGAAACCACTAGAATTCATTGCAATGTAGCATTAAACTGTACAACAGTTGAGAGGCAAGGGTATTGAGCTTCTCCAGTTCAGAGAAGAGGGTACAATGTTGTTTGTCCATGCGGGGAAGTCCCATAAGTAAAGCAGAATGCCTATTAGAGAAAGGTTCTTGAACACTGCAGAAAATCCTTGCACTAGAGAAAGTGCACATGACACCAGTCTTGAAACCACTAGAAATCATTGCAAAGTAGCTTGAAACTGTAAAACAAATTGGCAGACAAGTGTATATAGCTTCTCAACTTCAGAGAAGAGTGTAGAAGAGTTTCTACTAGGCAGGTAAGTCTAGTAGCTACAAAAGAATGCCAATTGTAGGAAATTGCAAGAAAGACTAGGAACTAAGTGCAAAATAGCAGTACATTGAACAAAATAGTGAGAGAGCAAGAGGGAAAGAGTTCATAATGCTAGGATGCAGTAATGAAAGCATTTTGTACCAAGCGGGTAATCCTAGACATAAAGCAGAGACAACATTTAAGCAGCGTTAGAAACCACTAGAATTCATTGCACTGTAGCATTAAACTGTACAACAGTTGAGAGGCAAGGGTATTGAGCTTCTCCAGTTCAGAGAAGAGGGTACAATGTTGTTTGTCCATGTGGGGAAGTCCCATAAGTAAAGCGGAATGCCTATTAGAGAAAGGTTCTTGAACACTGCAGAAAATCCTTGCACTAGAGAAAGTGCACATGAAACCAGTCTTGAAACCACTAGAAATCATTGAAAAGTAGCTTGAAACTGTAAAACAAATTGGCAGACAAGTGTATATAGCTTCTCAACTTCAGAGAAGAGTGTAGAAGAGTTTCTACTAGGCAGGTAAGTCTGGTAGCTACAGCAGAAAGCCAATTGTAGGAAATTGCAAGAAAGACTAGGAACTAAGTGCAAAATAGCAGTACATTGAACAGAATAGTGAGAGAGCAAGTGGGAAAGAGTTCATAACTCTAGCATGCAGTAATGAAAGCATTTCGTACCAAGCGGGTAATCCAAGATATACAGCAGAGACCACATTTAAGCAGCGTTAGAAACCACTAGAATTCATTGCAATGTAGCATTAAACTGTACAACAGTTGAGAGGCAAGGGTATTGAGCTTCTCCAGTTCAGAGAAGAGGGTACAATGTTGTTTGTCCATGTGGGGAAGTCCCATAAGTAAAGCAGAATGCCTATTAGAGAAAGGTTCTTGAACACTGCAGAAAATCCTTGTACTAGAGAAAGTGCACATGACACCAGTCTTGAAACCACTAGAAATCATTGAAAAGTAGCTTGAAACTGTAAAACAAATTGGCAGACAAGTGTATATAGCTTCTCAACTTCAGAGAAGAGTGTAGAAGAGTTTCTACTAGGCAGGTAAGTCTGGTAGCTACAGCAGAAAGCCAATTGTAGGAAATTGCAAGAAAGACTAGGAACTAAGTGCAAAATAGCAGTACATTGAACAGAATAGTGAGAGAGCAAGTGGGAAAGAGTTCATAATGCTAGGATGCAGTAATGAAAGCATTTCGTACCAAGCGGGTAATCCTAGAAATACAGCAGAGACAACATTTAAGCAGCGTTAGAAACCACTAGAATTCATTGCACTGTAGCATTAAACTGTACAACAGTTGAGAGGCAAGGGTATTGAGCTTCTCCAGTTCAGAGAAGAGGGTACAATGTTGTTTGTCCATGTGGGGAAGTCCCATAAGTAAAGCGGAATGCCTATTAGAGAAAGGTTCTTGAACACTGCAGAAAATCCTTGCACTAGAGAAAGTGCACATGACACCAGTCTTGAAACCACTAGAAATCATTGAAAAGTAGCTTGAAACTGTAAAACAAATTGGCAGACAAGTGTATATAGCTTCTCAACTTCAGAGAAGAGTGTAGAAGAGTTTCTACTAGGCAGGTAAGTCTAGTAGCTACAAAAGAAAGCCAATTGTAGGAAATTGCAAGAAAGACTAGGAACTAAGTGCAAAATAGCAGTACATTGAACAGAATAGTGAGAGAGCAAGAGGGAAAGAGTTCATAATGCTAGGATGCAGTAATGAAAGCATTTCGTACAAAGCGGGTAATCCTAGAAATACAGCAGAGACCACATTTAAGCAGCCTTAGAAACCAATAGGAACTAAGGGAAAAATAGCAGTACATTGAACAGAATAGTGAGAGAGCTAGGGGAAAAGAGATCACAATGCTAGGATGCAGTAATGAAAGCATTTCGTACCAAGCGGGTAATCCTAGATATACAGCAGAGACCACATTTAAGCAGCGTTAGAAACCACTAGAATTCATTGCACTGTAGCATTAAACTGTACAACAGTTGAGAGGCAAGGGTATTGAGCTTCTCCAGTTCAGAGAAGAGGGTACAATGTTGTTTGTCCATGTGGGGAAGTCCCATAAGTAAAGCGGAATGCCTATTAGAGAAAGGTTCTTGAACACTGCAGAAAATCCCTGCACTAGAGAAAGTGCACATGAAACCAGTCTTGAAACCACTAGAAATCATTGAAAAGTAGCTTGAAACTGTAAAACAAATTGGCAGACAAGTGTATATAGCTTCTCAACTTCAGAGAAGAGTGTAGAAGAGTTTCTACCAGGCAGGTAAGTCTGGTAGCTACAGCAGAAAGCCAATTGTAGGAAATTGCAAGAAAGACTAGGAACTAAGTGCAAAATAGCAGTACATTGAACAGAATAGTGAGAGAGCAAGTGGGAAAGAGTTCATAATGCTAGGATGCAGTAATGAAAGCATTTTGTACCAAGCGGGTAATCCTAGACATACAGCAGAGACAACATTTAAGCAGCGTTAGAAACCACTAGAATTCATTGCACTGTAGCATTAAACTGTACAACAGTTGAGAGGCAAGGGTATTGAGCTTCTCCAGTTCAGAGAAGAGGGTACAATGTTGTTTGTCCATGTGGGGAAGTCCCATAAGTAAAGCGGAATGCCTATTAGAGAAAGGTTCTTGAACACTGCAGAAAATCCTTGCACTAGAGAAACTGCACATGAAACCAGTCTTGAAACCACTAGAAATCATTGAAAAGTAGCTTGAAACTGTAAAACAAATTGGCAGACAAGTGTATATAGCTTCTCAACTTCAGAGAAGAGTGTAGAAGAGTTTCTACCAGGCAGGTAAGTCTGGTAGCTACAGCAGAAAGCCAATTGTAGGAAATTGCAAGAAAGACTAGGAACTAAGTGCAAAATAGCAGTACATTGAACAGAATAGTGAGAGAGCAAGTGGGAAAGAGTTCATAACTCTAGCATGCAGTAATGAAAGCATTTCGTACCAAGCGGGTAATCCAAGATATACAGCAGAGACCACATTTAAGCAGCGTTAGAAACCACTAGAATTCATTGCAATGTAGCATTAAACTGTACAACAGTTGAGAGGCAAGGGTATTGAGCTTCTCCAGTTCAGAGAAGAGGGTACAATGTTGTTTGTCCATGTGGGGAAGTCCCATAAGTAAAGCGGAATGCCTATTAGAGAAAGGTTCTTGAACACTGCAGAAAATCCTTGCACTAGAGAAAGTGCACATGAAACCAGTCTTGAAACCACTAGAAATCATTGCAAAGTAGCTTGAAACTGTAAAACAAATTGGCAGACAAGTGTATATAGCTTCTCAACTTCAGAGAAGAGTGTAGAAGAGTTTCTACTAGGCAGGTAAGTCTAGTAGCTACAAAAGAATGCCAATTGTAGGAAATTGCAAGAAAGACTAGGAACTAAGTGCAAAATAGCAGTACATTGAACAAAATAGTGAGAGAGCAAGAGGGAAAGAGTTCATAATGCTAGGATGCAGTAATGAAAGCATTTTGTACCAAGCGGGTAATCCTAGACATAAAGCAGAGACAACATTTAAGCAGCGTTAGAAACCACTAGAATTCATTGCACTGTAGCATTAAACTGTACAACAGTTGAGAGGCAAGGGTATTGAGCTTCTCCAGTTCAGAGAAGAGGGTACAATGTTGTTTGTCCATGTGGGGAAGTCCCATAAGTAAAGCGGAATGCCTATTAGAGAAAGGTTCTTGAACACTGCAGAAAATCCTTGCACTAGAGAAACTGCACATGAAACCAGTCTTGAAACCACTAGAAATCATTGAAAAGTAGCTTGAAACTGTAAAACAAATTGGCAGACAAGTGTATATAGCTTCTCAACTTCAGAGAAGAGTGTAGAAGAGTTTCTACCAGGCAGGTAAGTCTGGTAGCTACAGCAGAAAGCCAATTGTAGGAAATTGCAAGAAAGACTAGGAACTAAGTGCAAAATAGCAGTACATTGAACAGAATAGTGAGAGAGCAAGTGGGAAAGAGTTCATAACTCTAGCATGCAGTAATGAAAGCATTTCGTACCAAGCGGGTAATCCAAGATATACAGCAGAGACCACATTTAAGCAGCGTTAGAAACCACTAGAATTCATTGCAATGTAGCATTAAACTGTACAACAGTTGAGAGGCAAGGGTATTGAGCTTCTCCAGTTCAGAGAAGAGGGTACAATGTTGTTTGTCCATGTGGGGAAGTCCCATAAGTAAAGCGGAATGCCTATTAGAGAAAGGTTCTTGAACACTGCAGAAAATCCTTGTACTAGAGAAAGTGCACATGACACCAGTCTTGAAACCACTAGAAATCATTGAAAAGTAGCTTGAAACTGTAAAACAAATTGGCAGACAAGTGTATATAGCTTCTCAACTTCAGAGAAGAGTGTAGAAGAGTTTCTACCAGGCAGGTAAGTCTGGTAGCTACAGAAGAAAGCCAATTGTAGGAAATTGCAAGAAAGACTAGGAACTAAGTGCAAAATAGCAGTACATTGAACAGAATAGTGAGAGAGCAAGAGGGAAAGAGTTCATAATGCTAGGATGCAGTAATGAAAGCATTTCGTACCAAGCGGGTAATCCTAGACATAAAGCAGAGACCACATTTAAGCAGCGTTAGAAACCACTAGAATTCATTGCACTGTAGCATTAAACTGTACAACAGTTGAGAGGCAAGGGTATTGAGCTTCTCCAGTTCAGAGAAGAGGGTACAATGTTGTTTGTCCATGTGGGGAAGTCCCATAAGTAAAGCGGAATGCCTATTAGAGAAAGGTTCTTGAACACTGCAGAAAATCCTTGCACTAGAGAAAGTGCACATGACACCAGTCTTGAAACCACTAGAAATCATTGAAAAGTAGCTTGAAACTGTAAAACAAATTGGCAGACAAGTGTATATAGCTTCTCAACTTCAGAGAAGAGTGTAGAAGAGTTTCTACTAGGCAGGTAAGTCTAGTAGCTACAAAAGAAAGCCAATTGTAGGAAATTGCAAGAAAGACTAGGAACTAAGTGCAAAATAGCAGTACATTGAACAGAATAGTGAGAGAGCAAGAGGGAAAGAGTTCATAATGCTAGGATGCAGTAATGAAAGCATTTCGTACAAAGCGGGTAATCCTAGAAATACAGCAGAGACCACATTTAAGCAGCCTTAGAAACCAATAGGAACTAAGGGAAAAATAGCAGTACATTGAACAGAATAGTGAGAGAGCTAGGGGAAAAGAGATCACAATGCTAGGATGCAGTAATGAAAGCATTTCATACCAAGCGGGTAATCCAAGATATACAGCAGAGACCACATTTAAGCAGCGTTAGAAACCACTAGAATTCATTGCACTGTAGCATTAAACTGTACAACAGTTGAGAGGCAAGGGTATTGAGCTTCTCCAGTTCAGAGAAGAGGGTACAATGTTGTTTGTCCGTGTGGGGAAGTCCCATAAGTAAAGCGGAATGCCTATTAGAGAAAGGTTCTTGAACACTGCAGAAAATCCTTGCACTAGAGAAAGTGCACATGAAACCAGTCTTGAAACCACTAGAAATCATTGAAAAGTAGCTTGAAACTGTAAAACAAATTGGCAGACAAGTGTATATAGCTTCTCAACTTCAGAGAAGAGTGTAGAAGAGTTTCTACTAGGCAGGTAAGTCTAGTAGCTACAAAAGAAAGCCAATTGTAGGAAATTGCAAGAAAGACTAGGAACTAAGTGCAAAATAGCAGTACATTGAACAGAATAGTGAGAGAGCAAGAGGGAAAGAGTTCATAATGCTAGGATGCAGTAATGAAAGCATTTCGTACAAAGCGGGTAATCCTAGAAATACAGCAGAGACCACATTTAAGCAGCCTTAGAAACCAATAGGAACTAAGGGAAAAATAGCAGTACATTGAACAGAATAGTGAGAGAGCTAGGGGAAAAGAGATCACAATGCTAGGATGCAGTAATGAAAGCATTTCGTACCAAGCGGGTAATCCAAGATATACAGCAGAGACCACATTTAAGCAGCGTTAGAAACCACTAGAATTCATTGCACTGTAGCATTAAACTGTACAACAGTTGAGAGGCAAGGGTATTGAGCTTCTCCAGTTCAGAGAAGAGGGTACAATGTTGTTTGTCCATGTGGGGAAGTCCCATAAGTAAAGCGGAATGCCTATTAGAGAAAGGTTCTTGAACACTGCAGAAAATCCTTGCACTAGAGAAAGTGCACATGAAACCAGTCTTGAAACCACTAGAAATCATTGAAAAGTAGCTTGAAACTGTAAAACAAATTGGCAGACAAGTGTATATAGCTTCTCAACTTCAGAGAAGAGTGTAGAAGAGTTTCTACTAGGCAGGTAAGTCTAGTAGCTAAAAAGAAAGCCAATTGTAGGAAATTGCAAGAAAGACTAGGAACTAAGAGCAAAATAGCAGTACATTGAACAGAATAGTGAGAGAGCAAGAGGGAAAGAGTTCATAATGCTAGGATGCAGTAATGAAAGCATTTCGTACAAAGCGGGTAATCCTAGAAATACAGCAGAGACCACATTTAAGCAGCCTTAGAAACCAATAGGAACTAAGGGAAAAATAGCAGTACATTGAACAGAATAGTGAGAGAGCTAGGGTAAAAGAGATCACAATGCTAGGATGCAGTAATGAAAGCATTTCGTACCAAGCGGGTAATCCAAGATATACAGCAGAGACCACATTTAAGCAGCGTTAGAAACCACTAGAATTCATTGCAATGTAGCATTAAACTGTACAACAGTTGAGAGGCAAGGGTATTGAGCTTCTCCAGTTCAGAGAAGAGGGTACAATGTTGTTTGTACATGTGGGGAAGTCCCATAAGTAAAGCAGAATGCCTATTAGAGAAAGGTTCTTGAACACTGCAGAAAATCCTTGCACTAGAGAAAGTGCACATGAAACCAGTCTTGAAACCACTAGAAATCATTGAAAAGTAGCTTGAAACTGTAAAACAAATTGGCAGACAAGTGTATATAGCTTCTCAACTTCAGAGAAGAGTGTAGAAGAGTTTCTACCAGGCAGGTAAGTCTGGTAGCTACAGCAGAAAGCCAATTGTAGGAAATTGCAAGAAAGACTAGGAACTAAGTGCAAAATAGCAGTACATTGAACAGAATAGTGAGAGAGCAAGTGGGAAAGAGTTCATAATGCTAGGATGCAGTAATGAAAGCATTTTGTACCAAGCGGGTAATCCTAGACATAAAGCAGAGACAACATTTAAGCAGCGTTAGAAACCACTAGAATTCATTGCACTGTAGCATTAAACTGTACAACAGTTGAGAGGCAAGGGTATTGAGCTTCTCCAGTTCAGAGAAGAGGGTACAATGTTGTTTGTACATGTGGGGAAGTCCCATAAGTAAAGCGGAATGCCTATTAGAGAAAGGTTCTTGAACACTGCAGAAAATCCTTGCACTAGAGAAAGTGCACATGACACCAGTCTTGAAACCACTAGAAATCATTGAAAAGTAGCTTGAAACTGTAAAACAAATTGGCAGACAAGTGTATATAGCTTCTCAACTTCAGAGAAGAGTGTAGAAGAGATTCTACCATGCAGGTAAGTCTGGTAGCTACAGAAGAAAGCCAATTGTAGGAAATTGCAAGAAAGACTAGGAACTAAGTGCAAAATAGCAGTACATTGAACAGAATAGTGAGAGAGCAAGTGGGAAAGAGTTCATAACTCTAGCATGCAGTAATGAAAGCATTTCGTACCAACCGGGTAATCCTAGACATACAGCAAAGACCACATTTAAGCAGCTTTAGAAATCAGTAGAATTCACTCCAATGTAGTATTAAAGTGTACAACAGTTGAGAGGCAAGTGTATTGAGCTTCTCCAGTTCAGAGAAGAGTGTACAATGTTGTTTGTACATGTGGGGAAGTCCCATAAGTAGAGCAGAAGGCCAATTATAGAAAGGTTCTTGAACACTGCAGAAAATCCTTGGACTAGAGAAAGTGCACATGAAACCAGTCTTGAAACCACTAGAAATCATTGAAAAGTAGCTTGAAACTGTAAAACAAATTGGCAGACAAGTGTATATAGCTTCTCAACTTCAGAGAAGAGTGTAGAAGAGTTTCTACTAGGCAGGTAAGTCTAGTAGCTAAAAAAGAATGCCAATATAGGAAATTGCAAGAAAGACTAGGAACTAAGTGCAAAATAGCAGTACATTGAACAAAATAGTGAGAGAGCAAGAGGGAAAGAGTTCATAATGCTAGGATGCAGTAATGAAAGCATTTCGTACAAAGCGGGTAATCCTAGAAATACAGCAGAGACCACATTTAAGCAGCCTTAGAAACCAATAGGAACTAAGGGAAAAATAGCAGTACATTGAACAGAATAGTGAGAGAGCTAGGGGAAAAGAGATCACAATGCTAGGATGCAGTAATGAAAGCATTTCGTACCAAGCGGGTAATCCAAGATATACAGCAGAGACCACATTTAAGCAGCGTTAGAAACCACTAGAATTCATTGCAATGTAGCATTAAACTGTACAACAGTTGAGAGGCAAGGGTATTGAGCTTCTCCAGTTCAGAGAAGAGGGTACAATGTTGTTTGTCCATGTGGGGAAGTCCCATAAGTAAAGCGGAATGCCTATTAGAGAAAGGTTCTTGAACACTGCAGAAAATCCTTGCACTAGAGAAAGTGCACATGAAACCAGTCTTGAAACCACTAGAAATCATTGAAAAGTAGCTTGAAACTGTAAAACAAATTGGCAGACAAGTGTATATAGCTTCTCAACTTCAGAGAAGAGTGTAGAAGAGTTTCTACTAGGCAGGTAAGTCTAGTAGCTAGGAAAGAAAGCCAATTGTAGGAAATTGCAAGAAAGACTAGGAACTAAGTGCAAAATAGCAGTACATTGAACAGAATAGTGAGAGAGCAAGAGGGAAAGAGTTCATAATGCTAGGATGCAGTAATGAAAGCATTTCGTACAAAGCGGGTAATCCTAGAAATACAGCAGAGACAACATTAAAGCAGCCTTAGAAACCAATAGGAACTAAGGGAAAAATAGCAGTACATTGAACAGAATAGTGAGAGAGCTAGGGGAAAAGAGGTCACAATGCTAGGATGCAGTAATGAAAGCATTTCGTACCAAGCGGGTAATCCAAGATATACAGCAGAGACCAAATTTAAGCAGCTTTAGAACCCACTAGAATTCATTGCAATGTAGCATTAAACTGTATAACAGTTGAGAGGCAAGTGTATTGAGGTTCTCCAGTTCAGAGAAGAGGGTACAATGTTGTTTGTACATGTGGGGAAGTCCCATAAGTAAAGCAGAATGCCTATTAGAGAAAAGTTCTTGAACACTGCAGAAAATCCTTGTACTAGAGAAAGTGCACATGAAACCAGTCTTGAAACCACTAGAAATCATTGAAAAGTAGCTTGAAACTGTAAAACAAATTGGCAGACAAGTGTATATAGCTTCTCAACTTCAGAGAAGAGTGTAGAAGAGTTTCTACAAGGCAGGTAAGTCTGGTAGCTACAGCAGAAAGCCAATTGTAGGAAATTGCAAGAAAGACTAGGAACTAAGTGCAAAATAGCAGTACATTGAACAGAATAGTGAGAGAGCAAGTGGGAAAGAGTTCATAATTCTAGGATGCAGTAATGAAAGCATTTCGTACCAAGCGGGTAATCCTAGACATAAAGCAGAGACAACATTTAAGCAGCGTTAGAAACCACTAGAATTCATTGCACTGTAGCATTAAACTGTACAACAGTTGAGAGGCAAGGGTATTGAGCTTCTCCAGTTCAGAGAAGAGGGTACAATGTTGTTTGTCCATGTGGGGAAGTCCCATAAGTAAAGCGGAATGCCTATTAGAGAAAGGTTCTTGAACACTGCAGAAAATCCTTGCACTAGAGAAAGTGCACATGAAACCAGTCTTGAAACCACTAGAAATCATTGAAAAGTAGCTTGAAACTGTAAAACAAATTGGCAGACAAGTGTATATAGCTTCTCAACTTCAGAGAAGAGTGTAGAAGAGTTTCTACTAGGCAGGTAAGTCTAGTAGCTACAAAAGAAAGCCAATTGTAGGAAATTGCAAGAAAGACTAGGAACTAAGTGCAAAATAGCAGTACATTGAACAGAATAGTGAGAGAGCAAGAGGGAAAGAGTTCATAATGCTAGGATGCAGTAATGAAAGCATTTTGTACCAAGCGGGTAATCCTAGACATAAAGCAGAGACAACATTTAAGCAGCGTTAGAAACCACTAGAATTCATTGCACTGTAGCATTAAACTGTACAACAGTTGAGAGGCAAGGGTATTGAGCTTCTCCAGTTCAGAGAAGAGGGTACAATGTTGTTTGTCCATGGGGGGAAGTCCCATAAGTAAAGCGGAATGCCTATTAGAGAAAGGTTCTTGAACACTGCAGAAAATCCTTGCACTAGAGAAAGTGCACATGAAACCAGTCTTGAAACCACTAGAAATCATTGAAAAGTAGCTTGAAACTGTAAAACAAATTGGCAGACAAGTGTATATAGCTTCTCAACTTCAGAGAAGAGTGTAGAAGAGTTTCTACCAGGCAGGTAAGTCTGGTAGCTACAGCAGAAAGCCAATTGTAGGAAATTGCAAGAAAGACTAGGAACTAAGTGCAAAATAGCAGTACATTGAACAGAATAGTGAGAGAGCAAGTGGGAAAGAGTTCATAACTCTAGCATGCAGTAATGAAAGCATTTTGTACCAAGCGGGTAATCCTAGACATAAAGCAGAGACCACATTTAAGCAGCGTTAGAAACCACTAGAATTCATTGCACTGTAGCATTAAAGTGTACAACAGTTGAGAGGCAAGTGTATTGAGCTTCTCCAGTTCAGAGAAGAGGGTACAATGTTGTTTGTCCATGTGGGGAAGTCCCATAAGTAAAGCGGAATGCCTATTAGAGAAAGGTTCTTGAACACTGCAGAAAATCCTTGCACTAGAGAAAGTGCACATGAAACCAGTCTTGAAACCACTAGAAATCATTGAAAAGTAGCTTGAAACTGTAAAACAAATTGGCAGACAAGTGTATATAGCTTCTCAACTTCAGAGAAGAGTGTAGAAGAGTTTCTACTAGGCAGGTAAGTCTAGTAGCTACAAAAGAAAGCCAATTGTAGGAAATTGCAAGAAAGACTAGGAACTAAGTGCAAAATAGCAGTACATTGAACATAATAGTGAGAGAGCAAGTGGGAAAGAGTTCATAATGCTAAGATGCAGTAATGAAAGCATTTCGTACAAAGCGGGTAATCCTAGAAATACAGCAGAGACCACATTTAAGCAGCCTTAGAAACCAATAGGAACTAAGGGAAAAATAGCAGTACATTGAACAGAATAGTGAGAGAGCTAGGGGAAAAGAGATCACAATGCTAGCATGCAGTAATGAAAGCATTTCGTACCAAGCGGGTAATCCAAGATATACAGCAGAGACCACATTTAAGCAGCGTTAGAAACCACTAGAATTCATTGCAATGTAGCATTAAACTGTACAACAGTTGAGAGGCAAGGGTATTGAGCTTCTCCAGTTCAGAGAAGAGGGTACAATGTTGTTTGTCCATGTGGGGAAGTCCCATAAGTAAAGCAGAATGCCTATTAGAGAAAGGTTCTTGAACACTGCAGAAAATCCTTGTACTAGAGAAAGTGCACATGAAACCAGTCTTGAAACCACTAGAAATCATTGAAAAGTAGCTTGAAACTGTAAAACAAATTGGCAGACAAGTGTATATAGCTTCTCAACTTCAGAGAAGAGTGTAGAAGAGTTTCTACCAGGCAGGTAAGTCTGGTAGCTACAGCAGAAAGCCAATTGTAGGAAATTGCAAGAAAGACTAGGAACTAAGTGCAAAATAGCAGTACATTGAACAGAATAGTGAGAGAGCAAGAGGGAAAGAGTTCATAATGCTAGGATGCAGTAATGAAAGCATTTCGTACCAAGCGGGTAATCCTAGACATAAAGCAGAGACAACATTTAAGCAGCGTTAGAAACCACTAGAATTCATTGCACTGTAGCATTAAACTGTACAACAGTTGAGAGGCAAGGGTATTGAGCTTCTCCAGTTCAGAGAAGAGGGTACAATGTTGTTTGTCCATGTGGGGAAGTCCCATAAGTAAAGCGGAATGCCTATTAGAGAAAGGTTCTTGAACACTGCAGAAAATCCTTGCACTAGAGAAAGTGCACATGAAACCAGTCTTGAAACCACTAGAAATCATTGCAAAGTAGCTTGAAACTGTAAAACAAATTGGCAGACAAGTGTATATAGCTTCTCAACTTCAGAGAAGAGTGTAGAAGAGTTTCTACTAGGCAGGTAAGTCTAGTAGCTACAAAAGAATGCCAATATAGGAAATTGCAAGAAAGACTAGGAACTAAGTGCAAAATAGCAGTACATTGAACAAAATAGTGAGAGAGCAAGAGGGAAAGAGTTCATAATGCTAGGATGCAGTAATGAAAGCATTTTGTACCAAGCGGGTAATCCTAGACATAAAGCAGAGACAACATTTAAGCAGCGTTAGAAACCACTAGAATTCATTGCACTGTAGCATTAAACTGTACAACAGTTGAGAGGCAAGGGTATTGAGCTTCTCCAGTTCAGAGAAGAGGGTACAATGTTGTTTGTTCATGTGGGGAAGTCCCATAAGTAAAGCGGAATGCCTATTAGAGAAAGGTTCTTGAACACTGCAGAAAATCCTTGCACTAGAGAAAGTGCACATGAAACCAGTCTTGAAACCACTAGAAATCATTGAAAAGTAGCTTGAAACTGTAAAACAAATTGGCAGACAAGTGTATATAGCTTCTCAACTTCAGAGAAGAGTGTAGAAGAGTTTCTACCAGGCAGGTAAGTCTGGTAGCTACAGCAGAAAGCCAATTGTAGGAAATTGCAAGAAAGACTAGGAACTAAGTGCAAAATAGCAGTACATTGAACAGAATAGTGAGAGAGCAAGTGGGAAAGAGTTCATAATGCTAGGATGCAGTAATGAAAGCATTTTGTACCAAGCGGGTAATCCTAGACATAAAGCAGAGACCACATTTAAGCAGCGTTAGAAACCACTAGAATTCATTGCACTGTAGCATTAAACTGTACAACAGTTGAGAGGCAAGTGTATTGAGCTTCTCCAGTTCAGAGAAGAGGGTACAATGTTGTTTGTCCGTGTGGGGAAGTCCCATAAGTAAAGCGGAATGCCTATTAGAGAAAGGTTCTTGAACACTGCAGAAAATCCTTGAACTAGAGAAAGTGCACATGAAACCAGTCTTGAAACCACTAGAAATCATTGCAAAGTAGCTTGAAACTGTAAAACAACTTGGCAGACAAGTGTATATAGCTTCTCAACTTCAGAGAAGAGTGTAGAAGAGTTTCTACTAGGCAGGTAAGTCTAGTAGCTACAAAAGAAAGCCAATTGTAGGAAATTGCAAGAAAGACTAGGAACTAAGTGCAAAATAGCAGTACATTGAACAGAATAGTGAGAGAGCAAGAGGGAAAGAGTTCATAATGCTAGGATGCTGTAATGAAAGCATTTCGTACAAAGCGGGTAATCCTAGAAATACAGCAGAGACCACATTTAAGCAGCCTTAGAAACCAATAGGAACTAAGGGAAAAATAGCAGTACATTGAACAGAATAGTGAGAGAGCTAGGGGAAAAGAGATCACAATGCTAGCATGCAGTAATGAAAGCATTTCGTACCAAGCGGGTAATCCAAGATATACAGCAGAGACCACATTTAAGCAGCGTTAGAAACCACTAGAATTCATTGCAATGTAGCATTAAACTGTACAACAGTTGAGAGGCAAGGGTATTGAGCTTCTCCAGTTCAGAGAAGAGGGTACAATGTTGTTTGTCCATGTGGGGAAGTCCCATAAGTAAAGCGGAATGCCTATTAGAGAAAGGTTCTTGAACACTGCAGAAAATCCTTGCACTAGAGAAAGTGCACATGACACCAGTCTTGAAACCACTAGAAATCATTGAAAAGTAGCTTGAAACTGTAAAACAAATTGGCAGACAAGTGTATATAGCTTCTCAACTTCAGAGAAGAGTGTAGAAGAGTTTCTACTAGGCAGGTAAGTCTAGTAGCTAAAAAGAAAGCCAATTGTAGGAAATTGCAAGAAAGACTAGGAACTAAGAGCAAAATAGCAGTACATTGAACATAATAGTGAGAGAGCAAGAGGGAAAGAGTTCATAATGCTAGGATGCAGTAATGAAAGCATTTCGTACAAAGCGGGTAATCCTAGAAATACAGCAGAGACCACATTAAAGCAGCCTTAGAAACCAATAGGAACTAAGGGAAAAATAGCAGTACATTGAACAGAATAGTGAGAGAGCTAGGGGAAAAGATATCACAATGCTAGGATGCAGTAATGAAAGCATTTCGTACCAAGCGGGTAATCCAAGATATACAGCAGAGACCACATTAAAGCAGCTTTAGAAACCACTAGAATTCATTGCAATGTAGCATTAAACTGTACAACAGTTGAGAGGCAAGGGTATTGAGCTTCTACAGTTCAGAGAAGAGGGTACAATTATGTTTGTCCATGTGAGGAAGTCCCATAAGTAAAGCAGAATGCCTATTAGAGAAAGGTTCTTGAACACTGCAGAAAATCCTTGTACTAGAGAAAGTGCACATGAAACCAGTCTTGAAACCACTAGAAATCATTGAAAAGTAGCTTGAAACTGTAAAACAAATTGGCAGACAAGTGTATATAGCTTCTCAACTTCAGAGAAGAGTGTAGAAGAGTTTCTACCAGGCAGGTAAGTCTGTTAGCTACAGCAGAAAGCCAATTGTAGGAAATTGCAAGAAAGACTAGGAACTAAGTGCACAATAGCAGTACATTGAACAGAATAGTGAGAGAGCAAGTGAGAAAGAGTTCATAATTCTAGGATGCAGTAATGAAAGCATTTCGTACCAAGCGGGTAATCCTAGACATAAAGCAGAGACAACATTTAAGCAGCGTTAGAAACCACTAGAATTCATTGCACTGTAGCATTAAACTGTACAACAGTTGAGAGGCAAGGGTATTGAGCTTCTCCAGTTCAGAGAAGAGGGTACAATGTTGTTTGTCCATGTGGGGAAGTCCCATACGTAAAGCGGAATGCCTATTAGAGAAAGGTTCTTGAACACTGCAGAAAATCCTTGCACTAGAGAAACTGCACATGACACCAATCTTGAAACCACTAGAAATCATTGAAAAGTAGCTTGAAACTGTAAAACAAATTGGCAGACAAGTGTATATAGCTTCTCAACTTCAGAGAAGAGTGTAGAAGAGTTTCTACCAGGCAGGTAAGTCTGGTAGCTACAGCAGAAAGCCAATTGTAGGAAATTGCAAGAAAGACTAGGAACTAAGTGCAAAATAGCAGTACATTGAACAGAATAGTGAGAGAGCAAGTGGGAAAGAGTTCATAACGCTAGGATGCAGTAATGAAAGCATTTCGTACCAAGCGGGTAATCCAAGATATACAGCAGAGACCACATTTAAGCAGCGTTAGTAACCACTAGAATTCATTGCAATGTAGCATTAAACTGTACAACAGTTGAGAGGCAAGGGTATTGAGCTTCTCCAGTTCAGAGAAGAGGGTACAATGTTGTTTGTCCATGGGGGGAAGTCCCATAAGTAAAGTGGAATGCCTATTAGAGAAAGGTTCTTGAACACTGCAGAAAATCCTTGTACTAGAGAAAGTGCACATGAAACCAGTCTTGAAACCACTAGAAATCATTGAAAAGTAGCTTGAAACTGTAAAACAAATTGGCAGACAAGTGTATATGTCTTCTCAACTTCAGAGAAGAGTGTAGAAGAGTTTCTACCAGGCAGGTAAGTCTAGTAGCTACAGAAGAAAGCCAATTGTAGGAAATTGCAAGAAAGACTAGGAACTAAGTGCAAAATAGCAGTACATTGAACAGAATAGTGAGAGAGCAAGTGGGAAAGAGTTCATAACTCTAGCATGCAGTAATGAAAGCATTTTGTACCAAGCGGGTAATCCTAGACATAAAGCAGAGAGCACATTTAAGCAGCGTTAGAAACCACTAGAATTCATTGCACTGTAGCATTAAAGTGTACAACAGTTGAGAGGCAAGTGTATTGAGCTTCTCCAGTTCAGAGAAGAGGGTACAATGCTGTTTGTACATGTGGGGAAGTCCCATAAGTAAAGCGGAATGCCTATTAGAGAAAGGTTCTTGAACACTGCAGAAAATCCTTGCACTAGAGAAAGTGCACATGAAACCAGTCTTGTAACCACTAGAAATCATTGCAAAGTAGCTTGAAACTGTAAAACAAATTGGTAGACAAGTGTATATAGCTTCTCAACTTCAGAGAAGAGTGTAGAAGAGTTTCTACTAGGCAGGTAAGTCTAGTAGCTACAAAAGAATGCCAATTGTAGGAAATTGCAAGAAAGACTAGGAACTAAGTGCAAAATAGCAGTACATTGAACAAAATAGTGAGAGAGCAAGAGGGAAAGAGTTCATAATGCTAGGATGCAGTAATGAAAGTATTTCGTACAAAGCGGGTAATCCTAGAAATACAGCAGAGACCACATTTAAGCAGCCTTAGAAACCAATAGGAACTAAGGGAAAAATAGCAGTACATTGAACATAATAGTGAGAGAGCTAGGGGAAAAGAGATCACAATGCTAGGATGCAGTAATGAAAGCATTTCGTACCAAGCGGGTAATCCAAGATATACAGCAGAGACCACATTTAAGCAGCGTTAGAAACCACTAGAATTCATTGCACTGTAGCACTAAACTGTACAACAGTTGAGAGGCAAGAGTATTGAGCTTCTCCAGTTCAGAGAAGAGGGTACAATGTTGTTTGTCCATGGGGGGACGTCCCATAAGTAAAGCGGAATGCCTATTAGGAAAAGTTCTTGAACACTGCATAAAATCCTTGCACTAGAGAAAGTGCACATGACACCAGTCTTGAAACCACTAGAAATCATTGAAAAGTAGCTTGAAACTGTAAAACAAATTGGCAGACAAGTGTGTATAGCTTCTCAACTTCAGAGAAGAGTGTAGAAGAGTTTCTACTAGGCAGATAAGTCTAGTAGCTAAAAAGAAAGCCAATTGTAGGAAATTGCAAGAAAGACTAGGAACTAAGACCAAAATAGCAGTACATTGAACATAATAGTGAGAGAGCAAGAGGGAAAGAGTTCATAATGCTAGGATGCAGTAATGAAAGCATTTCGTACAAAGCGGGTAATCCTAGAAATACAGCAGAGACCACATTTAAGCAGCCTTAGAAACCAATAGGAACTAAGGGAAAAATAGCAGTACATTGAACAGAATAGTGAGAGAGCTAGGGGAAAAGAGATCACAATGCTAGCATGCAGTAATGAAAGCATTTCGTACCAAGCGGGTAATCCAAGATATACAGCAGAGACCACATTTAAGCAGCGTTAGAAACCACTAGAATTCATTGCAATGTAGCATTAAACTGTACAACAGTTGAGAGGCAAGGGTATTGAGCTTCTCCAGTTCAGAGAAGAGGGTACAATGTTGTTTGTCCATGTGGGGAAGTCCCATAAGTAAAGCGGAATGCCTATTAGAGAAAGGTTCTTGAACACTGCAGAAAATCCTTGCACTAGAGAAAGTGCACATGAAACAAGTCTTGAAACCACTAGAAATCATTGAAAAGTAGCTTGAAACTGTAAAACAAATTGGCAGACAAGTGTATATAGCTTCTCAACTTCAGAGAAGAGTGTAGAAGAGTTTCTACCAGGCAGGTAAGTCTTTAGCTATAGCAGAAAGCCAATTGTAGGAAATTGCAAGAAAGACTAGGAACTAAGTGCAAAATAGCAGTACATTGAACAGAATAGTGATAGAGCAAGAGGGAAAGAGTTCATAATGCTAGGATGCAGTAATGAAAGCATTTCGTACCAAGCGGGTAATCCAAGATATACAGCAGAGACCACATTTAAGCAGCGTTAGAAACCACTAGAATTCATTGCATTGTAGCATTAAACTGTACAACAGTTGAGAGGCAAGAGTATTGAGCTTCTCCAGTTCAGAGAAGAGGGTACAATGTTGTTTGTACATGTGGGGAAGTCCCATAAGTAAAGCGGAATGCCTATTAGAGAAAGGTTCTTGAACACTGCAGAAAATCCTTGCACTAGAGAAAGTGCACATGAAACCAGTCTTGAAACCACTAGAAATCATTGAAAAGTAGCTTGAAACTGTAAAACAAATTGGCAGACAAGTGTATATAGCTTCTCAACTTCAGAGAAGAGTGTAGAAGAGTTTCTACTAGGCAGGTAAGTCTAGTAGCTAAGAAAGAAAGCCAATTGTAGGAAATTGCAAGAAAGACTAGGAACTAAGAGCAAAAATAGCAGTACATTGAACAGAATAGTGAGAGAGCAAGAGGGAAAGAGTTCATAATGCTAGGATGCAGTAATGAAAGCATTTCGTACAAAGCGGGTAATCCTAGAAATACAGCAGAGACCACATTTAAGCAGCCTTAGAAACCAATAGGAACTAAGGGAAAAATAGCAGTACATTGAACAGAATAGTGAGAGAGCTAGGGGAAAAGAGATCACAATGCTAGGATGCAGTAATGAAAGCATTTCGTACCAAGCGGGTAATCCAAGATATACAGCAGAGACCACATTTAAGCAGCTTTAGAAACCACTAGAATTCATTGCAATGTAGCATTAAACTGTACAACAGTTGAGAGGCAAGGGTATTGAGCTTCTCCAGTTCAGAGAAGAGGGTACAATGTTGTTTGGACATGTGGGGAAGTCCCATAAGTAAAGCAGAATGCCTATTAGAGAAGGTTCTTGAACACTGCAGAAAATCCCTGCACTAGAGAAAGTGCACATGAAACCAGTCTTGAAACCACTAGAAATCATTGAAAAGTAGCTTGAAACTGTAAAACAAATTGGCAGACAAGTGTATATAGCTTCTCAACTTCAGAGAAGAGTGTAGAAGAGTTTCTACCAGGCAGGTAAGTCTTTAGCTATAGCAGAAAGCCAATTGTAGGAAATTGCAAGAAAGACTAGGAACTAAGTGCAAAATAGCAGTACATTGAACAGAATAGTGATAGAGCAAGAGGGAAAGAGTTCATAATGCTAGGATGCAGTAATGAAAGCATTTCGTACCAAGCGGGTAATCCTAGATATACAGCAGAGACCACATTTAAGCAGCGTTAGAAACCACTAGAATTCATTGCATTGTAGCATTAAACTGTACAACAGTTGAGAGGCAAGAGTATTGAGCTTCTCCAGTTCAGAGAAGAGGGTACAATGTTGTTTGTCCATGTGGGGAAGTCCCATAAGTAAAGCGGAATGCCTATTAGAGAAAGGTTCTTGAACACTGCAGAAAACTCTAGAACTAGAACAAGTGCACATGAATCCAGTCTTGTAACTACTAGAAATCATTGAAAAGTAGCTTGAAACTGTAAAACAAATTGGCAGACAAGTGTATATAGCTTCTCAACTTCAGAGAAGAGTGTAGAAGAGTTTCTACTAGGCAGGTAAGTCTGGTAGCTACAGCAGAAAGCCAATTGTAGGAAATTGCAAGAAAGACTAGGAACTAAGTGCAAAATAGCAGTACATTGAACAGAATAGTGAGAGAGCAAGTGGGAAAGAGTTCATAATTCTAGGATGCAGTAATGAAAGCATTTCGTACCAAGCGGGTAATCCTAGAAATACAGCAGAGACCACATTTAAGCAGCCTTAGAAACCAATAGGAACTAAGGGAAAAATAGCAGTACATTGAACAGAATAGTGAGAGAGCAAGGGGAAAAGAGATCACAATGCTAAGATGCAGTAATGAAAGCATTTCGTACCAAGCGGGTAATCCTAGATATACAGCAGAGACCACATTTAAGCAGCGTTAGAAACCACTAGAATTCATTGCACTGTAGCATTAAACTGTACAACAGTTGAGAGGCAAGGGTATTGAGCTTCTCCAGTTCAGAGAAGAGGGTACAATGTTGTTTGTACATGTGGGGAAGTCCCATAAGTAAAGCAGAATGCCTATTAGAGGAAGGTTCTTGAACACTGCAGAAAATCCTTGTACTAGAGAAAGTGCACATGAAACCAGTCTTGAAACCACTAGAAATCATTGAAAAGTAGCTTGAAACTGTAAAACAAATTGGCAGACAAGTGTATATAGCTTCTCAACTTCAGAGAAGAGTGTAGAAGAGTTTCTACCAGGCAGGTAAGTCTCGTAGCTACAGCAGAAAGCCAATTGTAGGAAATTGCAAGAAAGACTAGGAACTAAGTGAAAAATAGCAGTACATTGAACAGAATAGTGAGAGAGCAAGTGGGAAAGAGTTCATAACTCTAGGATGCAGTAATGAAAGCATTTCGTACCAAGCGGGTAATCCAAGATATACAGCAGAGACAACATTTAAGCAGCGTTAGAACCCACTAGAATTCATTGCAATGTAGCATTAAACTGTATAACAGTTGAGAGGCAAGTGTATTGAGCTTCTCCAGTTCAGAGAAGAGGGTACAATGTTGTTTGTTCATGTGGGGAAGTCCCATAAGTAAAGCGGAATGCCTATTAGAGAAAGGTTCTTGAACACTGCAGAAAATCCTTGCACTAGAGAAAGTGCACATGAAACCAGTCTTGAAACCACTAGAAATCATTGAAAAGTAGCTTGAAACTGTAAAACAAATTGGCAGACAAGTGTATATAGCTTCTCAACTTCAGAGAAGAGTGTAGAAGAGTTTCTACCAGGCAGGTAAGTCTGGTAGCTACAGGAGAAAGCCAATTGTAGGAAATTGCAAGAAAGACTAGGAACTAAGTGCAAAATAGCAGTACATTGAACAGAATAGTGAGAGAGCAAGTGGGAAAGAGTTCATAACTCTAGCATGCAGTAATGAAAGCATTTTGTACCAAGCGGGTAATCCTAGACATAAAGCAGAGAGCACATTTAAGCAGCGTTGGAAACCACTAGAATTCACTGCAAAGTAGCATTAAACTGTACAACAGTTGAGAGGCAAGTGTATTGAGCTTCTCCAGTTCAGAGAAGAGGGTACAATGCTGTTTGTCCATGTGGGGAAGTCCCATAAGTAAAGCGGAATGCCTATTAGAGAAAGGTTCTTGAACACTGCAGAAAATCCTTGCACTAGAGAAAGTGCACATGAAACCAGTCTTGTAACCACTAGAAATCATTGCAAAGTAGCTTGAAACTGTAAAACAAATTGGTAGACAAGTGTATATAGCTTCTCAACTTCAGAGAAGAGTGTAGAAGAGTTTCTACTAGGCAGGTAAGTCTAGTAGCTAAAAAGAAAGCCAATTGTAGGAAATTGCAAGAAAAACTAGGAATTGAGAGCAAAATAGCAGTACATTGAACAGAATAGTGTGAGAGGAAGAGGGAAAGAGTTCATATTGCTAGGATGCAGTAATGAAAGCATTTCGTACAAAGCGGGTAATCCTAGAAATACAGCAGAGTCCACATTTAAGCAGCCTTAGAAACCAATAGGAAGTAGGGGAAAAATAGCAGTACATTGAACAGAATAGTGAGAGAGCTAGGGGAAAAGAGATCACAATGCTAGGATGCAGTAATGAAAGCATTTCGTACCAAGCGGGTAATCCTAGAAATACAGCAGAGACTACATTTAAGCAGCGTTAGAAACCACCAGAATTCAATGCAATGTAGCATAAAACTGTACAACAGTTGAGAGGCAAGTGTATTGAGCTTCTCCTGTTCAGAGAAGAGTGTACAATGTTGTTTGTACATGTGGGGAAATCCCATAAGTAGAGCAGATTGCCTGTTATAGAAAGGTTCTTGAACACTGCAGAAAATCCTTGAACTAGAGAAAGTGCACATGAAACCAGTCTTGAATCCACTAGAAATCATTGAAAAGTAGCATGAAACTGTAAAACATAATTGGGAGACAAGTGTATATGTCTTCTCAACTTCAGAGAAGAGTGTAGAAGAGTTTCTACCAGGCAGGTAAGTCTTGTAGCTACAGCAGAAAGCCAATTGTAGGAAATTGCAAGAAAGACTAGGAACTAAGTGCACAATAGCAGTACATTGAAAAGAATAGTGAGAGAGCAAGTGGGAAAGAATTCATAACTCTAGCATGCAGTAATGAAAGCATTTTGTACCAGGCGGGTAATCCTAGACATAAAGCAGAGACAACATTTTTTTTTAATATTTTTATTGAGGTATTATATGTGTACATATCTTACTTTTACACCCCCACCCCACACCCACACATGCCCCCCCCCAGAGTTTTGCGTCCATTGTTTATGCTTATATGCATGCATACAAGTCCTTCGTTTGATTTCATAACTCCCCCACCTTTCCCAAACTTTCCCCCTGTACTTTGAAAGTCTGTTTGATGCTTTACAGTCTCTGTATCTATCTTTTTGTTCACCACTTTATAATGTTCTTTACTATCCCTAAATGAGTGAGATCATGTTGTATTTTTCTTTCATTGACTGGCTTATTTCACTTAGCATAATGTTCTCCAATTCCATCCAGGTTGCTGCAAATGATGAGAATTCCTTCTTTTTTATGGCAGCATAGTATTCCATTGTGTAGATGTACCACAGTTTTCAGATCCAGTCATCTGCTGATGGGCACCTAGGCTGTTTCCAAATCTTAGCTATTGTAAATTGTGCTGCTATGAACATAGTGGTGTATATATCCTTTCTGATTGGTGTTTCTAGTTTCTTTGGATATATTCCCAGAAGTGGGATTACTGGGTCAAATGGGAGTTCCATTTTCAGTTTTTTGAGGAAACTCCATACTGTTCACCACAGTGGCTGCACCAGTCTGCATTCCCACCAGCAGTGCACGAGGGTTCCTGTTTCTCCGCATCCTCGCCAACACTTGTTGTTTGTTGATTTGTTGATGATAGCCATTCTCACAGGTGTGAGATGGTACCTCATTGTTGTTTTGATTTGCATCTCTCGGATAATAAGTGACTTTGAACATGTTTTCATGTGTCTCTTGGCCTTTCTTCTGTCTTCTTTTGAAAATATTCTGTTTAGGTCTGTTGCCCATTTTTTTATTGGATCATTTATCTTCCTCTTATTAAGTTGCATAAGCTGCCTGTAGATGTTGGAGATTAAACCTTTATCAGTGATAGCATTTGCAAATATGTTTTCCCATGCAGTGGGCTTTCTTGTTGTTTTGTTGATGGTTTCTTTTGCTGTAAAAAAGCTTTTTATTTTGATGTAGTCCCATTTGTTAATTTTCTCTTTAGCTTCCATTGCCCTAGGGGCAGTGTCAGTGAAGAAGTTCTTTTGGCATATGCCTGAGATTTTGTTGCCTGTGGATTCCTCTAGTATTTTTATGGTTTCCCGTCTTATGTTTAAGTCCTGTATCCATTTTGAGTTTATTTTTGTGTATGGTGTAAGGTGGTGATCTAGTTTCATTTTTTTGCATGTATCTGTCCAGTTTTCCCAACACCATTTATTGAAGAGACTGTCTTGACTCCATTGTATGTTCATGCCTCCTTTGTCAAATATTAATTGAGCATAGTGGTTTGGGTCGATATCTGGGTTCTCTATTCTGTTCCATTGATCAATATGTCTGTTCTTGTGCCAGTACCAGGCTGTTTTGAGAACAGTGGCTTTGTAATACAGCTTGAAATCTGGTATTGAGATCCCACCTACTTTATTCTTCTTTCTGAGGATTGCTGAGGCTAGTCGGGGTCTTTTTTTATTCCAGATGAATTTTTGGAGAGTTCTTTCTAGGTCTGTGAAATATGCTGTTGGTATTTTGATGGGGAGTGCATTGAATCTGTAGATTGCTTTGGATAGTATGGACATTTTAATGATGTTGATTCTACCAATCCAGGAACATGGTATGTTCTTCCATCTGTTTACGTCTTCCTCTATCTCTTTTTTCAGTGTCCTGTAGTTTTCTGCGTATAGGTCTTTTACCTCCTTAGTTAAGTTTATTCCTAGGTATCTTAATTTTTTGGGTGCGATGGTAAATGGGATTGCTTTTTTAGTCTCTCTTTCTGTAAGTTCATTATTGGTGTATAGAAAAGCCATAGATTTCTTGGCGTTAATTTTGTATCCCGCTACATTGCCGAATTCATTTATTAAGTCTATTAGTTTTTTGATGGAATCTTTTGGGTTTTTTATGTACAATATCATGTCATCTGCAAATAAGGACAGCTTCACTTCTTCTTTTCCAATTTGGATGCCTCTTATTTCTTCTTCTTGCCTAATTGCGATAGCTAATACTTCCAGTACTATGTCAAACAGGAGTGGTGAGAGTGGGCATCCCTGTCTTGTTCCTGTTCTTAGGGGAAATGGTTTTAGTTTTTGCCCATTGAGTATGATGTTTGCTGTGGGTTTATCATAAATAGCTTTTATTATGTTGAGGTATGAGCCTTCTATTCCCACCTTGTTGAGAGTTTTTATCAAGAAAGGGTGTTGGATTTTGTCAAATGCTTTTTCTGCATCTATTGATATGACTATGTGATTTTTATCTCTCAATTTGTTTATGTGATGTATCACGTTTATTGATTTGCGGATATTGTACCATCCTTGCATTCCTGGAATAAATCCTACTTGGTCATGGTGTATGATCTTTCTGATGTACTGCTGGAGCCGATTTGCTAGAATTTTGTTGAGGATTTTGGCATCAATGTTCATGAGGGATATTGGCCTGTAATTCTCTTTCATTGAGTTGTCTTTATCTGGTTTTGGTATTAGGGTGATGCTGGCTTCATAGAAGGAGCCTGGAAGTGTTCCTTCCTCTTGAATTTTTTGGAATAGTCTGAGGAGGATAGGTTTTAGTTCTTCCTTGAAAGTTTGATAAAACTCTCCTGTGAAGCCATCTGGCCCCGGGCTTTTGTTTGCCAGAAGCTTTTTGATGACTGCTTCAATTTCTTCCATAGTTACTGGCATGTTGAGCTGTTTAGAATCTTCCTGATTGAGTTTTGGAAGGTTGTATTTTTCTAGGAATATGTCGATTTCCTCTAGGTTGTCCAGTTTGTTGGAATAGAGTTGTTCATAGTATTTTGTAACAATCCTTTGTATTTCGTCGGGGTCTGTTGTTATTTCACCTCTTTCATTTCTGATTTTGTTTATTTGGGTCCTCTCTCTTTGCTTCTTGGTGAGCCTGGCTAGAGGTCCATCAATCTTTTCTATCCTTTCAAAGAACCAGCTCTTGGTTTTGTTGATCTTTTGTATTGTTTCTTTGGTCTCTATGTCGTTTATCTCCACTCTGATCTTTATTATTTCTTTCCTTCTGCTTACACTGGGCTTATCTTGTTGCTCTTTCTTTAACTCTTTGAGTTGTTGGGTTAGGTAATTTATTACCATTGTTTCTTGTTTTTTGAAGTAGGCTTGTAGAGCTATGAACTTCCCTCTCAGGACTGCTTTCGCTGTGTCCCATAGATTTTGGATTGTTGTGTTTTCATTGTTGTTTGTTGCCATGATGTTTTTTATTTCTTCCTTGATGTCTTTGGTAACCCAGTAATGGTTTAATAGCATGCTGTTTAGTCTCCAAGTGTTTGATTTCTTTGGGTTGTTTTTATTGTAGTTGATTTCCAGTTTTATGCCACTGTGATCTGAGAAGATACTTGATATGATTTCTATCTTCTTGAATTTGGAGAGACTTTGCCTATGTCCTAACATATGGTCTATCTTTGAAAATGACCCATGTGCACTTGAGAAGAATGTATATTCTGTGGCTTTGGGGTGAAATGTTCTGAAGATGTCGATTAATTCCATCTGTTCTAGTGAGTCATTTAGGATTGATGTTTCTTTGCTGATTTTTTGTTTAGAGGATTTGTCCAATGGTGATAGTGGGGTATTGAAGTCTCCTACTATGATTGTATTACTGTCAATCTCTCCTTTGATATCTTCCAGGAGTTTTTTAATGTATCTTGGTGCTCCTGTATTGGGTGCATATATGTTTACCAGAGTTATTTCTTCTTGTTGGATTTCTCCCTTTAGTATTATGAAGTGGCCTTCATTATCTCTTGTTATGTCCTTCACTTTGAGATCTAATTTGTCAGATATAAGTATTGCAACCCCAGCTTTTTTTTCATTTCCATTTGCCTGGAAAACCTTTTTCCATCCCTTTACTCTCAGTCTGTATGCATCCTTTTTTTTGAGGTGGGTTTCCTGTAGACAGCAGATATCTGGGTTTTGTTTTCTTATCCAGTCTGTTACCCTGTGTCTTTTGATTGGGGCATTCACTCCATTTACATTTAAAGTTATTATTGATAGGTACTTATTTGACGCCATTTTTATTCTATACCCCTGTGTGCCTTCTTTGCTTCCTATTTCTTTCTTTTTTTTTTTTTTAAAGCAGACCCTTTAGCATTTATTTCATTGGTGGTTTGGTGGTGATAAACTCCCTTAGTCCTTTTTTGTCTGTGAAGCTCCTGATTTCACCTTCAATTTTGATTGATAGCCTTGCTGGGTACAGTATTCTTGGATTTAGACCCTTCCTTTGCATGACTTGGTATATTTCATTCCATTCCCTTCTGGCCTGATGAGTTTCTGTTGAGAAATCAGTTGCTAGTCTGATGGGGGTTCCTTTGTATGTAACTGTCTGTCTCTCTCTGGCCGCTTGTAAGATTCTTACTTTGTCGTTGGTGTTTGCCAACTTAACTATAATGTGCCTTGGCGTCGGTCTTTTGGGGTTCATTTTGCTTGGAACTCTGTGAGCTTCTTGAATTTGTGTGGGTTTTTTCTTCCCTATATCAGGGAAGTTTTCTGTTATTATTTCTTCAAACAGGTTTTCTATTCCTTGCTCAGTTTCCTTTCCTTCTGGCACCCCTATTATCCTGATGTTGTTTTGTTTTGTATTGTCCCGAAGTTCCCTTACGCTCTCCTCAATCTTTCTAACTTTCGTTTCTAGAAGCTGTTGTAATTGGGTATTTTTTTCCATCTTGTCTTCTAGCTCACTTATGCGGTCCTCTGCTTCATCTAGTCTACTCTTGATGCTTTCTATTGAGTTCTTTACAGCAGCGATGTCATTTTGCATTTCTTCTTGGTTCTTCTTCATTTCTTCTTGGTTCTTACTCATATTGTCGAATTTGTCTTCCATCCTTTTCAGCCACTTTATGACCATTTCTCTGAATTCTTTCTCTGATAGGTTGTTTGCCTCTAAATCGTTTACTTCCTTTTCTGGTGATGCCTGCTTCTCTTTCCTGTGGGGGCTGTTTCTTTGTCTCCTCATGGTCTCTCTTCTCTGGATGTCTGGTTATATAGATTTCTCTCTCTGGCGTTGATTTAAAGGTATAAAATACAACACAACCAGGCACAACAGACAAGGCACTGAACAGAATTGTATTCACGATATTAATACCCTCCAATAAAGGTAACCACCAGAGAAAGACAAATTAGGGAATAGGTGTGGAAGAGGGAGAGTAAAAAGAAAGAACAACAACGAAAAAAAAAAAAAAACAACAAAGAGTGTGAATCTGAACTTAGGAAAAGAGCAGAAAGAAAGAAAAGAAAAAGAAATAACAGAAAAGAAAAAGAAAAGAGAAAAAAAGTAAGAGAGACAAGAATGATACTAAGAGAGAAAAGGGGAACAAACTATATATATGGGGAGTAAACTCCACTAGAACAACCACTATTCCCAGCAAATTCCAGCAACACGAGCCTGGAGATTAATACAAACTGCAACAGCAGCTAATATCAAGTGAGGCAAGGGAAAACAAAAGTAAAAAACAAACAAAAACAAAGCAAACAAAAGAACCAACCAAACCAACAAAAAGAATAATCAAAACAATCTCATAAAAAAGCATACAAATTCAATCTAATCAACATTCAAGCAAACAACAACAAAAGGCCAGAGAGAAAAATAATTTTTTTAAGGTAGCGTAGAGAGAGGTTTGTATGGATTTGGAGCAGGGGGTTGGGAATTAGATATATAAGTAGGGTGAAGTTTTAGCAGGGAGTAAACTGAAAAAGTAGGGAAAATCTAAAGCCAGAAATGGTTAAGATAAACTGGGGACCAAAAGGGGAAAGGTTAGGAGGAGAGTGAGATAGGTTAAAGCGATTGTAAGAGAAAGATGCAAATCGAATGTAGGACACTTATCCAAAAATAAAAGAAAGAGAAAATCAAATGACATTAAAAAAAAGTAAAATAATAGTAATAATAGTGCTGATTGAAAATAAAAATGTAATAATTAAATAGGTGAAAATCGAGTGAGGAAAAAGAAAAAAAATTAATTTTTTCAAGTAAAAGATGCAAAAAATGAAAATAAAAAATATGAGAATAAAAAATTTAAAAAATTGAAAAAAGAATTGAAAATTAAAAAATAGGAAGACTAAAATGTGCAGTAGCGGCTGTCATTCACTTCCTCTATTATTCTGTTTGGTACGCCTTTTTCCCAGTCTGGGCGGTATTTCAGTTCAGCTTCATTCCAGGGCTCCTCAGTGTTGGAAGCCAGTCCTGCTTTTTAAGCTAGCCGTGTCTTAATTTCTCGTATTTATTTTTTATTATACCAGAGACAATTAGCGTTTCAGCCCCTGGGTGGCAGTGTTTCTGAATTGACTTCCGGGCCTCTCTAGCTCTTTTTTTTTTTTTCCCTCTATGGCACTCACTACAGGTTTGTGGAGGTGTGCGCCTCAGAGCTTGTGGCGGTGTGCGCGTCAGAGCTGCCTCTCTGATGGTCACACCCAGCTCTGGTCCCCAGGTTCCGAAAAAACACCTTCCCCCTGCAGTCTTTCAGGGTTTCCACCTGGGTTTTTCTATGTGTTGGGCTTAGCAATCAGAGTCGGAAAGAGCCCAGGTGTGCGGACCGTGGGTCTGTGCACCAGACTAAGGAGCCTGCACTCCTTTGAAAAATTCTTAGTCTGACTCTCCTCGTCAGATTAAAATGAGTTGCTTTCAAGAGGTCACTTCTGTTAGCAGCTCAGAAGACCCCCCTCCTCATTCATGGGTCACGGCAGTTCCAACTGCCGCCGATTTTTCTAGGCACAGACCTCCCGGCTCCTGCAGGTCCTGCGGCTGCCGCGCGTCCCTCACCCAGTGCTTCCCTCACCCACCGCGGGGATTAGAAACCACAGCTTATTTCAGTGGAAATCTGACCTTTCCGTGGTGCAGTGAAGAGTTTCTTTGAATCCGAATGTTTGCGCTGATAGGGGACCGGTGGTCTGGTGCTCCCAGCAGTTCAGTGTTTGCAGTTGTCGCAGAAAGTCAGGTTTCCACTAAAATCCTCCTTTCCTTGCAAGATGGCGAGGCGCCCGGCGAGCCCGCAGCTCCGGGAGGGGACCCAGCCCCTGTGGGTGCTGCGCGGTCAGAGGAACACTGCCCAGCACTCCCCCGCCTTCTCCTGGAGTTCAGCTGTCCCTTGGCTTGCCCACATACACTCCCTCTGCGAGCCTCTGCTGCTCCGACTCTCCGCCCCAGGAACAGACTCCAAACCCGACTCTATTCCGTCGCCATTTTTTTCCAATTGCGGGGACTGATATTCTTGGGTTCGCAGCTGTTCAGTGGGTTTCGTAGTTGTAGATTTTCAGGCTTCTGATAACATCCACTTTCCCCTTCAAGTTGACGTGGTCTCCGTGTTCGATCTGGTCACTCTGGGAGGGAACTCAGCAGCAGTGCGGGCTGCCTGGTCAGGGTAGCCTTGTCCAGGTGTCCCCCACTGTCTCCTTGAGTATAGCTGTCCCTCAACTCACCAACAAACACTCCCTGTGCGACCACACACTCTTCCTTTGTTTTCTCACTCACACAGTATCTTGTAGTCTGCCTTTTGTCGGCAGCCATCTTCTTTCTCCAGGCACACTCTCTTGGGACTCCCGGAGGCTGCTTCCAGTCTTAGTCCATACCACCCTGAATGTGCTGGATAACCTCTGATCTTGGAAGCTAAATAGGATAAGCCCTGGTTAGTGTTAGGTTTGATTGAACAATTGAATTGATACCCCTCCCATGGGAGCTGACAATCAGGCCATTTCACAATGGACATTTCCTTTTGCTGAGACTACATTTAAATTGCTGAGACCACATTCCACTTGCTAAGACCATTATCTCTCCCCTCCAGACCTGCACAGAGAATACTCTGTCCAGAAAAAGCCCGCCAAAAGTCCTTTAAAAACTTCTGAATCCCATCATAGGGTGCTGGAGCCATTTGGGGCTCAGCCACCTGGTGTGCAGATGATCAAACAAATTCATAATCCCTCACCATCCTGGCCTCGTGCATTCCTACCTCAGCAACCCTAAGTGTTAGTACTTGAAATGAGAGATTGCCAGGAATACCAGGTACTGTAGGCTTTTTTCCCCCTAGCTATTTTTTCTTTATTGATTAAGGTATTACATATGTGTCCTTATAACCCCATTGACCCCCCAACCTCCACTCATGCCCTCACCCTCCTGTTGTCTATGTCCATTGGTTAGGCTTATATGCATTCACACAAGTCCTTTGGCTGACCTTTCACCCTTACTGCCACCCTCCCCTTACTTCCCTCTGAGGTTTAATGGTCTGATCAATGCTTCAACGTCTCTGGATCTGTTTTTGTTCATCAGTTTATGTTCTTCATTATATTCCATAAATGAGTGAGATCATGTAATATTTATCTTTCTCTGACTGGCTTATTTCGCTTAGCATAATGCTCTCCAGTTCCATCCATGCTGTTGCAAATGATAAGAATTCCTTATTTTTACCGCAACATAGTATTCCATTGTATAGATGTACCAGTGTTTTTTAATCCACTCATCTGCTGTTTCCAAATCTTAACTATGGTAAATTGTGCTGCTATGAATACAGGGGTGCATATATCCTTTCTGATTGGTGTTCCTGGTTTCTTGGGATATAGTCTTTGAAGTGGGATTACTGGGTCAAATGGGAGTTCTATTTTTAGGTTTTTGTGGAAACTCAATACTGTTATCCACAGTGGCTGCACCAGCCAGCATTCCCACCAGCAGTGCACAAGGGTTCCTTTTTCTCCCCATTCTCGCCAGCACTTGCCATTTGTTGATTTGTTGATGATAGCCATTCTGACAGGTGTGAGATGGTACCTCATTGTTGTTTTGATTTGCCTCTCTCAGATGATTAGTGACTTTGAGCATATTTTCATATGTCTCATGGCCTTCCTTATGTCCGCTTTCGAAAAGTATATATTTAGGTCTGTTACCCATTTTTTGATTGGGTTGTTTAACTTCCTTTTGTTAAGTTGTATGTGTTCCCTGTAAATGTTGGAGATTAAACTAACATTGGCAAATATGTTCTACCATGCAGTAGGCTTCCTTGTTGTTTTTTAATGGTTTCTTTTGCTATAAAAAGCTTTTTATTTTGATGTAGTCCCATTTGTTTATTTTCTCTTTAGTTTCCATTGCCCTAGGAGCAGTATCAGTGAAGAAATTGCTTTGGCATATATCTGAGATTTTGCTGCCTGTGGATTCCTCCAATATTTTTATGGTTTCCCATCTTATGTTTAAGTCCTTTATGCATTTTGAGTTTATTTTTGTGTATGGTGTAAGTTGGTGGTGTAGTTTCATTTTTTGCATGTATCTGGATTCAATTATATGTTCTTGCCTCCTTTGTCAAATATTAATTGGGCATAGTGGTTTGGGTCGATTTCTGGGTTCTATGTTCCATTCCCATTGATCTATATGTCCGTTCTTGTGCAAGTACCAGGCAGTTTTGTGAACAGTGGCTTTGTAATACAGCTGTTATTGAGATCTATACTACTTTTCTCTTCTTTCTCAGGATTGCTGCAGCTATTCAGGGTCTTTTTTTATTCCATATGAATTTTTGGAGAGTTCATTCTAGGTCTGTGAAATATGCCATTGGTATTTTAATGGGGAGTGCATTGAATCTATAGATTGCTTTGGGTAGTATGGACATTTTAATGATGTTGATTCTACCAATCCATGAACATGGTATGTTCTTCCATCTGTTCATGTCTTCCTTTATCTCTTTTATCAGTGTCCTGTGGTCTTTTACCTACTTAGTTAAGTTTATTCCTAGGTATCTTAATTTTTTTGGTGTGATGGTAAATTGGATTGTTTTTTTAGTCTCTCTTTCTGTAAGTTCATTATTGGTGTATAGAAATGCCATAGATTTCTTTGCATTCATTTGTATCCTGCTACATTGCCAAATTCATTTATTAAGTCTAATAATTTTTTGATGGAGTCATTAGGGTTTTCTTTTTTTTAATATATTTTATTGATTTTTTACAGAGAGGAAGAGAGAGGGATAAAGAGCTAGAAACATCGATGAGAGAGAAACATCGATCAGCTGCCTCCTGCACACCCCCCACCGGGGATGTGCCCTCAGCCAAGGTACATGCCCTTGACCGGAATCAAACCTGGGACCCTTGAGTCCACAGGCCGACACTCTATCCACTGAGCCAAACCTGTCTCGGCTCGTTGGGGTTTTCTATGTTGTCATCTGCCAATAATGATAATTTTCCTTCTTTTTTTCCAATTTGGATGCCTTTTGTTTCTTCTTCTTATCTGATTGCTGTGGCTAGCACTTCTAGTACTATGTTGAACATGAGTGGTGAAAGTGGGCATCCTTGTCTTGTTCCTTTTCTTAGGTGTAGTGGTTTTAGTTTTTTCCCATTGCGTATGAAGTTGACTGTAGGTTTGCCATATAAGGTTTTTATTATGTTGAATTATGATCCCTCTATTCCCAATTTGCTGAAGGTTTTTTATTAAGAAAGGGTGTTGAATTTTGTCAAATGCTTTTTCTACATCAGTTGATATGACTACGTGGTATTTATCTCTCAGTTTGTTTATGCGATTTATCACATTTATTGATTTGCGGATATTGTACCATCCTTGCATCCCCAGGATAAATCCTACTTGGTCATGGTTTATGATATTTGTGATGTAATGCTGGATATGATTTGCTAGAATTTTGTTGTAGATTTTGGCATCTATGTTCATGAGGGATATTGGCCTGTAATTCTCTTTCATTGTGTTGTCTTTATCTGGTTTTGGTATTAGGGTGATGCTGGCTTCATAGATTGAGCTTGGAAGTGTTCCTTCCTCTTGAATTTTCTGGAATAGTCTGAGGAGGATAGGTTTTAGTTCTTCCTTGAATGTTTGGTAAAACACCCCTGTGAAGATGTCTGGCCCCAGGCTGTTGTTTGCTGGAAGCTTTATGATGACTGCTTCAATTTCTTCCATAGTTATGGGCCTACTGAGATTTTTAGATTCTTCCTAATTGAGTTTTGGAAGCTTGTGTTTTTCTAGGAATATGTCCTTTTCCTCCAATTGTTTAGTTTGTTGGAATAGAGTTGTTCATAGTATTTTTAAGTAATCCTTTGTACTTCTGTGGGGTCTGTTGTTATTTCGCCTCTTTTATTTCTGATTTTGTTTACTTGGGTGCTGGAAACCAAGATCAACAGTAATTAATATAAATGCAAAGAGTCCACCAGAAGGCTGAGTTTG
This sequence comes from Eptesicus fuscus, assembly GCF_027574615.1. Lineage (NCBI taxonomy): Eukaryota > Metazoa > Chordata > Mammalia > Chiroptera > Vespertilionidae > Eptesicus > Eptesicus fuscus. Next base: position 58,487,659 of record NC_072473.1, on the reverse strand, counting down.
GTCTCCCCTTTGTTTTTCACAGGATGAATATTTACATTTTATTACCTACTGTTGACTCAATGCCCTAAAGCAAACTCCCCCAAACCTGATAATATTACTGTTTACTATAAACATTACCTTTGATATGTGTGTTTGCATTCCTAAAAGGCAATTGTGTATTCTAGTAAATAAAAGCAGCTGGGAAAAGAGTGAGTCTCTGTGGAACTTGAATGCTACAGTTGAGTTTTCCCTGGCCTCCCTCCATAATTTCAAAATTAATTATTCTTGTCTTGTGTATCAATTTGTGCGTCAGCTCTTTCTCCAAGTCTTTGAACCCAAACATCACGCTGGCCATGGCTTTTCACAATTGGCTCTCTTGAACAGGGACTTGGAAAAAAAGGATTTGCCAGAGTGGAAAATATCACTGGACCTGGTGGTGGAAGATAAACTGCCTGCAAAACTCTTGTCAGCTTTGGAACCTGCTGATCCGTAAGTGCTCTAGTATTTTTCTTGTTTCAGCCAGATCATAATGGGGCAGAATTTTTCAAAAGAAGAAAGATTTTCCTGTAAACTTTTGGCTTGCTTACTAAAATATAAAGGAGTTGTAGTTTCAGAACTTCTTTTACCATTTGTACAGATTATTATAGAATATAATCCATGGTTTTCTGATGTGGATACGTTGGATATTGAATGTTGGGAATCGATAGGTCAGAACATGAAAGAAGCTCAGTAGCAGGGGGAAAATTTGCCTCCAAATTGTTTCTCCTTGTGGGAAACAGTATTGCATTTGCTAGGACCTTTCAGAGAAGAAAGACCTCCTCCCTTTGCACCCTCCACTCCTAATGAGAAGCAGAAAGATCAACTTGAGGAGTGGCCTTCATATCCTGATTCTGAAACATTTAAATCGCCACTAATAGAATCACCTATGCAAAGAGCCATCAGAAAAGGATTAAATGACAAGACTGTGGAGGATAGACTTGCTTTTCCTATCATACACATAGCTAATCCATAATCCCCTAATCAAATAATAAGACAGCATGAAAGATTTGACTTTAAAATGATAAAGGCCTAGCATGATAGTGTAATACAGAATGGCACAAATGCTCCATTTACTGGAGAAATTATAACTAACATTTCTGAAGTGTTCCTAGTTCCTTATGATTGGTATTCTCTAGCCCATGCAACTCTGGATGGAATAGATTATTTGCGATGGAAAGGAGAATTTTCAGAGAAATGTCAAGAACAAGCTTCTTCAAATCTCAGACAGAATGTTCTCATAACTTTTGAGATGCTTGCAGGACAGGGACAATTTAGTGACGTGCAAAATCAGCTCCAATACATCCAACAGGCGTATGAGCAAATTAGACTTTGTGGAAGAAAAGCCTGGTGGACTTTACCAGCAAAAGGGGAACCTGAGGGATCCTTTAGTAAGTGCATGAGGGGCCCACAGAATCATTCTCTGATTTTGTAGCTCACCTCACTCAAGCAGTGAGACAGCAAATTCAATATGAGACAGCAGGAGACATTTTAACTCAGCAATTAGCTTATGAAAATGCCAATGCTGATTGTAAGAAATGTCTAACACCTCTAAGAAAAAATAGCACCATCTCATAAATGATTCGAGCATGTCAGAATGTGGGGTCAGGCATTTTTCAGGGAAGCTTACTAGCTGCCACAATTACCACAAGAAACAAATTATGTTTTAATTGTGGACAACAAGGACATTTTAAAAAGGAATGTAAACAACCAAAAGGGATGCAAGGTGATGCTCAGGGAGAAGGCGTAAACATTCTGCCACCCAACTCAGGTAATGTAGGTCTATGTTCCAGATGTAGGAAGGGGAATCATTGGGCCAATCAGTGTAAATCTAAATTTCATAGAAATGGCCAGCCATTAAATCAAAACATAGGAAATGTCCAGCCGCAGGGAAATGGCCGGACGGGCTCCCCCCAACCCCATTTTTAAATAAGGGGAAGTTCCACCCTACCAGGACTACAGTAGATTCCCTCCTTCAAGTCACTCCAGAAAGAAATGCTGGCTTTGATCTTAATAGCACAATAACAATCACCCTGATCCCCGATATGGCTAGACAAGTTGTTCCTACAGGAATTTGGGGACCTGTGCCACCAGGAATATCAGGTTTAGTCCTAGGAAAGAGTGAAAATATGCTAAAAGGACTGACTGTTTTCCTGAAGTCATAGATTCAGAATATAAGGGAAAAATCAAAGTAATTTTAGAATGCAAACATATTATGCAAATTATTGCAGGACAAAAAAATTGCTCAGCTTCTGCTTTTACCTTATATTTAGCAAGGTGAAGTTATAAATAGGAAGAGAGGGACACAAGGATTTGGAAGCTCAGATATATATTGGATACAGGAAATTAGCAAAACCCATCCTATGATTAATCTAAGAATAGAGGGAAAACTGTTTAAAGGATTAGTAGACACTGGAGCAGATATTAATGTCATCAGTCAAGAATTCTGGCCTTCAAGTTGGTCCATGGTAGAAGCTATAGGCTCTATCATGGGTATTGGAATTCCTGATAACACGCAACGCAGCGCTGCAGTGTTAAAGTGGCAAGATGAGGAAGGACAAACAGGATAGTTTCAGCCCTATATAGTCTCTGGAATTGCAGTCAACTTATGGGGCGAGACGTTTTAGAAGGTTTACAAGCTTTTATTATTACCGGCAAGGGACAACAGTTAAGAACTCAGATGGGATATCAAGCTGGTCAAGGTTTAGGAAAAGATAATCAGGAGATTAAAGAACTCGTTCAGGCCAAAGAAAACACAGGAAAACAAAGATTAGAATATCAGCCTTTTTAGGAGTGGTTACTGCTCAATCTCCTCACCCCCATGCTGAGCCTATACAATGGAAAGATGATAGGCCTATATGGGTGGATCAGTGGCCATTAACCAAGGAGAAATTAAATCATGTTCATGAATTAATACAGGAACAAGTAGAGGCTGGTCATATAGAACCTTCCAATAGTCCTTGGAATACTCCTGTATTTACAATACCTAAGAAGGCAGCAGGAAAATGGTAATTGTTACATGATCTTGAACTACTAATGCTACTATGCATACTATGGGAGCTTTACAGCATGGACTCCCAGTGCCTTCAGAAATCCCTCTAGATTAGTCTCTTATAGTAGTAAATCTTAAGGATTGTTTCTTCACCATTCCCTTGGCACCACAAGATAAACAAAGATTTGCCTTTTCAGTGCCATCTATTAATAATATAGAGCCTATAAAAAGATATCAATGGAAAGTTTTGCCTCAAGGAATGGCCAATAGCCCTACTTTATGTCAAAAACATGTAGCTCAAGCTATTCAGCCTTTAAGGGACAAATATTTCCAGTGTTATATTGTCCATTACATGGATGACTTGCTCCTAGCGAGTCCACGGGAAGAACAGACTTTAGCAATGGTTTCTCAATTAGAAAAAGTACTTCCTAAATGGGATTTAAAAATTGCCCCAGAAAAAGTACAGAAAGAAATGCCTTTCAAATATCTAGGTACCGTAATTGAAAATCAATATATTAGGTCTCAGAAGGTAGAAATAAGGACAGACTGCCATAAAACTTTAAATGACTTTCAAAAATTATTAGGGAACATTAATTGGTTAAGACCTTATCTAAAAATCTCTACAGGAGAAATGACAAATTTATTTAATATATTTAGAGGTGACTCTAATCTTTTCTCACTCTGAGTATTGACAGATGAAGCTAGAAAGGAGTTACTAAGAATTGAGAGCAGGCAATATCCTTAGCCCAAGTGGCACATGTACTGCCTGAATTGCCTTTATTGGGGCAGATTAATTCTACTGCAAATAGTCCTACTAGAGTCATCTTCCAAAATAAAAACTCTCTTGCTATTATTGAATGGGTCCACCTAGGACATCAATCCTCTAAAACTGCAGTTACATATATAGAACTTATGGCTCAGTTGATTTTTCAGCTTAGAAAGTGCTGCAGGCAGCTTAGAGGACAAGAACCCCAATGTATTTACCTTCCTCTTACTGAGAAGCAATTAGAAATGTTATTCAAATTGGCAATGTTGATTCAAATTGGCAAATTGGACTGAGTGGATATTCAGGAGAACGTAGTTGTCACCTACTAAAAGACAAATTATTACAATTTTTATATTATACTCCTATTATTATACCAAAAAATACTAGGCAGGAACCTATTCCTGAAGCATTAACTGTTTTTACTGATGGATCATCAAATGGCAAAGCTGCTTATTATACAATGAATTTAGACAGAGTCATCCAAACTAGTCATACTTCTGTACAAAGAATTGAGTTGGAAGCTATTAAGGCTGCATTACAGGATTTGCAAGAGCCTCTTAATATTATATTGGACTCTTCTTACACTGCAGGCTTATTAAATAGAATTGAAACTGCTCATTTAAAATGGCTCCGTGACCAAAGTTTATTTTTACTATTTAAATAAGTACAGCAGATTGTGCAACAATGACAATATTCTTTTATATTACTCACATAAGGGATCACAGTTTATTACCTGGCCTGTTGGCAAAAGAAAATGCACATGCTGATCAATTGGTTGTTTTTTTAAAACCGGCCTTAGAATCTTATCAGCTTTTATATCAGCCTGCCAAAATGTTGTCTAAACAATTCTCAATCTCTCAACAGCAGGCAAAACAGATTATCAGAGAATGCCCCACTTGCATGTTACATATACCTCAAGGGCCTAACACAGGAGGCAATCCTACAGGTTTGCTAAGGGACCATATCTGGCAAATGGATGTGACATATTATACTTCCTTTGGATGCCTTGGGGCATTGAATGTCTCTGTAGACACCTTTTCAAAAGTCCTATGGGCTACTGCATCTACAGGGGAAATGGCAAAACAGGTTATTAATCATTGCCTCGCTGCTTTTGCCATCATAGGAATTCCAAAAATTATTAAAACTGATAATGGGCCTGCTTACACAAGCTGTCATTTTCAGCAATTTTGTAAAAAGTAGAAAATTTAGCACATTACAGGAATACCATATAATTCCCAAGGACAGACCATTATTGAACGACAGCATCAGCGGCTAAAATCCAAACTTGAAAAACAAAAAGGGGGGATTATGATAGAGAAATCAGCTGTGGGTACGCTGCACCAAGCCTTAATTACTTTACATTTTTTCATGTGTGATGCTGATGGCAAGACACCCGGGAGTTACACTGGTGTCAGAATAAAACAAAGGAAAATGATCTAGTTAAATGGAAAGATCTTGAATCTGGTTTATGGAAGGGACTTGATCCATTATTAACCTTTGGCAGAGGGTATGCTTGTATATTTCCAGAAAATTTCTCCAAACCTGTGTGGATTCCTGCTAGAAATATTAAACTGCAACATGAATCTAAGAGAGGAACTAGCCAGATTAATGAGGACCTTGCACCTGGAGCCACACCATGCAGCTGTAGATAATTGGCTACCCCAGCCACAAACAGCAGCCCCAGGAAATACAGTGAAGATAAGGAGTGGAAGAAGAACATGGAGAATGATAAACAGCCCAGAGATGACTTGGGTAGTGATAAAGATGGTCCAGAAAGCCAAATGAATTTGTGTAAAGACCAAAACCCCAAGAATGCCTGAAAATGTCTTTCTTGCCATGCTGGCAGTAACCAAGGGCTAATGGGGATGTCCTCCCTGGGTAAAATCCCTTACATGGACTGATTCCCCTGCCTAGTATAGTAAATATATGGGCAAAGTATAATTACACGGGTGTCCCCCACCCAGCTTCCCTTTTTTTAAATATATATAGCACAAGAATCAAACTACTGCTCCTTTGTGTGTAGAATTAAAGCTGGCTAGCATCTCACCAAAGGAGGGGGAAGCAAAAACCTAAATACAATTACTATCACTGCTTGATTCTGGGAGAGGCAAAGAGAATTTAACATTACTAAGACCTTCCCCCACTAAGCCATTATGTAAAAAGTCTTATGAATGGCACCCACCAGCAGCAAACTTAAGAACAGTTTTTTCTTTTGTGGCTTGAACCCCCTATGTGTCTGCATATAGTAACAATCAATGAAAATCAGCTGCTGCACTTGCACCAGTAAAATGATATAGTTTAAAATAATAACTTCAATGAAAAATCACCTTCTTGGTGCTTAAAAATAACACCACCCTTGATATTTTGGAATCATAGCAGCATATTGTATAATTATCCCAGGCAAACTTACAAACTAATTCCTCACAGCAATTTAAAGAAAGAATTTGCTCCTTTACTTTTGCCTTTTAGCATAACCACTATTACCTGTCTCATTCTTGTTCTTAATTTTAGTCTGCAGATGTGGAATAAAAATCTTAAAAGAATTGAAACTGCAAGTGGCATATCAATATCTATTAAGAATTTAAAGAAGGGGGAAATGCTGGAAACCAAGATCAACAGTAATTAATATAAATGCAAGGAGTCCACCAGAAGGCTGAGTTTGGGCTCCCCTTTGATATTCACAGGGCGAATATTTACATTTTATTATCTACTGCTGACTCAATGGCCTAAAGCAAACTCCCCCAAACCTGATAATCTTACTGTTTCCTATAAACATTACCATTGATATGTGTGTTTGCATTCCTAAAAGGCAATTGTGTATCCTATCTAATAATAGAGTAATATGCAAATTAACCGTCACTCCGAGACAAAATGGCGGCGCCCATAGACACAAGATGGCGGCGCCCAGTCTTCTCAGTCCCGCTGGAGACCCCCAGTCCCAGGGAGGGCTGCCAATGAGAGCCGGCAGTGCGGCCCAGGCTGTAGGTCTGGGAGGTGTCCATGCCCCCCGCACGATCTGCTACTTGCCTCGGCCCTCAGCCTGGGCATCCCTGGCGTGATCTGCTCCCAGCCGCAGCCCTGGCCATCCATCTGGGAGGCTCCCGCGCCCCTCAACCCCCCTCCCATGATTGGCTTCCAGCCCCGGCCTGTGGGCCTGCGAGGCGGCCATGCCCTCTGGCACTATCGGCTCCCAGCAATGACCCAGGTCATTGGCCTGTCAGCTGGGAGGCGCCTGCACCCCTCTCAGCACGTTCCGCTCCCAGCCATGGCCAGGGCTATAGGCCTGTCATCTGGGAGGGGCCCATGCCCCTCTCAGCGCCTTTTGCTTCCAGCCGAGGCCAGGGCTGTTGGCCTGGGAGGCAGCTGAGCCTCTCTGGTGCGATCTGCTCCCATCTGTGGCCCGGGCCTTAGGCCTGTTGGCTGGGAGGTGCCTGCGTCCCTCTCCGCGCATTCTGCTTTTAGCTGCATCCATGGCTGTGGGCCTGGGAGGCAGCTGCACCCCCTCTCTGCATGCTCCACTTTCAGCTGCTGCCAGGGCCGAGGCCTGTCACCTGGGAGGTGCCTGTGCCCCTCTCAGTGCAATCTGCTCCTGTGATCCACTCCCAGCTGTGGCCCTGGCTGTAGGCCTGTCGGCTGGGAGACGCCTGCGCCCCTCTCAGCGTGTTCCACTTCCAGCTGTGGCCAGGGCTGTGGGCGCGCCTCCCCCATGTGATCCACTCCCAGCTATGACCCGGGCCATAGGCCTGTTGGCTGGGAGGGGTCTTCGCCCCTCTAGGCACATTCTGCTTTCAGCCGGCGCCAGTTTCTTCCCAACCTGCAAAACTCCAGCTTGATTCCCCTATAAAGGGAAGAGAATAGGACAGGATGTTCCCAGGAAATGGTGACAACAGGTTGCATGTGTGGACTGTGCTGGAGCTGTGTCCATGGCACACTGTGGGAACACTGAGGAAGGAGCAAGCAGATCTGGCTGCAGGGATGGGGAGAGGGCCACAGAGACTTGGCCAACCCTCAAAGGGCCCAGTAGAACTTTCATAGGTAGAGAGGATTGAGATTATTAAGAGGAGAAAGGCATCTTGGAAGGAGTATTTCTAGCAGAAGGGGAAAAATGGGCCAAAAGTTTGTGGGAAAATGGATAAGTACAGTGTTAGTAGACCTTCATGTGAAAAAACCTTCCATCTTGACACCTACATTACTTAACAGACTTGGCTCCAATTGACTTTGCCCTTTCAAAATAATTTTTGGAGGGAAAGATGGACAGTTGATTACATGTCTATTGTTTATAAAAGAAAAGGAAACTTTTAGAAAATATGAAAAAGTGTGAAATCACCTATAAACCTTCTACTTATTCAAATATATGCCCAACAACCACATGATATTACCTTTCCAAGGTCTCATGAAATTCCTGTTTAAGGAGTTTATTTTATGACACCTTTAGTTTGGGTTTACATTTTTACTGGTTTGTCAAGACCACAGCAGGTACACTGTACAATATGTTAAATAAAAAACCCTATCTAATAAAGAGGGAATATGCAGGGGAGGGCATTTGGGGGTGACCGGGCTGTCAGAGGAGGGCAGTTGGGAATGATCGGGCTGGCAGGGGAGTGGTTAGGGGCATTCAGGCAGTCAGGCAAGCCGTTGGGAGCCAGCAGTCCCGAATTACAAAAGGGATGTCTGACTGCCCTGTGGGATTGGGCCTAAACAGGCAGTCGGACATCTCCTGAGGGATCCCAGATTGGAAAGGGTGCAGGTTGGGCTGAGGGACACACCGCCCCCTCCCCCCGTGCATGAATTTCGTGCACCGGGCCTCTAGTTCTAGTAAATAAAAGCAGCTGGGAAAAGAGACTCAGTGGAACTTGAATGCTACAGTTGTGTTTTTGCTGGCCTCCCCCCATAATTTCAAAATTAATTACTCTTGTCTTGTGTATCAATTTGTGCATCAGCTCTTTCTCCAAGCCTTTGAACCCAAAAACCATGCTGGCTGTGGCTTTTCACACTTGGGTCCTCTCTCTTTGCTTCTTGGTGAGCCTGGCTAGAGATTCATCAATCTTGTTTATCCTTTCAAAGAACCAGCTCTTAGTTTCATCGATCTTTTGTTTCTATGTCATTTATTTCTGCTCTGATCTTTGTTATCTTTCTCCTTCTGCTCACTCTGGGCTTTTCTTGTTGGTATCTCTCTAATTCTTTAAGTTAAACTGTAGAGTTAGATGATTTACTACCATTTTTTCCTCATTTTTTGAGGTAGGCTTGTAGAGCTATAAAATTCCTTCCCAGGACTGCTTTCATCATGTCCCATAGATTTTGGATTGTTGTGTTTTCATTGTCATTTGTTTACAGGATGTTTTTAATTTCTTCTTTGATCTCTTCGGTAACCCAATCATTGTTTAATAGCATGCTATTCGGCTTCCAAGTATTTGAATTTTTGGATTGTATTTATTGTAGTTTATTTCTAATATTATGCCATTGTGATCTGAGAAGATGCTTGATATGATTTCAATCATCTTGAATTTAGAGAAACTTTGCCTGTGACCCAATATGTGGTCTATCTTTGAAAATGTTCCATGTGCACTTGAGAAGAATATATATTCCGTGGCTTTGGGATGAAATGTTCTTAAGATGTCAATTAAGTACATCTGACCTAGTGAGTCATTTAGGATTGCTGTTTCTTTGCTGACTTTTTTGTCTTGAGGATTTATCCAGTGATGTTATTTGGGTATTAAAGTCCCCTACTCTGATTGTATTGTTGTTGATCTCTCCCTTGATATCTTCAAGAAGTTTTTTTTTTTTTTAATGTAATTGGGTGCTCCTACATTGGGTGCATATATGTTTACCAGGGTTATATCCTCTTGTTGTATGGATCCCTTTAGTATTATGTAGTGGTCTTCCTTATCTCTTGTTATGGCCTTCACTTTGAGGTCTATTTTGTTAGATATAAGTATTGCTACCCCAGTTTTTTTTTTATTTCCATTTGCCTGAAAGATATTTTTCCATCCTTTCACTTTCAGTCTGTGTGTGTCCCTTGTTATGAGGTGGGTCTCTTGTAGAAAATATATATATGGGTCATGTTTTTTTATCCAGTCAGCCACTCGATGTCTTTTGATTGGGGCATTTAGCCCGTTTATGATTAAAGTTATTATTGATAGGTACTTGTTTGTACTCCTTTTTATTTATTTCTTTTGCCTATGTTCCTTCTTCCCTTTTTATTTATTCTTTTTACACCAGTCCCTTTAGCAATTCTTGCATTGCTGGATTGGTAGTGATTAACTCCCTTAGACTTTTTTGTCTGTGAAGCTCCTTATTTCCCCTTTAATTTTGAATGATAGCCTTATTGGATAGAGTATTCTTGGATTCATTCCCTTGCTTTGCATCACTTTGTAAATTTCCTTCCTTTATTTTCTGGTCTGATGTGTTTCAGTTGAGAACTCATTTGATAATCTAATGGGAGATCCCTTGTATGTAACTTTTTGTCTCTCTCCTGCAGCCTTTAAGATTCTTTGTTCTGAATGTTTGCCATTGTAATTATATTTCTTGGTGTGGATCTTTTCGGTTTCATCTTGTTTGGGACTCTCTGTGCTTGTGTGACTTTTTTCTTCCCCACATCAGGTAAGTTTTCTGACATTTTTTAAAATAGGTTTTCTAACCATTGTTCCTCTTCCTTTCATTCTGGAACCCCTATTATTTGTATGTTGCTTCCTTTCATGTTGTCCCAAAGCTTCCTTATGCTCTCCTCCTGTCTTTTAAAAAAAATATAGGTATTTTATTGATTTTTTTTACCGAGAGGAAGGGAGAGGGATAGAGAGCTAGAAACATCAATGAGAGAGAAACTTTGATCAGCTGCCTCCTGCACACCCCCTACTGGGGATGTACCCGCAACTAAGGTACATGCCCTTGACTGGAATCGAACCTGGGACCCTTCAGTCTGCATGCCGACACTCTATCCACTGAGCCAACTTGGTCAGGGCATCCTTCTGTCTTTTTTTTTTATTGAGGTATTATATGTGTACATATCTTACCATTACCCCCCCCCTACCCCACACCCATACATGCCTTCACCCCCCAGAGTTTTCTGTCCATTGTTTATGCTTATATGCATGCATACAAGTCCTTCGTTTGATTTCATAACTCCCCCAGATCTCCCTAACTTTCCCCCTGTAATTTGAAAGTCTGTTTGATGCTTTACTGTCTCTGTATCCATCTTTTTGTTCATCACTTTATAATGTTCTTTACTATCCCTAAATGAGTGAGATCATGTGGTATTTTTCTTTCATGGACTGGCTTATTTCACTTAGCATAATGTTCTCCAATTCCATCCAGGTAGCTGCAAATGATGAGAATTCCTTCTTTTTTATGGCAGCATAGTATTCCATTGTGTAGATGTACCACAGTTTTCCGATCCAGTCATCTGCTGATGGGCACCTAGGCAGTTTCCAAATCTTAGCTATGGTGAATTGTGCTGCTATGAACATAGGGGTGCATATATCCTTTCTGATTGGTGTTTCTAGTTTCTTCGGATATATTCCCAGGAGTGGGATTACTGGGTCAAATGGGAGTTCCATTTTCAGTTTTATGAGGAAACTCCATACTGTTCTCCACAGTGGCTGCACTAGTCTGCATTCCCACCAGCAGTGCACGAGGGTTCCTTTTTCTCCGCATCCTCGCCAACACTTGTCGTTTGTTGATTTGTTGATGATAGCCATTCTGACAGGTGTGAGATGGTACCTCATTGGTGTTTTGATTTGCATCTCTCGGATAATAAGTGACTTTGAACATGTTTTCATGTGTCTCTTGGCCTTCCTTTTGTCTTCTTTTGAAAATATTCTGTTTAGGTCTGTTGCCCATTTTTTTATTGGATCATTTATCTTCCTCTTATTAAGTTGCATAAGCTGCCTGTAGATGTTGGAGATTAAACCTTTATCAGTGATAGCATTTGCAAATATGTTTTCCCATGCAGTGGGCTTTCTTGTTGTTTTGTTGATTGTTTCTTTTGCTGTAAAAAAGCTTTTTATTTTGATGTAGTCCCATTTGTTAATTTTCTCTTTAGCTTCCATTGCCCTAGGGGCAGTGTCAGTGAAGAAGTTCTTTTGGCATATGTCTGAGATTTTGTTGCCTGTGGATTCCTCTAGTATTTTTATGGTTTCCCGTCTTATGTTTAAGTCCTGTATCCATTTTGAGTTTATTTTTGTGTATGGTGTAAGTTGGTGATCTAGTTTCATTTTTTTGCATGTATCTGTCCAGTTTTCCCAACACCATTTATTGAAGAGACTGTCTTGACTCCATTGTATGTTCATGCCTCCTTTGTCAAATATTAATTGAGCATAGTGGTTTGGGTCGATATCTGGGTTCTCTATTCTGTTCCATTGATCAATATGTCTGTTCTTGTGCCAGTACCAGGCTGTTTTGAGAACAGTGGCTTTGTAATACAGCTTGAAATCTGGTATTGAGATCCCACCTACTTTATTCTTCTTTCTCAGGATTGCTGTGGCTATTCGGGGTCTTATTTTATTCCAGATGAATTTTTGGAGAGTTCTTTCTAGGTCTGTGAAATATGCTGTTGGTATTTTGATGGGGAGTGCATTGAATCTGTAGATTGCTTTGGGTAGTATGGACATTTTAATGATGTTGATTCTACCTATCCAGGAACATGGTATGTTCTTCCATCTGTTTACGTCGTCCTCTATCTCTTTTTTCAGTGTCCTGTAGTTTTCCGTGTATAGGTCTTTTACCTCCTTAGTTAAGTTTATTCCTAGGTATCTTAATTTTTTTGGTGCGATGGTGAATGGGATTGCTTTTTAGTCTCTCTTTCTGTAAGTTCATTATTGGTGTATAGAAAAGCCATAGATTTCTTGGCGTTAATTTTGTATCCTGCTACATTGCCGAATTCATTTATTAAGTGTATTAGTTTTTTGATGGAATCTTTTGGGTTTTTTATGTACAACATCATGTCATCTGCAAATAAGGACAGCTTCACTTCTTCTTTTCCAATTTGGATGCCTCTTATTTCTTCTTCTTGCCTAATTGCGATAGCTAATACTTCCAGTACTATGTCAAACAGGAGTGGTGAGAGTGGGCATCCCTGTCTTGTTCCTGTTCTTAGGGGAAATGATTTTAGTTTTTGCCCATTGAGTATGATGTTTGCTGTGGGTTTATCAAATATAGCTTTTATTATGTTGAGGTATGATCCTTCTATTCCCACCTTGTTGAGAGTTTTTATCAAGAAAGGGTGTTGGATTTTGTCAAATGCTTTTTCTGCATCTATTGATATGACTATGTGATTTTTATCTCTCAGTTTGTTTATGTGATGTATCACATTTATTGATTTGCGGATATTGTACCATCCTTGCATTCCTGGGATAAATCCTACTTGGTCATGGTGTATGATCTTTCTGATGTACTGCTGGAGCCGATTTGCTAGAATTTTGTTGAGGATTTTGGCATCTATGTTCATGAGGGATATTGGCCTGTAATTCTCTTTCATTGAGTTGTCTTTATCTGGTTTTGGTATTAGGGTGATGCTGGCTTCATAGAAGGAGCCTGGAAGTGTTCCTTCCTCTTGAATTTTTTGGAATAGTCTGAGGAGGATAGGTTTTAGTTCTTCCTTGAAAGTTTGGTAAAAGTCTCCTGTGAAGCCGTCTGGCCCTGGGCTTTTGTTTGCCAGAAGCTTTTTGATGACTGCTTCAATTTCTTCCATAGTTACTGGCATGTTGAGCTGTTCAGATTCTTCCTGATTGAGTTTTGGAAGGTTGTATTTTTCTAGGAATATGTCGATTTCCTCTAGGTTGTCCAGTTTGTTGGAATAGAGTTGTTCGTAGTATTTTGTAACAATCCTTTGTATTTCGTCGGGGTCTGTTGTTATTTCACCTCTTTCATTTCTGATTTTGTTTATTTGGGTCCTCTCTCTTTGCTTCTTGGTGAGCCTGGCTAGAGGTCCATCAATCTTGTTTATCCTTTCAAAGAACCAGCTCTTGGTTTTGTTGATCTTTTGTATTGTTTCTTTGGTCTCTATGTCGTTTATCTCCACGCTGATCTTTATTATTTCTTTCCTTCTGCTTACACTGGGCTTATCTTGTTGCTCTCTCTCTAACTCTTTGAGTTGTTGGGTTAGGTAATTTATTACCATTGTTTCTTGTTTTTTGCAGTAGCCTTGTAGAGCTATGAACTTCCCTCTCAGGACTGCTTTCGCTGTGTCCCATAGATTTTGGATTGTTGTGTTTTCATTGTCATTTGTCGCCATGATGTTTTTTATTTCTTCCTTGATGTCTTTGGTAACCCAGTCATGGTTTAATAACATGCTGTTTAGTCTCCAAGTGTTTGATTTCTTTGGGTTGTTTTTATTGTAGTTGATTTCCAGTTTTATGCCACTGTGATCTGAGAAGATACTTGATATGATTTCTATCTTCTTGAATTTGGAGAGACTTTGCCTATGTCCTAACATAGGTCTTTCCTTGAAAATGACCCATGTGCACTTGAGAAGAATGTATATTCTGTGGCTTTGGGGTGAAATGTTCTGAAGATGTCGATTAATTCCATCTGTTCTAGTGAGTCATTTAGGATTGATGTTTCTTTGCTGATTCTTTGTTTAGAGGATTTGTCCAATGGTGATAGTGGGGTTTTGAAGTCTCCTACTATGATTGTATTGCTGTCAATCTCTCCTTTGATATCTTCTAGGAGTTTTTTAATGTATCTTGGTGCTCCTGTATTGGGTGCATATATGTTTACCAGAGTTATTTCTTCTTGTTGGATTTCTCCCTTTAGTATTATGAAGTGGCCTGCATTATCTCTAGTTATGTCCTTCACTTTGAGATCTAATTTGTCAGATATAAGTATTGCTACCCCAGCTTTTTTTCATTTCCATTCGCCTGGAAAACCTTTTTCCATCCCTTTACTCTCAGTCTGTATGCATCCTTTTTTTTGAGGTGGGTTTCCTGTAGACAGCAGATATCTGGGTTTTGTTTTCTTATCCAATCTGTTATGCTGTTTCTTTTGATTGGGGCATTCAATCCATTTACATTTAAAGTTATTATTGATAGGTACTTATTTGACGCCATTTTTATTCTATACCCCTGTGTTCCTTCTTTGCTTCCTATTTCTTTCTTTCTTTCTTTCTTTCTTTTTTTTTTTTTTTTTTTACAGCAGACCCTTTAGCATTTCTTTCATTGCTGGTTTGGTGGTGATAAACTCCCTTAGTCCTTTTTTGTCTGTGAAGCTCCTGATTTCACCTTCAATTTTGATTGATAGCCTTGCTGGGTACAGTATTCTTGGATTTAGACCCTTCTTTTGCATGACTTGGTATATTTCATTCCATTCCCTTCTGGCCTGATGAGTTTCTGTTGAGAAATCAGTTGCTAGTCTGATGGGGGTTCCTTTGTATGTAACTGTCTGTCTCTCTCTGGCCGCTTTTAAGATTCTTACTTTGTCGTTGGTGTTTGCCAACTTAATTATAATGTGCCTTGGCGTCGGTCTTTTGAGATTCATTTTGCTTGGAACTCTGTGAGCTTCTTGGTTTTGTGTGGATTTTTTCTTCCCTATATCAGGGAAGTTTTCTGTTATTATTTCTTCAAACATGTTTTCTATTCCTTGCTCAGTTTCCTTTCCTTCTGGCACCCCTATTATCCTGATGTTGTTTTGTTTTGTGTTGTCCCAAAGTTCCCTTACGCTCTCCTCAATCTTTCTAATTTTTGTTTCTAGAAGCTGTTGTAATTGGGTATTTTTTTCCATCTTGTCTTCTAGCTCACTGATGTGGTCCTCTGCTTCTTCTAGTCTACTCTTGATGCTTTCTATTGAGTTCTTTACAGCAGCAATGTCATTTTTCATTTCTTCTTGGTTCTTCTTCATTTCTCCTTGGTTCTTACTCATATTGTCGAATTTGTCTTCCATCCTTTTCAGCCACTTCATGACCATTTCTCTGAATTCTTTCTCTGATAGGTTGTTTGCCTCTAAATCGTTTACTTCCTTTTCTGGTGATGCCTGCTTTTCTTTCCTGTGGGGGCTATTTCTTTGTCTCCTCATGGTCTCTCTTCTCCAGATGTCTGGTTATATAGATCTCTCTCTCTGGCGTTGATTTAAAGGTACAAAATACAACACAACCAGGCACAACAGACAAGGCACTGAACAGAATTGTATTCACGATATTAATAACCTCCAATAAAGGTAACCACCAGAGAAAGACAAATTAGGGAATAGGAGTGGAAGAGGGAGAGTAAAAAGAAAGAACAACAACAACAAAAATAAAAAGAGTGTGAATCTGAACTTGGGAAAAGAGCAGAAAGAAAGAAAAAAAAGAAAAGAAAAAAAGTAAGAGAGACAAGAACGATACTAAGAGAGAAAAGGGGAACAAACTATATATATGGGGAGTAAACTTCACTAGAACAACCACTATTCCCAGCAAATTCCAGCAACACGAGCCTGGAGATTAATACAAACTGCAACACCAGCTAATATCAAGTGAGGCAAGGGAAAACAAAAGTAAAAAACAAATAAAAACAAAGCAAACAAAAGAACCAACCAAACCAACAAAAAGAATAATCAAAACAATCTAATAAAAAAGCATAAAAATTCAATCTAATTAACATTCAAGCAAACAACAACAAAAGGCCAGAGAGAAAAATAATTTTTTTAAGGTAGCGTAGAGAGAGGTTTGTATGGATTTGGAGCAGGGGGTTTGGAATTAGATATATAAGTAGGGTGAAGTTTTAGCAGAGAGTAAACTGAAAAAGTAGGGAAAATCTAAAGCCAGAAAGGGTTAAGATAAACAGAAGACCAAAAGGGGAAAGGTTAAGAGGAGAGTGATGGCTTAATGTTAGCTTTGAGATAGGGTAAAACGATTGTAAGGGAAAGATGCAAATCGAATGTAGGACACTAATCCAAAAATAAAAGAAAGAGAAAATCAAATGACATTAAAAAAAAGTAAAATAATAGTAATAATAATACTGATTGAAAATAAAAATGTAATAATTAAAAAGGTGAAAATCAAGTGAGGAGAAAGAAAAAAATTTAGTTTCTTAAGTAAAAGATGCAAAAAATGAAAATAAAAAAATGAGAATAAAAAATTTAAAAAAATTGAAAAAAGAATTTAAAATTAAAAAATAGGAAGACTAAAATGTGCAGTAGCGGCTGTCATTCACTTTCTCTATTATTCTGTTTGGTACGCCTTTTTCCCAGTCTGGGCGGTATTTCAGTTCAGCTTCATTCCAGGGCTCCTCAGTGTTGGAAGCCAGTCCTGCTTTTTAAGCCAGCCGTGTCTTAATTTCTCATATTTATTTTTGATTACACCAGAGACAATTAGAGTTTCAGCCCCTGGGTGGCCGTGTTTCTAAATTGATTTCCGGGCCTCTCTAGCTTTTTTTTTTCCCCCCTCTATGGCACTCACTACCGTTTTGTGGAGGTGTGCACCTTAGAGCTGCCTCTGCGATGATCACACCCAGCTCTGCTCCCCAGGTTCCGAAAAAACAACTCCCCCCTGCAGTCTTTCAGGGCCTTTCCACCTGTTTTTTTCTATGTATTGGGCTTAGCAGTCAGAGTCTGAAAGAGCCCAAGTGTGCGGACAGTGGGTCTGTGCGCCAGACTAAGGAGCCTGCACTCCTTTGAAAATTCTTAGTCTGACCCTCCTCGTCAGATTAAAATGAGTTGCTTTTAAGAGGTCACTTCTGTTAGCAGCTCAGAAGACCCCCCTCCACATTCACGGATCACGGCAGTTCCAACTGCCACCGATTTTTCTAGGCACAGACCTCCCGGTTCCTGCCGGTCCTGCGGCTGCCACGCTTCCCTCACCCAGCGCTTCCCTCACCCACCACGGGGATTAGAAACCACTCCTTATTTCAGGTGAAATCTGACCTTTCCCTGGTGCAGTGAAGAGTTCCTTTGAATCCGAATGTTTGTGCCGATAGGGGACTGG
This sequence comes from Eptesicus fuscus, assembly GCF_027574615.1. Lineage (NCBI taxonomy): Eukaryota > Metazoa > Chordata > Mammalia > Chiroptera > Vespertilionidae > Eptesicus > Eptesicus fuscus. The sequence continues at coordinate 58,469,998 of NC_072473.1, read as the reverse complement.
TGGTCTGGTGCTCGCAGCAGTTCAGTGTTTGCAGTTGTCGCGAAAAGTCAGGTTTCCAATAAAATCCTCCTTTCCTTGCAAGATGGCGAGGCGCCCGGTGAGCGCGCAGCTCCAGGAGGGGACCCAGCCCCTGTGGGTGCTGCACGGTCAGGGGAACACTGCCCAGCACTCCCCCACCTTCTCCTGGAGTTTAGCTGTCCCTTGGCTTGCCCACATACACTCCCTCTACGAGCCTCTGCTTCTCCTACTCTCCGCCCCAGGACCAGACTCCAAAACTGACTCTATTCCGTCGCCATTTTTTCCCACCCCCTCTCCTTCTGTCTTTTAATTGTTTTCTGCAATTGCAGTTCAGTTTGGGTGTGTTTTGCTTCCCTGTCTTCAAATTCGCTAATTTGGTCCTCCTCTTCTTCTAGTCTACTGTTGAAACTTCCTATTCTGTTTTTTATTGCAGCTATATCACTTTTTATTTCTTCTTGATCCTTACATAAGTTATTGGTTTTTTCATCCATCCGGTTTATGAACTGTATGATCCTTATTCTGATTTCTTTTTCTGACATATTGCATGCCTCCATTTCACTTAGCTACTTTTCTGGTGATTCCTCCTGTTCGTTCCTTTGTTTGTTTGTTTTTTGTTGTGTGTTTTTTTTTGTCTACCCATTTTTGCTTTCACCAAAGATCTAGGTGTCGAGTCATGCAGGGGCTGCTCCTTGGGTGGCAGTGGCTCCTCTGGCGGTTGCAGCAGTGGCTTCTCCTCAGTTGGTGGTGGCTTCTCTGGTGGGTGCTGTTCACAGCAGTGGTGGCTCCTCTGGCTGGCAGGGTCAGCCTGCTCCTTGGAGGCAGGCAGGCTGCTCACGAGGCTGCCGCTCCTCAGACAGGGGTGGGCTGCTCGTGAGGCTGTTGTTCCTCAGACAGGGGCAGGTTGCTTGCAGGGCTGCTGCTCTTCAAATGGGTGTGGGCCACTCATGGATTTGCTGCTCCTTGGATAGGGGTGGCCTGCTTGCGCAGCTGCTGTTCCTTGAACAGGGGTGAGCTGTGCGTGAGGCTGCTGCTCTTCCGATGTTGTGGAGGTGTGCCTACAGAACTGCTGCTTCTCATATGGGGGCAAGTTGCTCGCAGGGCTGCTGCTCCACAGATGGGGTTGGGCTGCTTGCGTGGCTGCTGCTCCTTAAACAGGGGTGGGCTGCTTGTGTGGCTGATGCTCCTTGGGCAAGTGCAGGCTGCTCCTTGGACCAGGGTAGGTTACTTGCATAGCCACTGTTCCTTGAATGGAGGTGGGCTGCTCCTGGGGCTGCTGCTCCTCAGATGGGGTGGGCTGCTCACACGGCTGCTGCTCCTCATATGGGTGTGGGTTGTGTGCAGCTGCTGCTCCTCAGACAGGGGAGAGCTGCTCGCACAGCTGCTGCTCCTCAGATGGGTGTGGGCTGCTCATGTGGCTGCTGCTCTTCAGACAGGTGTGGTCTGCGTGCAGCTGCTGCTCCTTGGATGGGGTCAGGCTGCATGGGGCTGCTGCTCCTTGGATGTGGGCAAGCTTCTCGTGCAACTGCTGCTCCTTGGACAGGGGTGAGCTGTGCGTGAGGCTGCTGCTCCTCCAACTTGGGGGAGGGGCGATTACACAGCTGCTGCTCCTCAGATGGGGGCAGGCTGCTCATGTGGCTGCTGCTCCTCGGACAGGTGTGGGTTGTGTGTGGCTGCTGCTCCTCAGACAGGGGCGAGCTGCTTGCACAGCTGCCACTCCTCAGATGGGTGTGGGCTGCTCATGTGGCTGCTGCTCCTCAGACAGGTGTGGTCTGCGTGCAGCTGCTGCTCCTCAGATGGGGGTGGGCTGCTTGCAGGGCTGCTGCTCTTTGGACGGGGGCAGGCTGTTCACACAGCTGCTGCTCCTCAGACAGGAGCGAGTTTTATGTGGCTGCGGCTCCTCCAACGTGGGGGAGGGGTTCTTACACAGCTACTGCTCCTCAGATGGGGGCAGGCTGCTCATGCAGCTGCTGCTCCTTGGACAGGTGCGGGTTGTGTGCGGCTGCTGCTCCTCATACAGGGGTGAGCTGCTCGCACAGCTGCCACTTCTCAGACTTGGGTGGGCTGCTCCTGCGGCTGCTGCTCCTCCGGCAAGGGTGGGCTGCTCCTTGGACCGGGGCAGGTTGCTTGTGGGGCTGCTGCTCCTCAGACAGGAATAGGCTGCTCATGTGGCTACTGCTTGTGTGATCACAGTGCCCTGGGCTAAAGCATTGGGCATTGGGTGAGGCCTCTGTGGAAGAGTGGGTCACTCCAGGACTTTTTGCAATGGTAGCAGAGGCTGCCTGGTTGGGCTAGCCCAGTTAGCCTTCCCCTGAAAGTCCTATGGGATCTAACTGTGCCTCATACATACATACATACACACACACACACACACACACACACACACACACTCACACCCCACATGACCACACACTCCTCTTTTGCTCCCTCCCTCCCTCACTCACTCTCTCTACCTCACTGCTGCCTTCTTCTTGACTGTGTAGTTGGGTCTGGAGTGTTGTTGACCCACTTGTGGATGGAGTCTCCTCTCCAGGTGTCTGGTTATGTGGCTTGCTCTCTACCACAATGGCCAAACAGGATAAAATTCACCTCGACAAGACATGACACAAAGGGAACAAAACACTAATGTACTCAGGACACTGAGTACCCCAATATAATTGACCATCAGAGAAAAGAGAATTAGGGGAGAGAAGAGAGAGCACACATGGTATCAAAGAGAGAAAAAATCGTATGAGTGAAAAGAAAAAGAAGAAAATGGAACAAAAAAAATATATGGGGAGAAAACACAGGAGAACAAACAGATAAACGAAAAGATACAAACACCCAATACCCAGTAAAGAGGGTGGGGGGCAGAATTTTATATACAGAAAGTAAGGTTAAGAATTAGATGCTATATGTAATACTTTAAACAATTAAAAAATATTTTAAAAAGAATTAGATGAATATGGGGAGGACCTCAGTTCAATATAGGGGAAGTAGAAAGAGGATGAGTGGATAAGAAGAAAGAGAAAGAGAAGAAAAAATAATTAAAAATTAAAAAAATGGAAGATGGCAGCGGAGTTGAACTGCTGATCTGTTGCCTTGCATGGCAGTTTCGGAAATACAACTAAAAGATGGACTGGTGAGCGCGGCGACTCCTGCTCATGTCTCCCCAGACCGGGCAGCTGCTCCTCTCAGTCAGCACCTCAGCCGGGGCCATGGGCTCGAGGGCACCGAGACAGCTGCTGTGGCAGTGGCCGCGGACTCGGCGCAGTGGCTCTCGGTGAAGGAAGAGACCATCTTTCTGCAGGACGGGCCCATCTGTGTCACCGACCTGGCCGAGCTGCCCAGTGAGATCCTCGGGGACCCGGAGGCCACCAACACCAACTTGGAGGATTCTTAGGATTTCCCATCTTACATTCAAGTCCTTTAGCCATTTTGACAGAGGAGAACCAAGAAGGCAGCAAAGTTAAACAAATGAACTGCGCTGCGCACAGCAATTTCAAAAATACAACTGGAGGACAGAGCGTCTGCCACCCAGAACCTCAGGAGAGCTGGCTGAATGGTGGATTTACAGCTAAGAGGGAAGAGGAAAGAGCGAACTCGGAGGGGATAAGGTGCGGAGGCACGTGGGTCGGGCTGGTGGTGGGGGAAGGGTCGTGCGACTTTTGTTCCAACCCTAGGGGAGATTAGCTCCCCATCACCCTGAAATCCAGCTTCTGGGGACTCGTGGGAGACCCAGACGCCTGCGGGGAGAGGCTGGACTCTCGGCCTTCATGTCAGAGAGTGGGAGTAACTTCCTTGCGGAGGTGCACCCAGCAATCAGTGTTTGCTGCACTGGAGTGCGGAACAAGGGGGCTTAGAAACGTGGAAAGCAGAAAAAGCAGACTTGCAGCCATTGCAGTTCGCCATGCCATGGCCTGGAGGTGCCCTGAGACCCCGCCCCGCCCTGAGACCCGCCCCGCCCTGGGACCCGCCCTGCACGTTTTGCAGACCTGTCCGGGCTCCAAGCAGCGGCTTTTGCATGTGGGTGGCCTGCCCTGTGGCAGCTTGACCAGATGAACTACGGTTCTAGTCGGACTGCTCCAGGGCCACTCAGACAGGAGGAGGAAACTACAGTTTTTGCTGTAATTCCTGCTGAGTGGCCTCAGGCAATAGCTGACCTACACTCCATTGGAGACCCAGAAATGAGGGCATCTAGTGGTCTGTGTGAGATGACACCAGATTTCAACCACTCGCATAAGGAACACATTCAAGAGGCAGACTCAGTGAGCGCCAAAGCCTTGCTGCACCAAGACCCGGCCCATAAACGTGTATCCTGCACAGCAACTCTTCCTTTATATACACAGAGGGTCCTCACGGCCAATTGGCCTGGAGGACAATTCCTCCCAGTGACACCAACAACAATCAAGACTTAACTACACAAAGGAGGACAAAGATGGAGGCATAGGGCGGAAGCCTGATTGTTGCCTGCCACAACAATTTTGAGACTGCGACGGGAGAGCAGAGCAGACACCATCCAGAACCACCGGAGGGCTGGCTGAGCAGATGCTCTATAACTAGAATAAAAGAGAGGGGTACGCGGGATGATGCTGATGTGGTGACCCAAAGACCACACTTTAAGAACTACGGCTCAGGCGACACAATGGTGGCCTGGAATGTGCTCGGCTCAGTTCCCACGGTGGTCTCCAGCTGAGGGGACGGCTCCACTCGCTGCCGAGCACGGACAGACGAGCCCCTGGGAGACATGGGGTGGGAGACTCCGCACTTGCTGACCTCTGAGTCCTTCAAGAATCTCAACGCCCCGGAAGCGGCCAGGTGCACACACTCGGTGACCAGCCACCGCTGCAGACCCAAGGGCCGACGCAGCGACCCCTGGCCGGCCCGCCGCCGCGCACCGGGCACACCGGAGCTTCGCAGAGCCCGCCGCCCAGCGAGTTCTGCGGCAGCCGCCCTGGAGCTCTGAGGGGACGGCCAAGGGAATTGCTGAGAGGGAGTTGACCGACAGGAATTGGGATTGAGAAGACGGGACCCCACTGGGTCCCAGGTCCGGGTGGGGCCGCACGCCCCTGGGTCTGTGTGAGGCTGGGAACTGGGTCGGGGTGGGGCTGGGACCCAGGTCCGGGCGAGGCCACATGCCCTTGGATCCGGGTGAGGCCGCACGCCCCTAGGTCCGGGAGAGGCCACGCGCCCCTGGGTCCGGGTGAAGCTGAATCCTGGGTCCGGGTGAGGCCATGTGCCCCTGGATCCGGGTGAGGCTGGGTCCTGGGTCTGGGTGAGGCCGTGCGCCCCTGGATCTGGGTGAGGCCATGTGACCCTGGGTCTGGGAGAGGCCACGTGCCCCTAGGTCCGGGTGAGGCCACGCGCTCCTGGGTCCAGGTGAAGCTAGATCCTGGGTCCGGGTGAGGCCATGTGCCCCTGGATCCGGGTGAGGCTGTGTCCCTGGTCCGGGTGAGGCCGCGCACACCTGGGTCTGGGTGAGGTCACACGCCCTTGGGTCTGGGAGAGGCCACGCACCCCTGGGTCCGGGTGAGGCCTCACGCCCCTGGGTCAGAGCGAAGCTGGATCCCGGGTCTGGGCGAGTCTGTGTGCCCCTGGATCCGGGTGAGGCTGGGTCCCTGGCCTGGGTGAGGCCATGAGCCCCTGGGTCTGGGAGAGGCCATGCGCCCCTGGGTCCGGGTGAGGCCACGCTCCCCTGGGTCCGGGTGAAGCTGGATCCCAGGTCTGGGCGAGGACGTGTGCCCCTGGATCCAGGTGAGGCTGGGTCCTAGGCCTGGGTGAGACCGTGCACCCTTGGGTCTGGGAGAGGCCACGTGCCCCTAGGTCCAGGTGAGGCCGTGTGCCCCTGGATCCGGGTGAGGCTGGGTCCCGGGTCCGGGTGAGCCCGCGCGCACCTGGGTCCGGGTGAGGTCACGCACCCCTGGGTCTGGGAGAGGCCACGCACCCCTGGGTCCAGGTGAGGCCACGCGCCCCCTGGGCCTGGGTGAGGCTGCGTGCCCCTGAGTCCGGGTGAAGCCATGCCCCTGGGTCCAGCCGAGACCAAACCAGAGGGAGTTGGACTTGCATTACCACCATTTATCCACCATCCAGAGCTGAGGGGTCAGTGCCGACATGTGCACATAAGGAACTGGTGGACATTGATGTTGGGTCTCAAAAGAACTGTTGGTCCAGAAAGAAACTCACTACAGACTGATTCATTTGCCTGGTCAGCATAACTATTATTGCTCGTCTCACATTCAGTTCTTATAAGTATATCTCTAGTGACACATGATCTCGCTCATCTAGGGGAAATGATGAACAACATAGACTGATGAACAAGAACAGAACCAGAAACAAGGAGGCATCGATCGGACTATCGGGCCTCAGAGGGAGGATAGGAGAGGGTGGGGGTAGGGGGGAGAGATGGTTGGGGGGAGGGGGGAGAGATCAACCAAAGGACTTGTGTGCATGCATATGAGCCTAACCAATGGTTAAGTTCAACAGGGGGTTGGGGCATCCATGGGGAGGGGTGTGGGATGGGAATGGGGGGATGAGGACAAATATGTGACACCTTAATCAATAAAGAAATTAAAAAATAAAAAATAAAAATAAAAATTTAAAAAATGATTAAAAAAAGATAAAAAATAAATTAGAATGATGAAGAAATAATGCAAAAAGAAATAGAAAATAATGAAACAAACAAAAAAGGAAAATAAAAAAGAGATACAATAATAAGAAAATAAAATGAAATAAATAAAATAATAAAATAAAATAAAATAAAAATGAAAAAGTGAAGTGTCATTCCTTTGGCTGGTTTAAGTTCCCATTCTTCTGTACTGTCTGCAGCTTCTCAGCTTCCTGTTGCTGGGACTGAAGGCCTCTCTTTAGGCCACTCCCTGTGGGCTCTCAGGGACTATTCAGATTTTTTTTTGTATCCTTTGTACCACTCAGGGTGTAGTCTGGGTGTGGCTGTATTGGTTGCCTGGAGACTGCAGGGAGGGGCTATCTCTTCAGGAGAAAATGGCTTCCTAGGTCTGGCACAGCAGGTATGACTCAGCGCCAGACTCCAGACTCAAGTCCACCTCTCCCCAACCCTTTTCTCTCCTTGGCCTCTCCCCAGAATCCACAAGTCCACACCTCCACCTGTACCTTAGCCATGGGTGAGCATCTGTATTTGAAAGGTCCTATGAACTAGGTTCAGTGAACAAAAGCAAAGACCACAAAGAGGGGAAAGAGCTGCACCACTGTGAGCCTCTCTTGCCCTGGCATGGCTTGGCCTGGGCAGCCACCCAGGCTGCGCCCTCTAGGCTCAGTCTTTCATGGCTGTGGACCCAGATCTAGAATCCCCTGCTGCCAGCAGTCCTGCAGACCTCCTTTCCACAGTCAGATGCTATGCCTGTCCCGAGGGACTTGGCCTTGGTGTCCTGTGGTTTCATTCTGACCCTCTGAGCTCAGAGGTCTCACAGTTCTCTCCAGCCCAGATCCCCGATTTTACCATTCTCCAGGTGTCCTCTGTTCTTCCCGGCTGCGAATTGTCTCACCAGCTGTGTCTACTTTGCCAATTCAGGGTGGATGTTATTTGATTTAGTTGCTCATTCTATCTGCTCTGGGACAAGGCTCTGTACATGTACATCTATTCCGCCACCATTTTGTCTCCCCTCAGCTGATTTTTTTTTATAGAAAAACGTTCTAAATGAAGAAAACAGCACATTCATTTATATTCTGATACAAGCTCATTTCATCATGGACTAGTACTCTGAGTAGCATTGCTCTAGAGGGGGGCCAGAGGATAGACACTTATCATTTGTCTCTAGGGGACAATTAAGAAATTAGGAATTTGGGCAAGAAAACACAACAGACTTTTCCAAAAGCACAACAGCTCTTGTATTAGCCTGTCATTGCTAGATTCCTTTATAAGACAGCCTATGCAATTCTGATTCGTAGCTTTGCTAAAGGGTTGTTAAGTTCTAGACAGGCAACCTTATACTAAGTAACATGTTGTAAAGAAGCCCATGTATCTTAAAACAGGCTTGGCCAGAATATATGCCAGTGAATGTGAGTTAACTTCAACTCCTGAGGAATCTGATGTGTTCCTAGACTGGTAGGCCATTCTATTCTTGCAAAAAAAAAAAAAATGCTGAACTCAGTTTGTAAAGAATCACAAACAGGGGGAAGGAGAAAATGGCGACGAAATAGAGTCGGGTTTGGAGTCTGTTCCTGGGGCGGAGAGTCGGAGCAGCAGAGGCTCGCAGAGGGAGTGTATGTGCGCAAGCCAAGGGACAGCTAAACTCCAGGAGAAGGCGGGGGAGTCCTGGGCAGTGTTCCTCTGACCGCGCAGCACCCACAGGGGCTGGGTCCCCTCCTGGAGCTGCGGGCTCGCCGGGCGCCTCGCCATCTTGCAAGGAAAGGAGGATTTTATTGGAAACCTGACTTGCCGCGACAACTGCAAAAACTGAACTGCTGGGAGCACCAGACCACCGGTCCCCTATCAGCGCAAACATTCGGATTCAAAGAAACTCTTCACTGCACCACGGAAAGGTCAGATTTCGCTGGAAATGAGGGGTGGTTTCTAATCCCCACGATGGGTGAGGGAAGCGTGGCAGCCGCAGGACCGGCAGGAGCTGGGAGGTCTGTGCCTAGAAAAATCGGCGGCAGTTGGAACTGCCATGATCTGTGAATGAGGAAGGGGGTCTTCTGAGCTGCTAACAGAAATGACCTCTTGAAAGCAACTCATTTTAATCTGACGAGGAGGGTCAGACTAAGAATTTTCAAAGGAGTGCAGGCTCCTTAGTCTGGTGCACAGACCCACGGTCCGCACACCTGGGCTCTTTCCGACTCTGATTGCTAAGCCCAACACATAGAAAAACCCAGGTGGAAACCCTGAAAGACTGCAGGGGGAAGGTGTTTTTTCGGCACACCTCCACAACCAGTAGAGAGTGCCATAGAGGGGAAAAAAAAAAAAAAAGAGCTAGAGAGGCCCGGAAGTCAATTCAGAAACACTGCCACCCAGGGGCTGAAACGCTAATTGTCTCTGGTGTAATAAAAAATAAATACGAGAAATTAAGACACGGCTGGCTTAAAAAGCAGGACTGGCTTCCAACACTGTGGAGCCCTGGAATGAAGCTGAACTGAAATACCGCCCAGACTGGGAAAAAGGCGTACCAAACAGAATAATAGAGGAAGTGAATGACAGCCGCTACTGCACATTTTAATCTTCCTATTTTTTAATTTTCAATTCTTTTTTCAATTTTTTAATTTTTTTATTCTCATATTTTTTATTTGCATTTTTTGCATCTTTTACTTAAGAAACTAATTTTTTTTCTTTTTCCTCATTCGATTTTCACCTTTTTAATTATTACATTTTTATTTTCAATCAGCAATATTATTACTATTATTTTACTTTTTTTTTTAATGTCATTTGATTTTCTCTTTCTTTTATTTTTGGATTAGTGTCCTACATTTGATTTGCATCTTTCCCTTACAATCGCTTTACCCTATCTCAAAGCTAACATTATGCCATCACTCTCCTCCTAACCTTTCCCCCTTGGTCCCCAGTTTATCTTAACCCTTTCTGGCTTTAGATTTTCCCTACTTTTTCAGTTTACTCTCTGCTAAAACTTCACCCTACTTATATATCTAATTCCCAACCCCCTGCTCCAAATCCATACAAACCTCTCTCTACGCTACCTTAAAAAAATTATTTTTCTATCGGGCCTTTTGTTGTTGTTTGCTTGAATGTTGATTAGATTGAATTTGTATGCTTTTTTATGAGATTGTTTTGATTATTCTTTTTGTTGGTTTGGTTGGTTCTTTTGTTTGCTTTGTTTTTGTTTGTTTTTTACTTTTGTTTTCCCTTGCCTCACTTGATATTAGCTGCTGTTGCAGTTTGTATTAATCTCCAGGCTCGTGTTGCTGGAATTTGCTGGGAATAGTGGTTGTTCTAGTGGAGTTTACTCCCCATATATACAGTTTGTTCCCCTTTTCTCTCTTAGTATCATTCTTGTCTCTCTTACTTTTTTTTCTTCTTTTATTTTTCTTTTCTGTTATTTCTTTTTCTTTTCTTTCTTTCTGCTCTTTTCCCAAGTTCAGATTCACACTCTTTGTTTTGTTTTTTTGTGTTTTTTTTTCGTTGTTGTTCTTTCTTTTTATTCTCCCTCTTCCACTCCTATTCCCTAATTTGTCTTTCTCTGGTGGTTACCTTTATTGGAGGTTATTAATATCGTGAATACAATTCTGTTCAGTGGCTTGTCTGCTGTGCCTGGTTGTGTTGTATTTTATACCTTTAAATCAACGCCAGAGAGAGAAATCTATATAACCAGACATCCGGAGAAGAGAGACCATGAGGAGACAAAGAAACAGCCCCCACAGGAAAGAGAAGCAGGCATCACCAGAAAAGGAAGTAAACGATTTAGAGGCAAATAACCTATCAGAGAAAGAATTCAGAGAAATGGTCATAAAGTGGCTGAAAAGGATGGAAGACAAATTCGACAATATGAGTAAGAACCAAGAAGAAATGAAGAAGAACCAAGAAGAAATGAAAAATGACATCGCTGCTGTAAAGAACTCAATAGAAAGCATCAAGAGTAGACTAGATGAAGCAGAGGACCGCATAAGTGAGCTAGAAGACAAGATGGAAAAAAATACCCAATTACAACAGCTTCTAGAAACAAAAATTAGAAAGATTGAGGAGAGCGTAAGGGAACTTCGGGACAATACAAAACAAAACAACATCAGGATAATAGGGGTGCCAGAAGGAAAGGAAACTGAGCAAGGAATAGAAAACCTGTTTGAAGAAATAATAACAGAAAACTTCCCTGATATAGGGAAGAAAAAACCCACACAAATCCAAGAAGCTCACAGAGTTCCAAGCAAAATGAACCCCAAAAGACCGACGCCAAGGCACATTATAGTTAAGTTGGCAAACACCAACGAAAAAGTAAGAATCTTACAAGCGGCCAGAGAGAGACAGACAGTTACATACAAAGGAACCCCCATCAGACTAGCAACTGATTTCTCAACAGAAACTCATCAGGCCAGAAGGGAATGGAATGAAATATACCAAGTCATGCAAAGGAAGGGTCTAAATCCAAGAATACTGTACCCAGCAAGGCTATCAATCAAAATTGAAGGTGAAATCAGGAGCTTCACAGACAAAAAAGGACTAAGGGAGTTTATCACCACCAAACCAGCAATGAAAGAAATGCTAAAGGGTCTGCTGTAAAAAAAAAAAAAAAAAAAGAAAGAAATAGGAAGCAAAGAAGGCACACAGGGGTATAGAATAAAAATGGCGTCAAATAAGTACCTATCAATAATAACTTTAAATGTAAATGGATTGAATGCCCCAATCAAAAGACACAGGGTAACAGACTGGATAAGAAAACAAAACCCAGATATCTGCTGTCTACAGGAAACCCACCTCAAAAAAAAGGATGCATACAGACTGAGAGTAAAGGGATGGAAAAAGGTTTTCCAGGCAAATGGAAATGAAAAAAAAGCTGGGGTTGCAATACTTATATCTGACAAATTAGATCTCAAAGTGAAGGACATAACAAGAGATAATGAAGGCCACTTCATAATACTAAAGGGAGAAATCCAACAAGAAGAAATAACTCTGGTAAACATATATGCACCCAATACAGGAGCACCAAGATACATTAAAAAACTCCTGGAAGATATCAAAGGAGAGATTGACAGTAATACAATCATAGTAGGAGACTTCAATACCCCACTATCACCATTGGACAAATCCTCTAAACAAAAAATCAGCAAAGAAACATCAATCCTAAATGACTCACTAGAACAGATGGAATTAATCGACATCTTCAGAACATTTCACCCCAAAGCCACAGAATATACATTCTTCTCAAGTGCACATGGGTCATTTTCAAAGATAGACCATATGTTAGGACATAGGCAAAGTCTCTCCAAATTCAAGAAGATAGAAATCATATCAAGTATCTTCTCAGATCACAGTGGCATAAAACTGGAAATTAACTACAATAAAAACAACCCAAAGAAATCAAACACTTGGAGACTAAACAGCATGCTATTAAACCATGACTGGGTTACCAAAGACATCAAGGAAGAAATAAAAATCATCATGGCAACAAACGACAATGAAAACACAACAATCCAAAATCTATGGGACACAGCGAAAGCTGTGTCCTGAGAGGGAAGTTCATAGCTCTACAAGGCTACTGCAAAAAACAAGAAACAATGGTAATAAATTACCTAACCCAACAACTCAAAGAGTTAGAGAGAGAGCAACAAGATAAGCCCAGTGTAAGCAGAAGGAAAGAAATAATAAAGATCAGAGTGGAGATAAACGACATAGAGACCAAAGAAACAATACAAAAGATCAAAAAAACCAAGAGCTGGTTCTTTGAAAGGATAAACAAGATTGATGGAACTCTAGCCAGGCTCAGCAAGAAGCAAAGAGAGAGGACCCAAATAAACAAAATCAGAAATGAAAGAGGTGAAATAACAACAGATCCCGACGAAATACAAAGGATTGTTACAAAATACTACGAACAACTCTATTCCAATAAACTGGACAACCTAGAGGAAATTGACATATTCCTAGAAAAATACAACCTTCCAAAACTCAATCAGGAAGATTCTAAACAGCTCAACATGCCAGTAACTATGGAAGAAATTGAAGCAGTCTTCAAAAAGCTTCCAGCAAACAAAAGCCCGGGGCCAGATGGCTTCACAGGAGAGTTTTATCAAACTTTTAAGGAAGAACTAAAACCTATCCTCCTCAGACTATTCCAAAAAATTCAAGAGGAAGGAACACTTCCAGGCTCCTTCTATGAAGCCAGCATCACCCTAATACCAAAACCAGATAAAGACAACTCAATGAAAGAGAATTACAGGCCAATATCCCTCATGAACATTGATGCCAAAATCCTCAACAAAATTCTAGCAAATCGGCTCCAGCAGTACATCAGAAAGATCATACACCATGACCAAGTAGGATTTATTCCAGGAATGCAAGGATGGTACAATATCCGCAAATCAATAAACGTGATACATCACATAAACAAATTGAGAGATAAAAATCACATAGTCATATCAATAGATGCAGAAAAAGCATTTGACAAAATCCAACACCCTTTCTTGATAAAAACTCTCAACAAGGTGGGAATAGAAGGCTCATACCTCAACATAATAAAAGCTATTTATGATAAACCCACAGCAAACATCATACTCAATGGGCAAAAACTAAAACCATTTCCCCTAAGAACAGGAACAAGACAGGGATGCCCACTCTCACCACTCCTGTTTGACATAGTACTGGAAGTATTAGCTATCGCAATTAGGCAAGAAGAAGAAATAAGAGGCATCCAAATTGGAAAAGAAGAAGTGAAGCTGTCCTTATTTGCAGATGACATGATATTGTACATAAAAAACCCAAAAGATTCCATCAAAAAACTAATAGACTTAATAAATGAATTCGGCAATGTAGCGGGATACAAAATTAACGCCAAGAAATCTATGGCTTTTCTATACACCAATAATGAACTTACAGAAAGAGAGACTAAAAAAGCAATCCCATTTACCATCGCACCCAAAAAATTAAGATACCTAGGAATAAACTTAACTAAGGAGGTAAAAGACCTATACGCAGAAAACTACAGGACACTGAAAAAAGAGATAGAGGAAGATGTAAACAGATGGAAGAACATACCATGTTCCTGGATTGGTAGAATCAACATCATTAAAATGTCCATACTACCCAAAGCAATCTCCAGATTCAATGCACTCCCCATCAAAATACCAACAGCATATTTCACAGACCTAGAAAGAACTCTCCAAAAATTCATCTGGAATAAAAAAAGACCCCGACTAGCCTCAGCAATCCTCAGAAAGAAGAATAAAGTAGGTGGGATCTCAATACCAGATTTCAAGCTGTATTACAAAGCCACTGTTCTCAAAACAGCCTGGTACTGGCACAAGAACAGACATATTGATCAATGGAACAGAATAGAGAACCCAGATATCGACCCAAACCACTATGCTCAATTAATATTTGACAAAGGAGGCATGAACATACAATGGAGTCAAGACAGTCTCTTCAATAAATGGTGTTGGGAAAACTGGACAGATACATGCAAAAAAATGAAACTAGATCACCAACTTACACCATACACAAAAATAAACTCAAAATGGATACAGGACTTAAACATAAGACGGGAAACCATAAAAATACTAGAGGAATCCACAGGCAACAAAATCTCAGACATATGCCAAAAGAACTTCTTCACTGACACTGCCCCTAGGGCAATGGAAGCTAAAGAGAAAATTAACAAATGGGACTACATCAAAATAAAAAGCTTTTTTACAGCAAAAGAAACCATCAACAAAACAACAAGAAAGCCCACTGCATGGGAAAACATATTTGCAAATGCTATCACTGATAAAGGTTTAATCTCCAACATCTACAGGCAGCTTATGCAACTTAATAAGAGGAATATAAATGATCCAATAAAAAAATGGGCAACAGACCTAAACAGAATATTTTCAAAAGAAGACAGAAGAAAGGCCAAGAGACACATGAAAACATGTTCAAAGTCACTTATTATCCGAGAGATGCAAATCAAAACAACAATGAGGTACCATCTCACACCTGTCAGAATGGCTATCATCAACAAATCAACAAACAACAAGTGTTGGCGAGGATGCGGAGAAAAAGGAACCCTCGTGCACTGCTGGTGGGAATGCAGACTGGTGCAGCCACTGTGGAGAACAGTATGGAGTTTCCTCAAAAAACTGAAAATGGAACTCCCATTTGACCCAGTAATCCCACTCCTGGGAATATATCCGAAGAAACTAGAAACACCAATCCGAAAGGATATATGCACCAATATGTTCATAGCAGCACAATTTACAATAGCTAAGATTTGGAAACAGCCTAGGTGCCCATCAGCAGATGACTGGATCTGAAAACTGTGGTACATCTACACAATGGAATACTATGCTGCCATAAAAAGAAGGAATTCTCATCATTTTCAGCAACCTGGATGGAATTGGAGAGCATTATGCTAAGTGAAATAAGCCAGTCAATGAAAGAACAATACCACATGATCTCACTCATTTAGGGATAGTAAAGAACATTATAAAGTGGTGAACAAAAAGATAGATACAGAGACAGTAAAGCATCAAACAGACTTTCAAAGTACAGGGGGAAAGTTTGGGAAAGGTGGGGGAGTTATGAAATCAAACGAAGGACTTGTATGCATGCATATAAGCATAAACAATGGACGCAAAACTCTGGGGGGGGAGGGCATGTGTGGGTGTGGGGTGGGGGGGGGTAATAGTAAGATATGTACACACATAATACCTCAATAAAAATATAAAAAAAAGAATCACAAACAACAATAACTTGTATTGCTGCACATACACAAAATGGAAAACAAAAACAAAATTGTACCCATGTTGGTAGCATTTGTAATTAGTTATAATTGGAACACAGGCACACACATTCTTTTATGCATTGTTTGTTTATGGCTGTTTTTGTTCTACTACAGCAAAAATTAATAGTTGTAACAATGAATAGTTGTAGCATGGCCCATAAAACCTGAACTATTTACTATGTAGCTCTTTAAGGAAGTTTTCTGATCCCTGAGTACTGTATCCCTTAGGGTAATATTAGTTCTGTCATAGTCCATTATAAAACCTGAAAACTTAGCTACCACCAGTGCTCTTCATAGAAGATATCTGGAGAAGAAAAAGGGTGGAAGAAACAGTTAATCAACATAAAGCTTAGGTGCTTCAATCTCACTTCTGTAGCTGGTCATTAGAATTGAGTTGATAATCATTACAAATTCTCCTAGAAGTGGGATTACTGGGTCAAATGAGACTTCCATTTTTAATTTTTTGAGGAAACTCCATACTGTTTTCTACAGTGGCTGCACCAGTCTGCATTCCCACCGGCAGTGTACAAGGGTTCCCTTTTCTCCACATCCTCGCCAGCACTTGGCATTTGTTGATTTGTTGATGATAGCCATTCTGATAGGTGTGAGATGGTACCTCATTGTCTTTTTGATTTGTATCTCTCGAATGATTAGTGACTTTGAGCATGTTTTCATGTGTCTCTTGGCTTTCTGTATGTCCATGATTAAGAAGTGTCTATTTAGGTCCTTTGCCCATTTTTTTCCCACTGGATTATCTTCCTTTTCTTAAGTTGTATGAGTTCCCTATAAATTTTGAAGATTAAATCCTTATCAGAGATAACATTGGAAAATATCTTCTTTCATGCAGTGGGCTTTCTTGTTTTGTTGTTGATTTCTTTTGCTGTGCAGAAACTTTTTATTTTGATGTAGTCCCATTTGTTAATTTTCTCCTTAGTTTCCATTGCCCTAGGAGGTGTATTGGTGAAGATATTGCTACAACATATGTCTGATATTTTGCTGCCTTTGGTTTCTTCAAAGATTTTTATGGTTTCCCATCTTACGTTTAAGTCCTTCATCCATTTTGAGTTTATTTTTGTATATGGTGTAAGTTGATGGTCTAGTTTCATTTTTTTGAGAGAACAATTTCTTTACTTTTTTACCTAAGAAATATCATCTGTCATGCTCTTTGTTATAACGTACTCTAGAGGGAGCTTGATTGTCTTTATATATGGAATAGCATGTTGAGTCATCATATTGATGGCATTTTGCTATTCCAGATGTGCTATCTTTACTAGAGAAAAGCAATAAAGGCCATAGTACCTGGTACCCAGATATTAACTGGGAAAATGCTTTCTTTTTAATTCCTGTCAGCAAAAATAATCAAAAGCAAGATTGTATGCTGTAGAGAGCACAGGGAATCTTTTTGAAGCAGCATATACCTTTAAATAACCAAATTTGCACATTCTGGGATACTTATAAGGAAAATCCCTCTAGATTTCTGGCTACATGATATTTTTTTCTGGGGAGTAAAGGCACTAAGATTGGGAGATATTTTTTGTCCATTCATTCAAACAAACTAAGCATCTATTACTTTGTCAAGTGCTGATAATGCTCCTCAAATATGTGAGCAACACAAACCTAAACTTCTATTTTGAGAACTTATTTCCTAAGAAAACTCCTGATTCAAAATTACTATATCAATTAAGGTCTTAGTAGGAAACAAATAGAACACTGAAACTGTGACTGTGACATTGAGGAAAGATTAATAAAAGGACTTCACATTTTTAAAGGTGTGGTAAGGATTAAGGGAAAGTAACAAGGAACAATGAAGCTCACAACAGCTGGGAGATTTTATATTAATAGGTCTGAAGGGAGAAAGGGAGAGAGTGATTACTGTAGCTATATCTGCAGGAGAAGGCCACCTGACTGGAGATGTAGCCACCCATAAGCAGAGTCATTTTGTGATCCAGCAGGAAAGAGCCAAGGGAATAACTCCATCAATCTCACTGTCCTCCCACCATTCAATTTCCTACTGGTACCTTCCTTTGGCCAAACTCAACCAAAATCCACAGGGCAAGAGAGGTCTACTAAAGCAGTTCATTAATATTTGGCTTTTGGGGCAGAGAACAGAATGAAGAAGAGCAAAGAGAAAATATGCAGGTACAGATGTAGAATAGCCAGAACAATAGCTTATAGGTAGAATTGGCAGCATTTTTTTTCCTTTTTAGCCTCCTTGGATAATAATACTGCATCTTCCAAGCAATGGCATCTTAGAGTAAAAGAATTCTAGCATGTTCCAGGTATCAAAGCTCTCAAGAACTTTAGAGCGTGAGGGGATTTTGGATATCACTTCAAGCCCCTCATAAAATCCACAGCAAATAGTTGTACTAGGAGTAGAAACTACTCCTCTAAGCCATCAAACCCAGTATTCTTCATCACAAATCATCTTCTTTCAAAGCTTGATTTTTGTATTCCTGATTCAGGTCTCACATTTTTCACTGGCCTAAACCAAGCTGGTATCTAAATGATTTTCTCTATATATGATTGTCAACAGGAATATAAGTGTTTTAAAATTTATGCAAATCACTGATAAACATCAGGAAACAGTATAGAACAGCATTTGACAAATCTTGGAAATCACTGCTGCAGTGTAGTACACTGTAGGCCAGTGTTTGACACTACTTGAAATTCACTTATAAGTGGCAGGAAACAGTGTAAAAGTGTTAGAAAACACTTGGAAATCACTGATCAATATCAGGAAACAGTGTAGAATAGTGTTTCACGAAACTTGGAAATCACTGCTGTAGAGCAGTACACTGTAAAACAGTGTTTGAAACCACTTGGAATTCACTTCTATATACCTGGAAACTGTATAAACGTGCTTGAAAACACTTGGAAATCACTGATCAATATCAGGAAACAGTGTATAACAGTGCTTTACAAAACTTGGAAATCATTGCTAAACAGTGGAACAGTGTTTGAAACCACTTGTAAGTCACATCTAAATGGCAGGAAACGGTGTAAAATAGTTTGAAAACACGTGGAAATCACTGATCAATATCAGGAAACAGTGTATAACAGTGTTTAACAAAACTTGGGAATTACTGCTATAGTGCAGTACACTGTAAAACAGTGTTTGACCCAACTTGGAATTCACTTCTAAATTGAATTAGTGGTGTAAAGGTGCTTGAAAATAATAGACTTGATATCATCTAGATGTCTGATTAATATAATAAAGCTTTGAGGGGCTCTATTTTCTCAGGTTTAGAGGAGACTGCTTTTAGATTTAGTTGGTCTTCATTGGATTAAGGTTTGAAAACTCATCTAGAAGAAAAAATATCCAGGTCTTCATTGCATGTAATCTGAAACAAGGTCAGACTACATGCTCAGGGAATGTCTTTATGATACTTACAGGAGAACACAGGAAATAAAGGATGATAGTGGTCAGGCATGTGTTTATGAGAAGAAATAAAAAGTGAGGGGACAAAAGTAGTCAAAAAAGAGACTTGTTGATGGAAAAAAATAAAGAAAAAAATGAAGAGACTGGTAAACAGGGTGTCTTAGGCCAATAGTCATATTAACTATCAAGCACCAATTCTTAAGTATCAAATACTTTAAATCTCAAGGCCCATTCTGAAATATTCTCTAAAACAATGCTTCTTAAAGTTTATTGCACTTGCAAATCAACTACGAATCTTGTTATAATAAGTACTCAGATTCAGTGGGTGTAGGTTGTGGCCCAACATTCATTTTCAACTAGCTCCCAGGTAATGCTAATGCTGCTGGTTCATGAATCACATTTTGAGAAGCAAGTCTCCAGTTCATGAAAAGCACAGAATTTTTATCTGAGGTGCAGTTTGGTGAAGTACAAAAAGCATGGACTTTGGGATCTGAATTGGGGAGCTAAATGTGAGGCTCCAATACATAGTAGTTGGGTAAATTTGGACAAATTACTTAACCTCTCTGAGACTCATGTCTTTTTTTGTGCTTTTGTCTTTTTAAAATTCAGCTAAAAAATTAGGTTACAATTTGAAAAGCACCTGATGCATAGTATGTACTCAATAAATGTCACTTTTGGTCCCTTCCCTGGTCATTACCCATGATTTATTGAGGGGAGGGCAAAGAGAGTGATGGTATCAGGATTCACATTTATAGGAGGATAAGTGACCAAAAACACAAAATGAGGTTACAATTCAGTAGTTGAGCATCAAAAAAAGAGTTGCTCACATAGTACTGGAAGTACTAGCCATTGTGATCAGACAAGAAAAAGAAATAAAAGTTATCCAAGTTGGAAAAGAAGAAGTAAAACTGTCCTTATTCGCAGATGACATGATACTGTACATAGAAAACCCTAAAGACTCCATCAAAAATTATTAGACTTAGTAAACGAATTCAGCAATGTAGCAGGATACAAAATTAACGCCAAGAAATATATGGCATTTCTATACACCAATAATGAACTTACAGAAAGAGAGATTAAAAAAGCAATCCCATTTACCATCACACCAAAAAAATTAAGATACCTAGGAATAAAGTTAACTAAGGAGGTAAAATACCTATCCGCGGAAAACTACAGGACACTGAAAAAAGAGGTAGAGGAAGACATAAACAGATGGAAGAACATACCATGTTCATGGATTGGTAGAATAAACATCATTAAAATGTCCATACTTCCAAAATCAATCTATAGATTCAATGCACTCCCCATTAAAATACCAAAGGCATATTTCGCAGACCGAGAACGAACTTTCCAGAAATTCATCTGGAATAAAAAAAGATCCCAATAAGCTGCAGCAATCCTGAGAAAGAAGAACAAAGTGGGTGGGATCTCAATACCAGATATCAAGGTGTATTACAAAGCCACTGTTCTCAAAACAGCCTGGTACTGGCACAAGAACAGACATATAGATCAATGGAATAAAATAGAGAACCCAGAAATCAACCCAAGCCACTATGCTCAATTAATATTCGACAAAGGAGGCATGAACATACAATGGAGTCAAGGAAGTCTCTTAAATCAATGGTGTTGGGAAAATTGGACAGATACATGCAAAAAAATGAAACTAGACCACCAACTTACACCATACACAAAAATAAACTCAAAATGGATAAAGGACTTAAACATAAGACAGAAAACCATAAAAATACTAGAGGAATCCACAGGCAGCAAAATCTCAGACATATGCCGAAACAATTTCTTCACTGATACTGTTCCTATGGCAATGGAAACTAAAGAGAAAATGAACAAATGGTAGTACATCAAAATAAAAAGCTTTTTCACAGCAAAAGAAACCATCAACAAAACAAAAAGAAAGCTCACTGCATGGAAGAACATATTTGCAAATGTTATCACCAATAAGGGTTTAATCTCCAACATTTAGAGGGAACTCATACAACTTAACAAAAGAAAGATAAACAACCCAATCAAAAAATGGGCAATGGTCCTAAATAGATACTTTTCAAAAGAAGACAGAAGGACAGCCAAGAGGCATATGAAAACATGCTCAAAGTCACTAATCATCCAAGAGATGCAAATCAAAACGTCAATGAGGTATCATCTCACACCTGTCAGAATGGCTATCATCAACAAATCAACAAAGGACAAGTGCTGGCAAGGATGGGGAGAAAAAGGAACCCTCGTGCAACTGCTGGTGGGAATGCAGACTGGTGCAGCCACTGTGGAGAACAGTATGGAGTTTCCTCAAAAAACTAAAAATGGAACTCCTATTTAACCCAGTGATCCCACTTCTAGGAATATATCCCAAGAAACTAGAAACACCAATCAGAAAGGATATGCGCATCCCTGTGTTCATAGCAGCACAATTTGCCATAGCTAAGATTTGGAAACAGCCTAAGTGCCCATAAGTAGATGAATGGGTTAAAAACTGTGGTACATCTACACAATGGAATACTATGCTTCGGTAAAAAAGAAGGAGTTCTTAGCATTTGCAACAGCATGGATGGAACTGGAGAGCATTATGCTAAGCGAAATAAGCCAGTCAATGAAAGAAAAATACCACATGATCTCACTAATTTGTGGAATATAACGAACAACATAAACTGATGAACAAAAACAGATCCAGAGACAGAGAAACATCGATTAGACCATCAAACCTCAGAGGGAAGGTAAGGGAGGGTGGGGGTAAGGGGGAGAGATCAACCAAAGGACTTGTGTGAATGCATATATGCCTAACCAATGGACACAGACAACAAGGGGGTGAGGGCATGAGTAGGGGGATGGGGGGTAATGGGGAAATAAGGACACATATGTAACACCTTAATCAATAAAGAAATTAAAAAAAAGAGTTGCTCAATATCATTCTAGCCTTGGAAACAGAGTCCAGATAATCATTCAACCTGAATGTCAATTTAGCAGATATGCTTTTCTCCAAAGACAAATAAGTATGAAAACAGGAGGAATAGGTGACATACAATCAATGTTCGAGTAGTTAGAAATAACTTGAAACACATTATAGATATTAGGAAAATGAATTTAATGATAAAGATATCATATTTTTCAGCAAGTACAGTATGACACAAAATTTCGGTCTGGTGTATATATTCCATACAGAAGCTTAGAAGTAGGCATGGTAAATGTTTAAGTATCACTACTACTTTGGCACTAAACATGATAAAAAAAAAACTAAATCGAAACAGTCATTTGTACCCAACAATAAAACCAAGAAAACTAGCAAAATGAATGCAGACTTTCCTTCATTTCCAGAGAAGTTTAAATATATTCTTATTGTCTTTTAGAGTTCTTTAATCCTTTTATCTCTCTTTGCTTAAAAACAAAGATACGGTATCATACACTTAAAATGTCAATCAACTTAATAAAAAATTAGTAAGAGGGTAAATCTTACGTTAATTGCTCTTATCTCAGCAACAAAATAAAGAGAGCTATCAAGTCACAGGAAGACATAGAGGAAACTTAAATGCATATTGGTAAGTTAAAAAAGCAAGTAGGAAAAGTCTACATACTGTATGATTCCAACAATATGACATTTTGAGAAAAGTAAAACCTATAGACATCTATAGTATATACTATAAAGACACCCACAAGATCAATGGTTGCCAGTGAAACTACTCTGTATAATAATGTAATTGTGGATACATGATATTATTTATTAACCATAGAACTGTAAAATACCAAGAATGAACCATAATATAAGCTATGAACTTTATAACATGCCAATATTGGTTCATCAGTTGTAATAAATGTGCCACACCAAAGCAAGATATCAATAATAAGAGAAACTTGTGGGGGGAGAGAGCAGTAGTATATGCTAAATATACTACTTTCTGCTAAATTTTTCCATAAACCTAATGCTTCTCTAAGAAATAAAGTATTAATTTAAAAACAATCTAAGACATAGACCATCTTCCTATCAGAGCAGGAGTTTAGAAGAATAAATTGGCATCCAAGGCAGGTGGGTACCAGGGACAAAGCAGAAATAACATACTGATGTGTAGGTGACCCAGCTTTCAGCAGAGTTTGGAAAATTAGCCCTCTTATTTCTTCTCAGAAGATCCCCATTCTAATGTCCTAGGACAGTGGTCAGCAAACTCATTAGTCAACACAGCCAAATATCAACAGTACGACAATTGAAATTTCTTTTGAGAGCCAAATTTTTTTAACTTAAACTTCTTCTAACGCCACTTCTTCAAAATAGACTCGTCCAGGCCTTGGTATTTTGTGGAAGAGCCACACTCAAGGGACCAAAGAGCCGCATGTGG
Organism: Eptesicus fuscus; assembly: GCF_027574615.1. Taxonomy (NCBI): domain Eukaryota; kingdom Metazoa; phylum Chordata; class Mammalia; order Chiroptera; family Vespertilionidae; genus Eptesicus; species Eptesicus fuscus. The sequence goes on along the minus strand of NC_072473.1, from coordinate 58,446,893 downwards.
CTCGCGAGCCACAGTTTGCCGACCACGGTCCTAGGAAATCAGTGATTCTTAACTGTTCTTTGGGTATTGAAAGAGTGTTTTTCTTTTTTAGCCTACTACACTCTTGGACTCATCTTCAGGCCTGGAGATAAACAGCCTGCTTATGATAACTACTTTCAATCCAGGAATGGAGATAGAGTGCATTCAGAGTTGGGCCAATTCTTATTCTAATGATGTGATGCCTCTCACAGGTTCTTGAAATATTTATTTGTACAACATTTATTTTGAGAAACACCTGCCTGCTAGAAGGGATACAGAAGAAATCCCCAATGAAGACAAACCACTTTTCCCCTATGTACTTAGCAATTCACATCTGGCCCAATAAAACAGGCCTGCCTCGAACCAGACCTGTATGCTTCAGAATTTATCAACCATGAATTGCTCTTTAGGCATAGGGTCTCCTTCTCACTTATCTATTCAAGCGGACATTATTTTTTCCTGTTAATACCAGACTCTTCTTGAGAGGACTTATCCACCTCATTAACTTTGCAGGAATGTTTAGTACCCCTTATAATTTGGCACCCCCTAAACCCAACTGCAACCTGGCTCTGTGCACTCAGATTTTTTGCAAGCAAATAACTAACAGAGCTAGCTTTGAAGATGATAGAAAAAAAAAGGTGAAAATTAGTAATATTTCCATTAATCCATGTGAAAAAAAAGCATTAAAGGTTCTGGTGTGCATCCCATCTGTCAGGAATTAATGATGACAAAATAATTGACAATGGTGAGGAAGGTCAAAAGCAAGAAGATTCAGGAGAGTCTTCATTTTTCTTTCTTCACAGCATCTGAAAGCTAATGATATCTCTTCAAAAATGTCCATTTATGAATAATGAATATTAGCAAAGGATGGAAAATAAAATATATCCCCACCCATCAAACACTCTAACTGTAGTTCAACCATAAATGATTGACAGAAAAAAATTTTTAATGGAATACTTTCCTTGTTTCCAAGTTAGAAAGATTTTAAAACAAGTTTTACTGTGGGACCCCTCAATACCCATGGATTTGCACAAAGAAGTTTCAACTTTCTGAAGACAAAATAAACCATTGGCTAAGCCAAAAACAAACAAACAAACAAAACCACAACCTTGTAAGGAGCAATCAGATTCCTTCCCCAAAGTAAGTGGATTGAACAATAAATGGGTAAAAATAAAATATTTGGGGTCAAACTTATCAAGTTTCAGCCCATCTTTCAGGAGATATTTTTTCCCTCAGCAAATGGCAATGAGTTAGACATTTGCTTTAACTATTATAATATTTCATTTGCTTTCTGTATTAATTTTTGCCTCATTAAGAGAAAAAAGAAAGCAAAATAGAAACAAGTATCTTCTTGTACAGAAAAAGTGGAGAGAAAAGTAGGATTTCCTACTCTATATGAGTGTTTTATCATTTATAGTCAATACTTACATATATTCTACTCCCCTTTTTCAAATATGAAAGGAACCCTCTACCAGAATATTTTGATGGATTCCAGTGAGCTAAGTGAAGTACAACTAATAATCTCTGAAACACTATGCACTCCTCATAACGACAACAGCAGTTTGTATTTCTATGGAATCTGTTTTAACAGATTGCTAAATCTCCTTCTGCAGATGAAAAGCATGATTTTGCACAACATTCTTGCGTGGAAAGCAGATTGATCTCCCTGACATTGGTCATAGAAAGAAATGGACATTACACTGGAAGAAGGTTCCACAACCTGTTAACAGAAACTGATCATAGTTTGTCTTTCCATAAAATTAATTACCTTTTGTAATATTTATTATATAATCAGATAATAAAATAAATACATGACCTACACCCTAAAAATAAATAAATGACTAATACCCACAGTGGGTAACATAGCACAAAATAAATGTGGTGTTTTTTTGTTGTTTTTTTTTGTATTTTTGCTGTATACTAGAGACCAATCCATTATGCATAGAATGCTTAACAACTAACCAAACATCCAGGAAAAGAGAGGCCTAAGATATGATTAACCACAGAATGCTATAACTATCTCATTAATAATGACCATTTTCTCCATAGTGGCTTAAAATTTACAAAGCATATTTATATATATATTACCTCATTTGATATCTTCAATTACTCCAAGGTAGCCTAAATATTCTTATTTTACATGCAAATAGATGAAGGCCTAGATTGGATATTTAACTTGACTGAGGTCACATGGTTGGTAGTCAAGTCAAGACTTGAGTAATGTCATCTGAGTCTAGGGTTAGGCTTCCTTCTACCTTATCATGGTTGCCTTGCAATTAATAATGTCCAGGTCAGTCAAACCTAATCTGCCATCATGACACAGAGTTAGTCCAAATAATATAGTTAAGATAAATTGTCCTCTAATGCAGTGTTTCTCAAATTGTGATCTGCTTGAATTAGAATCACCTAAGATGTTTGATAAACATTGAGATTCCTGAAGATTTTATTTAGTAGGTTTTGGAGTAATGCTCTGGAATCAATGTATTAAATTCACACTCCAGATGATTCAAATACTCCTTTGGAATTCTTTTTGTGGCCTAATTTCCATGATTATTGTTTAAATCTTGCAGATCCAATTTTTGTTATAGTTTTGCCTGTGTAGATTTCCTCCTCTTATTTCTTTTCCTAATTTCAGAGGCCATAAATGATACCATTGTAAGAGGAAAACACTTCTGCCACCTTTTAAAGGCAATGCTCAGTTTAATGGGAAACATCTACATAGAAGAAAAAAACAAACATTAATCACAGCCCAAAATGCCATAGGCTTTTACAGTGAGGTATTTCAATCCACTTTGCTTATAAAAGTGGGGTTTCCCTTTATTTCTTCCACTGCTTTCTCCTTCCCCACCAGATATAAACCTTGAGTGAGCAGGTGATAATGAGACTAATATCACTGTGAATCAGATGGGCTCAATTCATCTGCTAGTTACTTAATTACCTGATGATCATTGGTCATATATTAGTATAAGTTTCTTAAGGAAAAAGAAGCCAAGAATATGAAGTCCCATCCTATATAATAAAGAACTAATATGCTAATTAGACCAGATGGCAGAACAGCCTTCCAGAATGACCTTCGGAACGACCAGTGGGCAGGGCCATGGGGCCGCGGGGCTGCAGGGCTGCAAAGGCCAAGGCAGCCGGGGCTGCGAAGGCCTACTCTTGCATGGATTTTGTGCATCGGGCCTCTAGTCAAAATATATTTGTTTTTGTGACCTGGAAAAATCTACATTCTGATGACTCCAGGAATAGTAACAATGTAAGTGAAATGAGAACTTATAAACTGAACCTTCCACGTGTTCTACAGGCACTATTTACACAATGAATTGATAAAGTCAGGCTTTTAAGCTTGCCCAGGTTCTGTTACAACTTATCTGATTCAACCGGGGGGAAAATTAAGGACTGAGATCTCCAAGCAAGGCTGTGGTCTCTTCTGAGAAGTGTAAAAAGCTTTCTTTTTAAAAACCTATCAGTAAGTATATTAATAGATTTTTTTTGATCTGTATAGGCTCCAGTTTCCTTATCTGTTAACTGGAAGTTAGAAACAGTGATCTGTCCTCTAAAGATGCCCACTGGTCTAACATTCTATGTTGTTACCTTTTTTTTGGTTTTCACTGATTCCATCAATATTTTTTAAATTACCAACTGTGTACTAAGCATGGGGAATATATCTGTGAAAAAAACATAAATATTTCCTCTGTCCTTATTCTAGGGATGTGTGGTGGCAAGGGAACAAATAAAGGCATTAAATGACTCATTACACAAATAATCCTATATAAGTGGGTAATATGCAAATTGACCCTAATGGCGGAACGGCAGGGAATGACCAGTCACTATGACTTGCACTGACCACCAGGGGACAGACACTCAGTGCAGGAGCTTCCCTCTGGTGGTCAGTGCGCTCCCACAGGGAGAGCTCCACTCAGCCACAAGCCAGGCTGATGGCTGTGAGTGCAGTGGCGGTGGCAGGAGTCTCTCCTGCCTCCCTCAGCAGCACTAAGGATGTCCGACTGATGGCTTAGGCCCGCTCCCATAAGCCATCAGTCGGACATCCCCTGAGGGATCCCGGGCTTCCAGAGGGATGTCTGACTTCCAGCTTAGGCCTGATCCCCCAGAGAGCAGGCCTAAGCTGGCAGGTGGACATCCCCTGAGAGCTCCCAGACTGCAAGAGGGCACAGGCCAGGCTAAGGGACCCCCCTGAGTGCACGAATTTTCGTGCATTGGGCCTCTAGCTTATTAAAATTGTGATGTGTGCCATAAAGGAGCAATACAGGGAGGCTGTTGTGACCTAGTCAGATAAAGGATGATTAGGAGCAGTCTCCCTGAGCAGATAACATTTAAGACCTGGATGATTAATGGAAATCAGGCTGATGAGAAGGAGCAAGAAAATTCCTTGCAAAGGACATGAGATGGGATAGAGCCTGCCACATTTGAGAAGGAGAAAAGTGCACTGTGTGACTAAAGGGAAGGGGAGGGGAGGGGAGGCATGGTTTGGGACAAGTTGGAGAGAATGCAGCAACCATCATATGCATGGACTTGAAGGCCATGGGCAAGAATTTCGATTTTATTCTCAGGGGAATGAAAAGCCATGATAGGTGGTAAAGCATGATCCAATTTGCATTTTTAATAGAACACTCAGGGGATGGGCAGATAGATAATGATAAGCAAATACAACTAATGGTAGAAGCTGAATTTAGCTGGTAGGTATAAGAATGTTTACTGTAAAATAATTTCAACTTTTCTGCATGTTTAAACATTTAAAAATAACATGTTGGGGGAAATCTGGTTACAGTATGAAGAATGGATTGTTGGAGAACAAGAGTGGCTACATAGATAGCAGCTTGGAGACTTTTAATAATCATAGAAAAGGACTAATGTGCTGGCATGGATATGGCAAGAACTGGACAAGATTTTGAGATATTTAAGAGATAGAATTAATTTGGTTTCCTGATTGAGTTTGCCTCAAGTCAAGGCATAAATTAAAGATCACTACCCAGTGCCAAATTAATATAACTGAGTGGATGATGGTACCAGGTACTGGAGTTGCTTCCAATCTTTTGCAATAAATTCCCTATGCATATTAATTTCTCACATATGCATCTTTCTCTGTAGGATAACTATCCCAAAGTGAAATTGCTACATTTTGTGCACATGCACACACACACACACACACACACACACACACACACACACACACCTCATTTTGAATTTCAAAGTATTTATTTTTGAAAAGAAAAGACTGCTTAGAAAAGCCATCAAACATAGACAGTTTAGCTAACCATATTTAAAGTGACATTTGATAGGACTGGTTAAATAAATTTGATGTATCCCTATAATGTAATACCGGGTAGCCATAAAAAAGAATGAGGCTGTCAATATATTCTGATATGTAAGGGGAGAAAGGATGACTTACTTGGATGACTTACTTTTCACAATTTTTAATTATTTGGATTTTGTTTCATTCACATGTATTACCATTATTTAAAAATGTTCTTTGTACTTCTACACCATACTCAGTAAAGAAAAAAAAAAGTTTTGCATCATGGAAATGCCCAATTAGATGTTGGTTTTTATAAAACCACTAGAGGCCCCGTGCACAAAATTCATGCATGGGGGAGGGGGTCCTTCAGCCTGGCCTGCACCCTCTCACAATCTGGGACCACTGGCTCTTAACCACTCACTTGCCTGCCTGCCCGATGCCCCTAACTGTTCCCCTACTGGCCTGATCGCCCCTAACTGCCTCTGCTTGCCTGCCTGATCACCTCTAACCTCTCTGCCTGCCTGTTCGCCCCTAACTGCCCTCCCTTGCCAGCCTGGTCGCCCCTAACTGCTCTCCCCTGCTGGCCTGATTGCCTCTAACTGCCTCTGCCTCAGCCCCACCACCATGGCTTTGTCAGGAAGGACGTCCAGAAGATTTCTGGTCTAATTAGCATATTACCCTTTTATTAGTATAGATGATACAGAGAATTGCTCTAAATGTGGAGAAGATTTGAACAAAATGTTCATACTTGTCTTGAGTTCAAGTTATAAATTGTGAAATATATTACTTTTCCACTTTCCTTGTTAGTGAAGAAATCCACTTCATTTGTCTACTTTAGAGATATCTCCAGACTAAAAATGCCATTGAAGACAGAATGAATCACATCAAGTTTGATGACAATTTATTTTTCCAATATAGAAAGTGATGATTATTTTAAATTTTTTGTTTTCTGTTTTTGAGAAAGGTAACAGGGATATAGGTGTGAGTTTTTAAGAAAATATACTATATGTACTAAGCTACACTAGGCCACTAATTTCAATTTTTTAGAATTAGTCTATTTTAATAATATTTAAAGTGGGTTGCTTATTCCCTTACTACGAATAATACTAAATATATTCTTAAATCAAGAAAAATTTAGAATATGGAATATTGAGCTAGAATAAACCAGAAGATGATTCTAGTTTTCCTACTACTAAAATTCAGTTACTAACCTCTTTAGGATTTTATATGAATTCAAATGAAAAAATAAGCTGAGGGGCTAAAATATGACTCCAGAAAAAGACTAGGTGGAGTATGTTCATATTTAAATAATCAGAATTTGCTCCATCTTTCTTCATCTATGTCCTCCTGTCCACCATGATAAGCATAGGATCATGCTAAGGACTTCAATGGAAAGAACACTGGCCTAGGAGTTACACACTGAATTTAAGTCTGAATACAGTCACAGCTTCTAGATGATTTGTGGGCACATCATTTCAGCTCTCTGGGTTCAGACTTGGAATCTGCAAAATGTAGAATCAGGTCTGAGGCACCTTTCAGCTTTAACAACCTTTGCATCTAAGTTTGGTTGGTTAAGCATCTGGATTTTCAGGTGACAGAAAGTATGGTAGATTGAACTATTGGCCATGATTCTTCATTCCTTCCTGCATCCTCACTCTTGCCAAGGTTTCATTATGAGCAGAATGTATTTCCCTGCCTCTTGATTTTGGGCTGGGCCATGTGACTTTCTTTGACCAATGAAGTATGAATAGACATGATGCAAACATTGCTCAAAGTGTAGATTATTTCTTATTCCCTTTCAGTTAATGGCTTAGAACATTTTATAAAATACATGTTTACAACAGAGCTCTCTAATAGGTAGGTCATAACTAGATGACCCTATATCCAAATTTCCCCAGGTCAATCTTGGTTTATGTATGTCATTCTGGTATAATAATTTAGCTTCCTTCACTATCAAAGGTGGGTTTATTTATATTATAAATTATATAGTCACCACAGAAAAACTTGAAAACTTACCTGGGTGAGCCACAGAATTGCTAAAATAACAAAGCAACTCCCTGGCCTCAGCAACCATCCCCACACGCCTTCTTTGAATCATGAGGATTCCCAGGATGAGGAAAGGGTAGCCAGTATCCCTTCTTCTTACTCTTCAAGTGATCTACATTTTGAGTGGCCCCATTTTCCCCTCAAACCATTTGAGGAAACCTAAAGTAACTAATAATTAGAAAAAGTGTGGGATTCCCAATCTCAACTATAGTGTCAAATAAGCTTGCACCAACCATTTCCCTTATGGTGTAAAGCCTATAACCATTACACAATTTGCTTGTTGACAGAATAATGTGGCACACTTTCTATCATCCAATCAAGATGTCCATGGACCATGGTCATATAGTGGTACATGCTTTTTTAGACTTTCAGCAAGACCCTAAATGTTCATCACACTGACATCTCTCCTCTCATGTCCTAATTCCCTCAAGTGAGAAATGCCAGGGAAGAGGAAGCCTAGGACCCAATCCTGCTACTGTAGGAAATGACAGCCAAACAGTCCCAGGATGTCTCATTTTGGAAAATGGTACTTTCAGAGCTGACGCTTCCCCATGCTGGAACGAAGCATGAGTATACCCTCTACAGGAGTCCCAGGATTGTCAGTCATCTTCTGCCAAAGGCGTTGCTCTTCTCCCTGTGAGTCCATCCAATCCACAGTCTTCCCATGGCTCACACCTTAAAAAGGGAAATAGAAAATGTTACTCTTCACAAATTAAATGTTTTGGTCTTCTGGAAGACATTTATTAACCTCTGAGGGGGGCTTTTGATCACAGAGCCTTTCACTGACTTGTTCTCATTAACTATATCTAGTGAGTGGTAGAATGAAATACAGCTTTTGTAGCCTACACTACTCTCTTCTGCCTAGATGATGAAAACCAACCAGAAGGGCACTCATAGCTCCTTTCTTCCTCACTTTGATAGTTTGCAGAGAGCTAGTTCATCTGGATTGAGTTAACATGACAGAATAAAAGGCTGAACTGGGCTCTGGTGCTCTTTCTTCCTAACAACTCCAGTTCTTTGACCTGGGGAGTTTTCACTTTAGTGGTATATATATATTCTAAGCTCTCCTTAATCTATAGTAAGTAGAGCATCATAGGGGTGGAATTATTCTTAACAGGAATGTTTACCATGGCACATGAAGAACATGTATGTCTGGTCTGCTTGTGCTCCACTACTTTAATTTACCCCCTTATTCTCCCTGTTATAGTTGTGTCTTGTGGCACCAGTGGTGTGTTTCCATGGTCTGTTTGCAAAACATCAGATATTAGTTTTCAGGGGAAAATTATTTTGTTTTAACTAGTGTGAGTAATGGCTGCAAATTCTGGACAGGGATGAGAAGAGGATGAAGTAAAGTTGGTCTTGAACATCCTCACCCCTATCAGAGCCTGTGTTGTCTATTGATCCTCTCCTGGGAAAAACCTGAAGTAAGACCGAAGAAAGCAGTTGAAATTCACTTAGATTAAAGTGTAAATGACATTTTGTGAAAATAATGAAAATAAAAATTATTCATCCCAAACTTCTAGTTGAAGGATATAAAGTTGTGTAATAGTATATTTATTTTAAAAATGAACAGATCATTGGCTAAAGGCATAGGACATCTGTGGAAATTTCAGGAGTCAGCTATGCTGAAATTACATATATACCTACTACATATCAAACCTTCAGGAACCACTCCCAAATCCTATGCAGAGTCACAGACCAAATCAGAGTCCCGAGTCCCTCACCACTTCCAGAATTCAAACGAACTCCTCCCAGAAAGATGTTGCTGGAAAAAGCCTCCTTGTCCCAGATGGTAAGTTCTAGGCAAACATTCTTTATATCCTGGGGATGCAGGCCACTGAACATGAAAGTATGATTCCACTGAGGGTTAACAGTCCTTTTTATTACCAGAGTTTTGTGCTTGGTGACTTTTCTATCATCAGGGAGCAGGTAGCTGCAGAAAAAAATGCAGTCAGTGAGAAAGTAGGCAGAAAATGGCATAATTGAATAGTCATTTCAATTTCCCATAATTCCTGCTCTGTGTGTGTGTGTGTGTGTGTGTGTGTGTGTGTGTGTGTGTGTGTGTAAGTGTGATATGTGTATTGGCTTTTCTCTCCCAGATTCTTTTTTAAAAAATATATTTTATTGTTTTTTTTACAGAGAGGAAGGGAGAGGGATAGAGAGTTAGAAACATCGATGAGAGAGAAACATTGATCAGCTGCCTCCTTCACACCCCCCACTGGGGATGTGCCTGCAACCAAGGTACGTGCCCTTGACCGGAATCGAACCTGGGACCCTTCAGTCTACAGGCTGACGCTCTATCCACTGAGCCAAACCGGTTTCGGCTCCCAGATTCTTATATACCTAAATTTGGATTTACTTAGTGGGATGATTTATTATTTCTTTTAGGTGAAGCAATAGTGAAATGCCCACACTCACTTTTCCTTTTTATTAGGATAGTTGGGAGAAAAGGAAAAATGTAATATTTTTTCTTTTTAAATTTTATTTAATCTTTACTGATGAGAGTGTTACAGACGTCCCCCTTTTTTCACCCCCATTGTCCTCTTCCACCCAGATCCCGTCCCACCCAAGGCCTTCATCATCCCATTTTCTTTGGTTAATCTGTTCCCAACCCTCCACCCCCATTCTCTCTGAGATTCTCTCTGATTCTATTTTATTCATCATTTTTTGTTCATTAGATTTCTTGTTTGTTCATTTTGATTTTTAGGTTAAATTGTTGTATTTATTGACATTTTATTGTTCATATTTGTGAACTATTTTTTCTTCTGCTTCTTTTTCAAGAAGAGCCTTTAACATTTCATGTAATACTGGTTTGGTGGTGATGAACTCCTTTAGCTTTTTCTTGTCTGTGAAGCTCTTTATATATCCTTCAATTCTAAATGATAGCTTTGCTGGGTAGAGTAATTTTGGTTGTAGGTCCTTGCTTTTAATCACTTTGAATATTTTTTGCCAGTCCCTTCTATCCTGCAAAGTTTTTGTTGAGAAATCAGCTGATAGTCATATGGGTTCTCCCTTGTAGGTAACCAACTGCTTTTCTCATGCTGCTTTTAAGATTCTCTCTTTGTCTTTAACCTTTGACATTTTAATTATGATGTGTCTTGGAGTGGGCCTCTTTGGGTTCCTCTTGTTTGGGACTCTGCTATTCCTGGACTTCTATGTCTATTTCTTTCACCAGGTAAGGGAAGTTTTCTGTCATTATTTCTTCAAACAGGTTTTCAATTTCTTACTTGCTCTCTTCTCCTTCTGGCACCCCCATAATTAGAATGTTGATATGCTTGAAGTTGTCCCAGAGGCTCCTTATACTATTGTCACATTTTTGGATTCTTTTTTTGTTTTTGCTCTTCTGGTTGGGTGATTTTTGCTTCCTCATATTTCAAATTGATGATTTGATTCTCAGCATCCTCTACTCTACTATTGATTCCCTGTAAATTTATTCTTCATTTCAGTTAGTGTATCCTTCATTTCTAACTGGTCCTTTTAAATGTCTTTGATGTTCTCACTAATTTCCTTGAAATTCTCAATGAGTTCCTTGAACATCCTTATAACCATTATTTTGAACTGTGTATCTAGTAGTTTGCTTGCTTCCATCTCATTTATTTCTGTTTCTGGAGATTTCTTCTGATCTTTAATTTGTGACATGTCTCTCTGTCTTGGTATTTTGACTGCTTTCCTGTGTTTGTTTCTGTGTATTATGCAGAGCTGCTATGTCTCCTGGAATTGGTAGTAGGTGTCCTGTTGAGCCCAGGGCCTCATCCTCCCCAATCACCTGAGCTGGGTACTCTAGGTGAGCCCGTATGGGCTGTGTGCAAAGCCTTGTTGTAGTTGAGCCTTGATTGCTATTAGCTTCACTGGGAGGAATTGACCCACAGGCCAATTGGCTGTGAGGACCAGCTGTCACTACAATGGAAGAGCTGCTGTGGAGCAGGACTTGCTTTAGTGGGTCTTTGGTGCTCACCAAGTCTGCCCCTTGAGTGTGTCACTCATAGATGTGGTAGAGCTGTAATATGGCATGATCTGAAGCTGTTCACCGGGTTCACTGGATCTGGGGCCTTCTGTGAGGTACAAAGTCAGCCACTGCATGTGCCCTGCCTGGGGCCACCCAGCATGAGCTACAGAGTCATCTGCAGATGGCTGCTACTTGTATTGGGCTTAGAGTTTTCCAGAAGAGACCAAGCTGTGAACCTTGGCAAGCTGCTGCTAGTGCTGGGCCTGGGCCCATTTATCAGAGGTATGAGTCCAGCTGCTACTTGCTTGAGAGATTTTAGGAAATTCTGAAGGCTGAGCCATTCATATGAAAAAGACACTGCAAACAACTTGGGTGGGGCTGAATATTGGATGGGGCTGGATTTCAGGAAATCACCAGGGTGGGGTGCACAGTGTGGGTCAGGTTTATGGAGACTCAGATGTGGCACCTGCCAGTTAGCTCTGTAGGGAGGAGGTCCTAGCTATTTTGTCTGAGAGAACACTATCCCCGAGTTCTTGCCCTGATGCCAAAAAATTTAGTTCCTCCTCACATGTCCCTAAATCCTTTAATACTGCTACTCCAGTGCTAGAGCTCAGTGGGAGTGAGTCTGAGTATTCTATGCATAGGCCTTTTAAGAGGAACTGCCTGGGACTCCAGCAGCCTCCATTCCACTCAGCCACAATTCCCACTGGTTTTTACAGCCTGAAGTTATGAGGATCTCTCTCTTCCTGGCACTGGAACCCTGGACTGGAGGCCTGGTGTGAGCTGGAACCCTTTGCTCCCTAGGCAAGATATCCCTACCAATTAAAAAACATGACCCCTGTGGGTGTTGGACAAGCCAATTCCATGCCTCCACACCTCCTACCAGTTTCAATGTGCTTTCTTCTTTAATTCACTAGTTGTAGGACTTCCATTCAGCCAGATTTCAGAATAATGATTGTTCTGTATTTTAGTTGTAATTTTTATGTGTTTATGCGAGAATGCATGTACTGGTGTTTACCTATGCTGCATCTTGGTTCCTGCCACTCACTATTCTAAAATACCTCCTGTAGTAGACACTGTTTAATGTGCTATCTCCTATCTATTTGGCCCACTTATGAGTTGACTTGAAGCCAGGATGAGCAGTCCCCACCTCAGGAGCCTGTGTCTCATGGCTTTTCCAGGTAAGGACTTTCTCTGGTGTGAGCTGGCTCAGCTTATGTGCAGGGAGTCCTGGGATTATTAAGGATTTAATGTATCTGGGAACAACCCTCAATAAGTTTTGGAAATTGGTGAACAAGTCCCAACAGCTTACCTTTCTCTTGAAGGCACAATCCCAAGGTACATTCAGAGTTACTTGTTGCTTTCCCAAGGGGAATTGAGGCCCAATTGCCCATGGTAGTAAACTGCCTACTAACATATTTTTCCTAGCTTCCTTGTGTCATTTTTCTCTCCTCTCACTGGTGCTTCCTGGAATCTCTTCTCAAATAGGTGAAAACACTGTTTGACCATGGTGGAAAATGAGGGTCTAGGTACCTAATGAATCAGGGAGCAGGCTTTAGGATAGAAGGCATATGGGTATGGAATTAGTATATCAAACAAATATGAAAAATACCATAAAACAAATGACTTTACAAAAGAAGATACATTGCTATACTTAAGATTTCATTTCATGTATCAAGCAGAGACTACCTATCTCTTGATATTCATTCTTTCCTTATTCTTCTCTTTAAAAAGTCTTTATTTATTTTAGTTAGGCACAAGATTGCCCAGACTAAACACTACATTTCCCAGCCACCCATGCAGCTAATACAGTTATGTGACTAAGTTCTGGCTAATAGGATACAAGTAGTAGTTTTGTATGAAACTTCTGGGAAGTGTCTTGCCAGATAGAATTTGGCTATCTTGTTACATAAGGTAGACACCATAACAACAAAGAAGAAACCTAGGTTCTTGACTATCATGATGCTTCCACACCTGCCCTAGGTACCTTATCTTTAATCTTTGTTTATGATGTTTACACCATCATAACAGTGGTTTATACAAGAGAAAAAACATGTCTTGTATAAACCACTGTTATGATGGCACGTAGACAGAGCTAATATTAACTAATATATTTTATAATGATTAATTTTACAGAAGGGTCTATTCTTGCTCTTTCAGGCTCTTTTTTAAAAAAAATCTGAGGTCCCTTTAAAACAGGGGTGGGGAACCTTTTTTCTGCCAAGGACCATTTGGATATTTATAACATCATTTGCAGGCCAAACAAAATTATCAACTTAAACATTAGCCTGCTATATTTGGTCAAACATTTAATTAACTCACCCCTAATGCCTTGGCAGGGCCAGAACAAATGATTTCAGAGGCTGGACATTCCGCAACCCTGCTTTAAAATCATCTCAATGTTGAAGTGTAACTAGGGAGAGAATTTACTAGAAAGTTACTATCTTTTAAAAAATTATATGTGTTCTTTGTTATATAATTATAGGCGATATTCAGTCACCCCTGCAAGGCCACAATGAGGCATAGGCAGGGAGCCATCCCCTCATCCCATCAGGCAGTTAGAAGAAAGAACCCTGAATTGGATGGTGGTGCTGGTGGGGCAAATTCCAACATCAGGATCCAAATAAAGTATCTCACTAATATGAGAAAGAGTGTATGACCAGGATTCAGGCACACGCACTCATCAGACATATGCTTCTCCTTATTATTGGTTTATTTTTTAAATTTACTTTAAAAAATATTTATTGTTGAGAGTATTATGTCTCAACATATATGAATAACCCATTGGCCTCTCCTAGCCTGCCCCCGCCCCTTACACTAGGCCTTCACCACCCTATTGTCTGTGTCCATGGGTTATGCATATATGCATACAAGTTAATTTATTGATCTCCACCCATCCACCAATCCTCCCCTGCCTTCCTTCTGAGGTTTGACAGTCTGTTCAATTCTTCTATGTCTCTGGATCTATTTTTATTCATCAGTGTATGTTGTTCATTATATTGTACTTATGTTTGAGACTCTCAGTCCTTCCTGGTCTTGTGTGAATTTTTTCTTTTCAAAGTCGGGGAAATTCTCTGTCATTATTTCTTAAAACAGTTTTTTCTATTCCTTGCTCAGCTTCTTCTCCTTCTGAGACCCCTATTGTGCAGATGTTGCTTTGTTTGATATTGTCCCAAAGCTGCCTTAAACTCTTCTCCTGTTTTTTATTATTATTATTTTAAATATTTATTGTTGAAATATTACATATGTCCCATTCCCCCCCCCATTGATGCCCTTCAGACTGCCAACATCCCTGTCCCCAGGCTTTCACCACCCTACTGTCTGTGTCCATGGGTTATGCATATATGCATACAAGGTCTTTGGTTGATTACCTCCCACCCACCCACCCTCCCCCACCTTCCCTCCAAGATTCTGCCCTCTGTTACATGCTTCCATGTCTTTGGATCCATTCCATTCAACGGTTTATTTTGTTCATTAGATTCCACATGTGAGTGAGATCATAGGATACTTGATACATAAGGGTGTATACATTCTTTCTGATTGGTGTTTTGGGTTTCTTAGAATATATTTCTAGAAGTGGGATCACTGGGTTAAATGACAGTTCTGTATTTAATTTTTTTGAGGGAACTCCAGACTGTTTTCCATAATGGCTGCACCAGTCTGCTTTCCCACCAGCAGTGTACTAGGGTCTACTTTTCCCCACATTCTTGCCAGCACTTGTCATTGTTGATGGTAGCCATTCTGAAAGGTGTGAGGTGATGCCTCATTGTAATTTTAATTTGCATCTCTGATGATCAGTGACTTTGAGCATTTTTTCATATGTCTCTTGGCCATCTGTATGTCCACTTTGGAGAAGTGTCTATTTAGGTCCTTTGCCCGTTTTTTAATTGGATTGTTTGTCTTCCATTTGTTAGGTTGTATAAAATTTTTATATCCTGCTTTTTAAATTTTTTGCCAATTGCTACTCTGACTAGGTGTTGTATTTTTCCTACCCTGTCTTCTAATTCATTGATTTGTTCCTCAGCTTCACATAGTCTACTGATGAAACCTTCCAGGGTGTCCTTTATTGCAGCTATGTCATTCTTCATTTCCCCTTGATTCTTATCCATTTTGGTTTTGTTTCCCATTCAGCTCCTTATAATTCTCATTGAGTTGCTTGTAACTCTCAGACAGGTGTTTTAGCACCCTTATAACTATTACTTTGAATTCTTTCTCTCACAAATAATTTGCCTCCATTTCATTTAGTTCCTTTTCTCATAATTCCTCCTTATGTCTTTCCTTTGTCGATTGTTTCTTTGTATCCCCCTTTTTTTGCTGTCTCTTTGTATTTGTTTCCATGTCTTAGATCAAACTGCTATGTCACCCAGCTTTTTGGAGGTAGTTTTATATAGTAGGTGTTTTGTGGGACCCAGTGGTGCAGTCTCTATCTCTTGAGCTGGGTGTTCTAGGAAAGCCCACTACTTGAGTTATTTGGATTCTCCTGATGTAGTTGGGTCTTGACTGTTATTGTCCCACTAGAGGCCCGGTGCACGAAATTCGTGCACAGGGACAGGGGTTGTCCCTCGGCCCAGCTTGCACCCTGTCCAAACTAGGACCCCTCAGAGATGTCTGACTGCGTGTTTAGGCCTGAACCCACCAGACATCCCTCTGACAATACAGGACTGCTGGCTCCCAATTGCTTGCCTGCCTGCCTTCCTGATTTCCCTTAATCGCTTCTGCCTGCCAGCCTGATCACCCCCTAACCACTCCCATGGCAGTCTAATTGATGTCTAACTGCTCCCCTGCCAGCCTGTTTGCCCCCAACTTCCCTCCTCTGCCAGCCTGGTCACCCCTAACTGCCTTCCTCTGCAGGGTTGATCACCTCCAACTGCCCTCCCTTGCAGGCCTGGTCCCTCTCAACTGCCTTCCCTTGCAGGCATGGTCCCTTCCAACTGCCCTCCCCTGCTGGCCATCTTGTGATGGTCATCTTGAGTCCACATGGGGGCAGGGTCTTTGACCACATAGGGGCATCTATCTTGATGTTGTGTGTTGGAGTGATGGTTAATCTGCATATTACTCTTTTATTAGATAGGATTTGTGGATGGAGTCTCCTCACAGGTTTTCTGACTATGTGGCTCACTCCAACTTTGCCATGCAAGATGTTGTGGATGTGTTCAGGGTTCCAGCTCCCAGAGTGAGGGTCACCTGCAAGGTTCCACTGGCATGCAACTCACTGTACAGTCCTGGAGCCTGCACCAGATTGGCCAGTGACTCTGTGACTCACTGTGGGGATCTTAGAACCCACATTGGGAGTGGCGTGCAGCTCACTGTGTGTGTGGGAGCAGTCCCCAGAGCCCGTGGAGGGGGTCCCTTTCTAGGTCCCACTGGTGTGCTGCTCACTGTGCAGGTGCGGTGAGTCTAGGGTGGTGTCCAATGCCAGTCTGGTTGATGGTGAATCTATACTCCTAGCCACCACTGCTCTCCCCCTTCAAGATGGTGTGGTTTCCATGCCATCCACATGCCCTCCAAGGAAGTGCCTATGGCAGTAACAGGGGCTGTTTGTCCAGGAGAGTATGATCTGCCAGCCCCCGAGACTCCTGTGAAATCTAACTGTCCCTCACAAACACACACACTGTGCACATCCACACATTCCCCTCTCACTCCCTTACTCACACTTTTGCCCTCACTCCCATCCTGCCAGCCACCATGTTCTATTACTTCACTTTTTATTTTTCCTATCAAAATTAGAACATGTGAAGGTAAAGGTTTCCCTTATTTCCTTGTAGGAAAAATTACACTTTTCAAAGAAGAATTGAGGAGAGGAATAATACTGCCATCTGACTTAAAGAATTAACCTCATGGGAATCTGTTTGGCCTCATGTATTTTATGGCACTCCATGAAAGCAAGGATTATATCTTATTTCTGATACTGCAGTACTTACTTCTTGGTACATGTGCATATATATGTGTGTGTTTGCTTGAATGAATAAAAAATAGCCTTCTGATTCCAGTTATTCTAATTATAGGAGAAAATCTCATATAAAAATCAAGATATATTTATTGTTTGGGTTGCTTAGAATTGACAAGACTGTCCATTTAAAGGGCTTGTATTCCCTCAAGAAACTTCCCTGTGCTCCATAAAGTGAGCACAAATTTCCAGCAGGCAGTAATAGACCTTCTCCAAAGCACTATCCAGTGGGTATCTCTGGGGAAGATGCTCTGAGAAATCCACTTTTTACTATTTCCCCCAAGGGAGCAAAATCCCAAGTATGTAATATTTTTGTTTTTGTTGCATATTTCCAGCACAAAATGATAATAAATCACAATACAATTATATTAAACATAGAAAATCATACTTTCGCCTCCTTCAAAAAATAAAGTGCACATGAAAATTTGCCAGTCATGAAGGTGAAAGTCATGGGAATTCCTGAAATATTCTGGAAGCAGGCTGAAAGCTAGAAAATGTAATTCCCTCTATACTTGTATAGTTTTATATGGAAGAGTCAGCATTCCAGGGTAACTCTTTCCTAGTACATTTCAAGTAAGAAGAACATATCAGCACTGTCTCATGTATCACAGATAATTTCATTTCCCATGAGGTATCATCTAAAATGACCTAAACAAAATTACCCCTTCACAAAGCTATCTGCAGTGCCTCCTGACTTCACCACTGTCAAATTCTTTGCCTCTTTGATGAACACTTCTAGTATTCCTCCAGAGAGTACAGGTGGTTTCTTCTTTCCAATTTTAAAGGCCTTCTTTCCTGTGTGAGCTATCAAAATGAGAGAGAGAGAGAGAGAGAGAGAGAGAGAGAGAGAGAGAGAGAGAGAGAGGGAAGAAGAAGAATAAGAAGAAGAAGAAGAAGAAGAATAATAAGAAGAAGAAGAATAAGAAGAAGAAGAGGAGGAGGGGGAGGGGGGGAGATAGATCATGAGTTCTATTTAAAAATTTACTAAAAAAGTACAAAGAGTTACTTCATTTACTGATTGAATCAGGTGTTAACACATACTTACCTTTTTTATTAGGTTTGGTGGAAACACTTAAGATTTACTCTTTTAGCCAATTTCAAATATACAATATAATATTATTAGCTATAGTTACCATGCTGTACATTAGATCTCCAGAACTTATTCTGCTCCAAAGTGAAAGTTTGTATCCTTTGAGTAACTTCTCCCATTCTCCCCTTGCCCCAACCCTGGGTTACCACTGCTTTACACTCTGCTCCTATGACTTTGACATTTTTCAGATTTCACATATAAGTGAGATTAGACAGTATTTTTATCAATTACATCTCAATAATTTTTGGGGGGGATAAATTTTATGATATGATTCTAAGGCCTTCTAGCGTTTGTGAGGAAATCCCCCAGTAAGATACATGATCTTCTTTGGAAGCAAACTTCCTTTGAGGTTCTGTATTACTTTCAACTATTTAAGCTAAGGTGGATTGTATTTTGACACAGTGGTCACAAATATTGAATTTCCCAAGGCTAAAGTTTCACATTAATAACAATAAGATTTCACATTTCAGACTTAAATATGGAATAGTTATCTTAATATTATTGTGTGTTTTTCCATGTATTGATTTAATTTCTTTTTATCCCATTGGATTCCTTCTAGATAGGTCTTTTTTGTGTTTGTTGGGGAAAATAAACAAATGAATTTAAAACTTTAAGTACTCTGCTGCAAAGTATCTTTTCACAGACTATAAAATAATAAAATGCAATGATACTGAGAGTTGCCTGGGCCACATTCCTGCTCTCATTGGAAAATAACTACAATGAAAACCACACCCAAGCATCAAGGCTCTAAAAGAGAAAATTCCATCCCAAGGCAGGTGCTGGGCATGGAGGCCACGGGGGCATAGGCTACCAAGGAGACAAAACTGAACCTTACGTCACCCTGCTTGGCCCCGGAGGATGGCTGGTTAGCCAGAGACGGGTAAGATTCCTCAAGGAAGGAACAACCTAAGACAGGCTCAGTCGCAGAGGGGCCATCAGGAGAGAATTTGGGGATCAACAGAGGTGGGGCACAGACCCTCACCCCCCAACATTGCAGGGGCCTGAATCCTAGCCCCTTCTGAGGGAGGTCTCCTGCCCCCATGGCTGCTTCGTGCTTCCCATGCCCAGCTCAGATCAGGACCCAGGTGACCGACAGAGACTTGGCCGACAGCAGCTGCCCTCTCACTCCAACAAGAATTGTTTGAGTTGTCTTGTACCCATGGTGTGGGGAAGTGGGTTTACGATATCTAAATCCAGCCTACCACCAGGAATGCTCAGGACCTACTCAAGAAGGCAAATAATCCCTTCCACCAATATTTACAGGGTAAAACAAGATTATTGTTAGAGTAATAAATTTGACAGTAAAATAGTAGTCAAGTTTTCAGGCAAATTTAAATTGGCTAGTTGAAACAAGCGAATATTCTAGAAAAATTAATTGTACTGGACAAAAAGGTGTTCCTAAAGTGTCAACTAAAATTTTTATTGGTACTTCATCTCACGATAAAATTGATAAAATTGTGCACCATATAATGAACCTAAAACAGTAATATTAGAGTGCAAAAATTAAAATTTAAAAGCCATCAAGACTACATTATAAAATTTTCAAAAGCCTCCTAACATTTAAATAAAAAAAGGAGGGGATAGTAGAGGAATATCATGTAAGGAAAAATATCCTGTAAGTAAATTACATCTAGAAAATTAATACTTTAGAAAATTAACTGTAAGGCTAAAAGCAAGACACCCATGAAAAACACACAAGGTGACAAAACAAGCCAGAGGAAAATCATTTGGGCAAAAATTGAAAAAGGATCCCCAGTCAAATTTATAGAAAATATTCCTTTATTAACTTTTGGTCGAGAATATGTTTGTATATTTTCAGAAAACAACTCCGAGACCATGTGGATTCCAGCAAGAGAGGAATCGACAGAACTACTCCAGCCATGAAGACAGAAGAGAAGCAGTCCAGAGATGAAAGACTCTGATGTGGCCTTCCCATACTAGCACTTAGCAGCTGTGCATCACTGCAGATTGCCCAGGACCAAACCAGACAGATGGTGGACCTGCATTACCACCATTTGTCCACCATCCAGAACTGAAATGTCAGTACTGACATGTACACATAAGGAACTGTTGGAAATTGAAATTGGGTCTCAAAAGAACTGTTGGCCCAGAAAGAAACTCACTACACACTGATCCATTTGCCTGTCACCATAACCATTATTGCTTGTCTCATTTTCGGTTCTTATAAGTGTATTTCTAATAGCACATGATCTCACTCATCTAGGGGAAATAATGAACAACATAGACTGATGAACAAGAACAGACCCAGAAACAAGGAGGCATGGATCAGACTGTTGGGCCTCGGGGGGAGGGTAGGGAAGGGTGGGGGTAAAGGGGGAGATCAACCAAAGGACTTGTGTGCAGGCATATGTGCCTAACTGGCGGTTAAGGACAACAGGGGGGTGGGGGCATGTGTGGGGAGGGGGGTGGAATGGGAATGGGGGGACGAGGACAAATATGTGATACCTTAATAAAGAAATTAAAAATAAATAAATAAAATAAAATGCTAAAAAAAAAAAAGAAAATTCCATAACTCTCTTCTTTGAAATTTTAGTCTTGTAAATTGCCATCTCCATGCAGGGCCAATTCTTTATAAGGGCTATAGCCCAGGAACAATTACATTTTTGAGTGAAAGAAAACTCTTTCTACATCATATATATATATATATATATATATATATATATATATATATATATATATATAACGGTCACTTAGGTATATATATATATATATATGAACCTATTTAATGACCAAATGACCAAAACAACCAGAACGAACAGAATGACTAGAATGACTAGAATTGACTAGAATGACTGGTGGACCAATCACTATGACATGCACTGACAGGGGGCAGACACTCAATGCAGGAGCTGTCCCCTGGTGGTCAGTGCACTCCCACAGCCAACCTCCCACGGCCCCTTCCCCTTGCCAGCCAACCTCCTGCAGCCTCCCCACTTGGTCGGCCAACACTCACCCCCGGCCGGTTGCCCCTCCATTGGCCCCGATTGGGGGGATGGCTGGCCAACCTCCTGCAACCCCTCCTCCTGGCCAGCCAACCTCTTACAGCCCTTCCTCCCCACCGGCCAACCTCCTGTGGCCCCTCCCCCAGGCTGGCTAACCTCCCACAGCCCCTTCCCTTGTCCAGCTAACCTCCCACAGCCCCCCGCCCCACCCCCCCCGACCAGCCCCCGATAGGCCTCAATCACCAGCCAGGCTGAGAAACCTCACCTGTGCACGAATTTGTGCACCAGGCCTCTAGTTTTTATTATGAAATGTGCTCAACCTGAATAATAACCACCACCACCACCTTTATTTTGCACAGTTTTAAGCAGTTTTGTAAATGAACCTATTTAATTCTTGCAATGTCCCTATGAAGTAAGGAAACTGAGGCCAAGATATAGTAAGTTACTTACACAGAGTCACAATGAAGAGGGTGATAGTGAATGGAAGGATAGAGGAGACTGCCTATAGGAATTGAGGGAAGGAGAAAAGCAAGAGGGATTTAAAAGTTGACTCCATCTGGATTTTTTCTTTACATTCTGTGTTCTAGATCAGCATCTTCCTCAAGACTTGCTGGGTAGCTGTGAATGTCATTAATCCATACAGCAGCTATCTATACCTCCCCTCTCTGAGACAACCCCCTCCCTAGGGAATATCCTATATCTCTGGGACTTCAAAGAAACAAATGTTGCCATTAAGGCTGGTTTCTAAGTATGAACTTAGAACCCCACACCCTTCTCCATATATAGTGCATCTCAACTCTCCTCAAAAGCCAGTGACACCTAAACCTTTACATTTCATGTGTGCACTGCAAAAGTAACAGAGTCCAAATAATCTCTGATCCCTATTCTCACACTTCTAGAACAGAATGCTCTTGATTAAAGGCATTTATTTTTACTTTACCTTGAAGTTGTCCTGGTGGGAACGTCCGGTATTCATCTGGGGGAATATAACGTAAAACAACTGTCAGCTCTCCTTTGTATTGAAGGCCAATGTCAGTAGATAATTCCATCTGACCAAGGGGATACATATAAAAAGAAAAAGTGAAAATGCTTGTTTTGTTATTTTGTAGCCCATGTTTGTACAACATTTATTTGGTGATTTAAATGTGACAATCCATTCCCATTCAACTATGTTAGCACTTACTGGTTTAAGAAATGTCTTAGGTAGGAGAAAAGAGAGGCTGAAAAATCTAAGAAGGCATATAACTTTTAACATTAAATTAAAAAGAATTTGATAGGAGATGTGTAACACATATTTGGTCAGTTAATAGATACTGAGTGCCTGTGATGCATTGAGGACTGGACCATCACTGAACATTCATATAGTTTGGGGTATGAGGCAGGGATAAAGATGTCACTGAAGATAATCTCATAAGGTACTTCTTCCTGTCTGTCCTTGATGTCCCAAGGCTTTCATAAGTGACTAATAAGGGGAAAGTAAGCAGTAATGCTTGATTCACATTGGGCTACCAGCCACCAATTATAATTCACATCACCAAAATTCAATGTGGAAAAACTAATTCACTAAAACATTGCTGGTAGAAATGTAAAATGGTATAGCCAATCTGGAAAATAGTTTGGCAGTTTCTTAAAATACTAAATATGTAGTCTAGCAATTGCACTCGTGGGTATTTATCCTAGAGAAATAAAAGATTATGTGCACATAAAAACCAGTACACAAATATTTGTATCATCTTTATTTATAATAGTAACACACTGGAAACTACCTAGAAGACCCTCAAGAAGTGGATGTTTAAATTAACTGCGATATATCTATACCATAGACTACTACTCAGCAGTAAAAAGGAATGACTAATGATATTCACAACTTAGATCTCTAGAAAATTATGCTGAGTTACAAAAAGACAGTATCAAAAGGATACATACTATACAATTTTATTTATATGGCATTCTTAAAATTATAAAGTGATAGGTATAGAGAACAGATTACTGGTTGCTAGGAGGAAAGTGGGTGTCATAAAAGAACATGAGGGATTTTGTGATGATGGAACTGTTCTGTAACTTGGCTGTGTGGTGGACATACAAAGCTACACATGTGATACACTGGAATAGAAATAAATACATAAGCACAGACACAAATGAAAATTGAGGAAATCTGAATAAAATTGGTAGATTATATCAATGTCAGTACCTTGACTGTGATATTGAGGGAAATTGGGTAATGGCTATATAAGATCTCTCTGTATTGCTTATTATAACTTCATATTGATCTATAGTCATCCCAAAATCAAAAGTTTAAATTAAAAAAAAAATGTGAATCAAGAACATATGTTCTGTAGTCCTCTGACTTGCCACTGAGTCAACTGAACTTTAATTCTTCATAATTAGGCTAAGAAAAGTAATGTACTTTCTAAGGATCTTCATTAAGGAATCTGACTCCTTAGTACAGATCCAAGGGTTTGAGAACTACTCTCTTCTGAGAGAAGACAGACTGAAAAAAATTCAGAAACCTAAAAATTCATAGCAAACCCAGAAACTGTTCAAGCCTCAGGGAAAAAAAAAAGAAAGAAAAGACCAAAAGGAATCCTTGTCTGTCTTTCCTCTTGATTGTGGTAAAACTCATTATTAAGTGTGGAAAATCATTTAAATATTTTATTCATCCATCTTACCAGGGGAAAAATGAGATTACATGGTGAAACAAACTCCATCTAATATTTAATCTGATTATTTTAGAACAAGTGATTTGTAAAGGACTTCTCTTATTATTTTGAAGTTTCAAGAAATTTTAGTCCATGAGAATGTCATAAATGGAAAATTATAATGGATACTATGGCAGATTCAAAAGGTCACTACTTTTTTGATACTGTAGCTAATGAGAAGTGGGGTGTTTGTCCTTTCTTTTTGGATTTGAATGGGCTCTGTGATTGTTTTGACTGGTAGCAGAAGTGACAATGTACCAGTTTTTGGGCCTGAGCCTTAAGATTAACAGCTTCTACTTTATCGCCTAGAATAGATATTCTTGGGATGTTCTCTCTGAAAACTCATGATAGAGACCCAAGCCACATGTAGATGCACCTATTGTCAGGGGTGAGTTCCTAGCTGGCAGCCAACATCAAGTTTGACACAGCCAACTTGACTAGCTTGGTCAACCTTTAAGATAACTTCAGCCTTACTCTCCCATCTGGCTGTAACCACATGATAGACCTTAAATGAGAACCACCTAGGTGAGTCCAGCTACCCCACAGAATGATTAATGATAATAATAAATTATTGTTTTACACCACTAAGGTTTAGGGTAGTTTTTTGTACATCTGGGAACAGGCTCTATTTGCTTTTGGCGGAGAACTTTGGGTGGGAAAATTTGTTGGTAGAAAACAGTGATGTGTGCAGGTGTCACATACTAATTAATATATAGTGTATTAGTAGGGATCAAAACATGAATTACTGGTGCCTGGCCAGTATGGCTCAACAATTGAGCATTAACCCATGAACCAAGAGGTCACTAGTTGGAATGCTGGTCAGGGCACATGCCTAGGTTGTGGGCTCGATCCTCAGTAGGGGGCATGTAGGAGTCAGTCAATCAATATTTCTTTCACTCTTTCCCTTTTCCTCTCTCAAATCAATAAAAACATATATATATTTTTTAAAAGTGTATTATTGGGATTTCTTAATGTTTCATTGGTTTTTAGCTTAAAATATACTGGTGACTTTATATAAATAGAGTCTTAAAATGTTATAAAACTAGAGGCCCAGTGCACAAAATTCATGCACGGGGGTGTGTGTCCCTCAGCCCAGCCTGCACCCTCTCCAATCTGGAACCCCTCCAGGGATGTCCGACTGCCTGTTTAGGCCCGATATCAGTAGGACATCCCTCTCACAATCCAGGATTGCTGGCTCCCAACTGCTTGCTTGCCTGCCTTCCTGATTGCCCCTAACTGCTTCTGCCTGCCAGTCTGATCACCCCATAGCCACTCCCCTGCCAGGCTGATTGATGTCTAACTGTTCCCCTCTCATCCCAATTGCCCCAAACTGCCCTCTCCTGCCAGCCTGGCCACCCCTAACTGCCCTCCCCTGCTGACCCAGTCACTCCTAACTGCCCAGCCCTGCCAGCCTCATTGCCCCTAACTGCTCTCTCTTGCTGGTCTTGTCCCCTCCCCAACTGCCCTCTCCTGCAGGCCTGGGTTCCCCCAAACTGCCCTCCCTTGCAGGCCTGGTCCCTCCCAACTGCCCTCCACTGCTGGCCATCTTGTGGCAGCCATCTTGTGTCCACATGGGGGCAGCCATCTTTGACCACATGGGGACAGCCATCTTGTGTGTTGGAGTGATGGTCAATTTGCATATTACACTTTTATTAGATTGGATAGAGGCCTGGTGCATGGGTGGGGACCAGCTGGTTTGCCCTGAAGGGTGTCCCAGATCAAGGTGGGGGTTCCCTTGGGGCGTGGGGCAGCCTGGGCGAGGGGCCTATGGTGGTTTTCAGGCTGGCCAAGTCCCCCGGTGACCCAAGCATAGGCCAGGGCCAGCTGGAAGCAGGTATCTGGGATTTATTTATCTTCTATAATTGAATCTTTGTAGCCTTGAGCAGAGGCCAGGGCAGGTGGGAAGCTTGGCTTCCTCCATCGCCAGGGGCAACCCAAGCCTCCTGCTCGCTCCAACTCCGTGGCGGCTGCCATCTTAGTTGGGTTAATTTGCATACTCATTGATTCACTGGTGGGCGTAGTAGAGTGATGGTCAATTTGTATGTTTCTCTTTTATTAGTGTAGATTAGGAAACAATAAATATGAAGTCCTGTAGCTTCATAATCACATACAAAGGAAAGTCATGAGGGGGAAGTCATCTTGCACCCTGTACATATCTAATGCTTAGGGGTATTGTTTTTATTCTTGCAAGAGAATTCCAAGGCACCATGCTCTCCTTGTATATCACTAGGTAATTCCTTCTCAGACAAAAGTAGCAGAATTACATTCAACCAACACATATGAAATGCCTTCTTGTAGTAGTTCTTTTAAGGCATTTTGTCAAGTTTTGGAGGGATACCAAGACATAGACCCTGCTTTCAATGAGTTTTCATTCTATCCAGGACACCTACAGGAAGAAGCTCTATCATTGTCCTTATTTTTTTTAAACATATTTTTATTGATTTTAGAGAGGAAGGGAGAGGGAGAGGGAGATAGAAACATCAATGATGAGAGAGAATAATTGATTAGCTGCCTTCTGCACACCCTCTACTGGGGATAGAGCCCAAAACCCAGGCATGTGCCCTGACCAGGAATTGAACTGTGACCTCCTGGTTCATAGGTTGATGCTCAACCATTGAGCCACTCTCGCTGGGCATTCTGTCATTTAACTGATTCATTAGATTATTTAATGCTCTCCATTTCCAATAAAGAGCGGGCTTCTTTCTACAAAGACCATGCATGTCTGCGTCCACCAGTTGAACTGCATGCTCATCAAGAATCATCTGCATTAGTCTCCCAAGTACTTTATGCCAGGTAAGTATCTTTGTGGTTCTAATTGTATAATAAACCAAAGAGTACAAAAAGTTATCTGTTACTATAAAAATTAAGTTGAATAGTTTAGAAAAACTAAAGATTTTAAAATAAATTAGCTATTGGATTATATTTGGGCTCAAAGCTATAAAGATTAGAAAAAATATGACTATTTAAGAAAGATTTTTATATTTGGTTTACTTTGAAAGTATTCTTAAATTCTTGTTTTCCTGTGGAGAAATTCAAACTAGAAACTGTTGATGATTATTTACAAGGGGTAGAATTTATGCTAGAAAGATATGACAGAATTTTAATAACTGAAATCATGCTCGAATAAAATGAATTGTTCCTATATTAAAAGACTTGAAAACAAATGCACATTTATTTAAGTTAAAATAAACATTTAAGAAATGCATTGGAGATGTGTGTTTGTATGTGTATGTTATGTGACTTCCTTTATTAATTGACCTACTATTAGTTCTGATTGTTGGGAGTCTTCTCCTAGGCTTCTACAACATAGCAAGCTCAATGTCATAAAAATGATGACAGTTGCTCCAATTAAGTACAAGCAAACCACTGTGGGAAGAAAAAGAGTAATCCAGACTGGGTTAGGAGAGATTGTCAGATGAAGATAGAGTGGAAAGAAGGTTAGTCTATTTCAAGAAAGCAGTATGAGCAAAATACAGTGGTAGTTGTGTAGAACATGTATAAGAAGTAAAATAACGTCAGGTGTCATTAGAGGTGTGTGTATAGGAAAATGGTAGCAAGGAAGATGCAAGCAAAGTGTCTACTCTGGGTTCCCCAGAAGACCCTAAGACATGAACTTAGGTTAGAGTGTTTTACTAGGAAGGGTAGTGGGGAAGTGGGATCAGAAAGTGAAGTGAGACTCACAAGGTTGTGATATCAGGCAAAATTCGTGAAGAGTAACTTTTGCTCAATCCCACAGGGAGATATATAAACAAGACAGGGCACCTCAGGGCTGGTCCCATAGGAGGCAAAGGAGTGAGAGTGTTTGTTCCTTCTGTCCTCAATCTCCAGGAAACTTAAATACCCAGGCTGTTCTGGCTTCCCATGCCCACAGATCAAACCAACTCCAACAGCCTACAAAGATTGACAGGTGTTGGCTGGTGGGAGTGAAAGCCATGGACAGCAATGTATGCATGGAAAATGGGGATATGGGAAGAGCACCGACATCCTCCTTTGTTTCAAAAGACTGGACCATATCAAGAGAGCATTGAGTGTCAAGGTGAAGGTTAGGATTTATTTAAAGTACATTAAAAGTGGTCCGGTCTCTCAACAGGGGTGCAGTATAATTAGGAATACCCATTATCTTCTGTTTGTTTGTTTTTTTGTTGTTGTTTTTTGGTTTGTTTGTTTTTAAGAGGGAGCCACTTTTCATCAGAGTAGGAAGCAGTTCCCAGTGCATTTACAGGTCTAAGATGGGATAATAAATTATAAACCAATATCTTACTAAACTGCCTAATAAAGAGACAGCCTTTTAGCTAGATACCAATTCCACAGGAATTTACATTTACTCTCTGCCTGAAGGCAGAACAGAGAAATTTTCCTAGGAAAACCACTTAAACTGGCTGTTGATTTTCAAAGGTACTTGTATTTATAATAGTGCCTCTGGGAACACATGAATGGTAATTCATACTAACAAACCTTTCTTGTTTAACTACCTAACATGCCTTTCAGTAACATAATGAGTTATAGCTACTAAGAAATTCCATGTCATGCAGTAAAATGGAAATTATACAGTGAAACTACTTTATAGTATGTTTGGTATCTTGAATTCTTTCTGGGTCTGCAATAGCTTCCTGACTGGCTTAGTGCTGTAAGACCTAGCTAAAACAAAGGTAAGTGTTAAGGGGCTTCCACTAACACAGAGTCAATAAGAAGTAAGGAACTATGTCTTTCCAGTATCCCCACTGCAAAAACATATCTATATTTTCAAAATCTTGGGGGCTATTAATTCTGATCCTCTATTACTAAATAAATTAGTCCCTGTAGCTCACATTTTACCTCCTCAGCTGGATAATCTACAAGAAATATCAAGTCTCTGGGGCTGCTCAAACTGCATCAAAACGACTGATCCAAGAGATTGAGAATGAAGTGACACTTCTGATAATTAACCACCACACAGAGCACAGCTCCGCCTGAGGATGAGCCGCTAATGAAGTGAGACGCAGCATACCGAGCAGGTTTTTGCATGGGTACCCGCCTTCATTTTTGGATGTAATAGTAGCTAAGCAAGTCCAAACCTGCAGCCTTTCCTCCATATGTTTCAGAGGAAGCTTGGCAGAGGGAGATGACATGGATTAGTGACACTAACTTAACATTGGATTCCCCAGAAATTAACTCTGAGATGAGGATTCTTATACAAGTGACTAAGAAAGTATTCCCAGGATAACCCAGTGAAGGGTGGGAAAAACAGGTCAGGGAAGGGAGGGATCCAAGCAGGGACACAGAATGATCCAGCAGGAGTGCTCTGGAATACAAGTAACACCTCCGAGTTTTTACGACACTAAGTAAGGGAATTGAGTTTTCAGATCTTTCTCCACCCCACCTATAAGGTGTTGATTAAGAGTTGCCTTGTTGCAGGAGATCCATAAGCTCCAAAGAACTTCTGGCTCTTTGCCCATGTGGAAAAAGCTACAGTAACCCAAGGACAGTTTTCTAAAGAGAGTTTCAGGTGGAGGTGGTTGGAAGCAAAAATCCTAACAGACTTGGTGAAAGGAATCCAAAGACATCTGGCAGAGAACCAACTGAGTATAACAGATACTAAACACAATCAGAACTTTTCTACCTTGAGCAGGCTCAGAGAGATGCTTCTCCCTTATGATAGTAGAAAGTGAAACCAACTCAATGGTAATGTTAAGGTGATTACCTGGAATAGTTGTTCCCTGAGCACAGAGGATATTCTAAGCTGATTTCCAAAGAGCCCCAATATGCTTTAAAGTTAAATTTACAGTAGAAAAGTTGATTTTAGGTACTAAAATGCATGTTATTCATCCTTCATCTATGTCATACATCATATGATGCCTTAGACATTTTCTAACTATGATTCCATGATGTTTACCCATATACATAAGGAATGAAGTGTTAGGAGATTGTTAGGTCACATTAAATGCTATCCATTGTGGTGAGTCATTTCATTCAATTCCAAGAAATGTAAAGCTGTAATGACCAAATATTTTCCATAATTAATGTCAGGAGACTGTTATGCTATTGTGGATTCATTTGTTGTTATTACTGTACTTTGTATCTCTATCACATTTATGTTAGTCATGGGCTTGAGTTATTTTATGTTTAAATATTTTTATTACATTTTTGTCGATTTTACTCACAGCCAAATTATACCTCCTACATATTTTTTTTTCATTAGTTATTTCCACCATGTTTGAGACCAACATTTATAAAATCCCACTAGAAAGTTGTATTTAATTTCTGGGTCTCAGTCTCCTTATATAAAACAAAGAGCTATAGAAAGATTAGATAATAAAGGTTTTTTCCTAAGTAAGAAAAAAAACAAAAAACCAACAACTAGAGGCCCAGTGCATCAAATTAGTGCACGGGGGGGGGGTGTGTGTTCCTCAGCCCAGCCTGCACCCTCTCCAATCTGGGACCGCTTGGGGGATGTCCAACTGCTGGTTTAGGCCTGACATCCCTCTTACAATCCAGGACTGCTGACTCCTAACTGCTCGCCTGCCTACCTGATCACCCCCTAACTGCTCCCCTGCCTGCCTGATGGCCCCCAAATGCCCTCCCCTGCAGGCCTGGTCCCCCCCAACTGTCCTCCCCTGCTGGCCTTGTTGCCCCAACTGCCCTCCCCTGCTGGCCTTATTTCACCCCCAACTGCCCTCTTCTGATGGCCAATTTGGTTTTCATTAGTCGGTTTCTATGCCAGTCAGTATCAAAAGCTCCGCCTCCTAAGCAGCCATTGGCTCCTCACAGTTGACCCAGATTTGGTTCTGATTGGTCAGTTTCTATGCCAGTCAGCATCTCTGGGCCTATCAATGGGGCCTGATCAGAAAGGCAGGGCTAATCAGCAGCCTTGGTGGAGGCCCGGAGAGAAATGGGGACGCGGCTGCTGACCAGGCCCAGAGCTAAATAGAGAGGCGAATGCTGATCAACAGCTGCCATAGAGGCTACGGATCAGACCCTGTTTCTCTCTTCAGGCCTCTCTCCATGCCTGATTCGCAGCTCCCTCAGCAGTCAGTGCTGGATCACCATGCCTGCAGCCATAGCAGTCAGTGCTGGGTCGCCACAGCAACCCAGGCTGACTACAGGACTGACTTCTGGTTGGTCAAACCTCCCAGTTGTTGCAGATGTGACAGACCCAGGGTTTTTATATATTAAGATGAGGATAATGGCACTTAGCTCACAATGGTTGTTGTAATCATTAGATGGGAACAATGCTGCTACTGATGATGATCAACATTTGTTATTGTTGATACCCAAACTTTGCTTTTTCTTGTCTAGCAGTATGAGCAAAATACAGTGGGAGTTGTGTAGAACATGTATAAGAAGTAAAATAACGTCAGGTGTTGTTCCTTTAGTACTACTATACCTGGATTTCCTCTGGGGCAATACCACCTTTAGGACTAGTGTATGTTCTGATTGTCTTAAACCAGTCAATGTAGCTCATTTCTATGGCCACAGTGTCATCTCAAGATGGGCAAATAATCTAGGATTAGGAGAACCAGGCCCAGGGTATTGGTTAGACTATTGGAGGAGGAAGAACTCCCTTTTCTCTTAGACAGTGTGGTGCTAGGATGGGAGGCTTGAAATTGTGTAGTGTCCAAAAGAAACACACCTGTAGCTAGTGAAGAAGGCAAACACTGTATGAGTCTGAAAATTAAGTCAACACAGAGAAAAGAGACCTGAGCATCTGGATCAAGCCACACTTGATAATCACTGACCAACAATTTCTTTTTAGTTTTTGAGCAGTATGGGTTGGGATTTCTGTCAATTGCAATAAGGGGACTGTGATATAATATAGATATTACCTAGCATTTATTGAGAGTTTAAAATGTGCCAGACACAATACTGCAAGCATCACATAAAATGCATATTCAAGCCTTGCAGCATCCCTATAAGCTATGTTCAACTATTATATCACAAATGAGAATGCCAAAGCCTGGGAAGTTAAGGAATTTGCCCAAGGTTACACAGAGAATCATGAAGCTGCCAGGATTAAACTCAGGAATTTTCACTTGAGTCCATTATCTTTACCATCATTTTTTTTTCTTCTTTTGTCTTTCTGTATAAAGAAAAATGTTTGGTTATGTAAATATGATCTTTTTTCACTTTACTCTTGACTACATGTAGAAAGACTCCAGCTGCATTGAGTGAATCCAAGGTAGTTTAGAACATACTATATTATCAATTTCTAGAACCAGCTTTGAGATTATTTCTCTGACTATAACTCAAGTCCTGGGTTATGAATCTCAAAAGTAGGAAAGTAGGAAACCAGACACATAGCTATTGGTCACATCCTCATGTGAGCCAAGGTAAAACAACTCCTGCTTATGTCTGAATTATAAAGAATGGGGAATAGAATGTTTTGACACTGATCTTGATCCATGGATTTGTTTTTGCTTATGTAAAAATGAATGCTTTCTCTTTCTAATAGGATCATATCATGTATTTATTCTGTTTATCAATAGAGACCTCCAAATGATGAATACATTTTTAGTAAAACATATTAATAATATATATGACTATGTGGTTTGCATTATATGGTCAGTCTATATTGAATAAATATTTCCAAAAGAATATATTTACATTTATTATATTATTCCAAAATTAGCTGTACTAATTTTTCAGATTATCCCTTGCAAACTGGAAGACATCAATGTGGATCATAACTTGACTCATTGCATAACTGTTCAACTAATCTGGAAGCATTTACTACCTTGGGTTGAAGTACAAACCACTCATCACTTGGATTTTCAAAGTTCCATGAGTCAAAAGGAATCGCCACCTCCCCAAGGAAGCTGTTATGTCCAAATCGATCATAATGCCAGACTGAGAGCTGCAGTGTTCTTGTTTCCAGTTGGGTATAGCTGATAGTATACTGCAAATGAGATTGACAACATCACATTTCACATGGAAGGCTCTGGCCAATTCCAGGGCAGGTTGAAATTTATTTTCACCACCTTTCAGATCAGATGCATTAGTAATTGAACAAACCAAATCCAAAAAGTTTTTTCTTTGTTTCCACTACAACTGAGGTTCTATTCCATATGCTCATTTTGTGTTAGACCTAGCACTGAAAGATATATCAGAAAAATATTTAGGGGGAAGTCAATCAACTTCAAGTATTGTATAAAAAAGTGTTAGGTGATGAAGTTTTTCCCATTTCCAGTTTTACCTGGTTTTAATTTGCCTAATTATTTTTGACATCCATTTTATCAGCTTAAAATTTAATATATCAATTCTTCAACTTCTCTGTCTTATTTTATTCATAATGAGAACTCACATATCCAGAAAAGTACTGACAATGAGACACTTATGAACACCAAACTTCATAAAGTCCAGCCTAAGTGTAGAGATGAAAATGTAAATGTAAATATAGAAAGAACAGAAAGAAAATGTTGCTCAGGTAGATTTTCCTTTTCCAGTACAATTTATCCAGGGCCACATGTTCATACACCCTCAAACCTTCTGCTTGTTTTATTCAACTACCACGTAGGACATGCTTCAGACCGGCTAATTCCTGATCTTGGATTTTCATCTATAATGATTCCTTGCTGTTCCTAACATGATTAACCTTAGCTCCATGCTTCCTGAATTTGTCATGTCACTCTGTTTATCTATTCTCTATGGTCTCAGCTCTGCTATCCTATTATGGTCACTGTATTAACCCTATATTTATTTATTCTTATTTTTATCTGCCTTGATATTGCCTCCTGCTTCTGCACATGACTCCACTGACACATGCCCTCATTCACCAACTTCCTGTTATGCTTGACATTAGATCCATCACTCTGTCCACAAGATGAATAAATTTCCCTGTTACTGGCAATAATCTCTACATTCTAGTCTCCATGATTTTCCTTACCAGTCTAGATTGGTCCAGGGTGAGAGATGGTGTTATTACATGGAAGCCAATGGGGAAAAGTAATTTTTCTAGGATTGAGGCCTGCGTCATAACTTATTTAGGCCACTTTCTCTCATATATCTCAAATCTAACTCTGCATCTCCACTGTTCATTAACCACATGCCTATATTAAGCCAAATTCTGAAACCTTAACAAGAAACAGCACATATTCATTCTGTGTTACCAGAACAATGAGTGTGTACAAAGTGACCTGCTAAGTCAGTTACAAACTTCCTTTTGTGGGGAACTAGAAAAAAACAGTTTTCCAAAGGGTAAAATATATTTTTTTGGACAAGATGTGCCAGCTCAGATGTAATTTTACTGGATCTTCTCTACTTAAGCTGCAACTTTAGCATCAACAGAGAAATAAACAAAGTAATAGTGATTTACATTGTTTCTTTTCCAAAAAAACTATTAGGAAAGCCAAGAGTATTACATTAATTTATTCAAATTCTACTTTTATAAAATATACATGCAAATTCTTTGTAGTTACTTCTAAACCAATGAAGTTGTGAACAGTATCACTAGAGTTACCATAAGAGACTATTTACTTACCTTTAGTGTTTCATTGAATTCTGGATTGATGCCTGTTCTGATTTTGGTCTTGCGTTTATTATTTCTAGATTTGTCAGGAAGAAGGTATGACTTGACATAACTGTAAATGATAAAAGATGAAAGTAATTATTGGGAAAAATCTACTTTGCAAAAAATACTTGGAGACTTCAGCGAATAAAAGAAGTAAAGAGAATTGGCCAGTAAATATAAGAGTCAGCCTGGCCTCTATGGCTCAGTCGTTCATTGTTGACCCATGAACCAGGAGTTTGTGGTTCAACTCCTGGTTAGGGCATATGCCCAGGATGCAGGCTTAATCCCCAGGAGGGGGCATACAGGAAGCAGCCGATCAATGATTCTTGTCATTGATGTTTCTATTTATTTCTCCCTCTTCCTTCCTCTCTATGAAATCAATAAAAATATAAAAAACACATATCAGAGACAGAACCAAAGAGAATATAGTCCACATAACAGATTATCTTAAAGACAACTCTGGGCCTTCAATAAAAGAGAAGTGTTAAGGAGTGTGGGCTCTGGGGTCATTCCAATTGGGTTTAAATCACTCCCTGCCTCATTAGTCTTGGTGAATTCAAGATTGTACTTATGATCTCTGTGCCTCAGTTTTCTCATCTGTAAAATTGGGACAATAACAATATCTAATTTATTATATTGTTAATTGTGAGGATTAAGTCAGTTGATACATTTAAGGACC
This sequence comes from Eptesicus fuscus, assembly GCF_027574615.1. Taxonomy (NCBI): domain Eukaryota; kingdom Metazoa; phylum Chordata; class Mammalia; order Chiroptera; family Vespertilionidae; genus Eptesicus; species Eptesicus fuscus. The sequence continues at coordinate 58,411,765 of NC_072473.1, read as the reverse complement.
TGACATATTATATAACTCAAGAAGAAATATAATCTATTATTATGACTAGTGGTCTCACTAAATAGTATGGGGCTATATTCCTCTATATTCACATATCAGGACTTCTGATGAGTGGAATCAATGGTAATAGGTGAATAAAGAAGAATGGTGAAAAGGAAGAAATAAAAAATAACAACCTAAGTCACAATAGCAATTCACCCAATGACTTGTGTTGAACTATCTCAGCAACCTCCTGAAGCAGGGACATCATGACAGACTCAGAAATGCATAAGATGTACAACATTCAACCAGAGTTCTGAAGCACAAGTACTGGGGCTTTAGATGATCCATTTCCGTGCTAGTCAAAATGATTATATTTGTCCTGAAGCCTTCTGATATTGAACTGAGGAAGTAGGTGGACAATTTTTATTCAGTTTCCATTGATTTATCTATCTTAAGATATTTGGAAACAGCTTGAATGAGTTGGTTATTGAATCTAGGTCACCTAATATATAAAAAAGGGGTGATATAGCTGGCCTGAGAGTGTGTTATCCTTAGAAATGCCTGTTTATAAGGTTGGTCCTTGGCTGGAATCTGGGAACTTGGATTTCAAAAATATTCTTATCAGTCCCAGAACAGATCTAGTTTAGTTACTGTGACTAAGCTGTAAAAACAATGACTGATGCTGAGCATCTGCTTTTACTCTGGGAAATTGGCAATTTTGGTATGTGACCAGTTGAGTCTCTAAATGGGCTTCCCTGGCTGACAACATTGCACAGTATCACAACCTGTTGCTAGAGGAATTAAATGTATCCTGTGTGACTCCACTGGAAGAGAGCACTTGGAAGCTTAAGCTGGTTTCTTCAGAACTGCATCACATATACCTCATTCCTTTGCTGATTATAACTACATATGGAGTCCTGTGGGTCCTCCTAGTGAATCATCAAGCGCAGCAGTGGTATTTGCAATCCCTGACACATTTTAATATCACCTTCCCTCCAAAGTGTCGTGGCCCACACCTACCCTTGCAGACTGATTCCTGGAATCCCATGAGCTTCAAAATTGCCCTTTTGATTTGTTCAATTGGGCTAACAGCTTGATAATTTTCTCTGAAGTATTCCTCAGAGCAAAAATTAACTCTCATACATCCTGGGGTATGCCAATGGGTCAGCCTTCTATCTCAAAGAGCTGCCTCTGCCTAAACAATAAATATGTCAGTCCTAAGTCATGTTGAGTAATAGCATCTTAATCAGGTACCCATAGACAAAACCATTACAGATGAACTTTGGAGAATATTTAGAAGTGTGACATAGGAGGAAAGTGACAACTTTCAGAAGAATGCTAAGAATCTTCTGAAAAGTGACATCAGAGGATTGATTGCATGATAGTGCACCTTGTCTTCTCCTCCTGAAATTTCAACAAGTTAACCAACTATAATTCAACAAAAAAATCCCTGACACATGCCTGAGAAACCTGAGCATTGAAACATTTAAAGGTGGGCAACCGGGAATAAGTGGGGAGAGGAAAAGGGAGGAAAGCACAGACGGGCCATAGATACAGCCCTGTAGCCAGAAGCATGTGGCCTGGCTGGGAAAAAGAGAAACCTGGCAGCAGCAAGCACTTCCTTCAACCAAGAGGAACAGAGTACAGTGAGCAGTGAGGGAGCAAACAGTGTCTGAGTCAGCAGACTCCTGACAGAATATGAAGTTCTACCATGCGGGTTTCAAATGTTGAGCCGGTTGCTGGTGTTTCAGACAAAGAAATGGAACCACAGAGCCCTGCTGTCACTTGGAATCCCAAAACTCGCCTCCCATTGCCTTTGGAGTCAGGTCCAGGAGCATATTATCCGTAAACCAAGAGCTGTTGCAGTAGAACAGTTGTTTCCCTCTGTGATGGATCCCCAATACAGTGAGGGCAAAATAAACCCCACCCCCAGAGTGGCTGGCTGTATTGCCTTACAGAAGCTGTGGAGATCAAGACTGAGAGATCACAGAGATAAAAATCTTGTGATTCAGTGCCATCTACTGGAAAGTAGCAGAAAGACCTCTTCAAAGAAAGCAGCTATACAGGTCATTAATTTCAAGATTAAAGCTCTGAAAATACTCAACGAGATGCAAGAATATACAGATAGGCAATTCAGTGCACTCAGAAAACAAATCGATGAACAAAATGAGTACTTTACTCAAGAGATTGAAACTTTAAAAAGAACCAATCAGGCCCAGCTGGAGTGGCTCAGTGGTGAAGGGTCCTGGGTTCGATTCCAGTCAAGGGCACATGCCCGGGATACAGGCTCAATCTCTGATAGAGGGCGTGCAGGAGGCAGCTGATAGATGATTCTCTGTCATCATTGATGTTTCTATCTCTCTCCCTCTCTTTTCCTCTCTGAAATCAATAAAAAATATATTTTAAAAAAGAAACAATCAGAAATCCTGGACATGAAGCATGCAATTAAGGAGATTAAGAGTGAACTACTGGGGGGAGAAAAAATGGTGGCTGAATAGTCAGACCTATTGTGCATCTCCTCCCAGGGCCAGACTGTAAATACAACTAAATTGGACAACATTCACCTGGAATTACTAACTGAGGTCCAGCTAAGGAAGAGACTTATATAAAGGAAGGACAGAAAATACCTGGAGATTAGTAGGAAGGGTGAGGTCATGAGAGTAGCTGACCCATCTTTCACAGGTGGCAGGCCAGCGGGCCAAGAGTGAGGAGGGAGCTCCCAGCTATGGGATGGTAGGTTCCCTCAGAGGATAGAGGCCTGGAACACAGGCTGGGATCCACAGGCTGTAGCACCAGAGCCAAGACCAGCAGCTTATGTTACACCCAGCCATGAAAGGCCACAGGGTTTCTGGTTGTGGTGGAGTCTGGAGGCAGTAGACTAAAGCCAGTTGGAGAGAAAGATGCAGTTCTTGTTGCTGTTTTGTTTTTTAAACCCAGAGCACAGGAGTTTTCATTTGCAGATACTCACCCAAGGTTTAGGTAAGGGAGGGAGATGGAGACGCAAGGTGCCTAAGGATGGGAAGCATTGTGGGGAGACATGGAAAAGCAGCAGCCAGGAGTATTTGGTCATAGGCCTTCAAACCGAAACAGCCATTTTTTTTCCTGAGAGGAGCTAGCTGCTCCCAGTAGCCTCAGGGAAGGAAAAGAAAAAAAAAAAAAAACTAACCTAGATGATTCAGCCTGTCCCACCCTCAGGATCTGTGCATTGTTTTCTCTTTTTTCTTTTATTTCTTTTTGTCCCTTTTTAAATTTATCTTCTTTTTTTTTTAAATATATTTTATTGATTTTTTACAGAGAGGAAGAGAGAGGGATAGAGAGTTAGAAACATCGATGAGAGAGAAACATCGATCAGCTGCCTCTTGCACACCCCCTACTGGGGATGTGCCCGCAACCAAGGTACATGCCCTTGACCGGAATCGAACCTGGGACCCTTGAGTCCGCAGGCCGATGCTCTATCCACTGAGCCAAACCGGTCTCGGCTAAAATATATTTATTTACTGTTTTTTTTAGAGAGAGAAGAAGGGAGAGGGATAGAGAGATATAAACATCAATGAGAGAAAAACATCATCGATTGGCTGCCTCCTGAATGCCTCCCAAAGGGGATCGAGCCTGCAACCCAGACATGTGTTCTGACTGGGAATCAAACAAGTGGCTTCTTGGTTCTTGAGTCAATGCTCAACCGCTGAGCAACGTGGGGCAGGCATTTTGTTTTTGTTTGTGCTTTGTTTTATTTTCTCCTCATACATTTTCATTATTTTTTCTCATCATTCTTGCCTTATATTCTCTTTCCTAATTCTCTCTTCTCTAGAGGTTGCTTTTGTTGTTACTGTATGGGTCTTGTGTATATTTTTGTTTTGTTGCTTCTGTTTCATGTTTTCTTGTGTTATATTTTGTTCTGGTCTATCAGCACCTTGACAATAGCTTGCACAATGTGGTTGGGGATAAATCACATAGCCTGAGAGAAGACTCCATCAATTAAGGAGACAATAATATTCAAGACCCAACTACAACAGGAGAACCCAAATAAATCAGTAAGGGGATTTCCTAGAGCACCCAGTTCAGGAGATTTAAGATATTGCACCAATGGGACCTACAAAAGAGCTACTACATAAGAGCACCCCACAAAGTCTGGGAGACATAGCAGTTTGGTCTAATACATAGAAACAAAAACAAAGGGACAGAAAAAAAATGGAGAAACAAAAAAATAACAATTAAATGAAAAAAAAGGAGAAATCACCAAAAAAGGAATGAAATGAAATGGAGGCAAGTTATTTTTCACCTAAAGATTTAAGAGTAATGGCAATAAGGGTGCCCAAACAATTCGGTGAGAACAACAAAAAACTTAATGAGAGTTATAAGGGACTTAATGAGAACTCCACCAACATGAAAAATAAAAGTTGAAATAATAAATAAGAATCAATTGCAAATGAGGAATAACATAGCTAAAATAAAGAACACCCTGGAAGGATTCAACAATAGACTAGAAGAAATCAAGGGCTGAATTAGCTAAATTCTCATTCAGAGCATCAAATGGAAAAAAATTAAAAAGCAGGAGCTTTGGGACAACATTAAACATAACAACATTCATATGATATGGGTACCAGAAGGAGAAGAATCTGAGAAAGGAATAGAGAACCAGATTGAAGATATAATGGCAGAAAATTTCCCTAACTTGGTAAAGAAACAAGTCACTAAATTTCAGGAAACACAGAGAGTCCCAATCAAGATGAACTCCAAAAGATATAAACCTAGGAACATAATAATTAAAATGGCACACATTAAATACAAAGCAAGAATATTAAAGGCTGCAAGAGAGAGAGAGAAAGTTAACTAAAAGGGAGCTCCCATTATACTGACAACTGACTTCTCAATAGAAACACTTCAAGCCAGAAGGAATGGCATGAAGTATACAAAGTAATGAAAACCAAGGGACTGAACCCAAGACTATTCTATCCAGCAAGGTTATCACTCAAAATCAAAGGTGAGATAAAGAGTTTTGCAGACAAAAAGGCTAAAAGAGTTGACTATGACCAAACCAACACTGCAAGAAATGCTAAAGGGACTATTGTAAGGAGAAGAGAGGAGAGAGAGAGAGAGAGAGAGAGAGAGAGAGAGAAAGAGAGAAGAAGAAGAAGAAGAAGAAGAAGAAGAAGAAGAAGAAGAAGAAGAAGAAAGGCATAAAGAATAAGAATGGTGATAAATATGTACCTATCAATAATACCCTTAAATGTAAATGGTGTGCATGCTCCAATAAAAAGATATAGGGTATCTGAATGGATGAGAAAACATAACCCATATATATATATATATATATATATATATATATATATATATACTGTCTATCAGACCCACCTCAGACCAAAAGGATCATAAAGAATGAAATTTATTTTTTTTATTTTTTTAAATTTCTTTATTGATTAAGGTGTCACATATTTGTCTTCATCCCCCCATTCCCATCCCACACCCCTCCCCACGGATGCCCCAACCCCCTGTTGAACTTAACCATTGGATAGGCTCATATGCATGCACACAAGTCCTTTGGTTGATCTCTCCCCCCTCCCCCCACCCTCCCCTATTCTCCCTCTGAGGCCCGATAGTCCGATCGATGCCTCCTTGTTTCTGGTTCTGTTCTTGTTCCTCAGTCTATGTTGTTCATCATTTCCCCTAGATGAGCGAGATCATGTGTCACTAGATATATACTTATAAGAACTGAATGTGAGATGAGCAATAATAGTTATGCTGACAGGCAAATGAATCAGTCTGTAGTGAGTTTCTTTCTGGACCAACAGTTCTTTTGAGACCCAATTTCAATGTCCACCAGTTCCTTATGTGTACATGTCAGCACTGACCCCTCAGCTCTGGATGGTGGGCAAATGGTGGTAACGGAGGTCTGACTCCCTCTGGTTTGGTCTTGGCCAGACCCAGGGGCACGGCTTCACCCAGACTCAGGGGCACGTGGCCTAACCCAGAACCAAGGGGCGCGTGGCCTCACCCGGGCCCGGGACCCAGCATCACCCGGATGGATCCAGGGGCACACGGCCTCACCCGGACCCAGGATCCGGCTTCACCCGTACCCAGGGGCACAAGGCCTCATCCGGGCCCAGGGGCACATGGCCTCACCCGGGCCCAGGGACCCAGCCTCATCCGGGTCCAGTGGCGTGTGGCCTCACCCGGACCCAGGGGCGCGTGGCCTCACCCGGGCCCAGGCACCCAGCCTCACCCGGGTCCAGGGGCGCAAGGCCTCACCTGGACCCAGGGGCGCGTGGCCTCACCCGGGCCCAGGGACCGAGCCTCACCCAGGTCCAGGGGCACATGGCCTCTCCCAGACCCAGGGGTGCGTGGCCTCACCAGGACCTAGGTGCGCGAGGCCTCACCCAGATCCAGGGACACATGGCCTCACCCGGACCCAGGGGCACGTGGCCTCTCCCAGACCCAGGGGCTCATGGCCTCACCCGGACCCGGGACCCAGCCTCACCCAGACCCAGTGACACATGGCCTCACCCGGGCCCGGGACCCAGCCTCACCCGGATTCAGGGGCGCACGGCCTCACCCGGACCCGGGACCTAGCCTTACCCGGATCCAGGGGCACACGGCCTCACCCGGACCCAGGATTCAGCTTCACCCGGACCCAGGGGTGCATGGCCTCACCCGAACCCGGAATCCGGCTTCACTTGGACCCAGGAGTGCGTGGCCTCACCCAGACCCAGGGGCGTGAGGCCTCACCTAGACCCAAGGGCGTGTGACCACACCCGAGCCCAGAGGCTCGCAGCCTCGCCTGGACCCGGGTCTCAGCGGGGTTTCGTCTTCTTGATCCCAATTCCTGTTGGTCAATTCCCCCTCAGCAATTCCCTCGGCCATTTTCTCAGAGCTCCAGGGCGGCTGCTGCAGAACTCGTTGGGCAGCGGGCTCGGCAAAGCTCCGGTGTGCCCGGTGTTGCTGCGTCGTCCCTTGGGTCTGCAGCGGTGGCCGGTCGCCGAGCGTGTGCACCTGGCCGCTTCCGGGGCGTTGAGATTCTTGAAGGACTCGGAGGTCAGCAAGCGCGGAGTCTCCCACCCCATGTCTCCCAGGGGCTTGTCTGTCCGTGCTCGGCAGCAAGTGGAGCCGTCCCCTCAGCCAGAGACCGCCGGGGGAACTGCGCCGAGCACGTTCCTGGCCGCCATTGTGTCGCCTGAGCCATAGTGCTTAAAGTGTGGACTTTGGGTCACCTGCATCAGCATCATCCCGCGTACCCCTCTCTTTTATACTAGTTGTAGAGCATCTGCTCAGCCAGCCCTCCGGTGGTTCTGGATGGTGTCTGCTCTGCTCTCCCGTCGTAGTCTCAAAATTGTTGTGGTAGGCAACGATCAGGCTTCCGCCCTATGTCTCCATCTTGGTCCTCCTTTGTACAGTTAAGTCTTGATTGTTGTTGGTGTCACTGGGAGGAATTGTCCTCCAGGCCAATTGGCCGTGAGGACCCTCTTTGTCTATATAGGAAGAGTTGCTGTGCAGGAGACATGTTTATGGGCCGGGTCTTGATGCAGCAATGCTTTGGCGCTCACTGAGTCTGCCTCTTGAATGAATCCCTTATGCAAGTGGTTGAAATCTGGTGTCATCTCACACCAACCACTAGATGCCCTCGTTTCTGGGTCTCCAATGGAGTGTAGGTCAGCTACTGCCTGAGGCACTCAGCAGGGAAAAGCTTCTGTGCTCAGCTTGGATGGGGCGGGGTTACAGGGTGGAGCCTACAACCTTGGCTTCCTGTCAGCCCCGCCCTATGAGGTTCCTGTGTCTGTGTCCCTCTGTACTCCTTGCAAACACCTCTGAGAGAAACGCGCCCTGGAGTTTCGCCCGCTGCCAAACAGTCTAGTCTCTCCCCTAATGAATCTGGATTCCCAGATTCTTGCCTGGAACTGGGTTTCAGTGTAGTTGGAACTGGGCCTCAGCGCAGTCTGGTGCTTTTGACTCCTTCCCAGCAGGGCAATTCAGTGGCGCAGGCAACAGTCCGTCCTTTGCGCACCTTCCCGTGCGCGCCTCTGGAGCTCTGCCTTCTGCCGCTCCTCTGTGCCTGCGCCCCACAGCCCAGATTCATTCCCCCAGCGTGCGCCTGGCTTCCCAGGGTTTCGCCAGGAACTGGGGTTCAGTGCAGTCGGAGCTGGTGTTCAGCGCAATCTGGAGCTTTTATCTCCTTCCTGCTAGTGAACGTCGGCCAGGCCGTCAGCCGCCCCTTCCTCTCCGGCTCCGTCCTCCCCGCACGCGCGCGTGCTCGTGTCTCCACCCATGTCTCCATACCTCAGGCTTTTACGGCTCCTCTGATTATCCTTGTGGTTTTCTCTTTCCTTCTATTTGTGGGCATTTCAGTCCGCCAGCTTTCCTGTGGTTCTGGATGATGTCTGTTTTGACTTTTAGTTGTGTTTTTTGAAATTGTTGTGCCCGGCTGTAGGTTAGGTGTTTAACCTATGCCGCCATCTTGGTTTCCCAAGAATGAAATTTAAGGGATGGAAAAAATATTGCAGGCAAATGGAAATGAAAAAAAAAAATGGCTCATATCTGAAAAAAATAGACTTTAAAGTGAAGGCCATAAAGAGAGATGATGAAGGCCACTTCATAATAGTAAAGGGATTGATACAAGAGGATATAACCTTGGCAAACTCATATGTACCCAACATAGGTACATTTAAATATATTAAAACAACTCACTAGATCAGATGGACTTAATCAACATCTTCAGAACATTTCACCCCAAAGCTATAGAATATACATTATTCTCAAGTGCACATGTGACATTTTCAAAGATAGACCAAATATTAGGACACAAATTCTTTACAAGTTCAAGAAAATTGAAAACATATCAACCACCTTCTCAGATCACAATAGCATGAAATGAGAAATAAACTACAATAAAAACACTGAAAAACATGCATACATATGGAAAACAAATAGCATGTTATTAAATAAGAAATGAGTTACCAAAGCGATTAAGGAATAAATAAAAAAAAGTTCCTGGAAACAAATGAAAAGGAACACACAACACAAAATTTATGTAAAACAGCAAAAGCATTCCTGAGATTGAAATTCATAGCCTCAAAAAACAACAACAAAATAGAATTAATAATAAAAATTTAAACTGGCAGTCAGACATTCCTCTCACAATCCAGGACTGCTGGCTCCTAACCGCCTATGCTTGCCTGCCTGCCTGATCGCCCCTAACCACTCTGCATGCTTGCCTAATGCCCCTAACTGCTTTCATGCCTGCCTGATCACCTGTAACCACTTGCCTGCATGCTTGATTCCCTTAACCACTTTCCTGCCTGCCTGATCACCCCTAACCACTCTGCCTGCCTGCCTGATCACCCCTAACCACTGCCTGCCTGATCACCACTAACTGCTCTCCTGCATGCTGATCATCTCTAACCACCTCTGCCTTGCCCCCACAGCTTTATTGGAAAGGACATCCAGAATGAGCTCAGGAAGGTCGTTCGGCTCTCTGGTCTAATAAACATATTATGCTTTTATTATTATAGATAGTACTGGAAGTCCTAGCCAAAGCGATTGGATAAGAAGCAATAACAAATCCAAATTGGAAAGGAGAAAGTTAAACGGTCATTATTTGCAGATGATATGATATTGTACATAGAAAATCCTAAGGACTTCATAAAAAATATTAGACTTAATAAATAAATTCAGTGGGAATGCAGGATAAAAAATTAATACCCAGAAATCTATGGCAGTTTTGTCTACCAACAATGGACTCTTGGAAAGATAAACAAACAAACAAAATACCCCTTTTACTATTGTTATAAAAAATTAAGATACTTAGGAATAAACTTACTTGAAAAGGTAAAAGACCTGTACTCTAAAAGCTACAGGACTATATCTTTTAAAAAAGAGATAGAGGAAGATATTAAAGAGTGGGAAGAATATACCATGTTCATGGATTGTTATAATCAACATCATTAAAATGTCCATACTACCCAAAGCAATGTATAAATTCAATGGAATTCCTATTAAAATACCAATAGCATATTTCACGGAATTAGAACAAACACTTCAAAAATTTATATGAAACAAAAAAATAGCCTGAATAGCTCTCTCTTTCTTGAGAAAGAACAAAATTGAAGAAATTACTATAGCAGATATCAACTTGTACTACAAATCCACTGTACTCAAAACAGCCTGGTACTAGCAAAAGAACAGGCATATAGATCAATGAAACAAAACAGAGAACCCAGAAATCAACTTATGCCAATATTCTCAATTAATATTTGACAAAGAAGGCAAGAGCATACAATGGAGTAAAGACAGTCTCCTCAATAAATGGTGCTGGATAAATGGATAGGTTCCTTCAAAAAATGAAGATAGACTACAAACTCACACCCTACACAAGAATAAACTCAAAATGGATAAACAAATGTCAGTAATGAAACCATAAAAATCCTAAAGGAAACCATTGGAAGCAAAATATCAAACATCTCTCGGAGCAATATGTTTATCAATATATATCCTAGGGCAAAGGAAGCTAATGAGAAAATAAACTAATTGGACTACATCAAAATACAAAGCTTCTGCACAGCAAAAGAAACCATCAACAAAATGAAAAGAGAGCAAACTGCATGTATTTGCCAATTATATATCTGATAAGGAGTTAATTTCCAAAATATAGGAGGAACTCATATAACTTAATAAAAGAAAGACAAAAAATGTAATTAAAAATGGGCAAAGGACCTAAATAGACACTTCTCCAAAGTGGACATACCAAAGGCTAAGAGACATATGAAAAAAATACTGAAAGTCACTAATCATCTGAGAGATGCAAATTAAAACAATAATGAGATATCATTTCACACCTGTCAGAATGGCTATCAACAAATGACAAATGTTGATGATGAGTATGTGGAGAAAAGGGAGCCCTAGTACAGACTTGTGCAGCCACTGTGGAAAACATTATAGTTTCCTCAAAAAAATTAAATATGGAACTCTCATTTGACACAGTGATCTAACTTCTAGGTATATCCTAAGAAACAATAATCAGGAAGAAAATATGCACCCCTATGTTCATAGCAGCACAATTTCTAATAGCTAAGATTTAGAAACAGTAAAGTACCCATCAGCAGATGACTGGATAAAAAAAGTTGTGGAACATTTACACAATGGAATACTATGTGGGTCTAAAAATGAAGGAACTCTTAACATTTGCAATAGCATGGAATAGACTGATGAATTTCAGAAGGAAGGCGGGGTTAAGGGTTGGGTGGAGAGTGACTAACCTGGGAACTTATATGCATATTTGCATAGCCAATGGACACACACAATAGGGTGGTCAAAATCTGGGAGGGGTGGGTGCGAGGTGGAGGGGGTCAATAGGAAAAACAAAGAAACAAATAAAAGGTTCATCCATAATACTTTCAACAAAAAATATCCTACCTAATAAAATAGTAATATGTAAATTGACCGCACCCTCGCTACACCATAGCCACGCCCACCAGACAAAGCCACACCCACCAGCCAATCAGGGCGAGTATGCAAATTACCCAACAAAGATGGCGGTTAATTTGCATACGCTGAGGGAAGGAGGAGTGAAGACTGAAGACAACTTAGAAGGAAGAGGGAGGAAAAGTGGAAAGCAAGGTGGCTGCCAGAGGGAAAGCCGGGGCAGGTAGGGGTGGAGTGGGGTGGGCGGAAGCTTCCTGCAAATGGGCTACTAGTAAATTAATAAAGTCAAAATGGACAAAAGACTTGAATGTAAGACATGAAACCATAAAAATCCTAGAAGGAACCATATGCAGCAAAATCTCAGACACCTCTTGTAGCAATATGTTTATGGTTATATCTCTTGGGGCAAAGGGAACTGAGGTGGAAATAAAAAAACGGGACTACATAAAATAAAAAGCTTCTGCACAGCAAAAGAAACCATCAACAAAATGGAAAGTGAACCTACTGTATGGGAGAACATATTTGCCAATGATACATCTCATAAATGGTTAATATCCAAAATATATAAGGAACTCATACAACTTAACAAAAGGAAAACAAACAATCCAATTAAAAATGAGGAAAGGACCAAAATAGACAGTTCTCCAAACGGGACATACAGATGTTCAAAAGACATATGAAAAAATGCTCAAAGTTACGGATCATGACAGAGATGCAAAATAAAATGACAATGAGCTATCACCTCACATCTGTTAAAATGTCTGTTATCAACAAATCAATAAACAACAAGTGTTGGTGAGGATGTGGAGAAAAGGGAACCCGAGTACACTGCTGGTGGGAATGCAGACTGGCACAGCCACTGTGTAAAACAGTATGGAGTCTCCTCAATAAATTAAATATAGAATTGCTATTTGACCCAGTGATCCCACTTCTAGAGATATATCCTAAGAAACCTGAAACACCAATCAGAAAGAATATATATGTTCATAGCAGCACAAATTATAATAGCTAAAATCTGGAAACTACCTCAGTGCCCATCAGTAGATGAGTGGATATAAATGCTGTGGTACATTTACAACATGGTATACTGTGCAGGAGTAAAAAAGAAGTATGTCTTATCCTTTGAGGAAGCATGGAGGTACCTGGAGAGTATTATACTAAGCAAAATAAACCAGTCCGAAAAAGACAAGTATCACATGATCACACTCCTTTGTGGAATCTAATGAACAAAATAAACTGATGAACAAAATAGATCCAGAGATATAGAAGCACGGAACAGATTGTTAAGTCTCAGAGGGAAGGCGGGGGTGGATAGATGGTGGGGAAGGGATCAACCAAAGAACTTGAATACATATATGCATAACCCATGGACACATAAAATAGGGTGGTGAAGGCCTGGTGTAGGGAGGATGGGCTAGAAGGGATCAATGGAGGGAAGAAGGGGGAATAAGTAATAATTCCAACAATAAATATTTAAAAAAGAAAAATAAGAAAAAAAACTATAAAGTTAATTTCTTTTAACAGAGTGAACTACTGAGCATAGAATACACAGCCAAACAGAGGAGGGAAAGAATTTGCGATCTTGAAGATAGGAATCAAGTAATGATGCCACGGGAAGAAAAAAGTTACCTGAACATAAAGGAAATGAAAGAGGGAGATTAAAAACAGTGGCAGAGTAAGTGTATGCTGCAAGGACAAGCTCCCAGGACCAAACTGGAATTACAACTAAAAACAACAACAACAAAAAACAAACAAACAAACAAACAAAAAAAACACACACCCTGAATAATCAACAGAAGATGCGCTGGAGAGAACCCTGATAAACCCAGGACCAAAAGTGTAGACCTTGTAGAGACTGGTAGGAGGGGTGGAGGTGGGAAATGGTTGGCAGGCTCCCACAGTCAGCAACTGAAGTTCCAGAGAGATATCTCAGCTACAAGGTGTTCCCACCGAGATCTATGGGGTTTAATACCCAAGCCCTCCCCCCCCAACCAGCAGAGAGCACCCAAACAGAGAAGGATACCCACATAGCGTCTGGCTATGAAAAGAAGCTGTCTGCCAGGAAGAGAGGGCTGAAAATTCAGACGCTCTCTTAAAGGGCAAATGCACAAAATTCTCTGCAGAGCCACCCACCTTGTGCTCCAGCAGAAGGAGGGCAGAGTGGACTGGAGCTATGTGAGCAGAAGCCAGGATTGGGGGCTCTGGTGTTATAGCTCAGAAAGCAGATACTCCAGTTTCCTGTGCTGAGTCATTCCCTCATGCTCAGGAGGTCATCTTTCTCACACAGACATTTTCTATACAGGTGACCTTGCCTGGGGGGAAAGACAGCTGATCCAAACTATTGGAAAATATCTTGCCCCAGAGTGCAGAGTTGCTCAGACCCATTAAGAGATGGAGAATAACGATTAGCCTCCAAGCAGAAGCAATTGCCCCGTCCTGTTGAAAAAAACAAAACTCTTCCTACACCTCTGAATGATGGCCTGAGGTAAATTCAAGACAAAATCCTATCAGTCTATAGACAGAGGCAGTCTCTGTAGGCTTTGAATCTTTGCCTGATCTAATTTGTCAGAAATAGTGTTTGACACTGCCCTGCAATAGAGATTGAGAGGTGTAACAGATCTACCTAATACATAGTCATAAACCCAAACAGGCAGCCAACCTGAGAAGACAAATAAATAACCTCCAAATGAAAGAACAAGAGAATTCTCCAGATGAAGAGATAAATGAAATTGTGATAAGAAATGTTTCTCATACACAGTTCAGAATAATGATGGTAAAGATGTTCAACAGCAAGAGAAAAGATATAGTAACTATGAAACAGAACTAAAGAATGACATAGCACAAATAAAGAACACATTGGAAGAAATACACAGTAGGTTAGGGGAAGCTTACAATCTAATCAGTAAATTAGAAGACAAGGTTGAAAAAAATCAATCAGAGAACGAAAAAGAAAAAAATAATTACAAAACAGGAGGACAGCTTAAGGGAGATGCAGGACAATGTGAAAAGTAACAATATTCAAATATAAGGTGTGCCAGAAGAGGCAGAAGGGGAGAAAGGGATAGAAAACATATTTGAAGACATAATGGCAGAAAACTTTGCTAAGCTGGTAAAGGAAAAAGTCACACAAGTTGGGGAGGCACAGAGAAAACCAAGCAAGAAGAACCTAAACAGGTCCTTGCCAAGAACACATCATAATTAAAATGCCAAAAATTCAATCCTATATAATAAAACAGTAGCATGCAAATTATCCCCTCTATCAGAAGTTCTTCTGGGAGTTTGACCAGGGGGCAGGGCAAGATGGGGGAAGGGAGGGAGGCCCTAGCCAGTGGAAGGCAGCCGGGAGAAGGGAAGGAGTAAACAGCCAGCCACTGCCAGATGCCAGGGATCCTACCAGTGCAGGAATTTTGTGCACTGGGCCTCTAGTAAATAGATATAAATAATAACCTTAAATGTAAATGGATTAGATGCTTCAATCAAAAGTTATAGGGTAGCTGAATGGATACAAAAACATGACCCAACTACAAGAGACCCACATCAGAACAAAAGACACACAGGATGAGAGTGAAGGAATGGGAAAAAAAATTTCCATGCAAATGGAAAAGAAAAAAACCAACAGGAGTAGAAATACTCATATCTGACAAAAATAGACTTCAAAATGAAGGCCATTACAAGAGACAATGAAGGTCACTGCACAATATAAAGAGATTGATCCAACAAGAGTATATAAAGCTGGTAAATATATACAAACCCAATATAGGAGCACCTAAATATATAAGAAAAACTTCAAGAGGACTTTAAGGGAGAGATCGACAACAATTTATACTAATAAAAGGGTAATATGCAAATTGGTCAGTATGCCCTCACAGTAACGACCGAACAGCAAGCTGTGTGGGGCGACAAGGCTGGCAGGGGGGAGCAGGGAGGAGCGACCAGGCTGGCAGTGGGAGTAGTTGGCAGCAACCAGGCCGGCAGGGGGCCAATGAGGGGTGACCAGGCAGCAGGAGGAGCAGGTGGGGGTGGCCAGGCAAGCAGGGAGGATAGTGGGGGTGACCAGGATGGCAGGAGGGGCAGTGAGGGGTGAGCAGGATAGCAGGGGGGGCAGTTGGGGGCAACCAGACTGGCAAGGGGGCAATTTGGGGCAATTAGGCCAGCAGGGGGAAGTTGGGGGTGACCAGGCTGGTGGGGGGAGCAGTTGAGGGTGAGCAGGCTGGTAGCAGGGGCAGTTAGGGGTGATCAGACTGGCAGGCAGAAGCAGTTAGGGGTGATGAGGCTGGAAGTGGGGGAAGTTAGGGGCAATCAGGCAGGCAGGCAGGTGAGCAGTTAGGAGCCAGGGGTCCCGGATTGTGAGAGGGATGTCTGACTGCCAGTTTAGGCCCGGTCCCTAGGATCGGGCCTAAACCAGCAGTTGGACATCCCCCGAGGGGTTCCAGATTGGAGAAGGTTCTAGCTGGGCTGAGGGGACCCCCCCCCCCCCCCCCGTCGCACACAAATCTCGTGCAATGGGCCTCTAGTACAGTCATAATAGGGGATTTTAACACCCCCTGACTTCACTGGATAGATCTTCCAGACAAAAAGTTAACAAGGAAACAGTGACTCCAAGGACACACCGGATGAGATAGACTTAATTGACATTAATAGAACATTTCACCCTAAAGCTGCAGAATATACATTCTTCTCATGTGCACATGGCCATTCACAAAGATAGACCACATGTTAGGACACAAAACATGTCTCTACAAGTTTAAGAATATTGAAATCCTATCAAGCATCTTCTCAGATCACAGTGGAATGAAATTAGAAACCAACTACAGTAAAAACACCCCCAAACATTCAAACACATGGAGGCAAAATAGCATGTTATTACACAATAAGTGGGGTACCAATGGAATCAAGAAAAATCGAAAACTTACTTGAAACAAATGAAGATGAACACATAACAACCCCAAATCTATGAGACACATCAAAAGCAGTCCTGAGAGGGAAGTTCATAGCACTACAGACATACCTCAAAAAACAAGAAAAATCAACAATAAACTATTTAACACTACAAATTATATAACTAGGAAGAGAATAACAAATAAAGCCTAGAATAAGTAAAAGGAAGGAAATAATAAATATTAGAGCAGAAATAAATGACATAGAGACTAGAGAAATGTTAAAACACATCAATGAAACCAAGAGCTGGTTCATTAAAAGGATAAACTAAATCGATGAACCATTATCCAGACTCATAAAGAAACAAAGAGACAGGACCCCCAAAATAATAAAATGAGAAACAAAAGTGGAGAAGTAACCACTGACACCACAGAAATACAAAGGATTATAAGGAAATACTATGAACAACAATGTGTCAACAAGCTGGACAATGTGGATAAAATGGACAAATTCCTAAAAAATACAATCACCCAAAACTGAATCAGGAAGATTCAGAATACCTGAATAGGGTAAAACAACTGATGAAATAGAAGCAGTAATGAAGAAAATCTCAGAAAACAAAAGTGTGGGTCCAGCTGGCTTCCCAGGGGAGTTTTACCAAACATTCAAAGAAGGACTAACACCTGTACTCCTTAAGCTATTCCAAAAAATCCAAGAGTAAAGAACACTTTCAAGATCTTTTTATGAGGCCAGCATTATCCTAATTCCAAAACCAGATTAAGACACTACAAAGAAACTAAATTATGGGCCAATATCCCTGATGGACATATATGCTAAAATCTGCAACAAAATATTAGCAAACCAAATCCTGCAATATATTAAAACGGTCATACAACTTTTTAATTAAATCCTGCAATATATTAAAAAGGTCATACACCTTTTTAATTAAATCCTGCAATATATTAAAAAGGTCATACACCTTTTTAATGGACAAAGTGCGATTTATTCCTGGGATGCAAGGCTGGTACAATATTCACAAATCAATAAATGTGATACATCTCATAAAAATTGATAAAAATAATATGATCATATCAATAGATGGAGAAAAAGCATTTGACAAAATCCAACACCCAGTTTTGATAAAAACTGTCAGCAAAGTGGAAATAGAGTTAGCTCAATATGATAAAGGCCATATATGACAAACCTACAGCGAACATCATACTCAATGGGCAAAAACTAAAACCATTTCTCCTAAGAACAGGAATAAGACAGGGATGTCTGCTTTCACCACTCTTATTCAACATAGTACAGGAAGTCCTACCTACAGCAATCAGACAAGAAGAAGAAATAAAAGGCACCCAAATTGGAAAGGAGGAGGTAAAACTATCATTATTCACAGATGACATGATATGGTATATAGGAAACCCTAAAGACTCTGCCAAAAAACTACTAAAATTAATAAATGAATTTGTCAATGTACCAGGATACAAAATCAACACCCAAAAATCAATGGCTTTTTTATACACCACTAATGAATTCTCAGAGAGAGAAACAAACAAAAAATTCCGTATACCAGTGCAACATAAATATAAGATACTTAGAAATAAACTTAATCAAGGATATAAAAGACCTATACTCAGGAAAATATAGAATGTTGAAAAAAGACATAGAAGAAAACATAAACAAGTGGAAGAATATAACGGGTTCATGGATTGGTAGAATCAATATCATTAAAATGTCGATACTACACAAAGCAATCTATAGATTCAATGCAATCCCTATTAAAACATCAATGGCATATTTCACAACCTAGAACAAACTCTCCAAAAACTTAGATGGAATCAAAAAAGACCCCAAATAACTGTAGCAATCCTGAGAAAGAAGAACAAAGTAGGAGGAATCACAATCTTACCTTATAATAAACAAATATGCAAATTGACTGCACCTTCGCTACGCCCAAGCCACGCCCACCAGCCAAGCCACGCCCACCAACCACGCCCACCAGGAAACTGTTGCAGGGACGTTGGTGCAAGGACGCTGGGTGCGGCCGAGCCCAAGGCCGGAAAAGCTGCCTGAGGCTTTCCCAGCTTTGGGCACCAGCGGGGAGCCTGCACCAATCGCAGGAAGCCACTGGGGGTCGGCTCCTGCGATTCCTAGCAGGGACGCTGGGTGCGGCCGAGCCCAAGGCCACCGCCTGGGGCCAAGTCCCGACCCTGAAAGAAGGCAGAAGGCGGTGGCCACAGCCAAGGCCTGGGTCCCCGGTGCCAGCAGAAAACTGGTGCAGGCAGCCAGGTGAATGAAGGTCTATTGCACGAATCTTCGTGCAAACGGGCTACTAGTATCAGATATCAAGCTATATTACAAAGATAATGTTCTCAAAATAGCCTGGTACTGGCACAATAACAGACATACACTGTGTGACCAGATTGTTATGACCAACTGACATTTGTAGGCAAATTAGCCATACACTGCATCGTATGGGATATGGAAGCTGAAGGCCTGTTCGAACACCTTTGCTGTCTGCAGTTACCAAGATAAAACATTTCCAATTCGCACAGGAACACAAGGATTGGACAGTCGAGCATTGGAAAAAAGTCATGTGGTCTGATGAATCACGTTGCCAGATGCATCATGCAGATGGCAGAGTGAAAATTTAATGGAAACAGCATGAAAGCATGCACCCCACATGCTTGAGTAAAACACTTCAAGCTGGTGGGGGCAGTGTTATAGTTTGGACAGTTTTCCTGGCATGATTTGAGCCCTTTAATTCGTGTGGAACAACATCTGAATAGCACAACATACTTAAGTATTGTTGCTGGTCAAGTTCATCCTATCATGTTGATGGTATATCCCAATGGAGATGGCTTCTTTCAACAAGACAATGTGCCATGCCACTATGCTCGTATTGTGCAGGAGTGGTTTCAAGAACATGAGGGAAACTTTACCTTGCTTAGGTGGCCCCCACAATCACCAGATCTTAATCCAATTGAGCATTTGTGGGACGAAGTTAAAAGAGTCATCAAGCATCTGGTTCCACAACCATCAAATCTCACAGAACTGGACAGTGTTATTCATCAGGCATGGTGTCAGATTCCTCACATCACCTTTCAACATATCGTGGAGTCAATGCCAAGAAGAATCACTGCAGTATTGAAGGCAAATGGTGGCCCAACGAAGTACTGATGGGGTGGTCATAATAATCTGGCCACTCAGTGTATATACACCAATGCAACAGGACAGAAAACCCAGAAATTGACCTAAGCCATTATGTTCAATTAATATTTGACAAAGGAGGCAAGAGCATACAACGGAGTCAAGACAGTCTCCTCTATAAATGGTGTTAGGAAAATTGGACAGATACATGCAAAAAAATGAAACTAGATCACCAACATACACTCAAAGTGGATAAAAGACTTACATGTAAGTTGTGAGACCATAAAAATCCTAGAAGAAACCATAGGCAGCAAAATCTAAGACATCTCTTATAGCAATATGTTTATGGATACTTCTACAGCAAACAAAAACTAAGGAGAAAATAAACAAATGGGACTACATCCAAATAAAAAGTTTCTGCACAGCAAAAGAAACCATCAACCAAATGAAAAGGGAGCCAACTGTGTGGGAGAATATATTTGGCAATGGTACATCTGATAAAGGATTAATATCCAAAATATATAAGGAACTCATAAAACTTAACAGAGGAAGACTAATAATCCAATTTTAAAAAAATGGGCAAAGGACCTAAATAGACACTTCTCCAAAAAGGACATACAGATGGCCAAAAAAACATATCAAAAAATGCTCAAAGTCACTGATAATCAGAGAGATGCAAATTATGCACAGTTTGGTATCACCTCACACCTATCAGAATGGCTACCATCAATCAATCAACAAATGGCAAGTGCTGGCAAGAATGTGGAGAAAAGGGAACCCTAGTACACTGCTGGTTGGATTGCAGACTGGTGCAACCATTATGGCACATAGTAGAGTTTCCTCAAAAAATTAAATATGGAACTGCCATTTGTCCCAGTGATCTCACTTCTAGGTATATATCCTAAAAACCCTGAAATACCAATCAGAAAGAATATATGCACCCCTTTTTCATAGCTGTGCAATATACAATAGCTAAGATCTGGAAACAGCCCAAATGCCCATCAGTAGATGAGTGTATAAGAAAGCTGTGGTACATTTATATCATGGAATACTATGCAGCAGTGACATAGTATTGAGACAGCATGGAGGGACCTGGAGAGTATCATGCTAAGTGAAATAAGTCTGTCAGAGTAAGACAAGTATCACATGGTACCACTCATATGTGGAATCCTATATAATAAAAGCCTAATATGCAAATTGTCCCCTCTACCAGGAGTTCTTCTGGGAGTTTGACCACTTACTATGATGTGCGCTAACCACCAGGAGGCAGTGTGGAACATGGCGGGCATTGGTGATGCGGAGCTGGCAGCAGGCGGCAGTGGAGGTGCTGCAGGCCCCTATGGGCCCTGACGAGAGCAGGATCAGGGCGAGATGGTGGAGCAGGTAAGTGGGTGACACTAGGCCAAGATGGGTGCAAGCCAGTGGTCACCAGGTGGGTGCCCATCACCTCGCTGATCCAATAACCCCACTGACACTGGGCTCCCAGGCACTGAGGGAGCCAGGCGGGGGCCCAATGCCCCACCTATCCAATCGCAGGGTGACCAGTGGTGGCGGCAGGGGGTGGGGCTGCCACCCTGCTCCCTCAGTACCTGGGGCAGCAACCAGTGTCAGTGGCATGGGCAGTGGTGGTGCAATCAGCAGAGTGATCAGTCCCCACAAGGGGTAACTGGCTGGGGTTGCAGGGGGCAGGGCCACCACCCTGCTCCCTCAGCACCTGGGAGCCGGGTGGCAGCGGAGCAATTAGAGGGGCATTCGGGCCCCACAGGTGGCAATGAGCAGCAGCGGTGGGGTGTAAGTGGCCAGGGGAAGGGAGGGAGTACCTGGCTGGCAGCTGGCAACTGTTAGGGACTCTACCAGTGCACAAATTTTGTGCACTGTGCCTCTAGTCTAAGTAATAAAATAAAGTGATGAATGGAGTAGACCCAGAGATATGGAAGCATGTAACAGAGTGCAGAATCTTGGAGAGAAGTTGAGGAGGGTCGGTGGGTGGGAGGTAATCAACCAAAGACCTTGTATGCGTACATGCATGGCCTTTGGACACAGACAATGGAGTGGTGAGGGCCTGGGGTGGGGGGGGTTGGGGGTTGGAAGGGGTTAATGGAGGGAAAAGGGGACATATGTAATACTTTCAAAAATAAAGAATTATTTTAAAAAAAGAAAATGAAAGAGCTCTATGAGAACTATCTGGCTTCATTTTAAAAAAGCAACATTAGAATTATAGGCATTGCAGAAGAGGAAGAGAGGGAGCCTGGAATGGAGAGTCTATTAAAACAAATAGTGGATGAGAACTTCCCAAACCTATGGAAAGAACTAGATCCTCAAATCCAAGAAGCAAACAGAACTAGTTACCTCAATCCAACGAGGCCCTCTCCAAGGCACTTGGTATTAAAACTGCCTAAAATTAATGACAAAGAAAAAATTATTAAAGCAGCCAGGGGAAAGAAGGAAGTGACCTACAAAGGAAAACCCATCAGACTTTTAGCCCATTTCTCAGCAAAAACTCTACAAGCCAGAAGAGAATGGAAACAAATATTCAATCATCTGAAAGAAATTACCAGCCAGGAATAATATATCTAACAAAATTATCCTTTCAATATAAATGAGAAATAGCATTCCAAGACATACAGAAGCTGAGGGATTTTATCACTAGAAATCCTCAATTGCAGGAAATACTCAAGGGAGTCACTCTACCTGAAATGAAGAAAATAAGGTCACAACACTAGGAATATGATCACCAAAAACTTACAGCATAAACAGGGATAATTTGTGACAATATAAACATGAAAGGGGAAGGGGTAAAAGTCTGAATTGGCAAAGGAGGATGAAGATCAGATGTATTCCAAAGGGGGGAAAAAAAAACTATGGTATATATGCAACTTTATTTGTTATAAACCTAATTATAAGCACATACAAAAATTCCCAAAGCAGGACACATATTAGTAGCTTAAAAAAAGAGAAAACAAAATTAAATATGGAACTGCCATTTGACCCAGTGATCCCACTTCTAGGAATATATCCTAAGGCAGTGGTCGGAAAACTCATTAGTCAACAGAGCCAAATATCAACAGTACAACAATTGAAATTCCTTTTGAGAGCCAAGTTTTTTAAACTTAAACTTCTTCTAATGCCACTTCTTCAAAATAGACTTGTCCAGGCCGTGGTATTTTGTGAAAGAGCCACACTCAAGGGGCCAAAGAGCTGCATGTGCCTCTCGAGCCGCAGTTTGCCAAACACGGTCCTAAGGAACCCAAAACACCAATCAGAAAGAATGTATGAATCGCTATGCCCATAGCAGCACAATTTACAATAGCTAGGATCTGGAAACAACCTAAGTGCCCATCAGTAGATGAGTGAATATAAAAGCTGTGGTACAATTATACCTTGGAATACTATGCAGCAATAAAAAAGAAGGATGTCTTACCGTTTGAGACAGCATGGAGGTATATGTATTTTGCTAAACAAAATAAGCCAGTCAGAGAAAAACAAGTATCACATGATCTCACTCATATGTGGAATCTAATGAACAAAATAAAGTGATGAACAAAATAGATCCAGAGGCATAGAAGCATGACACAGACTGTTGATTCTCAGAGGGAAGGCAGGGGTGGGTGGGAAGAGATTAATTGAAAAAGTTATATGCATATATGCATAACCTATGGACACAAACAATAGGGTAGTGAAGGCCTGGAGTGGAGTGCAGGGGCATGCTAGAAGGGGTTGAAGAGGGAAAAAAGGAGAAGCATGTAATACTTTCGACAATAAAGCTTAAAAAAAAAAACCAGAGTAAATAAATATGGAATACCACCAAATAAAATAAACAGATAGAAACACAAAGAAAAAGAACCAATGGAGGCACAGAGCTACCAGAAAACAAAAGATAAAATGGCTATAGGAAATCTTCATCTATCCTAATATATAAAAACCCAGAGTCCATAACATCCAGAATGACTGAAGGCTCCACCAACTGTAAGTGAGTCCTGCAGTCAGTGCTGGGTTGCTGTGATGACCCAGCACTGACTGCCAAGGGGGCTGCGGATCAGGCCAAGAGAGAGGCCTGGAGAGAGAAGCAGGATCTGATCTGTAGCCTCTGTGGCAGCTGTTGATCAGCCCTTGCCTCTCCCTTTCTCTCCGGGCCTCCGTGGGGGCTGCTGATCAGCCCCACCTCTCTGATCAGACCTGGAGATAGGCCCTGAGAAACTGACTGGCATAGAATCCAACCAGTCAGAACCAAATCTGGGTGAACTGTGAGGAGCCAAATTCTGCCTAGGAAGCGGAGCTTTTGACACTGACTGGCATAGAAACTGACCAATCAGAACCTAATTTGGGTGAACTGCAAAAGCAGAACCTAAGGTGGAGGCTGAGGAGGGGTTTGAAGGGCAGCAACTGTTTGGTGTAAAGTGTAAGAAAGGGGTTCAATTTTTTAATGACCAGTTTGGCAGTATAGTGCATATGGCTGGCTATCAGTCCAGATATAGGGATTATGTATTTTTGTCTGCCAAGAGCATCTCCTCCTGCTGAAAAAGGCTTTTCCCCCCATTTAAGCAATCATATCCTATATAATCTATCTATACTAATAAAAGGGTACTATGCTAATTAGAGCAGGTCAACCGGCCATCTTCCGGATGTCCAACTTCCTTCCAGACAAAGCCATGGTGGTGGGGGCCAAGGCAGAGGCAGTTAGGGGCAATCAGGCTGGCAGGGGAGGGCAGTTAGGGGTGATCAGGCAGGCAGGCAGAGGCAGTTAGGAGTGACCAGGCAGGCAGGCATGTGAGCGGTTAGGAGCCAGAGGTCCCAGATTGCGAGAGGGATGTCTGACTGCCAGTTTAGGCCTGATCCCTGTGGGTCCTCAATTGGAGAGGGTGCAGGCTTGGCTGAGGGAACCCTCCCTCCCATGCATGAATTTCGTGCACCAGGCCACTAGTATATATATAAAAAGCCAATGACCAGACGTCGGAACAACTGGAACGACTGGTCACTATGATGCCCACTGTGGCTGGTTAACTGGCCCGATTTGGGGCGGGGTCAACTGGCCAACTGCCCACGGTCACACCCATGGCTGGCCCTACCCCTGATTGTTCCCCCCATCCTGATCAGGGGCGGGGCCGACTGGCCAACCACCCATGGTCCCTCCCCCTGGCCGGCCCTGCCCATGATTGGCCCCCATTGGGGCAGGCCAACCTGATCCCACCCATGCATGGATTCGTGCACTGGGCCTATAGTACATTAATACTTACCCTAAATGTAAATGCTATGAATTCACCAATAAAGAGGCACAGAGTAGCAGAGTCAATAAAGAAATAAAACCTATCGATTTGTTACCTAAAAGAGACACATCTAAGTTTCAAAGACAAAAGTAGATTAAAAGTAAAATAATGAAAAATGATTCTCTAAGCAAATAACATCCACATAAAAGCAGGTGCAGCCATACTTATACCTGACAAAAAAGAATTCAAGATAAAAATCATAATAAGAGACAAAGATGGATACTGTACATATAATGATAATGGCAACACTATATCAAGAAAACATAACACACCTTAATATGTATGTGTGGGGAAGCAGGGGAGTTGGTTGAAATGTCTGTAAGGAGGATTCTCTGAAAGGTTGGGGCCCTCTGAGGGGACCTTGCCGAAGGTGGCAGCCCCTTCCTTGACTTTTCCAAACAAGTCTGATCCCCTGGGGTGTTTTGCTAGAATCTCTATGTTTAGTCTTTAAAGACCCGAACTTGTAGAAGTATATATACTTTCTCAA
This sequence comes from Eptesicus fuscus, assembly GCF_027574615.1. Classification (NCBI taxonomy): domain Eukaryota; kingdom Metazoa; phylum Chordata; class Mammalia; order Chiroptera; family Vespertilionidae; genus Eptesicus; species Eptesicus fuscus. The sequence goes on along the minus strand of NC_072473.1, from coordinate 58,386,592 downwards.
GGATACTTACCATGCTAATTGTATCTACAGATTAATTTTAGTTCAAGCTGTTATGACAATAAAAGCCAAAGGAGGCAGGTGAACAGGGCTACTTAGTGGTGATAGCCAAGTAGTCCCTTAGCCGCTCTTTCACAGAAACGTGGGTTAGAGCAATCTGTTCATATGTCACTCAGGGTCTGCCAATCATCCCTGGAAAAGTGGTGCCCCTGTGTGAGGAGCCAGGAATGCAATGAAATGCGACGGAACCCTCAAAAATGAAAAATAAGAAAATGAAAGTAACTGTGCAGTAAGTCATTGGAGCCCACTGGGGATTTCCAAGTTCGAGGGAATTGTTTGTCAGCTAAGGAATTCACTATCTCTGTTATGCTTCTTACAAATGTCAGTAGATTTTCCATTAGAAAAATAAGCCTATTTCTGGAAGTAAGGAAAAATGTTTTTTCCTACATTTGCCTAGGAAGCAAATGTTTTATATATAATATTAAAATAACTAGAGGCTTAGTGCACAAACTTCGTGCATAGGTAGAATCCCTAGGCCTGGCTGGCGATAAGGGCCGATCTGTGGAGTGACTGGTGGAGCTATTGGGGGGCCCCTGCTGGCACCCACCTTGGCTGGCCTGGCACTGCCCGCTCGCCGGCCCCATCCCCCGCCACCAACACCAGTGGCCTTCCTCTGTGGGGCAACTTTCAGGGCAATCGGGGGGCTCCTGATGGCACCCGCCTTGGCTTTTCTGGGACCTGCGGGCTGGGGGCAGCTCCGGCATTGAGCGTCTGCCCCCTGATGGTCAGTGCGCATCATAGTTACCAGTTGTTCTGCCGGTCATTCCACCAGTCAGTCAATTTGCATATTAGGGTTATTATATAGGATTATGTTATGTTAATCAGGAAGCTGATTACTTTAAATGAATAGATTACTTAATACTGTTCAACAATAATAATAATAATCTATACTAATAAAAGGATAATATGCAAATTAGTCAGGACACCCTCACACAACAACTGAACAGCAGGCTGTGTGGGGAAACCAGGCCAGCAGGGGGCAGTGAGGGGCGACCAGACTGGCAGGAGGGGCAGTTAGGGGAGATCAGGTCAGCTGGGGGGGCAGTTGGGGGTGATCAGGTCGGCAGTCAGAGGTTATCAGGCCAGAAGGTAGGCAGTTATGGGCGATCAGGAAGGCAGGAAGGTGAGCGGTTAGGAGCCAGCAGTCCCGGATTGTGAGAAGAATGTCCTAAACTGGCAGTTGGACATCCCCCAAGGGGTCCCAGTTTAAAGAAGATGCAGGCTGGGCTGAGGGGACCCTCCAATGCACAAATATTGTGCACTAGGCATCTAGTATATAATAATATAATATACTAAAGGCCCAGTGGTGGATTCGTGCACTGAGGGGCATGGCCTGTGGGGATCTGCACGCTGTGGGAGTACCACTCATCCCAGTCAGCTGTGTGGCTGTGGACCTGCCCTCTGAGCGGCTGCTGAATGAGGAAATTAGTCTGAGCTGATATTTCGGGGTAATGGCATGCTCTGTGTCCTGGAGGAACCTGGTGGAGAACTTTGCACCCCCAAGGCCACTCGGTGAATGCCCTTGATCTGTGATGCCAGGTTGGTGACACCATCGGGGATGTTCAGGGCAACCGTGCTCCAGGAACCTCAGCCATCAGGACAGCCTCCCCAGGGGGTCCACAGTCACATTCCCTCTTGCCTTCCACCTATGCCAGCTCTGCGCACTCTTTCTAGAACACACCTTAGAGGGCCTGCATCAATTGGTGGGGTCTGGATTGTCTCAGGTATTTGATAGATGCAGAGACTAGGCCTCAACCTGGGCCTGCTAGCAGCTGCCCCCACTATAGGAGCAACTGCTCATCCCAATCAGCCAAGCAGCCTCCCACTGTGGGAGTGCACTGATCACCAGGGGGCAGTTCTTGCATTGAGCGTCTGCCCCATGGTGTTCAGTGCACATCATAGTGACTGGTCAACTGGTCATTCTGGTCATTCTGCTGTTTGGTCACTGGGCTTTTATATATATAGATTTGACTACCTTCCCAGGGTTTGAATTTTAAGAATTGTTTTCTCTCCATATGAAGGCAAATTTATACTTAAGGTATATTGGAAGCTCTGTCAAATACGGAAATAATAATTATATTCTATTTATATATGCATATTAAATTGATTTTAATATGCTTTCATTTATAACTAATTGTTATAAGTTATAATATTGTGGAATATTGTGTTTTACAGAAAGGACAAGATCCATGCCATTTATATTACTCAATAAAGTATCTGGATTTATAGAAATACTAGAGGCCCAGTGCATGGGATTTGTGCACTGATTGGGGACTTGGCCTGTGGGGATCAGCCTTCTGTGGGAAAGGCACTCATCCCAGTCAGCCGAGCGGCTGGGGTCCCGCCCTCTGAGCGGCTGCTCCCTGGTCTGGCATCTTGCATGGAGTCAGAGCACTTGTCTCTCCAGGGTACCCAGTCATGGCCGGGCCCAGGAGCAATAGCACTGAGAGGTGGCAGAGTAGGCCTCAGTCCCACAGTGGCCACGAACCTGCCTTCCAGTCTCTTGTGTCAGCACTGTGAGCCCAGCAGCAGTGCTGTGTGACCTCCGGGCGTCTGGAGTAGGCAGCAGGGAGTAAGGAGGAGGAGCCTGGGGTGAGGAGGTGACAATTGCAGCCCATCTGTATGGAGTTCGCAGTGGGAGCAGCCACTCATCCAGTTCAGCCAAGCGGTGATCCCACTGTGGTAGCACATTGACCACCAGGGGACAGCACCTGCATTGAGCTTCTGCCCCCTGGTGAACAGTGCATGTCATAGCGACTGGTCAACTGGTCATTCTAGTCGTTTCGCTGTTCAGTCGCTGGGCTTTTATTATATAGGATTGGCAAGAAAATTCAGGAGAAAAATAATTTACTTATAGGACTAAATGGACTAAAAATAATGAATGGATTGCTCATTATTATTCTTATGGCAATATGTTTGTTTGCATGATTTCAATAAGAATCTGATTTCTTCATAACTGGACATAAGTCAGTTTCTAATTACAGTTTTATTAACCAAAACTTTACTGGAATGTCATGCCTAAAAGAGAGACATCCAGGACTCTGGATATCACCAGAAAGCTCTAAGGAATAAAAATTGACTTTGAAGCCTATAAGCCCCTTGAATAAATAGCCTGGCACCTTGTAGTTCAAGACAGTCTTTCCAGGTAAAGAATGGAGGTTGCTTTACTCAGAGATGGCAGGATAGAAACTTCAAGACACCTCAACTTGAGGAATGCACTGCAATTATGTCTGTATTACAGGCAAAGCCTGATGGCAATTGTGTGGCTTGGCTTCATAATCCTGGGGGTAAATTTTCTTCATCTTTTTTTTTTTTTACTGTTTTTATTATTGTCTAAAGTTTTACACATATCTTCTTTTTCCCCAATTGATGCCTCCCCCAACCTATGCAACCCAGGCAAGCCCCCAGCACCCCAGTGTCTGGTATCTCATTGTAGTTTTGATTTGCATCTCTTGGATGATTAGTGACTTAGAACTTGTTTTCATATGATGCTGGACCTTCTGTATGTCCTCTTTTAGAAAGTGTCTATTTATATCTTTTGCCCATTTTTTGATTGGACCATTTATCTTTCTTTTGTTAAGTTGTATGAGTTCTCTGTAAATCTTGGAGATTAAATCCTTATAGGAAATATCATTGGTAAATATGTTCTCCCATGCAGTGGGCTTACTTGTTGTTTTGTTGATGGTCTCTTTTGCTGTGCTGAAGCTTTTTGTTTTGATGTAGTCCCATTTAGTTATTTTCTCCTTAGTCTCCATTGCCCTAGTAGCTGTGTCAGTAAAGATATTGATAGGACATATGTCTGTTATTTTGCTGCCTATGGAGTCTTGTAGAATATTTATGGTTTCCCGTGTTACATTTAAGTCCTTTAGCCATTTTGAGTTTGTTTTTGTGTATTCTGTAAGTTGGTGATCTAGTTTCTTTTTTTTTTTTTTTTGCATGTATCTGACCAAATTTCCAAGCACCATTTATTGAAGAGACTATCTTGACTCCATTGTATGCTCTTCCTTCCTTTGTCAAATATTGAGCATAAGGTCTTGGGTAGATTTCTGGGTTCTCTGTTCTATTCCATTGGTTTATATGTCGGTTCTTGTGCCAGTACCAGGCAGTTTTGAGAACCATGGCTTGGTAATATAACTTGATATCTGGTATTGTGATCCCACCAACTTTGTTCTTCTTTCTCAGGATTGCTGAGGATATTTGGGGTCTTTTTTTATTCCACATGAATTTTTGGAGAGTTTGTTCTAGATCTTTGAAATATGCTGTTGGTATTTTAATGGGGATTGCTTTCAATCTGTAGATTCTTTGGGTAGTATGATGTTGATTCTACCAATCCTGAACATGGTATGTAATTCCACTTTATTATGTGTTCCTCTATCTCTTTTTTCAATTTCCTGTAGTTTTCCAAGTACAGGTCTTTTACCTCCTTAGTTAAGTTTATTCCTAGGTATCTTAATTTTTTTGTGTATAATTGTAAATGGGATTTTTTTTGCTTCTATTTCTGTGAGTTAATTATTGGTATATAAAAAGGCCATAGATTTCTGGTTGTTAATTTTGTATCCTGCTACATTGCCAAATTCATTTATTGGGTCTAGTAATTTTTTTTATGGAGTCTTTGGGGTTTTCTGTGTATAGTATCATGTCATCTGCCAATAAGGACAGTTTTACTTCTTTTCCAATTTGGATGCCTTCTATTTATTCTCCTTATCCAATTACTATGGCTAGCACTTCTAATACTATGTTGAACAGGAGTGGTGAAAGTGGGCATCCCTGTCTTGTTCCTTTTCTTAGGGGAAATGGTTTTAGTTTTTGCCCATTGAGTATGATGTTGGCTGTAGGTTTGTCAATATGGCTTTATTATGTTGAGGTATGATCCTTATATTCCCACCTTGCTGAGAGTTTTTATGAAGAAAGTGTGTTGGATTTTATCAAATGCTTTTTCTGCATCAATTGATATGATTATGTGATATTTGTCTCTCAGTTTCTTTATGTGAGTTATCACATTTATTGATTTACAGATATTGTACCATCCTTGCATCCCTGGAATAAATCCCACTTGTTCATGGTGTATGATCTTTCTAAGGTAATGCTGAATCCAATTTGCTATAATTTTATTGAGGATTTTAGCATCTGTGTTCTTTAAGAATATTGGTCTGTAGCTCTCTTTTTTTGTGTGTGTGGTGCCTTATCTGGTTTGGGATTAGGGTAATTCTGGCTTCATAGAAAGAGCTTGGAAGTGTTCCTTTCTCTTAAATTTTTTAATGGTCTGAGAAGGATAGGTTTTAGTTCTTCTTTTAATGCTTGGTAGAACTCCCCTGTAAAACCATTTGGACCAGGGCTTTTGTTTGCTGGAAGATTTTTGATCGCTGCTTCAATTTCTTCAGTAGTTATCAGCTTATTCAGGTTTTTAAAAAAATTCTTCTTGATTGAGTGTTTGCAGCTTGTATTTTTTCTAAGAATATATCCATTTCATCTAGGTTGTCCATTTTGTTGGAATAGAGTTGTTCATAGTATTTTTTCATAATCATTTCTATTTCTATAGGATTAGTTGTTACTTCACTTCTTTCACTTCTGATTTTGTTTATTTGGGTCCACTCTCTTTGCTTCCTGGTGAGCCTGGCTAGAGGTTCATCAATCTTCTTTATCCTTTCAAAGAATCAGCTCTTGCTTTTGTTGATTTTTTTGTTTGTGTTTTTTTTTTTTCATTTCTATGTTTTTTTATTTCCACTCTGATCTTTATTATTACCTTCCTTCTGCTTATGCTGGGCTTTTCTTGTTGCTCTCTTTTTAACTCTTTGAGTTGTAGGGTTAGATAATTTATTACCTTTCTTTTCTTTTCTTTTCTTTCTTTCTTTCTTTCTTTCTTTCTTTCTTTCTTTCTTTTCTTTTCTTTTTTCTTTTTTTTTTTTTTTTGAGATAGGCCTGTAGAGCTATGAACTTCCCTCTCAAGACTGGTTTCACTGTGTCCCATAGATTTTGGATTGTTGTGTTTTCATTGTCATTTGTTGCCACGATGCTTTTTATTTCTTCTTTGATCTCTCTGGTAACCCAATCATTCTTTAATAGCATGCTATTCAGCATCCAGGTGTTTGATTATTTTGATTGTTTTAATTGTAGTTGTTTTCTAGTTTTATACCATTGTGATCTAAAGATGCTTGATATGATTTCTATCTTCTTGAATTTGAAGAGACTTTGCCTGTGTCCCAATATGTGGTCTATCTTTGAAAATAACCCATGTGCACTTGTGAAGAATGTATATTCTGTGGCTTTGGGGTGAAATGTCCTAAAGATGTCAATTAATTCCATCAGCTATAATGAGTCATTTAAGATTGGTATTTTTTGCTGATTTTTTGATTAGAGGATTTTTCCAGTGGTGTTAGTGGGGTACTAAGGACCCCTACTATGGTTGTATTGCTGTCAATCTCTCCCTTGATATCCTCCAGAATTTTTTTATGTATTTGGGTGTTCCTGTATTAGGTGCATATATGTTTACCAGAGTTATATCTTCTTGTTGAATTGCTCCCTTTCATATTATGAAGTGGCCTTCCTTATCTCTTGTTATGGCCTTCACTTTGAGGTCTAATTTGTTAGATATAAGTATTGGTACTCCAGCTTTTTTTTTTTCATTTCAATTAGCCTGACAAAACGTTTTCTATCCCTTCACCATCAGTCTGTTTGAGTCCTTTGTTCTGAGGTGGGTTCCTGTATACAGAAGATATATTGGTCATGTTTTCTTATCCACTCAGTTACCCTATGTCCTTTGGGGCATTTAATCCATTTGCATTTAATGTTATATTGATAGGTACTTTTTTGTTGCCATTTTTATTCTTTATGCCTGTGTTCCTTCTTCCCTTTCTATTCCTTCTTTTAACAGCAAACCCTTTAGCATTTCTTGCATTGTTGGTTTGGTGGTAATAAACTCCGTTAGTCATTTTTTGTCTGTGAAGCTCCTGATTTAACCCTCAATTTTGATTAATAGCCTTGCTGGGTACAGTATTCTTGGATTCAGACCCTTCCTTTGCATGACTTTTTATATTTCATTCCATTCCCTTCTCGCCTGATGTGTTTCTGTTGAGAAATCAGTCAATAGTCTGATGGGAGATCAGTTGTAGGTAACTTTCTGTCTCTCTCTGGCAGCCTTTAAGATTCATAATTTGTCATTGATGTTTGCCAATTCAATTATAATGTGTCTTGGTGTCAGTCTTTTGGGGTTCATTTTGTTTGGGACTCTGTGAGCTTGGATTTGTGTGAATTTTTTCTTCCCGATATTAGCGAAGTTTTCTGTCATTATTTCTTCAAACAGGTTTTCTATTCCTTGCTCATTTTCCTTTCCTTCTGGCACCCTAATTATGCAGATGTCCTTTCATTTTGTGTTTTCCCAGTGTTCTCTTAGGCTCTCCTCTTTTTTTAAGCTTTTTTTTTCTAGATGCTGCTCTGCTTGGGTATTTTTTCCTATCTTGTCTTCTAGCTCACTGATGTGATACTCCGCTTCTTCTAGTCTAGTGTTGATGATATCTATTGAGTTCTTTATTGCAGTGATGTCATTTTTCATTTATTCCTGGTTATTCTTTATTTCCTTTTTGTTCTTACACATATTGTTGAATTTGTGTTCCATTTTTTTCAGTGACCTTATGACAATTGCTCTGAATTTTTCTCTGTCATATTGATTGCCTCCATTTCATTTACTTCCTTTTCTGGTGATTTCTCTTTTTCTTTCATATAGAGGCTATTTCTTTGTCTCCCCATCATCACTCCTCTTAGGGTGTCTTGTTATGTAGCCCTCTCTCTCCTGCATTTACTTAAAGACACAAAATAGCACACTACAAGACAAAACACACAGGGCACCAAACACAAATGTATTCATGATACTAATAACTCCAAATAAAAGGTGACCATCAGAGAAAAGAGAATTAGGGATTAGAAAAGAGTGCAAAAATGATATTGAGAATAGGAAAAAAATGTAAGAGAGAAAAGAAAGAGAAGAATAAAAGCGTAATAAAATATATGTGTATGGGAGAAAACTCCAATAAAACAACAACTAATCAAAAAAATGCAAACAACAAACACCCGGAGATGAATACAAACTACAAATAGCAGCTAATCCAAAAAATTCAAAGAACAAACATCCACACAACAAACACCCAGATGAATCTGAGGAGGCAGAGCTTATTTCCAGAATGTAAGGAAGTATCCACAATTCAGTATAGAGGAGGTAGAAAGAGAGAATGAGTGTATAAGAAGAATAGTAAAACAACTATATATATATATATATATATATATATATAAATTTTCATTTGTTTCCTTCTTTAATCTATTTAATCTATCTATGTTTTTGTTTACGATTGGTAAAGATAATAAAGATTAGATAGGCCTGAGTTTGTGATTGGAATTAATTAAGCAATTAGTAGAAGAAGAGAACAAGCGAGGAGAGGAAAAATGGAAGCAAAAAAAAAAAAAGCAAAAAAAAAAAAAAAACAACCCAACTAACCAACAATCAAACAAACAACAAGACAGACAGAAAGAAAAGGCCAAAAGAAAAAGAAAAAAATTTGGATAGTGAAGAAAGAGAATGGAGAAATGTGTATGGGCTTGGAGCAATGGAAAGGAAATTAGATATATGAGTAAGATCAATTTTTAACAGGGATTACTAGTAAAAAGAAAGGATACAGAAAAAGTAAAGCAGGAATAGGGTAATAGAAACAGGAAAAAAAGGGGGAAAGTGAGGAAGAGAGTGTCCACATAAAGGAAAAATTGAGAAAGAGAAAAATAATGCTAAAGGAAAAATAAAAATAGAATGTAGAACACTAATCCCAAAATAAATTAAAATAAATAAAAAATAAAATAAAACTTAAAAAGGGTAAAATAATAGTAGTAATAATAGTTACAATAGTTAAAAATAAAAATATAATAATAAAAAAGGTAAAATCAAGTGAGAGAATAAAATTCATTTCTTAAGTAAAAGATAAAAAATAAAATTTGAAGTAGTGAAGGGTGTTCACTTCCTCTACTGTTCTTCTTGGCATGTCTGTTTCTTGTCAGGTAGTCAACACAGTATTGAAGTTCCTTGAAATCAACCACTCCTCTGTGTCATAAGCCACAACCCTGTTTTCAAGTAGATGGGATCTCTCTGCTCATGTTTGTTCTCACCCTACCTTTAGTTATATTTACACACAAGAGTCAATTTCTGATACAACCCCTTGGTGGCAGTGTTTCTGTCTTAATATCCAGGGCTAAAAGGCCTCTCTATTCAGTATTTAGATTTTGCTTTCCCTGCCGCACTTAATACTGGGTTGGAGGGACAGACTGCCCCAGAGCTGGTTTTCTGTTCCTGTCTCCCCACTCTCCACAAAAACAACTTTCCCCTGTAGTCTTGGTGAGTTTTCTTTTAATTGGAAGATCCTATGTACTAGACTTAACAAGCAAAAGCAAGGATTTAAAAAGAAAAAAAAAGCCAGAGGAGGCACGCAGACTTGCATCTTTTCCCCCTGGCTCTGTGCAGCTGGTACAGAACTTCAGGCTGCCTTTCTGGGCCCAGTCCAGCTGTAGGTTAATATCTAGAGTCCCCTCTGCCAGCAGCCCTGTGGACTCACTTCCACATTCGAGGGCTACACTGACCCCAACAGCTGCGGATTTTGTGGGGTGCAGTCTTTCTCTGAGTCTCTAGTTCCACTATGTGCGTTTCTCCCTCCAGCCTGGATCCCAGATTTCACCTTTCTGTAGGTGATATCTGACCTTTCCATCAGCCTCACCAGCTGTGTTTAATTCACCAATTCTGAGTGGGTGTTGTTCGATTCAGCTGTTCCTTCTATCTGCTCTGTGAGGTGAGGGGCCTATCCATGTATTTGGCACCGCTTTGTTTCCTACTGGACAGACTTTTTAGGGGCCCATGGTCAGGAAGGCTGAAGTCCTGGTATTCATGGGTTCACAGCTGAGGCAGCTGGTTCCTGGGCATTGTGGTTGTAAGGTCCTGGGAGTATTCTGAGGTCTCCCTGGTTGAATGTAAGGCTGGGCTTCTGATCACAGACAGTCTCCTGATCACAGCAGGTCTCCCCTTCAAGATTGTGTAGTCTCTGCACCAGACCCAGCCACTCCAGGAGAGATTTCAGCAGCAGTAGAGGCTGCCGGGACAGGGGAGCCCAGTCTGCTAGTCCCCAATAGTCCCTTGGAATATAGCTGTCACTCACTCACAAATACAGGCACTCCCTGCACATCCATACACTCTCCTTTCATTCTCTCACTCACACACTATCTTGCAGCCTGCTGTCCCATTGGCAGTCATCTTGGATCCCCCGTGGGGGTAAACGTTCTCATGATATTCCAGCAAAGCATATATTTTTAAAAATAGTCTATATAGTCAACTATTATTCTTACTGTGTTTATACAAACAATCAGGCCAAACTATAACTAGACTTAATACAGTAAGTAAATTAGTCTTTAATAAAAATGAGGGGTAATTTTAGGGAGAAAAATTGTTTCAACAGGAAATTGTTAGAAACTGTTCTAAATTTTCCCCAATAATATTAAATGTTATAACACAATTTGTCTTCACCAGATTATAAGCCCTACTTACACCTAGGGAATACCACCTCTAGGCACCATTGCCATCTCCTCCTGTTATCAGGCCTCATCATCCCTCTGAGAGAGAGCAAGGATCTCTTGGCTCTGAGAGAAACCTTTGACCCTCCTCAGCAGGAAGTAGTTACAGAAGAAATCAAGCATACCTTTTCCCTAAAAGAATTCAGAGCCAAGGTCATTGAGGGGAATATAGTAGGCACTTAGACAGACATGAGAAGAGCAAGGACAATAGGCTAACTAGAGTAGAAATAGACTCTAAGATATACTTCTCACCACTCCAACTGCTCTAAATCTAGGAATAAAGGAACCTGTACAGAACTAAGCTTTAATCATAACCAATTAGAAGGAATTTATAGTTTTGTATAATAGAAGGCATAGACATAAAGGATAAAGAAAGTAAAGTAGACAGACTGAAAGGGTATGTGTAAGTTACAAAAGGTATATATAAATTGCAGAAGGTATGTGTAAGTTGTAAAAGGTATATATAAGTTACAAAGGGTCTGTACAAGTGAAAAAGAACTAAAGCTAAGGAAGTAAACATTGTGAGAAGGGATATAAAGAAAGGAATATAACAGAAAGAAAGGAAATTAGAGTAAGAATACTTAAGAATAATTGTGAAAGTGATAATAATGCTTATTATGAAAATTATAAGAATGTTTATAAAAATCATATAAAATTTATAAAGAGAAATCTTAAAAGGAATTATGAGTATACTGAATAATAAATCTAATAGGTAGAACATCTGAATTAATCTGAAAAGTAATAATATTCTTTTATTTTATTTTTTAAAATATATTTTATTGATTTTTTACAGAGAGGAAGGGAGAGGGACAGAGAGTCAGAAACATCGATGAGAGAGAAACATTGATAAGCTGCCTCCTGCACGACCCCTACTAGGGATCAAGCCCACAATCCAGGCATATTCCCTTGACTGGAATTGAACCTGGGACCTTTCAGTCCACAGGCCGACACTCCATCCATTGAGCCAAACTGATCAGGGCAGTAATCATATTATTTAAATCTTAGAACACATATACTTATATGTGAATAAGGGGTTAAATTTTTCTTAAAGCTTTCTTTTCAAGGCCTGTGTTAAGTAATCAGGGAAGCAACTCATCTATGAATCCAGCAAGCAGAACGAATAAGCATGGTCAGACTGACCCACCAGAAATCAACATCATCTCATCAACATCATGTCATCACCTGACAATAGCTAATGTCTACAGATCCCAGACCTGCATGTAGCTACATTCCTTGCCCTAGCCCCTTCCACTTTATAATCCTCTCCCATACACCTTGTTAGAAGGCAAGATTTAATACTTGTCTTCTTAATTAGACTAACCATTACTGTCATTGTAATTCTCTTTTTTTTTTCTTATAGTATTCAAAATCAGAACTTGAGCGGTGAATACTCTTTGCGGACCCTGACATTCCAAAGCAGAAAGTTCGCCACCTACCTCTGTCTTCTACAGCCAACGAAACAATAAGGGGGGAGATGTGGGGAAGAATGGGACTTGGTTGGAATGTCTGTAAGGAGAATTCTCTGTAATGTTGAGGGCCTCTGAGGGGACCTTGCTGAAGGCAGCAGCCCCTATCTTGACTTTTCCAAACAAGTCTGATCCTCCAGGATGTTTTGTTAGAATCTCTATGTTGAGTCTTTAAAGACCCAACATTGTGGAAGCATATACTTTCTCAAGGATACTTACCCTGCTAATTTTATCTAGAGGTTAATTTTAGTTCAAGCTGTTATGACAATAAAAGCCAAAGGAGGCAGGTGAACAGGTCTACTTGGTGGCGATATCCAGGTAGTCCTTTAGCTGCTCTTTCCCAGAAATGTAGGTTAGAACAATCCGTTCATCTGTCACTTAGGGTCTGCTGGTCAGCCCCAACATGTATGCAACCAAATAAGGACCACTGAAATAAATAAAACAACTAATCACAGAACTAAAGGGGGAAACAGATCAAAACACACCATACTTAATACTCCATCGACAGATCCAGACAGATCAACGAAACAGAAAATCAATAAAGAAATATCAGTCTCAAATGAAACACTAGACTAAATAGACATAATTTTGACATTTAAAGAAACTTTCTTTAAAAAAATGTTTATTGTTGAGAAGATTAGAGATGTCCCCCTTTTTCCCCCATTGCCCCCCTCTTCATGGTTCCCTCTCCTTCCCAAGCCTTCAACACCCATACATAATGCATATATGCATTTAAGTTCTTTGGTGAATCTCTTCCTGCTCCACCCCTCCCCGCTTCCCTCTGAGACTTGTCAGTCTGTTCCATGTTTCCATGCTTCTATTTCTATTTTATTCATTAGTTTATTTTTCCCCATTAGATTTCTTATTCATTTATTCTGATTTTTAGATTCAATTGTTGATAGATATGTATTTATTGCCATTTTAGTGTTCCTATTTTTTATCTTCCTCCCCTTCTACTTACTAACTGCTTTTCTCTTGATGCTTTTAAGATTTTTTTCTTTGTCTTTAACCTTTGGCATTTTAATTCTGATGTATCTTAGTGTGGGCCTCATAGGGTACTTCTTGTTTGGAACTCTCTGTGCTTCTTGGACTTATAAATCTATTTATTTCACCAGTTAGGAGAAGTTTTCTGTTATTATTTCTTCAAATAGATGTTCTATATCTGTCTCTCTCTCTTCTCTTCCTGGCATCCCCATAATGTGAATGTTGGTAAGCTTGAAGTTGTCCCAGAAGCTCCTAATACTGGCTTCATATTATGGGGGTTCTTTTTTATGTTTCACTCTTCTGATTGGGTGTTTTTTGCTTCCTCATATTCCAAATTATTGATTTGATTCTTGGAATACCCTATTGGTGAATCCCTGTAAATTGCTCTTTGTTTCATTTAGTGTATGGTTACTTTATGACTGGTCCTTTTTCATGTCTTTGACTTCTCACTAAGATACTTGAAAGTCTCACTAAGTCCCTTGAAGCTCTCACTAAGATCCTTGAGCAACCTAATAACGATTGTTTTGAGCTCTGTATCTAGTAGTTTGTTTGCTTCCATTTAATTTAGTTCTTTTTTTTTCCTGGAGATTTCTTCTGTTCTTTCATTTGTGACATGTTTCTTTGTCTCCTCATTTTGGCTGCTTCCCTGAGTTTGTTTCTATGTATTAGAGTTGCTTTGTCACCTGGAATTGATAGAGTGGCCTTATGTAGAAGGTGTCTTCTAGGGCCCAGTGGCTCAGCCTCCACAGTCACCTGAGCTGGGCACTTTAGGTGCACCCCTGTGTGGGATGTGTGTCCAGTCTTATTGGAGTTGAGGCTTGATTGCTATTGGTATCACTATGAGGAATTTACATCCAGGCCAGTTGGCTGTGAGGACCAGCTACAACTACAGTAGAAGAGGTGCTGTATAGGAGATACCACTATGGAGCAGGACTAGCTTCAGTGGGGCTTAGGTGCTTACTAAGTCTGTCCCTTGGGTATGTCACTCATGGATGTGTAAAGTTATAACATGGTATAGTCTGAAGTTGTTCACTGGGTGCACTTGCTTTGGTGCCTCCCAGGAGTTGCAAAGTCAGCCACTGCCTGCAGCCACCCCGCTGGAACCACATTGTGGTCTGCAGATTGTAGCCACTTGTGTTGGGCCTGGAAGTGCCCAGGTGAGACCAAGCTGTCTTGGACTTCTTATTGATATGTATGGGGCATAGTGAAGCCAGTTTCTGCTTGCTTGAGAGATTTTAGAAAAGTCTGAAGCCTAAGTCAGGACAGTCCATTCATATGGAAAAGCCACTGCAAATAGATTGAGTGGGGTTGCAAATCAGATAGGACGAGTCTCAGGGAATCACCAGAGTGGAGTGAACAGTGTGAGCCAGGAAGATGGAAACTCAGATATGGCTGCTTGTCAGCTCTGCAGTGTGGGAGGTTTCAGCACAGGAAGAAGGACCTCTGCAAGCACCCCTGTATGGGAGAAAGCCATCCCTGGGTTCTTGTTCTGAAGGCAGACAATCCAGTTCCTCCCCATATGTCCTTGGCTTCCTTAGGTTGTTGCCCCAGCACTTTAGTTCAGAGGGAGCAAGTCCATGTAAGTTCATGTACCAGGCCTTTGAGAGGAACTGTCTGGGTCTCCAGCAGCCTCCATGTCACTCATCCACAATTTCTACTGGTTTTTACAGTCCAAAGTTATGGGTACTTCTATTTCAAGCTCAGTAAACCTGGGCTGGGGCTCTAGTGTGGGTTTGGGACCCCTTGATCCTCATGGAAGGCATCTGCAGACGAGATATCCCTCCTGATTGAAGATAATGCCATATGTGGCTGTCAGACTAGCCCAATCCATGCTTCTGCCCCTCCTACCAGTCTCTGTGTGTTTTTTTCTTTACTTCTATAGTTTTAGGACTTCCATTCAGCTAGCTTTCAAGTGGTTCTGAATGATGGTTGTTCTGTATTTTAGTTGTAATTTTGATGTGGCTGTGGGAGGCAGTAAGTACTGGCATTTACTTAAGCTGCCATCCTGGTTCTCTCCAGATATTACAGAATCTATCATCCCAGAACATCAGATAATACATTCTTCTCCTTTGCACATGGAACATCCTCAAGGATAGACCATATGTTGCATCACAAAGCTAATATCAACAAATTCATGGAGATTAAAATTATACCAAGCATATTCTCTGACCATGATGCCTTGAAATTAGAAATAAACTGCAAAAATGCAGACAAATGCAGTAAGAAAACTCACAAATATGTGAATATTAAACAACATACTACTAAAAAATGACTGGGTCAAAGAATAAACAAAAGATGAGATAAAATGATATATAGAAACAAATGAAAATGACAATACAACACATAAAAACATCTGGGATGCAGTGAAAGCAGTAAGAGGAGGGAAGTTTATATCATTATAGGCTGATCTCAAGAAACAAGAGAAATCCCAAGTAAACAACATAACAGCACACCTTAAAGAACTAGGAAAAGGAAAAGTTAGGAGGAGCGAAAAGATGGCGGCTGGCAGGACAGAGGTGAGGGAGAGGAAGTGAGTGAGTGAGAGTATGAAAGGAGAGTGTGTTGATGTGTGTGGTGTGTGTGTGAGTGAGTAAGGGACACTTAAATCTCACAGGAGCAGCAGGGGCTGGCAGATCAGGCTCTCTTGGACAAGGAGAGACTACTACTGTTGTGGGCACTTCCTAGATTGCAGGACTCAGGCATGGAGCCCACGCCATCATGAAGGGGACAGCGGCTTTTTCTAGGAACTCATCAGCACCACCACCCAGTCAGGACTTTGACACTGCCCACAACCCAGCAGCCACTACAGCCAAAATCCTGCTACCCCAGCCACAGACCCACAGACCTTAGGACCTACACCTTAAAGGTGCACCGTTCCCACAGCAGTAAGTGCATCTTCCCCCCTCCCCAGTGGCAGAACTCCAGACACCACATTTACGCATTTTCAGCACACAGGCATCCAGGGCACACCACTCCATAGGCAGCACCTGTAAGCCACTGGGAGCCCCCGCTGGGTGTGATTCTGTACAGACAAGGGCGCCCTGCTCCGCAGTAGAAATTCTGAATTTCCACTGCCTGCAGACACCCCAGTGGTGTAACTTCAGCGCCAGGGCCCCTAAAAGTGCATCAGAGCTCTGCACCAGCAAACACACTGGCAAACGCACCGCCAGCCAGAGTCCACACTCACATTTCCAACAGGCAGGCACCCTGAGCCCATCTATTCACAGGGCGTTTGTGGGAGCTGCTGTGAGTCCTTGCTTGGTGTGATCTTGGACAAACAGGGACGCACTCCCCCCGGCAGTAGAAATTCTGAATTTACTCATCCCTGATACCTGCACACAGACACCCCAGGAGCATAACTTCAGTGCCAGGGTCCCTCAAAGTGCGTCAGAGCTCTGTGCCAGCAAACTCACTGCCACAGTCATACACATTTCAAAAGGGAAGGCACCCTGAGCCCATATATCCACAGGGTCCTCTAGGGAGCTGCTTGGAGCCCTGATGGGTGTGATTCTGTACAGACAAGGACACGCTGCCCCGCAGTCGAAATTCTGAAGTCCATCTTCCTGAATAACTGCCCACATACACCCCAGCTGCTTAACTTCAGCAACAGGGCCCCTGAAAGTGCATCAGAGCTGTGCACCGGCAAAGGCATTGCCACAGTCCATGCGTGCATTTCCAATGGGCAGGCACCCTGATCCCATCTATCCACAGGGCACTTGTGGAAGCTGCTGTGAGTCCTTCTGGGTGTGATCTTGGACAAACAGGGAAGCACTCCCCCTGGCAGTAGAAATTCTGAATTTACTCATCCTAGGTAGCTGCCCACAGATGTCTCAATTATGCGGCTTCAGTTCTAAGGCCCTTCAGAGTGCTTCAGCTCCCTTTGCTGGCAAATGCACCATGGGTGCCCCTGTAAGCCTCCACTGGGAGAGTGTGCATATGCACCACAGGTGCAGTAGCAAAAGCTGAGTCTTCCCACCTCACAACTACCAAACTCTGGACACCACAGTCACACCTTTCCAGAGTGCAGGCCTCCTGAGATCCATCAGCCCAACAGTCGGTTCCTGGGAGCCACTGTGAGTCCCCGCTGGGCATGTGTGATTTCAATAAATGCAGCAGGACAGCAAAAGTTGGGACACCCCCCTCCATGGCTGCTGACTTCTAGACACCGCAGTTGTACCCTTCCAGCTCTCAGGCCTACATCAAGAGAACCAAAATAGCTCAAGTAGGGAGCTATGCTAGATGACCAAGCCCAGGAGCCCTGAGAGATCACAACAGTAGCACCATCCCCAAAAGAACCTGAGTATCAAACCAATTGGACCTACAATTAAAATGTTACAGCAAAACATGGAAAGACAAAAAAGCAATTCCCAAAGGAAAGAAAAAGAGGAATCACCAGAAGGGGAGTTAAATGAAATTGAGGCTAGCAGCATATCAGAGAAAGAATACAGAGTAATGGTTATAAGGATGTTTAAACGGCTGGATGACAAATACACACAACTCAATGAGAACTATAGGGAGCTGAATGAGAATGTCATCAACATGAAAAGAAACCAAGAGAAGATGAAGAATGACATAGCTGCAATAACGAACACAGTGGAAGGCTTAAGCAGTACACTAGAAGAGGCTGAGGACCACATCAGCGAATTAGAAGAGAAGGTAGGAAAAAACACACAAACACAGCAGCAACTGGAAAGAAGACTTAAAAAGCAAGAGGAGATCCTAAGGAAGCTTTAGGACAATAAAAAATGAAACAATATTCGCATAATAGGGGTACCAGAAGGAGAGGAAGAGAAGCCAGGAAAAAAAAAAACTGTTTGAAGGAATAAGGACAGAAAACTTCCCTGATATAGGCAAGAAAAAACTATGCAAGTCCAAGAAGTACATAGAGTCCCAAACAAGTTGAACCCCAAAAGCTGACACCAAGACACATCATAATTAAATTGGCAAACACCAATGACAAAGTAAGAACCTTAAAGGCTGCCAGAGAGAGACAGAAAGTTACCTACAAGGGATCTCCTATTAGAACATTAACTGATTTCTCAACAGAAACACACCAGGCCAGAAGGCAATGGAATAAAATATACAAAGTGAGGCAAAGCAAGGGAATGAATCCACAAATACTATACCCAGCAAGGCTATCATTGAAAATTGAAGGTGGAATTAGGAGCTTCACAGACAATAAAGGACTAAGGGAGTTTATTACCACCAAACCAGCAATGCAAGAAAAGCTGAAGGGTCTGCTGTATAAACAAGAAATAGGAAGTGAAGAAGGAACACAGGGTAAAGAATAAAAATGGTGACAAACAAGTACCTATCAATAATAACTTTCAATGTAAATGGATTAAATGCCCCAATCAAAAGACATAGGGTAACTGAGTGGATGAGAAAACATAACCCATATATCTGCTCTCTATAGGAAAGTGACCTCAGAAAAAAACACACACAGACTGAGGGTGAAGAGATGGAAAAAAATGTTTTTCAGGCGAATGGAAAAGAAAAAAAAGCTGGAGTAGCAATACTTATATCTGACAAATTAGATCTCAAAGTGAAGGGCATAAAAAGAGATTAGGAAGGCTATGTCATATACTAAAAGGAGCAATCCAAAAAGAAAAAATAACTCTTGGTAAACATATACACACCCAATACAGGAGCACCCAAATACATAAAAAAACTCCTGGAGGATATGAAGGAAGAGATTGACAGCAATACAGTCATAGTAGGCAATTTTAATACCCTATTATCACCATTGGACATATCCTATAAACAAAAAATCAGCAAAGAAACTTCAATCCTAAATGACTCACTAGACCAGATGGAATTAATTGACAGCGTCAGAACATTTCACCCCAAAGCCACAGAATATACATTCTTCTCAAGTGCACATTGGTCATTTTCAAATATAGACTATATATTGGGTCACAGGCAAAGTCTCTTCAAATTCAAGAAGATAGAAACCATATCAGGCATCTTCTCAGATCACAACAGCATAAAACGGGAAATCAACTATAATGAAAACAATCTTAAAAAAATAAAACACCTGGAGACTAAATAGCATGCTATTACACAATAACTTTGTTACCAGAGAGATCAAAGAAGGAATAAAAAACATCATGGCAACAAATGACGACGAAAACACAACTATCCAAAAAATCTATGGGACACAGCGAAAACAGTTTTGAGAGGGAAGTTCATAGCTCTACAAGCCTACTGCAAAAGACACAAAAAAATGGTAATAAATTACCTAATCCTAGATTCAAAGAGTTAGAAAGAGAGCAACAAGAAAAGTCCAGTGTAAGCAGAAGGAAGGAACTAATAAAGATCAGTGCAGAGATAAATAACACACACACACACACACACACACACACACACACACACACACACAAGATCAACAAAACAAAAAGTTGGTTCTTTGAAAGGATAAATAAGATTGATGAACCTCTAGACCTCTAGCCAGGCTCACCAAGAAGCAAAGAGAGAGGACCCAAATAAATAAAATTAGAACTGAAAGAAGATAAATAACAGCAGACCCCACAGAAATACAAAGAATTGTTAAAAAATACTATGAACAACTCTATTCTGACAAACTGGACAACCTGAAAAAAAATGGACATATTCCTAGAAAAATACAATCTTCCAAAACTCAATCAGGAGGAATCAAAACACTGCAATAGGTCAATAACTATAAAAGAAATTGAAGCAGTCATCAAAAAGTTTCCAGCAAATAAAAGCCCAGGGTCAGATGGCTTCACAGGGGAGTTTTATCAAACATTCAAGGAAGAATTAAAATATATCCTCAGACTATTCAAAAAAAATTCAAGAGGAAGGAACACTTCCAAGCTCCTTCTATGAAGCCAGGATCACTTTAATACCAAAACCAGATAAAGACAACACAATGAAAGAGAAATACAGGCCAAGATCCCTCATGAACATAGATGCCAAAATCCTCAACAAAATTCTAGCAAATCGGATCCAACAGTACATCAGAAAGATCATACACCATGACCAAGTCGGATTTATCCCAGGGATGCAAGGATGGTACAATAAACGTTTATTGATGCAAATCAATAAACGTGTTACATAACATAAACAAATTGAGAGATAAACACCACATAGTCATATCAATTGATGCAGAAAAAGCATTTGACAAAATCCAAAACCCTTTCTTGATAAAAACTCTCAGAAAGGTGAGAATAGAAGGATCAAAACTCAACATAATAAAAGCTTTATATGACAAACCCACAGCCAACATCATACTCAATGGACAAAAACTAAATCCATTTCCCGTAAGAACAGGAAAAGACAAGGATGCCCACTATCACGACTCCTGTTCAACATAGTTATGGATGTACTAGCCATTGCAATCAGACAAGAAGAAGAAATAAAAGGCATCCAAATTGGAAAAGAAGAAGTAAAACTCTCCCTATTTTAAGATGACATGATATTGTACAAAAAAAACCCAAAAGACTCCATCAAAAACTATTAGGCTTAATAAATGAATTCGGCAATGTAGCAGGATACAAAATTAACGCCAAGAAATCTATGGCATTTCTATACTCCAATAATGAACTTATAGAAAGGGACTAAAAAAGCAATCCCATTTACCATCGCACCAAAAAAAATTAAGATACCTAGGATTAAACCTAACTAAGGAAGTAAAGACCTATAAGTGGAAGAGTACAGGACACTGAAAAAAGAAATAGAAGAAGACATAAACAGATGAAAGAACATACCATGTTCATGAATTGGTAGAATCAACATCATTAAAATGTCCATACTTCCCAAAGCAATCTATAGATTCAATGCAATCACATTAAAATACCAATGACATATTTCACAGACCTAAAAAAAAACTCAGCAAAAATTCATCTGGAATAAAAAAGACGCTGAATAGCCACAGCAATCCTGAGAAAGAATAAAGTAATTTGGATATCAATACCAGATTTCAAGCTGTGTTACAAAGCTACTGTTCTCCAAACAGCCTTTTACTGGCATAAGAACAGACATATAGACCAATGGAATAGAATAGAGAACCCAGATATCGACTCAAACCACTCTGCTCAATTAATATTTGACAAAGGAGGCATGAACATACTATGGAGTCAAGACAGTCTCTTCAATAAATGTTGTTGGGAAAATTGGACAGACACATGCAAAAAATTGAAACTAGACCATCAACTTATACCATAAACAAAAATAAACTCAAAATTGATAAAGGACTTTAACATAAGACAGGAAACCATAAAAATACTAGAGGAATCCACAGGCAGAGAAATCTCATACATATGTCGAAGCAATTTCTTCACTGATACTGCTTTTAGGGCAATGGAAACTAAAGAGAAAATAAACAAATGGGACTACATCAAAATAAAAAGCTTTTTTACAGCAAAAGAAACCATCAACAAAACAACAAGAAAGCCCACTGTATGTGAGAACATATTTGCAAATGTTATCACTGATAAAGGTTTAATCTCCGACATTTACATGGAACTCATACAACTTTATAAAAGGAAGATAAATGATCCAATAAAAAAATGGGCAATGGACCTAAATGGAAACTTTTTGGAAGAAGACAGAAGGAAGGCCAAGAGACATATGAAAACATGCTCAAAGTCACTAATTATCCAAGAGATGCAAGTCAAAACAGCAATGCGGTACCATCTCACACCTTTCAGAATGGCTATCATCAACAAATGACAAGTGCTGGCATGGATGTGGAGAAAAAGGAACCCTTGTGCCCTGCTGGTGGGAATGCAGACTGCTGATGCCACTGTGGAGAACAGTATGGAGTTTCCTCAAAAAACTAAAAATGGGAACTCCCATTTGACCTAGTAATCCCACTTCTAGGAATATATCCCAAGACACTAGAAACACCATTCAGAAAGGATATATGCACCTCTATGTTCATAGCAGCACAATTCACCATAGCTAAGATTTGGAAACAGCCTAAATGCCCATCAGCAGATGAGTGGAGTAAAAAAACTGTGGTACATCTACACAATGGAATACTACACTGCTTTAAAAAATAAGGAATTCATACCATTTGCAGCAGCATGGATGGAACTGGAGAGCATTATGCTAAGTGAAATAAGCCAAGCAATGAAAGAAAAATACCACATGATCTCACTCATTTATGGAAAATAAAGAACATTATAACCTGATGAATAAAAAGATAGATACAGAGGCAGTGAAACATCGAACCGACTGTCAAATTATAGAGGGTAGCCTGGGGAGTGTTGGGAAGGTGGGGAGGGGAAGAAAGTGATCAACTGAAGGACTTGTATGCATGCATATAAGCACAACCAATGGACACAAGACACTGGGGGGCGGGTTGGGATGAGGGTATGCGGCACAGGTAGGGGAGGCTGGGAGAAGGTCAATGAGGGGAAAAAGTCAATATATGTATTACTTTATGTAATACTTTGAACAATAAAATAAAATTTAAAAAAATGAACTTGGAAAAGAAGAACAAAAGTAACACAAAGTCAACCGAAGAAAGGATATAATAAAATTTAGAGCAGATTAAAATGAAATAGAGAACAAAAAGACTGTACAAAAAACTATTAAAACAAAGAGGTGGTATTTTGAAAATATCAATAATATTGACAAGCCAAAACCTGTTTGGCTCAGTGGATAGAGCATTGGCCTGTGGACTGAAAAGTTCCAGGTTCGATTCCGGTCAAGGGCATGTACCTTGGTTGAGGGCACATCCCTGGTAGGGGGTGTGCAGGAGGCAGCTGGTCAATGTTTCTCTTTCATTGATGTTTCTAGCTTTCTATTCCTCTCCCTTCCTCTCTGTAAAAAATCAATAAAATATATTTTAAAAATATATTGATAAACTCATGGTGAGACTAAGGAAAAAATGGAAAATACCCTTATAAAAATAATCAGAAATGAGAGAAAAGTCACCACAGACTTCAAATATATATTATGAAAGACTTTGTGCCACTAAATTCAATATCCTAGAAGAAATGGATAAGTTCCTAGGAATATATAACCTTCCTAGACTAAATCATGAAGAATTGGAAGTCCAAATGGGCTGATCAGCAGTTAGGAAATTGAAACTTCCATCAAAAACCTCCAAAAAAAACACAATTCCACACCCAGATGGCTTCACCAGTGAATTCTACAAGATGTTCAAAGAAAATTAAAAACCTATCCTTCTCAAACTTTAGAAGAGGCAATACTCTCTAACACATTCTATGAGGCTTCTATAACCCTGACAGCAAAACCTGGCAAAAGTAATCCAAAAAAGAAAACTATAGAACAATATCTCTGATGAATACAGACACAAAAAACATAAACAAAATACTAGCAAATCAAATACAACTATGTAAAACAAATAACTCATTATGATCAAATGGAGTTCATTCCAGGCACACAAGGATGGTTCAACATTCTCAAATCAATCTATGTAATACATCACATTAACAAAAGAAAGGTTAAAATTCATATGATCTTATCAGTAGATGCAGAAAAAGCATTTGATAAGATACAACATCCATTTATGATTAAAAAATCCGTAAAATAGGAATAGAAGGAAAGAACCACAGCACAATAAAGGCCATATATAATAAACCCTCAGCTAAAATCATTCTCAATGGTGAAAAACTGAAAGCTTTTCCTCTAAGATCAGGAACAAGACAAGGATGTCCATTCTCATCACTCTCATTCAGCATAGTGCTGGAAGGCCTAGCTAGAGCAACAAGACAAGAGAAAGAAATAAAAGGCATGTAAATAGAGAATGAAGAAGTCAAACTGTCACTTTTTTTTTCAAACTGTCACTTTTGAAAACAACCAGATACTGTATATAGAGAACCCTAAATATTCCAATAAAAAACTATTAGGAACAATAAACAAATACAAGAGATTAAAAATGGCAGCAGAGTAAGTGGATGCTGCATGGACATGCTCCCAGGAACAAATAAGAATTACAACTAAAATACAGAACCACTTCCTGAATACTTAAATGAAGACTGGCAGGAGAGAACCCTGATACCCGAGGACCAAAAGTGGAGACCACTTAGAGACTGGTAGGAGGGGTGGGGGTGCCAAAGGGCTGGCCAGGGGCCCACAGACAGCAACTGAAGTTCCACAGAGATATCTCAGCTGTGTTGCCACTGAGAACTCTTGAATCTAATTCCCAAGTTGGGCCCCCAGTAGAGAGCACCAGAACTGAGAAGGATGCCCACATAACATCTGGCTGTGAAAAGCAGCAGGATTGCTGTCTGCCAGGGAGTGATGGCTTAAAATTAAGGCACCTTCTTAAAGGGCCAATGCACAAAGTTCCCTGTGGAGCCACCCATCTGGAGCTCCAGCAGGAGGGCAGAGTGGACTGGAACTGTGTGAGCAGAAGCCAGGATTGAGGAGTCATGGGTTAGAGCTCAGAAGGCATATACCCCCAGATTCCTGGGCTGACTCATTCCCTCACACAACAGAGGACATCTTTCCCCCATGGACATTTTCCCTGCCTGGATGGGGGGTGGGAGAGAGATGACCCACTCTATTGGAAAACACCTTGCCCTGAAGCCACTTAAGAGACTAAAAATAACAATTATCCTCTAGGCAGAAGCAGCTGCACTACTTTGTTGAAAAAAAACAACTCTCACCATAACTGAGGACCATTGCCTGTGGGGGGGGGGTGCAATTTAAATCTGAATCCTATCAGCCTGTAGGCAGAGATGGACTCTGGAGGCTTTGAGTCTTTGCCTGATCTAATTAGTCAATAACATTGTTTGACACTGTCCTGCACTAGAGATTGAGAGGCGTAGAGGATCGACCTAATACATAGCTACAAATTCAAACAGACAGCCAAAATGAGGAGACAAAGAAAAAAACCCCAAATGAAAATACTAGAGAATTCTCTAGAAGAAGGATAAATGAAACAGATAAGAAATTTATCTGAAACAGAGTTCATAGTAATGATGGTAACGATGCTCAACAGAATAAAAAAGATATAGTAACTATGAACAAAGAACAGTCTGAAATAAAGAATGACATAACACAACTAAAGAACACGGGGAAGCTGAAGATCGAATCAGTGAATTAGAAGTCAGGGTTGAAAAAAATCACACAATCAGATAAAAAAAAAGAAAAAACAATTACAAAACAGAAGGACAGCTTAAGGGAGTTGTGGGACAATGTGAAACGTAACAATATTAGCATAGCAGGAGTGCCAGAAGAGGCAGAAGGGGAGAAACGGATAGAAAACATATTTGAAGAAATAACGGCAGAAAACCTCCCTGAGCTGGTAAAGGAAAAAGTCACACAAGTTTGGGAGGCACAGAGAAAACCAAAGCAAGAAGAGCCCAAACAGGCCCATGCCAAGACACATCATAATTAAAATGCCAAAAATTAAAGACAACGAGAGAATCTTAAAGGTAGCAAGATAAAAGCAAACTGCTACCTACAAAGGAGTTTCCATAAGGATGACACTTAATTCCTCATCAGAAACTCTACAACACAGAAAGGAATGGCATGAAGTACTCAAGGTAATAGAAACCAAGATTACTATATCCACCAAGGTTATCACTGAAAATAGTCAGTCAAATAATGAACTTTGCAGACAAAAAAAAAAAAAAAAAAAAAAAAAGCTAAAGGAGTACATCATGACCAAGCCAGCATTATAAGAAAGGCTGAAATGCTGAAGGGACTGCTGTAATGAGAAGAAGAAACAGAGAGATAAACCTAGACATACAGAATTAAAATGGCAATAAATAAGTACCTATCAATAATAGCCCTGTGTGAATGGAATAAATGCTCAAATCAAAAAGAATAAGGTATCTGAATGGATACAAAAACATGACCTAACTACATGTTGTCTATAAGAGACCCACCTCAAAGCACAGGATGACAGTGAAGGGATGGAAAGAAAATTTCCATGCAAATGGAAAAGAATAAAAATCTGGAGTAGCAACACTAATATCTGGCAAAATAGAATACAAAATGAAGGCCATCACAAGAGACAATAAAGGTCACTACATAATATTAAAGTGATCGATCCAACAAGAGGATATGACCCTGGTAAACATATATGCACCCAATATAGGAGCACCTAATATATAAAAATATATATATATATATATATATATAAAATCTGGAGAAATTTAACCCTTTGCACTCACTTGCTTTTTTCTCGATTCCTTTATTCTACTCGGGATTTAATTTTTTAAATACCCCAGATTTTACAAAGCACAGCAGTAGAATAAAAAACTGGAGTTTCTTTTCATACAAACTTATTTATTTGGATTTTTTTATATTTCAAATTATTGGTACATTCAAAGAGTAATTTGCACTCGACATCCGAGTGCAAAAGGTTAAGGAAGAGATTGACAACAATATAGTTATAGTAAGGAACATTAACACCCCACTAATTTCACTGGATAGATCTTTCAGACAAAAAGTTAACAAGGAAACAGAGACTCTGTAGGACACACTGGATCAGATGGATTTAATTGACATTTATAGAACATTTCACTCCAAAGCAGCAGAATATACATTCTTCTCAAGTGCACATGGATCATTCATAAAGATAGGCCACATGTTAGGAGACAAAACAAGTCTCTACAAGTTCAAAAAGTTCATCTATATATATATATATATAAAAGCCTAGGCGATCAAACGACCAGTCATGTTGACATGCACTGACCACGAGGGGGCAGACTCTCAATGCAGGAGCTGTCCCCTGGTGGTCATTGTACTCCCACAGTGGGCATGCCACTCAGCTGACTGATCCATTCTGGTGGCCCACCAGTGGAGCAGCAGCTATTCACTCCCTCAGTAGTCCTGCAGGTACAATCTCCGGAGAATGGGCACCGAGGGACCGGTGCTGTCAGCATGAACCCGACAGCTCCGCTGGTCTCCTGGAAGTCAGCCTCGGGCAATGCAGCCCATTGCATCACTCCCCCCCCCCGCCAGATGGGTGCCAGACACAGGGCTCATGGCTGGCTTGCGCTGCTGCAGCAGCGTGAGACTCTCCCAATTGACTGACCAGGCGCAAGCCTGCGGCAGGTGCAGCAGGGCCAGGATGAGTGGGAGTGGCAGGCAGGAGCAGCAGGTAGTGTTGGACTGCAGGTTTCAGCTTGATCCCCGAGGGACCCCATGCGTGCACGAATTCATGCATTGGGCCTCTAGTACCTAATAATAGACAAATATGTAAATTGACCATACCCCCATTATGCCCACAGCCAATCAGAGTGAGTATGCAAATTAACCCAACAAAGATGGAGGTTAATTTGCATATGTAGGCACCCAGCAGCCTAGATCCTGGGAACTTTCTCAGCACCCAGGTCATTCCAAGGTAGGCACCGCATGGGTCCTGAGCAACCAGGGAAGGGCCTGAGCCAGGGGGCTCCTGAGCAGGGGCGGAGCTGGCAATCAGAGGGAGCTGGGTGGCCCCTGCCAAGGCCCCAAACCTTGGACAGAGGTTTGGGGCCTGGGCAGGGGCAGAGCCAGTGATTGGAGGGAGGTGGGGGGGTCCTGCCCAGACCCCAAGCCAGCGATCGGAGGGAGCTGGGGGTGGAGCACGCTATTGGAGGGAGCTGGGGGTGGAGCACGCTATTGGAGGGAGCTGGGAACCCCTGCCCAGGCCCAAAACTTGGACAGAGGATTAAGGCCTGGGCAGGGGTGGAGCCCGCGATCAGAGAGAGGTGCAGGGCCCCTGCCCTGGCCCCAAGCCTCAGCCAGTGGCTTTGGTCTTAGGCAGGGGTGGAGCGGGTGATTGGAGGGAGCTGGTGGGCCCCTGCCCAGGCCCCAAACCTTGGCCAGAGGCTTGGGGCCTGTGCAGGGGAAAAGCCCGTGATTGGAGGGATCTGGGGGTCCCTCCCAAGTCCCCGAGGCTTTAGGCCTTGGCAGGGGTGGAGCCAGAGATCGGAGGTGATAGGTGGGAACTACAGAGGAAACACCTTTTCTGACCGCTCATTGGCTAAGCTCCCTGTATACCACTGGTAATATTCTTAGTAACTTGGGTATAAGAATCCAAAAAGGTGATCTAGGGCTTGTCCACCACACTCCTAGGGGAAAAAAAACGAGGGTCTGCTGCTGGAGGGCTTAGAAATGTCATATCCTGTCCTAGCCGGTTTGGCTCAGTGGATAATGAATGCCTAGGCTTGCTGACCGCAGGGTCCGGGTTCAATTCTGATCAAGGGCATGTACCTAGGTTGCAGGCTACTCCCTGGCTGGGGCCCAGGTCAGGGCTCATGCAGGAGGCAAACAATCAAAGTGTTCCTCTAACTCTGATGTTTCTCTCTGTCTTTCCCTTTCTCTTTCACATTCTCTAAAAATCAATGGAAACGTATCCTCAGGTGAGGATAAAAAAAGAAAGAAAGAAAGAAATGTCATATCCTATGAAAAACACATCTTAAAAATACCTAAAGAAAGTTGTCAATTTTTCATGGTGAAGGGACTGTAGTCTGTGTTGATGAAAACTCCTTGATGGCTGAGGTGACTAGCAGTGGCTGCAGCCACGGGGTGATGGGGCTGGTGCCTTTCCCTGATCAGCTCAGTCTCCTCCCACAAAGGGAGGCGAGACTGCAGCTTAGGCCCGCTCCCCTTCAGTAGGACATCTCCTGAGGGCTCCCAGTCTGTGAGAGGGGGCAGGCTGAGGAACCCCCCCCCCCCCAGTGCACAAACTTTGTGCACCAGGCCCTTAGTTTAAATCATATCAAGCATCTTCTCACATCACAATGACATAATATTAGAAATCAACTACATCAAAAACACCCCAAAACATTCAAACACATGTAGGCAAAATAGCATGTTATTAAGCAATGAATGATTTATCAATGAGATCAAGAAAGAAATCAAAAACTTCCTTGAAACAAATGAAAATGAATACACAACAACCCAAAATCTCTGGGACACAGCAAAAGCAGTCCTGAGAGGGAAGTTCTTAGCACTACAGGCTTACCTCAATGACCAAAAAAAATCAGCAATAAACTATTTATCCCTACAACTTAAAGAACTAGAAAGAGAAAAACAAGAAAAGCACAGAGTAAATGGAAGGAAATAATGATGGAGCAGTAATGAATAAAATAGACTAAAAAAATACAAAAAAATGAAAAAAAGCGACAGTTCTTTGAAAGGATAAACAAAATTGATAAACTGTTATCCAGACTCATCAAGAAACAAAGAGAGAAAGATCCATGATGGCGGCCAACAGAACGGAAGTGAGGAAGAGAGTGTAAGTGAAAGAGCAAAGGGGGAGTGTGTGGATGTGTGGGGGTGTGTTGCCATCTTGAAGGGGAGAGCAACTGTGACTGGGAGCCCAATCCCACCTCCACCCGGGAAGACCTCAGACACCACCCAGGAACCTACATCCACACTGGCCAGGTACCAGCTTCCTCGGATGTGAGCCCAAGAACACTGAGACTCTAGCCTCTCCAGCTGCAGGCTCCTAAAAAGTTTGTCCAGGGGGAGAGAAAATGATGGCTGGAAAGGCGGATGGATCCTGTGCCTTCTCACAGAGCAGATAGAAGAAACAGCTGAATTGAATAACATCCACCAGGAATTGATGAATTAAACACAGCTGGTGAGACAATTCTTGGATGGAAAGGTCAGAGGTTGCCTGGAGAGAGGTGGGATCAGGGATCTGAGCTGGAGAAAGAAACGCACGCAGCCGGGACTAGAGTCTCAGAAGGAGACTGTGCTACACCAAATTGGTATTCCTTGGGGACAGTGTAGTGCTCAACTATGGAAGAACGTCCACAGAGCTGCTGGCAGGAGGGGACTCTAGATCTAAGCCCACAGATGTGGGAGGCTGCACCAGAAAGACAGCCTGAAGTTTTGCACTGGCCACACAGTGCTGCAGGGAGAGAGACGTGCAGTGATATAGTTGCTCTGTCTTTATCATTTCCTTGCTTTTACACACTAAACCCAGTGCATAGGATCTTTCAATTACAAACATTCACTGAATCCACAGTGCCGGAGAAGGTGTTTTGTTGGCAGCTGGGGAACAAAAGAGAGAGAGATGGTCAGGAAACCAGCTCTGGGACAGTCTGATCCCTCCAACCCTGAGCAGACATTTTTGTCCTGAAGACCAGAACCCTCCCAGCAATGCAGCCACATCCAGCTTTGAGCTTGGCAGGAAAACAAAGATTCTAAATACCCACAGGGAGCCCTCAGGGACTTGGTTTAGGGTCCATTTGGTCACAAAAATAATACAGAAACACTTCCAATTAGAGTCCATGTCATAATAGACACTTGTGTAAATACCACTAAAAGCAGGCAGAAAAACAAAGTAGGCAGATTGATCACACCTGCCTGAAACCAAGGTTGTGGTGTATGACACAGAGGAGCAGTGGATTGCTGGGAAAGTCAACACAGTGCTGATTATGAACAAACAACTATTTCACTTTTTTTCTTTTTTTGTTGTTTAAAGTATTACAAACATAGTCTCCTACTATGTTTAAAGTATTACAAACATAGTCTCCTACTATGATTGTATTGCTGTCAATCTCTCCTTTGATATCTTCCAGGAGTTTTTTAATGTATCTTGGTGCTCCTGTATTGGGTGCATATATGTTTACCAGAGTTATTTCTTCTTGTTGGATTTCTCCCTTTAGTAGTATGAAGTGGCCATCACTTTGAGATCTAATTTGTCAGATATAAGTATTGTTACCCCAGCTTTTTTTTCATTTCCATTCGCCTGGAAAACCTTTTTCCAGCCCTTTACTCTCAGTCTGTACGCGTCCTTTTTTTTTTGAGGTGGGTTTCCTGTAGACAGCAGATATATGGGTTTTGTTTTCTTATCCAATCTGTTACCCTGTGTCTTTTGATTGGGGCATTCAATCCATTTACATTTAAAGTTATTATTGATAGGTACTTATTTGTAGACATTTTTATTCTATACCCCTGTGTTCCTTCTTTGCTTCCTATTTCTTTCTTTCTTTCTTTTTTTTTTTACAGCAGACCCTTTAGCATTTCTTTCATTGCTGGTTTGGTGGTGATAAACTCCCTTAGTCCTTTTTTGTCTATGAAGCACCTGATTTCACCTTCAATTTTGATTGATATCCTTGCTGGGTACAGTATTCTTGGATTGAGACCCTTCCTTTGCATGACTTTGTATATTTCATTCCATTCCCTTCTGGCCTGATGAGTTTCTGTTGAGAAATCAGTAGCTAGTCTGATGGGGGTTCCTTTGTATGTAACTGTCTGTCTCTCTCTGGTCGCTTTTAAGATTTTTACTTTGTCATTGGTGTTTGCCAACTTAATTATAATGTGCCTTCGCGTTGGTCTTTTGGGGTTCATTTTCCTTGGAACTCTGTGAGCTTCTTGGATTTGTGTGGGGTTTTTCTTCCTTATATCAGGGAAGTTTTCTGTTATTATTTCTTCAAACAGGTTTTCTATTCCTTGCTCCGTTTCCTTTCCTCCTGGTACCCCTATTATCCTGATGTTGTTTTGTTTTGTGTTGTCCCGAAGTTCCCATAGGCTCTCCTCATGCTTTCTAATTTTTGTTTCTAGAAGCTGTTTAATTGGGTATTTTTTTCCATCTTGTCTTCTAGCTCACTTATGCGGTCCTCTGCTTCTTCTAATCTACTCTTGATGCTTTCTATTGAGTTCTTTACAGCAGTGATGTCATTTTTCATTTCTTCTTGGTTCTTCTTCATTTCCTCTTGGTTCTTACTCATATTGTCGAATTTGTCTTCCCCTTTCAGCCACCTTATGACCATTTCTCTGACTTCTTTCTCTGATAGGTTGTTTGCCTCTAATTCGTTTACTTCCTTTTCTGGTGATGCCTGCTTTTCTTTCCTATGGGGGCTATTTATTTGTCTCCCCTTGGTCTCTCTTCTCCGGATGTCTGGTTATATACTTCTCTCTCTCCGGAGTTGATTTAAAGGTACAAAATACAACACAACCAGGCACAACACACAAGGAACTGAACAGAATTGTATTCACGATATTAATAACCTCCAATAAAGGTAACCACCAGAGAAAGGCAAATTAGGGAATAGGAGTGGAAGAGGGAGAGTAAAAAGAAAGAAAAAAAAAGAGTGTGAATCTGAACTTGGGAAAAGAGCAGAAAAAAAAAGAAAAAAAAGGTAAGAGAGACAAGAACGATACTAAGAGAGAAAAGGGGAACAAACTATATATATGGGGAGTAAACTCCACTAGAACAACCACTAATCCCAGCAAATTCCAGCAACACGAGCCTGGAGATTAATACAAACTGCAACACCAGCTAATATCAAGTGAGGCAAGGGAAAACAAAAGTAACAAACAAACAAAAACAAAGCAAACAAAAGAACCAACCAAACAAACAAAAAGAATAATCAAAACAATCTCATAAAAAAGCATAAAAATTCAATCTAATCAACATTCAAGCAAACAAGAACAAAAGGCCAGAGAGAAAAATAATTTTTTAAGGTAGCGTAGAGAGGTATGTATGGATTTGGAGCAGGGGTTGGGAATTAGATATATAAGTAGGGTGAAATTTTAGCAGAGGGTAAACTGAAAAAGTAGGGAAAATCTAAAGCCAGAAGGGGTTAAGATAAACAGGAGACCAAAAAGGGAAAGGTTAGGAGGAGAGTGATGGCATAATGTTAGCGTTGAGATAGGGTAAAACGATTGTAAGGGAAAGATGCAAATAGAATGTAGGACACTAATTCCAAAATAAAAGAAAGAGAAAATCAAATGACATTTAAAAAAAAGTAAAATAATAGTAATAATAATGCTGATTGAAAATAAAAATGTAATATTTAAAAAGGTGAAAATCGAGGGTGGAAAAAGAAAAAAAATTTAGTTTCTTAAGTAAAAGATGAAAAAAATGAAAATAAAAAAAATAAAAAAATTGAAAAAAGAATTTCAAATTAAAAAATAGGAAGACTCAAATGTGCAGTAGCAGCTGTCATTCACTTCCTCTATTATTCTGTTTGGTATGCCTGTTTCTCAGTCTGGGCGGTATTTCAGTTCAGCTTCGTTCCACTGCTCCTCAGTGTTGTAAGCCAGTCCTGTTTTTAAGCTGGCCATGTCTTAATTTCTCATATTTATTTTTGATTACACCAGAGACAATTAGCGTTTCAGCCCCTGGGTGGCAGTGTTTCTGAATTGACTTCCGGGCCTCTCTAGCTTTTTTATTTCCCCTCAATGGCACTCACTACCAGTTTGTGGAGGTGTGCGCCTCAGAGCTGCCTCTCCGATGGTCACACCCAGCTCTGTTCCCCAGGTTCCGAAAAAACAACTTCCCCCTGCAGTCTTTCAGGGTTTTTCCACCTGGGTTTTCCTATGTATTGGGCTTAGTAATCAGAGTCAGAAAGAGCCCAAGTGTGCGCAAAGTGGGTCTTTGTGCCAGACTAGAGCCTGCACTCCTTTGAAAATTCTCCTCGTCAGATTAAAATGAGTTGCTTTTAAGAGGTCACTTCTGTTAGCAGTTCAGAGGACCCCCTTCCACATTCACGGATCATGGCAATTCTAACTGCCGCCGATTTTTCTAGGCACAGACCTCCCGGGTCCTGCTGGTCCTGCTGCTCGCATGCTTCCCACTCCCACTGCGGGGATTAGAAACCACACCTTATTCAGGTGAAATCTGACCTTTCCTTGGTGCAGTGAAGAGTTCCTTTGAATCCGAATGTTTGCGCCGATAGGGGTGCTTGCAGCTGTTCAGTGTTTGCAGTTGTTGCAGAAAGTCAGGTTTCCAATAAAATCCTCCTTTCCTTGCAAGATGGCAAGGCCCCCGGTGAGCCCGCAGCTCCGGGAGGGGACCCAGCCCCTGTGGGTGCTGCACGGTCAGGGGAACCCTGCCCAGTACTCCCCCGCCTTCTCCTGGAGTTTAGCTGTCCCTTGGCTTGCCAACATACACCCCCCCTGCGAATCTCTGCTGCTCCTACTCTCCACCCCAGGACCAGACTCCAAACACGACTCTATTCAGTCACCATTTTTTCTCCTTCTGCTATTGGTATTTTAATGGGGATTGCATTGAATCTATAGATTGCTTTGGGTAGTATGGACTTTTGATGATGTTGATTCTACCAATCCATGAACATGGTATATTCTTCCATCTATTTACATCTTCCTCTATCTCTTTTTTCAGTGTTCTGTAGTTTTCTGTGTATAGCTCTTTTACCTTCTTCGTTAACTTTATTCCTAGGTATCTTAATTTTTGGGGGTAATGGTAAATGGGATTGCTTTTTTAGTCTCTCTTTCTGTAAGTTCACTATTGGTGTACAGATATGCCATAGATTTTTTGGTGTTAATTTTGTATCCTACTACATTGCCAAATTCATTTATTAAGTCTACTAATTTTTTGATGGAGTCGTTAGGGTTTTCTATGTATACTATCATGTCATCTGCAAATAAGGGCAATTTTACTTCTTTTACAATTTGGATGCCTTTTATTTCTTCTTCTTGTCTTATTGCAATGGCTAGTACATCCAGTACTATGTTGAATAGGAGTGGTGAGAGTGGGCATCCCTGTCTTGTTCCTGTTCTTAGGGGAAATGGTTTTTAGTTTTTGCCCATTGAGTATGATGTTGGCTGTGGGTTTGTCATATAAGGCTTTTATTATGTTGAGATAGGATCCTTCTATTCCCACCTTGCTGAGAGTTTTTATCAAAAAAGGGTGTTGTGTCAAATGCTTTTTCTGTGTCAATTCATATGACTATGTGATTTTTAATCTCTCAATTTGTTTATGTGATGCATCACGTTTATTGATTTGCAGATATTGTTCCACCTTGCATCCCTGGGATAAATCCTACTTGGTCATGGTGTATGATATTTCTGATTTATAGCTAGATCCGATTTGCTAGAATTTTGGCATCTATGTTCATGAGGGAACTTGGCCTGTATTTCTCTTTCATTTTGTTGTCTTTATTTGGTTTTGGTATTAGGGTAATGATGACTTCATAGAATGAGCTTGGAAGTGTTCCTTTCTCTTGAAATTTTTGGAATAGTTTGAGGAGGATAGGTTTTAGTTTTTCCTTGAATATTTGGTGAAACTCCCCTGTGAAGTGGTATGGTCCAGGGCTTATTTTTCTGCAAGCTTTTTGATAACTGCTTCAATTTCTTTCATAGCTATTGGTCTATTGAGATTTTTAGATTCTTCCTGATTGAGTTTTGGAAGGTTGTATTTTTCTAGGAATAAGTCCATTTCCTCCAGGTTGTCTAGTTTGTTCTAGTAGAGTTGTTCATAGTATTTTTTAACAAATCTTTGTATTTCTGTGGGGCCTTTTGTTTGTTTTGCCTCTCTCATTTCTCATTTTGTTTATTTGAGTCCTCCCTCTTTGCTTCTTGGTAAACCTGGCCAGAGGTTCATCAATCTTGTTTATCCTTTCAAAGAACCAGCTCTTGGTTTCATTGATATTTTGTATTGTTTTTTTTTTTTTTGGTTTCTATGTTATTTATTTCTCCTCTGATCTTTATTATCTCCTTCCTTCTGATCACTGTGGGGTTTTCTTCTTGCTCTCTTTGTATTTTTTATTTCCATTTTTTATTAAGGTATTATATATGTACATATCTTACTATTGTCCACCCCCACCCCACTGCCATACATGACCTCACCCCCTAATATTTTGCGTCCATTGGTTATGTTTATATGCATGCATACAAGTCTTTTGGTTGATCTCTTATCTCCTCCACCTCTCCCTAAAGTTCCCACGGTAATTTGACAGTCTGTTTCATGCTTTACTACCTCTGTATCTATATTTTTGTTCATCAGTTTATAATATTCTATATTATCCAGAAATTAGTGAGATCATGTGGTATTTTTCTTTTATTGACTGGCTTATTTCACTTAGCATAATGTTCTCCAGTTCCTTCCAGGTTGCTGCAAATGGTAAGAATTCTTTCTTTTTTATGGCAGCATAGTATTCCACTGTGCAGATGTAACATAGTTTTCTGATCCAGTCATCTGCTGAAGGGCACCTAGGCTGTTTCCAAATCTTAGCTATTGTAAATTGTGCTGCTATGACCATAGGGTGCATCTATCCTTTCTGATTGGTGTTTCTAGTTTCTTAGGATATATTCCTAGGAGTTGGATTACTGGGTCAAATGGGAGTTCCATTTTTAATTTTTTGTGGAAACTCCATACTGTTCTCCACAGTGGCTGCACCAGTCTGCATTCACACCAGCAGTGCATGAGGGTTCCTTTTTCTTTACATCCTCGCCAACACTTGTCATTTGTTGATGATAGCCATTCTGACAGGTGTGAAATGGTACCACATTGTCTTTTTCACTTGCATCTCTTGGATAATTAGTTACTTTGAGCATGTTTTAATAGGTCTCTTGGCCTTCTTTCTGTCTTCTTTCAAAAAGATTCTATTTAGGTCCATTGCCCATTTTTTAATTGGATCACTTATCTTCCCTTTATTAAGTTGTATAAGTTGCCTGTAGATGTTGGAGATTAAACCTTTATCAGTGATAACATTTGCAAATATGTTCTCACATACAGTGGGCTTTCTTGTTGTTTTGTTGATGATTACTTTTGCTGTAAAAAAGCTTTTTATTTTGATGTAGTCTCATTTGTTTATTTTCTCTGTAGCTTCCATTGCCCTAGGAGCAGTACCAGTGAATAAGTTTTTTCAGCATATGTCTGAGATTTCTCAGCCTGTGGATTCCTCTTGTATTTTTATGGTTTCCCGTCTTATGTTTAAGTCCTATATCCATTTTGAGTTTATTTTTGTGTATGGTGTAAATTGTTGGTTTAGTTTCATTTTCTTGCATGTATCTGTCCAGTTTACCCAGCACCATTTGTTGAAGAGAATGTCTTGACTCTATTGTATGTTCATTCCTCCTTTGTCAAATATTAATTGAACATAGTGGTTTGGTTCAATATCTGGATTCTCTATTCTATTCCATTGGTCTATATGTCTGTTCTTGTGCCAGTACCAGGCTGTTTTGAGAACAGTGGCTTTGTAATACATCTTGAAATCTGGTATTGAGATAACACCTACTTTATTCTTTTTTCTCAGGATTGCTGTGGCTATTCGTTTTTTTTTTTTTTTTATTCCAGAGTGTTTTTGGAGCGTTATTTTTAAGCCTGTGAAATAGGCCATTGGTATTTTAATGGGGAGTGCATTGAATGTATAGAATGCTTTGGGTCATATGGACATTTTGATGATGTTGATTCTACCAATCCATGAACATGGTATATTCTTCCATCTGTTTATGTCTTCTTCTATCTCTTTTTTCAGTGTCCTGTAGTTTTCCCCGTATAGCTTTTACCTCCTCAGTTAACTTTATTCCTATGTATCTTATTTATTT
Organism: Eptesicus fuscus; assembly: GCF_027574615.1. NCBI lineage: Eukaryota > Metazoa > Chordata > Mammalia > Chiroptera > Vespertilionidae > Eptesicus > Eptesicus fuscus. The sequence continues at coordinate 58,349,303 of NC_072473.1, read as the reverse complement.
TTTTTGTGTGTGTGCAATGGTAAATGGTATTGCTTTTTTAGTCTCTATTTCTCTAAGTTAACTATTGGTGGATAGAAATTACATAGATTTCTTGGTGTTAATTTTGTATTCTGCTACATTGCCGAATTCATTTATTAAGTCTATTAGATTTATTATGGAGTCTTTCGGGTTTGTTTTATATACAATATCATGTCATATGCAAATAAGGATAGCTTTACTTCTTTTCCAATTTGGATGCCTTTTATTTCTTCTTCTTGTCTAATTGCAATGGTTAATACGTCCAGTACTATGTCAAACAGGAGTGGTGAGAGTGGGCATCCCTGTCTTTTTCCTGCTCTTAGGGGAAATGGTTTTTAGTTTTTGCCCATTGAGTATGCTCTTTGATGTGGGTTTATCATATATAGCTTTTATTATGTTGAGGTATGATTTTTCTATTCCCACCTTGTTGAGAGATTTTTCCAAGAAAGGGTGTTTGATTTTGTCAAATGCTTTTTCTGGATCAATTGATATGACTATGTGATTTTTATCTCTCAGTTTGTTTGTGTGATGTATCACGTTTATTGATTTGCGGATATTGTACCATCCTTGCATTCCTGGGATAAATCCTACTTGGTCATGGCGTATGATCTTTCTGATGTACTGCTGGATCCGATTTGCTAGAATTTTGTTGAGGATTTTGGCATCTATGTTCATGAGGGATATTGGTCTGTAATTCTCTTTCATTGTGTTGTCTTTATCTGATTTTGGTATTAGGATGATGCTGGCTTCATAGAAGGAGCTTGGAAGTGTTCCTTCCCCTTGAAATTTTTGGAATAGTCTGAGGAGGATAGGTTTTAGTTCTTCCTTGAATGTTTGGTAAAACTCTCCTCTGAAGCCATCCAACCCCGGGCTTTTGTTTGCTGGAAGCTTTTTGATGACTGCTTCAATTTCTTCCATATATACTGCCTTATTGAGGTGTTTAGATTCTTCCTGATTGAGATTTGGAAGGTTATATTTTTCTAGGAATATGTCAATTTTCACCAGGTTGTTCAGTTTTTTGGAATAGAGTTGTTCATAGTATTTTGTAACAATCCTTTGTATTTCAGTGGGGTCTGTTGTTATATCACCTCTTTCATTTCTGATTTTGTTCATTTGGGTCCTCTCTTTTTGCTTCTTGGTGAGTCTAGCCTAGGTTCATTAATCTTCTTTATCCTTTCAATGAACCAGCTCTTGGTTTTGTTGATCTTTTGTATTGTTTCTTTGGTCTCTATGCCATTTACCTCCGCTCTGATATTTATTATTTCTTTCCTTCTGCTTACACTGGGCTTTTCTTGTAGCTCTTTTTCTAACTCTTTGAGATGTAGGATTAGGTAATTTATTACCATTGTTTCTTGTTTTTTGCAGTAGGCTTGTAGAGCTATGAACTTCCCTCTCAAGACTGCATTTGCTGTGTCCCATAAATTTTGGATTGTTGTGTTTTCATTGTCATTTGTTGGCATGATGTTTTTTTATTTCTTCCTTGATCTCTCTGGTAACCCAGTCATTGTTTAATAGCATGCTATTTAGTCTCCAGGTATTTGATTTTTTTATATTGTATTTGATTTCCAGTTTTATGCCACTGTGATCTGAGAAGATGCTTGATATGATTTCTATCTTCTTGAATTTGAAGAGACTTTGCCTGTGACCAGACATATGGTCTATCTTTGAAAATGACCCATGAGCAATTGAGAAGAATGTATATTCTGTGGCTTTGGGGTGAAACGTTTAGAAGATGTCAATTAATTCCATCTGGTCTAGTGAGTCATTTAGGATTGATGTTTCTTTTTGATTTTTTTGTTTATAGGTTTTGTCCAATGGTGATAGGGTATTAAAGTCTCCTACTATGGTTGTATTGCTGTCTATCTCTCCCTTGATATCCTCCAGGTGGTGTTTTTATGTATTTTGGTGCTCCTGAATTAGGTGCGTATGTTTACCAGAGTTATTTCTTCTTATTGGATTGCTCCCTTTAGTATTATGAAGTGGCTTTCCTTATCTCTTGTTATGTCCTTCACTTTGAGATCTAATTTGTCAGAGATAAGTATTGCTACCCCAATTTTTTTTCATTTCCTTTCACCTGAAAAATCTTTTTCCATCCCTTCACCCTCAGTTTGTGTGCATCTTTTTTTTCTGAGGTGGGTTTCTTGTAGACAGCAGATATATGGGTCCTGTTTTCTTATCCAATCCATTACCTATGTCTTTTAATTGGGGCATTTAATCCATTTACATTTAAAGTTATTATTGATAGGTTCTTATTTGTCACCATTTTTATTGTTTACCCCTGTGTTCCTTCTTTGCTTCCTATTTCTTTCTTTGTTTTTTTTTTTTTTTTCTTTGTTTCTTTTTTTTTTTTTTTACAGCAGACCCTTTAGCATTTCTTTCATTGCTGGTTTGATGGTGATAAATTCCCTTAGTCCTTTTTTATCTGTGAAGCTCCTGATTTCACCTTCAATTTTGACTGACAGCCTTGCTGGGTACAGTATTTTTGGATTCAGACCCTTCCTTTGCATGGCTTTGTATATTTCATTCCATTCCCTTCTGGCCTGATGAGTTTCTATTGAGAAATCAGTTGCTAGTCTGATGGGGATTCCTTTGTATGTCTCTCTCTGGCTGCTTTTAAGATTTTAACTTTGTCATTGGTGTTTGCCAATTTAATTATTATGTGCCTTGGCTTCGGTCTTTTGGGGTTCATTTTTCCTGGGACTCTGTGAGCTTCTTGGATTTGTGTGGGGTTTTTCTTCCCTATATCAGGGAAGTTTTCTGTCATTAATTCTTCAAACAGGTTTTCTATTCCTTGCTCAGTTTCCTCTTCTTCGGGAACCCCTATTATGTGGATGGTGTTTTGTTTTGTGTTATCCCAAAGTTCCCTTAGGCTCTCCTCCTCCTTTTTAATTTTTATTTCTAGAAGCTGTTCTACTTGGGTATTTTTTCCCACCTGGTCTTCTAGCTCACTGATGCGGTCCTCTCCTTCTTCTAGTCTACTCTTGATGCTTTCTATTGAGTTCTTTACAGCAGCAATGTCATTTTTCATTTCTTCTTTGTTCTTCATTTCCTCTTGGTTGTTTCTCATATTGTCAAATTTTCTTCCATTCTTTTCAGACTCCTTATGACCATTTCTGTGAATTCTTTCACTGCCAGGTTGCTTGCCTCCATTTCATTTACTTCCTTTTCTGGTGATGCCTGCTTTTCTTTCATATGCGGGCTGTTTCCTTTTTTTCCCTATGGTCTTTCTTCTCTAGATGTCTGGTTATGTAGTTCTCTCTCGCCTTATCCCAAGCAAAATCTGATTTTTGCATGGTGAAATGTAGGGCTCCTCTGAATCCGCATGTTTGCACCAATTGGGGACCGGTCTTCTGAGGTTCGCAGCTGTTCGGTGGGTGCCGCATTTGTAGATTTTTAGGCATCTGATAAAATCCACTTTCCTTTCAAGATGGCATGGTCTCCGCGTCTGAGCCGGTGGCTCTGGGAGGAAACTCAGCAGCAGTGAGGGCTGCCCAGTCAGGGGAACCCTGTCCAGCAGTTCCTCACCTTCTCCTGGAGTATAGCTGTCCCTTAACTCGCCAACAAACACTCCCAGTGTGACCCTCAGCTGTTCTTACTTTCTGCTCCAGGACAAGGCTCGGGACACACCTGTCTAATCTGCTGCCATTTTTTTCGGTCATCTTATACTTCTTTGTGTTGTAGTGTTCTATGATTTACTATTATTTTTTCTTGTTTTTTGAGGTGGGCCTGTAGAGCTATAAACTTCCCTCTCTGACTGCTTTCATTGTGTCCCATAGATTTTGGATTGTTGTGTTTTTATTGTCATTAGTTTCCAGGATGTTTTTTAATTTATTCTTTGATCTCATTGAAAACCCAATCGTTATGTAATAGCATGCTATTCAGCTTCCAAGTGTTTGAGTTTTTTGGATTGTTTTTATTGTAGTTTACTTATACTGACATCTTGGCTCCCCCAGGTCTATTAGTTTTTTGATGGAGTCTTTGGGCTTTTCTGTGTATAGTATGTCATCTGCGAATAAGGACAGTTTTACTTCTTCTTTACCAATTTGGATGTCTTTTCTTTCTTCTTCTTGTCTGATTGCTATGCTAGTACTTCTAATACTATGTCAAACAGGAGTGGTGAATGTGGGCAGACTTTTCTTGTTCCTGTTCTTAGGGGAAATGAGTTTAGTTTTTGCACATTGAGTATAATGTTGGCTCCAGGTTTTTCATATAGGGCTTTTATTATGTTGAAGTATGATCCCTCCATTCCCACTTTGCTGATAGTTTTTATGAAGAAAGGGTGTTGGATTGTGTCAAATACTTTTTCTGCATCAATTGATATGATTATGTGATTTTTGTCTCTCAGTTTGTTTATGTGATGTATCACATTTATTTATTTGTGGATATTTTACCAACCTTGCTTCCCCATTATAAATCTCAATTGGTCATGGTGTATGATCTTTCTAATGTATTGCTGAATCTGATTTGGTAGAATTTTGTTGAGGATTTTAGCATCTATGTTCATCAAGGTTATTGGCCTGTAGCTCTCTTTTTGTGTGTGGTGTCTTTATCTGGTTTTGGAATTAGGGTAATTCTGGCTTCATAGAAAGAGCTTGGAAGTGTGCTTTCCTCTTGAGTATTTTTTGAATATTCTTAGGAGGATAGGTTTTAGTTCTTTTTTGAATGCTTGTAGAACTTCCCTGTAAACCCGTTCAGACCAGGGCTTTAGTTTGCTGGGAGATTTTTTATCACTATTTCAATTTCTTCCATAATTATTGGCCTATTCACGTTTTTTTATTCTTCTTGATTGAATTTTGGGAGCTTGTATTTTTCTAGGAATATGTCCATTTCATCTAGGTTGTCCATTTTGTTGGAATAGCATTATTCATAGTATTTTTTCATAATCATTTGTATTTCTGTGGGATAGTTTGTTATTTCACCTCTTACATTTCAGATTTTGTTTATCTGGGTCCTCTCTCTTTGTTTCTTGGTGAGCCTTGTATAGAGGTTCATCAATCTTGTTTATCCTTTCAAAGAACCAGCTCTTGCTTTTGTTGTTCTTATGTATTTTTTTTTGTCTCTATTTCATTTATATCCACTCTGATCTTTATAATTTACTTCTTTCTGCTTACCCTGGGTTTTTCTTGTTGCTCTTTTTCTAACTCTTTGAGTTGTAGGTTTGGGTAATTTATTACCATTGTTTCTTGTTTTTTGCTGTAGACTTTTAGAGTTATGAACTTCCCTCTCAAGTCTGCTTTCATTGTGTCCCATAGATTTTGGATTGTTGTCTTTTCATTGTTGTTTGTTACCATGATGCTTTTTATTTCTTCTTTGATCTCTCTGGTAACCCATTCATTGTGTAATAGCATGCTATTTAGTCTCCAGGTGTTTGATTTTTTTGATTGTTTTTATTGTAGTTGACTTCTAGTTTTATGACATTGTGATCTGAGAAGATGCTTGATATGATTTCTATCTTCTTGAATTTGAAGAGACTTTGCTTGTGTCCCAATATGTGGTCTATCTTTGAAAATGACCCATGTGCAATTGAGAAGAATGTATATTCTGTGGCTTTGGGGTGAAATGTTTTGAAGATATCAATTAATTACATCTGGTCTAGTGAGTCATTTAAGTATTTTTTGAATATTCTGAGAAGGATAGGTTTTAGTTCTTTTTTGAATGCTTGTAGAACTTCCTTGATGCTTCTTTGCTAATTTTTTTGTTTATAGGATTTGTCCAATGGTGATAGTGGGGTATTAAAGTCCCCTACTATGACTGTATTGCTGTCAATGTCTCCTGTGATATCCTCCGGAAGTTTTTTGATGTATTTGGGTTTTCCTGCATTGGGTCCGTATATGTTTACCAGTATTATTTATTATTGTTGGATTTCTATCTTTAGTATTATGAAGTGGCCTCCCTTTCTCCTGTTATGTCCTTCACTTTGAGATCTAATTTGTCAGATATAAGTACTACTACCCCATCATTTTTTTTTCTTTTCATTTCCATTCACCAAAAAATATTTTTCCATGCCTTCACCATCTCTCTGTGTGAGTCCTATTTTCTGAGGTGGGTTTCCTATAGACATCAGATACATGGTTCATGTTTTCTTATGCACTCAGATTACCCTATGTCTTTTAATTGGGGCATTTAATCCATTTACATTTAAAGTTATTATTGACAGGCACTTGTTTGTTGCCCTTTTTATTCTTTACACCTGTGTTCCTTCTTCGCTTCCTATTTCTTCTTTTTACAGCAGAACCTTTAGCATTTCTTGCATTGTTGGGTTGGTGGTAATAAACTCCCTTAGTCCTTTTTTGTCTGTGAAGTTCCTGATTTCACCCTCCATTTTGATTGCTAGCCTTCCTGGGTACAGTATTCTTGCATTCAGACCCTTCCTTTGCATGACTTTGTGTATTTCATTCCATTCCCTTCTGGCCTGATGTGTTTCTGTTGAAAAATCAGTCACTAGTCTGATGGGGGATCCTTTGTAGGTAACTTTCTCTCTGGCCACTTTTAAGACTCTTACTTTGTCCTTGGTGTTTGCCAATTTAATTATAATGTGCCTTAGCTTCAGCCTTTTGGGGTTCCTTTTGTTTGGGACTCTGTGAGCTTCCTGGGTTTTTGTGATTTTTTTCTCCCCATATCAGGGAATTTTTCTGTCATTATTTCTTCAAGCAGGTTTTCTATTCCTTGCTCAGTTTCCTCTCCTTCTGGTAACCCTATTATGCGGGTGTTGTTTCTATTTGTGTTTTCCCAGTGTTCCCTTAGCCTTTCCTATTGTTTTATAAGTTTTTTTTTTACTAGATGCTGCTCTACTTGGGTATTTTTTTCTATGTTGTCTTCTAGTTCACTGATGCAGTTCTCTGCTTCTTCTAGTCGACTGTTGATGCTTTCTATTGAATTCTTTATCGCAGTGATATCATTTTTCATTTCTTCTTGGTTCTTCTTCATTTCCTCTTGGTTCTTACACATATTGTTGAATTTGTGTTCCTTTCCTTTCAGTGACCTTATGACCATTTCTCAGAATTCTTTCTCTGACATATTGCTTGTCTCCATTTCATTTACTTCCTTTTCTGGTGATGCCTCTTTTGCCTTCATATGTGGGCTTTTTCTTTGTCTCCCCATAATCTCTCTTCTCTGGTTATCTGGTATGTAGTTCTCTCTCTCCTTTCTGTGAGAGGGTGCAGAGTTCATCCAAGTCTGCGTATTCAAAGTTGAAGGTGAAATCAGGAACTTTACAGACAAAAAAGACCAAGAGAGTTTACCACCAAACAGCAATCCAATAAATGCTAATGAGACTGCTGTTAAAAGAAGAAATATAAATGGAAGATGGAACTCAGGCATAAAGAATAAAAATGGCAGCAGAAAGTACTTTTCAGCAATAACCTTAAATGTAAATGGAATAAGTGTTCCAATCAAAAGACATAGAGTAGCTGAATTGATAACAAACATAACCCTTATATCTGCTGTCTACAAGAAATCCACCTCAGAACAAAGGAATCACACAGAATGATAGTGAAGGAATGGAAAAATTAATTTTCAGGCGAATGGAAATGAGAAAAAAGCTGGGGGTAGCAATACTTATATCTGACAAATTATAACTTAAATTGCAGTATAGAACAAGAGATAAGAAAGGACACTTCCTAATACTAAAGGGAGCAATTAAACAAGAAGATACACCACTGGTAAAAATGTATGCACCCAATACAGGCACACCAAAATATATTAAAAAAAGCCCCAAACTTCTGGAAGATATTAAGGGTGAGAATAATAACAATACAATCAGAATGGGGAACTTTAATACCCCATTGACACCGCTGGATAAATCCTCTAAACAAAAAATCAGTAAAGAAACAGAAATCCTAAATGACTCACTAGATCAGATGAAATTAATTGACATGTCCAGAACATTTCATCCCAAAGTTACAGAATACACATTCTTCTCAAGGACAAACAAGACATTTTCAAAGATAGACCACATATTGGGACTTAGGCAAAGTCTCTTCAAATTCAAGAAGAGAGAAATCACACCAAGCATCTTCTCAGATAACAGTGGAATATAAATAAAAATCAACTACAAGAAAAACAAGAAAAAACAATCAAACACTTGGAGGCTAAATAGCATGTTATTGTACAATGATTGGATTACCAAAGAGATCAAAGAAGAAGTAAAAAGCATCCTGGTAACAAACATCAATGAAAACACAATAATCCAAAATCTAATGGACACAGTAAAAGCAGTCTTGAGATGGAAGTTCATAGCTCTACAGGCCTACCTGAAAAAAAAGAAAATATGGTAATAAATTTTATAACCCTACAACTCAAACAATTAGAAAGAGAGAAACATGATAAGTCCAGCATAAGCAGAAGGAAGTAAATACTAAAAATTAGAGCAGAAATAAATGACATAGATACCAAAAATACAATACAAAAGATCAAGAAAACCAACAACTGGTTCTTTGAAAGGCTAACCAAGATTGATGAACCTCTAGCCAGGCTCACCAAGAAGCAAAGATAGTGGACCCAAAAAAACAAAATCAGAAATGAAAAAGGTGAAGTAACAACAGTCCCAACAGTAATACAAAGGGTTATGAAAAAATACTTTGAACAACTCTATTCCAACAAACTGGACAACCTAGGTTAAATGGACATATTCTTAGAAAAACACAAGCTTCCAAAACTCAATCAAGAAGAATTAAATACCAGATTAGGCTGATAACTACAGAAGAAATTGAAGCAGTAATAAAAAATCTTCCAGCAAACAAAAGCCCTGATATGGACTGCTTTACAGGGAAATTCTACCAAGCATTAAAAGAACAACTAAAACCTATCCTCCTCAGATTATTCCAAAAAATTCAGGAGGTTTGTACACTTCCAAGCTCTTTATATGAAGACAGCATTACCCTAATCACAAAACCAGATAAAGACACCACAAAGAAAGAGAACTATAGGCCAATATCCTGGATGAACATAGATGCTAAAATCCTCAGCAAAATTCTAGCAAATTGGACCCACCATTGCATTAGAAAGTTCATACATCATACCCAAGGAGGATTTATTCCAGGGATGCAAGGATGGTAGAATATCCACAAATCAATAAACATGATAAATCACATAAACAAATTGAGAGACAAAAATCACATAATCAAATCAATTGATGCAGAAAAAACAATTGACAAAATCCAACAACCTTTGTTGATAAAAACTCTCAGCAAGGTGGAAATAGAAGGATTATACCTCAATATAATAAAAGCCTTATATGACAAACCTATAGCCAACATCATACTCAATGGGCAAAAACTAAACCATTTCCCCTAAGAACAAGAACAAGACAGGGATGCCCACTTTCACCACTCCTGTTCAATATAGTACTGGAAATGCTAGTCATAGCAATCAGACAAGAAGAAGAAATAAAAGGCATCCAAATTGGAAAAGAAGTAAAACTGTCCTTATTTGCAGATGTCATCATACAATACATAGGAAACCCCAAAGACTCCCTCAAAAAACTACTAGACTTAATAAATGAATTTGGCAATGTAGCAGGATACAAAATTAACATCCCAAACTCTATGGCATTTTAATTCATCAAGTAGAGGCCCAGTGCACAGATTCAGGCACTGGTAGTGGGTGTGGCCTGTGAGGATCATCCTGGTCAGCCTAGTGGCTATGGACCCACCCTCTGAGTGGCTGCTGCATGAGGAAATTAATCTGAGCTGATATTTCAGGGTAACGTCTGGGTAAAGCAGTGTTTGGTGTCCTGGAGGAACCTGGTAGAAAGCTTTCCACCCCAAGGCCACTCGGTGAATGTCCTGGATGTGTGATGCCAGGTCGGTGACACCATCGGGGTTGTTAAGGGCAGCTGTGTCCAGGATCCTCAGTGATCAGGACAGCCTCCCCAGGGCGTCCACAGTCACATCCCCTCTTACCATCAATCTATGCCAGATCCCAGTATTTTTTCTAGAACACACTTTAGAGGACCTGCATCAACTGGTGGGGCCAGGCCAGAGTCTGAATTATCTCAGGTATTTGATAGGTGTAGAGACTAAGCCTCACCCTGGGCCTACTAGCAGCTGCTCCCGCTGTAGGATCAACTGCTCATCCTAGTCAGCCAATTGATGTTCTCACTGTGGGAGTGTACTGACCACCAGGAGGCAGCTCCTGCATTGAGTGTCTGCCCCATGGTGGTCAGTGTGTGTCATAGCAACTGGTCAACCAGTTGTTCTGGTCATTCAGCCTTTTGGTTGCCGAATATATATATAGATAATGAACACACAGAAAGGGAAACTAAAAATCAATTCCATTTACCATTAAACCAAAAAAAAAATTGAGATACCTAGAAATAAACTTAACTAACGAGGTAAAAGACGTGTACTTGGAAAACTACAGAACATTGAAAAAATAAATAGAGGAAGACATAAACAGATGGAAGAATATTCCGTGTTCATGGATTGGTAGAATCAACATCATTAAAATATCCATGAAACCCAAAGCAATTTCTAGATTCAATACAATCACCATTAAAATGCCAACGGCATATTTCACAGACCTAGAACAAACTCTCCAAAAATACAACTGGATAAAAAAAGACCCCAAATAGCCTCAGGAATCCCTAGGAAAACAACATTGGAGGGATCACAATACCAGATATCAAGCTATATTACAAAGTCATGGTTCTCAAAACTGCCTGGTACTGGCAAAAGAACAGGCATATAGATCAGTGGAACAGAACAGAGAACCCAGAAATACACCCAAGACATTACACTCAATTAATATTTGACAAAGGAGGCAAGAGCATACAATGGAGTCAAGACAGTCTATTCAAGAAATGATGCTGGGAAAATTGGTCAGATACATGCAAAAAAATGAAACCAGACCACAAACTCACACCATACAAAAAAACAAACTCAAAATGGTTAAAGGGCTTAAATGTAAGATGGGAACCATAAAAATATTAAAAGACTCCATAGGCAGCAAAATATCAGACATATTTTGTAGCAATATCTTTACCAATACAGCTCCTAGGGCAATGGAAACTAAGGAGAAAGTAAACAAATTGGACTACATCAAAATAAAAAGCTTCTGCACTGCGGAAGAAACCATCAACAAAACAACAAGTAAGCCCACTGTATGGGAGAACATATTTGCCAATGCTATTTCAGATAAGGGTTTAATCTCCAAAATTTACAGGGAAGTCATACAACTTAACAAAAGGAAGATAAACAATCCAATCAAAAGATGAGCAACGGACCTAAATATACACATTTTGAAAGAGGACATACAGAAGGCCATGAGACTTATGAAAACATGCTCAAAGTCACTAATCACTGAGAGATGCAAATCAAAACAATGAGGTACCATCTCACACTTGTCAGATGGCTATCATCAACAAATCAAAAAAGGACAAGTGCTGGCTAGGATGTGGAGAAAAAGGAACCCTCGTGCAATGCTGGTGGGAATTCAGACTGATTCAGCCACTGTGGAGAATACTATGGAGTTTCCTCAAAAAACTAAACATGGAACTCCAATTTGACACAGTAATCTCACTTCTAGGAGTATATCCCAAGAAAAGAGAAACACCAATCAGAAAGAATATATTCACCCCTATGTTCCTAGCAGCACAATTTATAATATATAATAGCTAAGATTTGGAAACAGCCTAAGTGCCCATCAGCAGATTAGTGGATTAAAAAACAGTGGTACATCTACACAATGGAATACTACGCTACTATAAAAAAGAAGGAACTTTTACCATTTGCAATAGCATGGATGAAACTGAAGAGCATTATGCTACATGACATAAGCCAGTCAGAAAAAGATAACTATCACATGATTTCACTCATATATGGGATATAATGATCAACATAAACTGATGAACAAAAATAGATCCAGAGACAAGGGGCAGGGAGTGTTAGAGATCAACCAAAGGACTTGTATGCATGCATATTAGTATAACCAATGGACACAGACACTGGGGCAGTGGGGGCTTGCCCTTGGGGTTAGGGGTAGCAGGGACGTCAATCAGGAAAAAGGAGACATATGTAATACTTTAAACAATAAAAAAATAAAAAAAAGAAACAAAGAGAGAAGACCCAAATAAAGAAAAACAGAAATGAAAATGGAGAAGTATGAACCAACAGCACAAAAATGCAAAGGATTATAAGAAATACTATGAACAACTAAATGCCAACAAGCTGGACAACATGGGTGAAATGGACAAATTCCTAGAAAAATACAATCTCCAAAACCTGAATTAGAAGGAATCAGAAAACCTAAAGAGGCCAGTAACAATTGAGGAAATAGAAGCAGTAATCAAAAACCTCCCAGCAAACAGTAGCCTAGGTCCAGAGGGCTTCACAGGGGAGTTTTGCCAGACATTTCAAGAAGAACATATGCCTATACTCCTCAAATTATTTCAGAAAACCCAAGAGGAAAGAACAATCCAAACTCCCTTTATGAGGTCAACACTACCCTAATTTCAAAGCCCGATAAAGACACTACAAAGAGGAGAAACCAAGATGGCGGCATAGGTTAAACACCTAACCTACAGCCGGGCACAACAATTTCAAAAATACAACTAAAAGTCAAAACGGACATCATCCAGAACCACAGGAAAGCTGGCGGACTGAAATGCCCACAACTAGAAGGAAAGAGAAAACCACAAGGATAATCAGAGGAGCCGTAAAAGCCTGAGGTATGGAGACACAGGCGGAGACACGAGCACGCGCACGTGCGGGGAGGACGGAGCCGGAGAGGAAGGGGCGGCTGACGGCCTGGCCGGCGTTCACTAGCAGGAAGGAGATAAAAGCTCCAGATTGCGCTGAACCCCAGCTCTGACTGCACTGAACCCCAGTTCCTGGCGAAACCCTGGGAAGCCAGGCGCACGCTGGGGGAATGAATCTGGGCTATGGGGCGCAGGCACAGAGGAGCAGCAGAAGGCAGAGCTCCAGAGGCGCGCACGGGAAGGTGTGCTGAGGAGGGACGGTTGCCTGTGCTGCTGAATTGCCCTGGTGGGAAGGAGACAAAAGTGCCAGACTGCGCTGAGACCCAGTTCCAACTACACTGAAACCCAGCTCCAGGCGAGAATCTGGGAATCCGGATTCATTAGGGGAGAGACTAGACTGTTTGGCAGCGGGCGAAACTCCAGGGCGCGTTTCTCTCAGAGGTGTTTGCAAGGAGTACAGAGGGACACAGACACAGGAGCCTCATAGGGCGGGGCTGACAGGAAGCCAAGGTTGTAGGCTCCACCCTGTAACTCCGCCCCATCCAAGCTGAGCAGAGAAGCTTTTCCCTGCTGAGTGCCTCAGGCAGTAGCTGACCTACACTCCATTGGAGACCCAGAAATGAGGGCATCTAGTGGTCAGTGTGAGATGACACCAGATTTCAACCACTTGCATAAGGGATACATTCAAGAGGCAGACTCCGTGAGCGCCAAAGCATTGCTGCATCAAGACCCGGCCCATAAACGTGTCTCCTGCACAGCAACTCTTCCTATATAGACAAAGAGGGTCCTCACGGCCAATTGGCCTGGAGGACAATTCCTTCCAGTGACACCAACAACAATCAAGACTTAACTATACAAAGGAGGACCAAGATGGAGGCATAGGGCGGAAGCCTGATCGTTGCTTACCACAACAATTTTGAGACTACGATGGGAGAGCAGAGCAGACACCATCCAGAACCACCGGAGGGCTGGCTGAGCAGATGCTCTACAACTAGAATAAAAGAGAGGGGTACGCGGGATGATGCTGATGCTGGTGACCCAAAGACCACACTTTAAGCACTATGGCTCAGGCGACACAATGGCGGCCTGGAACGTGCACGGCGCAGTTCCCCCGGCAGTCTCCAGCTGAGGGGACGGCTCCACTCGCTGCCGAGCACGGACAGACAAGCCCCTGGGAGACATGGGGTGGGAGACTCCACGCTTGCTGACCTCCGAGTCCTTCAAGAATCTCAACGCCCTGGAAGCGGCCAGGTGCGCACACTCGGCGACCGGCCACCGCTGCAGACCCAAGGGCCGACGCAGGGACACCTGACCAGCCCGCCGCCGTGCACCGGGCACACCAGAGCTTCGCCGAGCCCGCCGCCCAACGAGTTCTGCAGCAGCCACCCTGGAGCTCTGAGAAAATGCCCGAAGGAATTGCTGAGAGGGAATTGACCAACAGGAATTGGGATCAAGAAGACGAAAGCCCGCTGGGACCCTGGTCCGGGTGAGGCTGCGAGCCTCTGGGCTTGGGTGTGGTCACACGCCCTTGGGTCTAGGTGAGGCCTCACGCCCCTGGGTCTGGGTGAGGCCACGCACTCCTGGGTCCAAGTGAAGCCGGATTCCGGGTTCGGGTGAGGCCATGCGCCCCTGGGTCCGGGTGAAGCTGAATCCTGGGTCAGGGTGAGGCCGTGTGCCCCTGGATCCGGGTAAGGCTGGGTCCCGGGTCCGGGTGAGGCTATGCGCCCCTGGATCCGGGTGAGGCCATGCGACCCTGGGTCTGGGAGAGGTCACGCGCCCCTGGGTCCGGGTGAGGCCACGTGCCCCTTGGTCTAGGTGAAGCTAGATCCTGGGTCCGGGTGAGGCCGTGTGCCCCTGGATCCGGGTGAGGCTGGGTCCCGTGCCCGGGTGAGGCCATTTGCCCCTGGGTCCGGATGAGGCCACGCGCCCCTGGGTCTGGGTGAAGCTGGAGCCCGGGTCCGGGTGAGGCCATGTGTCCCTGGATCCGGGTAAGGCTGGGTCTTGGGTCCGGGTGAGGCCACGCGCACCTAGGTCCAGGTGAGGCCACGCGCCCCTGGGTCCGGATGAGGCCACGCGCCCCTGGGTCCGGGTGAGGCCGTGTGCCCCTGGATCCAGGTGAGGCCGCACGCCCCTGGGTCCAGGTGAGGCCGTGTGCCCCTGGATCCAGGTGAGGCCGCTCGCCCCTGGGTCCGGGTGAGGCCACATGCCTCTGGGTTCGGGTGAAGCTGGATCCCGGGTCTGGGTGAGGCCGTGTGGCCCTGGATCCAGGTGAGGCTGGGTCCCGGGCCCAGGTGAGGCCACGTGCCCCTGGGTCCGGGTGAGGACATGCGCCCCTGGGTCTAGGTGAAGCTGGATCCCGGGTCTAGGTGAGGCCATGTGCCCGTGGATCCGGGTGAGGCTGGGTCCTGGGTTCGGGTGAGGCCGCGCGCACCTAGGTCCGGGTGAGGCCATGCGCCCCTGGGTCTGGGAGGGGCCACGCACCCCTGGGTCCGGGGGAGGCCATGCGCCCCTGGGTCCGCGTGAAGCTGGATCCCGGGTCCGGGTTAGGCCGTGTGCCCCTGGATCTGGGTGAAGCAGGGTCCCGGGCCTGGGTGAGGCCACGCGCCCCTGGGTCCAGGTGAGGCCGTGTGCCCCTGGATCCGGGTGAGGCCACACGCCCCTGGGTCCAGGTGAGGCCACGCGCCTCTGGGTCCGGGTGAAGCCAGATCCCGGGTCCGGGTGAGGCCCTGTGCCCCTGGTCCGGGTGAAGCTGGGTCCCGGGCCCGGGTGAGGCCACGTGCCCCTGGGTCCGGGTGAGGCCGTGTGCCCCTGGATCCTGGTGAGGCCACACACCCCTGGGTCCGGGTGAGGCCATGCTCCTCTGGGTCCGGGTGAATCCGGATCCTGGGTCCGGGTGAGGCCGTGTGCCACTGGATCCGGGTGAGGCTGGGTCCCGAGCCCGGGTGAGGCTGTACACCCCTGGGTCTGGGAGAGGCCACGTGCCCCTGGGTCTGGGTGAGGCCATGCGCCCATGGGTCCGAGTGAAGCTGAATCCTGGGTCCAGGCGAAGCCCTGTGCCCCTGGATTCGGGTGAGGCTGGGTCCCGGGTCAGGTTGAGGCCGTGCACCCCTGGATCCGGGTGAGGCCACGCAACCCTGGGTCCGGGTGAAGCTAGATCCCGGGTCTGGGTGAGGCCGTGTGCCCCTGGATCTGGGTGAGGCTGGGTCCCGGGTCCGGGTGAGGCCGCGTGCACCTAGGTCCGGGTGAGGCCATGCGGCCCTGGGTCTGGGAGAGGCCATGCGACCCTGGGTCCGGGTGAGGCCTCGCACCCCTGGGTACGGGTGAAGCCGGATCCTGGGTGCGGGTGAGGCCGTGTGCCCCTGGATCCGGGTGAGGCTGGGTCCCGGGCCAGGGTGAGGCCACGCGCCCCCTGGGTCTGGGTGAGGCCACGTGCCCCTGAGTCCGGGTGAAGCCGTGCTCCTGGGTCCGGCCGAGACCAAACCAGAGGGAGTCGGACCTCCGTTACCACCATTTGTCCACCATCCAGAGCTGAGGGGTCAGTGCTGACATGTACACATAAGGAACTGGTGGACATTGAAATTGGGTCTCAAAAGAACTGTTGGTCCAGATAGAAACTCACTACAGACTGATTCATTTGCCTGTCAGCATAACTATTATTGCTCATCTCACATTCAGTTCTTATAAGTATATCTCTAGTGACACATGATCTCGCTCATCTAGGGGAAATGATGAACAACATAGACTGATGAACAAGAACAGAACCAGAAACAAGGAGGTATCGATCGGACTATCGGGCCTCAGAGGGAGGATAGGGGAGGGTGGGGGGAGGGGGAAGAGATCAACCAAAGGACTTGTGTGCATGCATATGAGCCTAACCAATGGTTAAGTTCAACAGGGGGTTGGGGCATCCGTGGGGAGGGGTGTGGGATGGGAATGGGGGGATGAGGACAAATATGTGACACCTTAATCAATAAAGAAATTTAAAAAAAAGACACTACAAATAAAGAAAATTACAGAACAATAACCCTGATAAACATAGATGCTAAAATCTTCAACAAAATATTAGCAAATCGCATCCAGCAATATATTAAAAAGATCATACACCATAACAAAGTGGGATTTAGTCCACGGATGCAAGACTGGTACAATATCTGCTAATCAATAAACGTGATATATCACATAAACAAATTGAAAGACAAAAATCACATGGTCATATCAATAGACACAGAAAAATCATTTGACAAAATTCAACACCCAGTTTTCATAAAACCTCTCAGCAAGGTGGGAATAGAGGTAGCAGATCTCAACATGATAAAGGCCTTTTATGACAAACCTAATGCTAAAGTCATACTCAATGGGAAAAACTAAAACCATTTCCCCTAAGAACAGGAACAAGACAGCGGTGTCTACTTTCACCATTCTTATTCATCATAGTTCTTGATGTCCAAGCCACAGAGATCAGACAAGAAGAAGAAATAAAAGGCCTCCAAATTGGAAAAGAGGAAGTAAAACTCTCAT
Organism: Eptesicus fuscus; assembly: GCF_027574615.1. NCBI lineage: Eukaryota > Metazoa > Chordata > Mammalia > Chiroptera > Vespertilionidae > Eptesicus > Eptesicus fuscus. Next base: position 58,332,070 of record NC_072473.1, on the reverse strand, counting down.
TATTCACAGATGACATGATATTGTACATAGAAAACCCTAAAGACGCCACCAAAAAACTCTGAGAATTAATAAATGAATTTGGCACTGTACCAGGATACAAAATCAACACCAAAAAAACCGATGGTTTTTTTATACACCAATAACGAATTCTCAGAAAGAGAAATTAAACAAACAATCCCATTTACCATTGCACCAAAAAATTAAGATACCTAGGAATAAACTTAACTAAGGCGGTAAAAAACTTGTACTCAGAAAACTACAGGAAATTGAAAAAAGAGATAGAGGAAGACATAAACAGATGGAAGAACATACCATGTTCATGGATTGGTAGAATCAACATCATTAAAATGTCCATACTACCCAAAGCAATTTCTAGATTCAATGCAATCCCCATTAAAATACCAACAGCATATTTCACAGACCAAGAACAAACTCTCCAAAAATTAATCTGGAAAAAAAGACCCTGAATAGCCACAGGAATACCAAGAAAGAAGAGCAAAGTTGGAGGATCACAATGCCAGATATCAAGCTATATTACAAAGCCACAGTTCTCAAAACTGTCTGGTACTGGCACAAGAACAGGCATATAGATCAATGGAACAGAACAGAGAACCCAGAAATAGACCCAAGACATTACACTCAATTAATATATGACAAAGGAGGCAACAGCATACAATGGAGTCAAGAGAGTCTCTTCAATAAATGGTGTTACTAAAATTGAGCAGATACATGCAAAGAAATGAAACTAGAGCACCAACTTATACCATATGCAAGAATAAACTCAAAATGGATAAAAGACTTAAAAGTAAGACATGAAACAATAAATGTCCTGGAAAAACTATAGGGAGCAAAATCTCAGACATCTCTCAGAGCAATATGTTTACAGATACATCTCCTAAGGCAAAGGAAAGTAAGGATAAAATAAACAAATAGAACTACATCAAAATGAAAAGCATCGATGCACCAATCAGAAAGAATGTATGCACCCCTATGTTCATAGCAGCACAATTTATAATAGCTAAGGTCTGGAAACACTCCAAGTGCCCATTAGTAGATGAGTGGATAAGAAAGCTGTGGTACATTTATAGCATGGAATACTATGCAGCAGTAAAAAAGAAGAATCTCTTACCCTTTGAGACAACATGGAGGGATCTGGAGAGTGTCAGCTAAGTGAAATAAGTCAGTCAGAGAAAGACAAGTATCACATGATCACACTCATATGTGGAATCTAATGAACAAAATAAACTGATGAACAGAGTGGATCCAGAGTCATGGTAGCATGGAACAGAGTGCGGAATCTTGGAGGGAAGGCAGGGGAGCATGGGTAGCTGGGAGGTAATCAACCAAAGACCTTGTAATCACATATGCATAACCTATGGACACAGACAATAGAGTGCTGAAGGCCTTGGGTGGGGAGTGGGGGGACGGGGAGTGCTGTAGGGAGTCAATGGGGGAAATGGGGACATATTTAATACTTTCAACAATAAAAATTATTTTAAAAACTAAACAAATCCAGTCAAGTTGCAGGATACAAATTATTGTGCAAAAATCCATTGCCTTCCTGTATACTAACAACAAAACCTCAGAACAAGAAATGAAAAAAAATTCCTTTTGCAATTGCAAGAAAAGAATAAAATACCTAGGAATAAACTTAACAAAGAATGTGAAAGACCTAGATTCTGAAAATTATAAAGCATTACTAAAAGAGATTTTTAAAAGACACATCAAAATGAAAAAATATTCTGTGTTCAGGGATTGGAAGAATCAACATAGTTAAAATAGCCACATTACCCAAAGTAGTTTACAGATTTAATGCAAACCCCATCAAAATCTCAATGTCATTTTTTAAATAAATAGAACAAGAAATAATCAGATTTGTATCGAACTACAAAAGACCCCAGATAGCTAAAGCAATCCTGAGAAAAAAGAACCAAGCTGGAAGTATCATGCAACCTGACTTCAAATTACAGAGCTATGATAATCAAAATAACATGGTACTGGCAGAGAAACAGACACACAGATCAATGGAACAGAATAGAGAGCCCAGCTATAAAACCACATGTATATGGATAGGTAATTTTTGACAAGGAGCCAGGAACACACATGGAGTAAACATAGTTTCTTCATAAATGGTGCTGGGAAAATTGTAAAGTCACATGCAAATGAATGAATCTGGATTACAGTTTGTCCCCATGTACAAAAATTAATTCAAAATGGATCAAAGACCTAAATATAAGACCAGAAACAATAAGTTACATAGAATAAAATATAGGTACCAATATTATGACCCTTGGTCATAGACAATATTTTATGAACTTGATCCCAAAGGCAAGGGAAGTAAAGGCAAAAATAAATTAATGGGACTATATCAAACTAGAAAGCTTCTGCACAGCAAAAGAAAGTGACAACAAAACAATGAGGCAGCCAACCAAGTAGAAGATGATATTTGCAATCAGTAGCTCTAAAAAGGGTTTAATTTCCAAAATATATAAAGAACTCATAAAACTCAACACCAAACAAACCACCCAATAAAAATAAGTGGGCAGAAGACCTGAAAATACACCTCTCCCAAGAATACATATGAACAGCCAATAGATATATGAAAAGATGTTCAACCTCACTGATTGGCAATTAGGGGAATGCAAATAAAAACTACAATAAGACACCACCTTACACCTATTAGAGTAGCCTTTTTCAGCAAGACAAACAATAACAAATTTTGGAGAAGTTGTGGATAAAAGAGAATCCTCATTCACTGCTGGTGGGAATGCAGACAACCACTATGGAAAGCAGTCTGGCAATTCCTCAAAAAATTAAGAATATATTTACCATATGTACCAGCAATCCCTCTCATGGTTACATACCCTACAACCTGGAAATCATGTATTCAAAAAGATATACTAGTATATACCCCGATGTTCATTGCAGCTTTATTTATGGTGGCCAAGACATGGAAACAACCAAAGTGCTCTGCAATAGAGGACTAGATAAAGAATATGTGGTGCATATATACAATTAAATACTACTTAGCCATAAGAAAGGATGAAATAGTGCCATTTGTAACAACATAGATGGAACTTGAGAACATTATGCTAAGAAAAATAAGTCAGTCAGAAAAAGCTAAGAACTACATGATTTCACTCATATATGGGATATAAACCTGAAAGTCGTGAACACAAACAGCAGTGTGATGGTTGCCAGAAGGAAGGGTGTCAGGGAGAAGAGAGTCCTAATATAAGGTGACAGGAGATTTGACTTTGGGTGATGGGCACATGGTGAAATATACAGATCTTGTAACAGAAAATCACATCATGTTGATCAATGTCACCCCAATAAATTTAATTTAATAAAGATAAATAAGCTTAAAAATAATTCTATCTAATAATAGACAAATATGCAAATTGACCATACCTCCGACACACCCACAAGCCATGCCCACAAGCCACGCCCAGCATCCAATCAGAGCAAGTATGCAAATTAACCCAAACCAAGATGGCTACAGCCACAGAGAGCAAGGTTTCCTAGGTAACAGAGGAAGCCAAGCTTTCCACCTGCCCTGTCCAGGCCTAAGCCTCCATTCAAGCTACAAAGTTTCAATTGTAGAAGGTAAACAAATTCAAACAAATGGCGGCAGAATGGAGCTTGAGAGAGCAGGCCAGGGTTGCCGCCAGCAACAGGGGAAGCAAAGCTTTCAGCACACCCTGGCCGGGCCCACCCGCTTAAGGCAACAAAGTTTCAATTATAACCCCAACACAAATGGCTGCGGGGCCTCGGAGGGAGCCCCAGGTTTGGCTCCACTCCAGGCTACAAAGTTTCAATTGTAGAAGGAAAATAAATTCCAGATACCAGGGCCTCCGCTTGGGTTGCCAGGGGGCGTGGCCAGCCTGCAAACCACCACAGGCCCCTTGCTCAGGCCGCCCCACACCCCAAGGGAACCCCCACCCGATCCGGGACGCCCTTCAGAGCAAACCAACTGGCCCCCACCCCTGTACCAGGCCTCTATCCTATCTAATAAAAGAGTAATGTGCAGATTGACCATCACTCCAACACACAATATAGCTGCCCCCATGTGGTCAAAGATCCTGCCCCCATGTGGACACAAGATGGCCACCACAAGATGGTCAGCAGGAGAGGGCAGTTGGGAGGCACCCGGCCTGTAAGGGAGGGCAGTTGAAGGTGATCAGCCCTGCAGGAGAGGGCAGTTAGGGGTGACCAGGCCGGCAGAAGAGGGAAGTTGGGGCAAACAGGCTGGCAGCAGAGTGGTTAGGGGGTGATCAGGCTGGCAGGCAGAAGCAGTTAGGGGAAATCAGGAAGGCAGGCAGGCAGGCAAGCAGTTGGGAGCCAGCAGTCCTGGATTGTGAGAGGGATGTCCGACTGCCCGGGATCGGGCCTAAATGGGCAGTCGGACATCCCTCTAGGGGTCCCATTTTGGAGAGGGTACAGGCTGGGCTGAGGGACAACCCCCCTCCATGCACGAATTTCGTGCACCGGGCCACTAGTCTATAATAATAAAAGTGTAATATTCTAATTAGACTGGGCAGCTGAATGACCTTCGACATCATTCCAGACGTCCTTCCAGATGAAGCCAACATGGCAGGGTCCGAGGCAGAGGTGGTTAGGGTCAATCAGGCAGGCAGGCAGAGTGGTTAGGGTTGATCAAACAGACAGGCAGAGTGGTTAAGGCCTATCAGGCAGGCAAGTGAGTGGTTAGGGGCAATCAGACAGGTAAGAAAGTGGTTAGGGGCATAAGGCAGGCAGACGAGTGGTTAGGAGCCAGTGGTCCCGGATTGTGAGAGGGATGTCCAACTGACAGTTTAGGCCTGATCCCACAGGGATCCTTGTGGGACTGGGTCTAAACTGGCAGTTGGACATCCCCTGAGGGGTCCCGATTGTGAGAGGGTGTAGGCTGGGCTGAGGAACCCCCCATGCATGAATTTCGTGCACCGGGCCTCTAGTCTTCTATAAAAGAAACACATATATTGACAAAAAATGCAGCAACTGAAATAAACTGCGGAATATGCTCTGTGCTTACGCATCTGTCCTTTGTTTCTTTTCATCTCCTATGGCCAGATTTTTGCAATTCTTGACAAAAATGTGGAGCCCGCCAGTTTTGTAGCAGTAGCTGATGTGGAGAAGGATTTCACCACTGACCTTCACATTGCCATAGTCTCCTGTTTCACTGTAAACACTCAGCATGCTATTAAGGCTGGCCTGGAATAAACAAGATAGAAAGAGGAGTCCTAGCTATATATATAAAAAGCCAGTAACCAGAATGTCGGAATGACCAGAACGACTGGTCGCTATCATGCCCACTGTGGCCAGCGAACTTGCCTGATCAGAGGGTGGGGCCCGCCGGCTAACCTCCAATGGCCCCTCCCCCAGGCAGCCTCGCCCCTGATTAGTCTCTCCCACCCTGATCAAGGGTGGGGTGACTGGCCAGCCCCCCTGTTTCCCTTCCCCCTGGCCAGCCCTGCCCCTGATGGGCCCCCTAATCAGCCCATGGACCCTCCCCCCAGCCAGCTCTGCCCCCGATTGGCCCTCCCACTCTGATCAGGGACAGGACCAACCAGCCAACCACTCATGGCTCCTCCTCCAGGCCACTGGCCCCTGATTGGCCACCCCACCCCATTCTGGGGCAGGGCTGGCTGGCCTAACACTCACAGCTCCTCCATATGGCCAGCCCCACCCTAGATCAGCCCCTACCACCCCGATTGGCCCATGGCCCCTCTCCCCAGCCAGTTCCATCCCTGATCACCCCCCGACACCAATTGGGGGTGGGGCTGGCTGGCCAACCTCCCATGGCCCCTCCCCTGACCACTGACCTCTAATTGACCCACCCACCCCATTTGAGGACTGCCCACAGCCCCTCCTCATGGCTGGCCCCACCCCAAATCAGCCCCTCCACACACACACCACAATCAGGGGCAGGGCCTGCTGGCCAATTGCCCTAGGCCCCTACCCCAGCCAGCCCAGCCATGATCAGGTCCCAATTGGGGTGGACGGGCAGCCAACCTCCTGCCGTCTCCTCCTCCCGACAGGCCCAGCCCCTATCTGCCCCGATTGGGGACAGGCTGGCTGGATCCCACCTGAATTGGTGCACTGGGCCTCTAGTGTTATACTAATGATCTTTTCACAAAAAACACCCAGTTCATTCAATTATAATTCCTGTTCTTGATAATCAGTAGGGAAATCTAAGGAAATGGAAGAAAGCAAAAAGCACTTATTTTGCTTAATTTTCTGGTTACATAAAATCCAAGCCTGAGAAAGGACAAAAAGATTGAGGACCATTAGTAATGAATGCAGGAAACTTGCTGAGAGGAGAAGCATTGCTCTTTTGCATTAGTTAATAGCCATTGTTTATTCACTTTTCTAATAAATATGGAGTCATTGAGGCATTCCAAATCCCATCTCCTCTCTAAATCCCTATAGCTTTGTCCTTTATTATTGGGAGGCTCAAGGTCAATATACTTCTAGATCTAGAATTCATTCACCAGGACAAACAAAAACTCATCTATTTGCTAGTAAGAGCTACAAAATTCTCTCTGGGACACCCCCAGAGAGCATCTCATTAGCCTATGGAAAGCCATAACTGAAGTATTAACAAGGGCACCCCTCAGCAGCTGTGTGGCCACCTAAGGGATGTAGGACCCTGGTTTCCTAAACCTCTATAAAATATCAACCCACAAAATAGAACACTAAACAATAAGATAACACACCAACCAATAAATTGTTTTTAAAAGTCCAAATATACCAGAACGATTGAAGTTCCTGATGATTCACTTATTAGAAGAGACATTTTTTCAATCAAATGTAACAAAATTATCCTTTAGTGCCAGAAGCAAAAACTCTGTCTTAGCAGCATAGCTAGCACAAAAGACCACCTGGAAGGCTTTCATGAGTGACTTAACAGTCTTAAAAGTCTTGTTTGTGAACCACTCGGAAGTAAGGACTATGGTAAATGCAGAGAGCTTCCACTTTTGACTTTTTCATATGTGTATATATATATACAGGGTGGGGAAAAAGTAGGTTTACAGTCATGAGTATGGGAAACACAGTTTATTCCTATATTATTATTTATTCATTATTGTATTAATATCCAAACAACAACTATAAACTTACTTTAGCTCCACCCTGTACGTATGTAAAGCCATTACATCCCTCCAATCACTAAGAGTAGAGACTAATCTAAGAACAGGATGTGGGCGATGTGGCTAGTATCTCTTCTAGGCTTAAGTCAAGGGCAAGAGCAAACCAAGGATGCCATAATTAGAGGTAGCCTGCCATATCCACAGGTTACACATCATGTGGATACCGAGGGAGGACTATACTTGGAAATTATAACTTAAAGAGAGCCAGTGAGTGACCTAATTTGTCTTTCCTATTCATAAAATAAAGCAACAGAATTGTCATGATAGCAGGTGGCTTTTAGCAGTGCTTTTCAAACTTTAATTGCATATAAATCAAATGGGGATCTATTAAAACAAGTATTAGGATCTATTCTATTTTAGGTAGGGTCTGAGATTTTGCTTTTCTAACTACTAGGTCCACAATTTTCCAAACTGTTTGTCGAGGAGTTCCACAGCACCTCAGCAAACTCACAGGGGCAAACAGGTATTTTAAATTTACAAGGGTAACATAATGAAATCTATCAGACACCATATCAACTACAAACAGTAGTTTGCAGTAACAATATTAAATTACATTTTATTCTTTATAAAGTCCTATCTGTGTGAAGTTGAGTTTTTGGCAGTTGTTGTCACAAAAAACAAGTGTTGCATAAAAATCAATGTAGAATAAGACATTAGCCCTAGCTGGTTTGGCTCAGTGGATAGAGCATTGGCCTATGAACGAAAGGGTCCGGGGTTCAATTCAAGTCAAGGGCACATGCCTTGGTTACAGGATCCTCCCTGGCCAGGGGACCTGGTCAGGTTTCATGCAGGAGGCAACCAATTGATGTGTTTTTCTCACATCAATATTTCTCTCTGTCTTTCTCTCTCTCTTCCACTCTCTTTAAAAACCAATGGAAAAATATTCTCTGGTGAGAATTGAAAAAACAAACAAAAATGAAATTAAAGTGGCAACATCCAATCAGATTCCAAGATTTAACAATTCATGTAGTGCCAACAGACACACACATCCCGTTAGTGAATGTTAAGGGCTATTTAAGAATGGAATAAAATATTATTTTTCTCTCAGTTTATGTGTATTTTTTTTTCAAGTGGCTAAGTTGTTAGGATACCAGTGCTTATTGTTTTTTTAACCAAAATAATTAATAAATTGGCTATTCAGGTATTACTTTTGTTCTAGGAGTGCCATGAAAATATCACTGAGATACTAGAGGCTCCCTGAACTGACAAAGTTTTAGAATATTGTTTCAGGTAATGCAATGTTGCTGGTCCATGAACTGTCATTTGAGTTTCAAGGCCTTCAAGAATAAGCCCCAACCTCCTCATGTTATATGTGAGAAAATTCTGGCTCACAGAAATTGTTGGCAGCACCAAGACACACAGCAAGTTCTGCAGATTTTTAGTCTGAGGACTTCCCTAACATATCTCACACTATTTTCTTGTATCACTAATTCGTGACTCTCCACATTGTTCTGTAGCCACTATTCAAAGAAGTTCCTCTGTAAGAAAGGGGCCCAACAGATGAAAGAAAATTTAAGAACTCACAAATGTTTAAGCTTGGGAGAAATGTAGGCAGTTAAGGCAATTTTACTGCTAACCAAACTTTATGCTCTTAACCAAGCCAATGCTGTGATTTAAAATAGAGCTCTCTCTTGCTCTCACTCTTGTTCTTGCTCCCTCCTTCTGTCCCTCCCTCCTTTCCACTCTATCTAAAATCAATGGAAAATATCCTTGGGTGAAGATTTAAAAAATAAAATAGAGGTATTTTTTCTAAAGGTATCTTGTCAATGGTAAATAATTTTGGACCATGTATCTTTTGACTGGACTCATATGCTAATGTTTAATGAGTGTTATCTTTTTGGAAATACTTGGATTTTGATCATTTTATTTACCTTTTAAAAGAGAACATCTGGTTATTTGAATACAAATAAGAAAAAGGTATATGCTGGAAAATTGCCCACGTAATCAGATTTTCTGTACCATAAAATTTGTGAAGTATGGTTGGAAAGAAGGAAAAAGGAAAGATTGAAAACTCACAGTGTCTGCGTCAGCATCAGGCACATTTAGGTAAGTCCATTTCCTGTCAGAGCCTGCTTGAGAATTCTTTAAGGATGTCACCCAAAGGTCAAAAGGAAAAAAAAGGTATTAGAACAGCAGGTAGAAATTAGACAAGCAAAGAAAAAGACTTACAGACAATATAGATGGGTAAAAGGTAGCAGGGGCTCCTAAAGGCTACCTCTTAAAGAAAGCCTGAACACTAAGGTAAGAAGGGTCTTTATTCTGTTGGCAGTGGGAAACTATGGACACTGTTTGAGTAGGAGAGAAACTTGACTGGGTATGTGTTTTAGGAGAATGTCTTCCAGCAGTGTGGAGGACAATTAGGGAGTTGAGAGAACGGTGGCAGGGAAATGTATCAGCAGAGAATTCAGATAATTTATAGGCTTGAGCTGAACTAAGGATTGAAGAAGTTTTAAAACCTGTGTGAGGACCAATGAAGAAGAGGGAAGCAATGAGAAACCTTAGGAAAAGCCTACACAAAATTAGACTGAAAAGTACTCTGTGGGCTAAGGACAAGCGGAAGACTATAATGATTTTTAACTTACTAACAGACATTGTCCCAAGAACATTCATATACCCTTTGGAAGTGAACAGAAAATCAACAATGAAAGAATAAACTTCCAGTGCATTAGAAAACTGCTTACTCTTGACAGGCCACTTGCTAGGCTTTGGGTGTTTGCAGAAAACCTGGAGGACACTACGTAATCAATACCTTCTTCAGTCTCTTCCAAAGAGTCCTAAGGAAGGGGGAAAATATCAGTGGTTTGGTTTACTGCTTTCCTAGAAAGTCATTTCACTCCCCAAACCACTTTCTTTTTAAAATACCTGAAAAATCATGTACAGATATCTAGAAATCGCCCTATTCTAGGTTTTCCTCTTTTGCTATCCATTCAACCTGAATTATATCGTCAGAGGAGTGGGGTCTCCTTCCTAGTGGAAGCTTTATGGAAAGAGAATGAAATTTAGAATCACACAGATCTGGGTGATCTCTAAGGTGATTTACTTTGGGCAATTAAATTGTTTTTTTAATTAAAAAGTGTTTGATCTGTGCATGTATGCATTTGTGTGTGTGTGTGTGTGTGTGTGTGAGTGTGTGTGTGTGTGTGTGAGAGAGAGAGAGAGAGAGAGAGAGAGAGAGAGAGAGAGAGTGAGTGTGTGTGTGTGTGTGTGTATTGTCAAGATGGGTGCTCAAGGTGACACTCCAACCAATTGAGACACCAGCCAGGGCTAAAATCATATTTAAATGGTTTATATTAGTTTTAAATTTGTATTTTTATTAGGTATGACTGTAAAATTTTGTCAATAGTTTTCAGCATCTAGTAAAATAGTTTTGTATTTTTTCTTTTAATATATTGAAATATTAGCTATGTAATACATAGTCTTATATAGATTAATTCTTCCTTTCATACTTAAAATAAAACTTAGTTATCCTTATTGCTATATTTTTCATTCACTGCTAGGTTTTACTTAACTTGTAGTTTTTAAATTATTTAAATCAAGTTTGAGAGTGAAGGTTATAATAGTTTAAAACTATGAATTTGAAGATTTTCAGAGTTTTTAAGATCAAAAACATTTTTATAATATTGGAATTAACTGTTCTTTAAAGGTTGAGTACAAGTAAACTTTGAAACCATCTTATCTCATTATTCTCTCCCTCTTTATTTTGGTGGTGGATTTAAAAATACCTATTATTTATACTATAGTAAATAACATTGAGTTTTAGAACTGTAAGTTTCCTCCCTTGCTTTGGAAAAATTATATTAATGTCATTTAATACTTGTGTTATATTTTTCTTCCATGGAGTTCAAATTGTATTATAGCAAATATAGAATTCAGAATATCACAACATTCTAAATGGAAGTAACCTTACCAATAATCAAATTCAACTTTCTCATTTTATAAATTAATTTTCCAATAATTTAGTCCTAATTAAGAAGGTAGTTTATTGAGAGTAACTGGAGATGTAGAAACATTCATATAAAATACATAGTCAGATTAAATCTAGTAATATTTCATTTAGGAAATGTTGATATTTCCCATTTCCCAGGTTTAGTTTAAGTAATGTGCTTTTAGGTAGGAATTGAAATCCCCAACAGGTGTTTCTTAAGGATAATTTTTCCAGATTAATCTGATTACCTCTTACCTTTCCTAAATCATTCCTTAGTTATTTTTATATGTTGGTTGCAAGGACTAATAGAAAGAGATTATTGTATATCCTCACTTTACCCTCAACTCATTCTATGTAAAAGTGGACAAGTTTTGAACAATATCATGCCTTTACTCCATGATCATTGGACTCTTTTCTGTATCCAACTTACCAAATCTTTGTCTAAAGCCCCAGGGACAGACTTGCTTCTTAAATTTACAGTATCCTTTAAGTCTTCTGTGAATGACCCACTCAAATCTAACGCAGATTGACTCTGGTCTGGGGGAAGGAAGAGAATAGGAAAAATATGAATCAGCTTACTTTTTAGAAGATTTCATTTTTCATTGTAAATCTTTCATCTTTATTCCAAGTCTTTGTAGGCATGGAACATAGTGTTATGAAATCAACAGTCAGACTCAGTAACTTTATGCTGTTTATGCTAACATACTTACATTTTAATAGCATTTTGAAATGCCCTTGAACTGAATTACCAACACTGATGTATTCATTTCTCCTTTGATCATAGGAGACTAAATGCTCTATTACAAAATGCTAATTTTAAGGTGTTTAAGTCTTCTGTTTTGCTCATAGATTTTGAAAAACTCTCTCAGAATGGACCCTTAAGCTTAGAAAAAAATAAAACATTAACCATTCTTGATTTTAAAATTTATAATTTAAATAAAAGGGAGTGGCTACAGGTAAATGGGAGAAAATTCTATTTTCTTTAAGTACCAGAACATTCTATAATCAGAAGAACATCTTGCTTTTGAAAATATAAGTTAAAGAACTATACACTAGTCAGTAATGCTGTGGAAAGCTTATTAAGACAGTTTATTTCCACAGAATAGTTCTATGTCAAACCCCTGCTGATATAGATATAATTGCTTATAAATAAGAAAGATTTAAGATAGCAATGAAGTAAATAAGTTTGAAATGGTAAATGATATAAAGCAGAAGTATTTAGCATAGCACCTGACAGAGTATATATTCAATAAACAGGACGTGTTCAACAGAAGTAGTAGAAATACACTCTAGAAAGTTTGCTTCTAGCTTAGTTTAAAATTATTTATTTAATAGGTGAACTGATTTTCTAATCCTAAGCAAAATGCAACAATAACCACACTCATTTAGAAAAACCTTTGGGAGCTACCTGTTTAGGAAAGACTCTCTGATTCAGCACAAAGAATCCAGATTTAGGCTTTATGCAAATATCATCATTAGGTAACAAGTAACATTTTAATGTTGAGGATTTTATCATGATTTTAATTCTACATATGGGACATAAACTTCATAATTATGACCAATTTCTCTGAAAAGTTTCTTTATTCATCTCTATATATAAAGAGCCAGGGTCCGTAATGTCCAAAACAACCAAATGGACGAACGAACACCAGAAGTCAGTCCTGCAGTTGACTGCCACACTGCGGGTGCCACAGCGACCTAGCACTGACTGCCGAGGGGGCTGTGGATCAGGCCTGGAGAGAGGCCTGGAGAGAGAAGCAGGGTCTGATCCACAGCCTCCATGGCAGCTGTTGATAAGCCCTTGCCTTTCTTTCTCTCTGGGCCTTGCCAGCAGCTGTGGGGGCTGCTGATCAGCCCCGCCTCTCTGATCAGGCCCAGAGATAGGCCCAGAGATGCTGACTGGCATAGAAACTGGCCAATCAGAACCAAATCTGGGTGAACTGTGAGGAGCCAAAGGCTGCCTAGGAGGCAGAGCTTTTGACACTGACTGGCATAGAAACTAACCAATTAGAAACTCATCTGGGTGAACTTTGAAGGCAGAACCTAAGGTGGGGACTGAGGAGGGGTTTTAAGGGAAACAGCTGTTTGGTGTAAGGTGTAAGAAAGCGGTTCAATTTTTTAATGACTGTTTTGGCAGTATAGTGCATATGGCTGGCTATCAGTCCAGATATAGGGATTATGTATGTCTACCAAAAGCATCTCTTCCTGCTGAAAAAGGCTTTTCCCCCCATTTAAGCAATCATATCCTATATAATCTACCTATACTAATAAAAGGGTAATATGCTAATTAGATCGGGTCAACTGGCCATCTTCTGGATATCCGGCTTCTTTCTGGACAAAGCCATGGTGTTGGGGGCCAAGGCAGAGGCAGTTAGGGGCAATCAGGCCGGCAGGGGAAGGCAGTTGGGCACAAGATCTGGTTGGTAGGGGATTAGGGGCATCAGGCTGGCAGGGGAGAGTAGTTGGGGGCAACCAGACTGGCATGGGAGGGCAGTTGGACATGAGATCAGGCCAGCAGGAGGGCAGTTGGAGGTGAGATCAGGCTGGCAGGGGAGGGCTGCTAGGGGCGAGATCAGGCTGGCAGGGAAGGGCAGTTAGGGGTGAACAAACAGGCAGGCAGAGAGGTTGGGGTAATCAGGCAGGCAGTCAGAGGCAGTTAGGGGCAATCAGGCAGGCAGGCAGGTGAGTGGTTAGGAACCAGCAGTCCCATATTGCAAGAGAGATCAGGCCTAAACTGGCAGTAGGACACCCCCCAAGGGGTCCCTGATTGGAGAGGGTGCAGGCTGGGCTGAAGGAACTCCTCCTCCCATGCATGAATTTCATGCACCAGGCCACAAGTAGGTAATAAAATTACAACATAATATCTGCTTCACTGAGTTATTGTGATGATGAAGTGAAATTATATATTTGAATGTACCATATAAATGAAAGGGGTTATTATTAATACCTTAATAGTGCTTGCAAATAATTCTTTATTTTAACCATGAAATGGTTAATTTGTCTAGATAAAGGGCATTGCTGACCACCAAATCAAGAAGAATTAACATTTATGATAGAAATTAGAATTTAAGTTAAACATGCATGTTACAAACTCTAAGATAATCATTAAAAGAGAAATGGTCTATATACTAAACTAGGAGGAAGGGAAAATGTAATGGGGTGGGGAGACATCAATCCAGAAGAAGGCAGTAGAGAAAGAATAAAACCTAGAACAAAAATGAGGTGAATGAAAGATATAAAGTAAGATAGCAGAATTAATCCAAACCTACAGGCAATCAAAATGAATGCAAATTGACAAAACTCAGATAAATGTTATGGTATGTAAATTATATTTCAATAAATATGTTAATTTTAAAAAAGTTGACTTCATCACACTATTGTCTATGCCCATGGGTTAAACTCTTTCCACCCACCCACCCACCCACCCCTGCCTTCCCTTTGAGATTGGACAGTCTGTTCCATGGGGACAGAAGTGGGTGCAAGCTAGAGGGGGTCAATAGGGGGAAAGGGGGACATATGTAATAATTTCAACAATAAAGATTTTTTTTAAGTTAATTTCCTTGAACTCTGGGCAAGTGTCCCTGCCTTTCATATCAAATCAGCCAATTATATTTGGTACTAGAGGCCCGGTGCATGAAATACATGCACTCATGGCAGGGGTGGGGGGCTTCCGCAGCCTGGCCTGTGTCCTCTTGCAGTCCAGGAGACCTCAGGGAGTGGGCCTAAGCCAGCAGTTGGACATCCTTAATGCTGCTGTGGAGGGGGCAGAGGCTCCTACCACCACTGCTGTGCTCACCAGTCGTGAGACAGGCTTCTGGCTGAGTGTCGCTCCCCCTGTGGGAGTGCATTGACCACCAGGGGGCAGCTCTTGCATTGAGCATCTGCCCCCTGGTGGTGAGTGCGTATCACAGTGACCAGTCATCCACTTTTTAAAAATTAACAGTTTGGTCGATTTACATATTAGCCTTTTATTTTATAGGATAGCTCTGAAACTTGGCAGTGATGCCTGGCAAGTGTACACTTAGGAAGTGGATTTTGCATAAATGTAAGAGGCTCAAAACATCACCTGGGATCACCTTTAAGCAGTTCTTATTCAGTGGGCCCACCACCACAGTTCCAAAAGAATAGACAATTTTTTTCTAAGTCATGAATCATCCATTTAATGCCCCAAAGAGAGTCAGCTCCACCTGATTTAGTCATTTTGTACAACAGAGGAGTCATATTGTTAATACCCACCTGAGGAGAGGGAGGCCGCAGACACTGCTATGGAAGGTGTATGAGAAGTGTTTCTGCAATGATTCTTTGTGAAGTCCTCGGAGGTGCCTTCAATGGCAGCCAAATCCAAAGAATTTTCAAAACCATGCTCCTTCTCACAAAGTAAACATTAACAAAACAAAACAAAAAAAACACAAAACATTATAGTGATAATAATTTACTTTAAAATTCTTCAATAGAAATACTTCAGTAAAGCCACATTTAAGTGTGTATTCTTTAGGAGATTGTTGATATTTGGAGGACTCTCATCAGGAGTCCATATAACTCTAAAACTTATTATTAATAATTGTTCTCTAATGCTAATGAAGGCATTGGAAATAATTTTTCATTCACAAGATCAGGGAGCATTCTACTATATGGTTAGTAAGATGATACAGGTACCTCCAACTTACATAAACTATGTAGGCTTAAAACTATGGCCTTATGCTTGTCCCCCTTTCAACACCCTTTCTCCTCAACCTCCCCTTACCTACTCCACATTCATTTAACAGAAGACCATGCCACCTTTTCCATTTAGCAAGCTGAATGATCTGAACCTGGTTGGTTACATTGTTATTAAAATGGAACTTTCATGCAAGGGGGTTTATCAAAGTTCATAAAAGGATAAAGAATGGGGACTTCCCTAATTTATAGGAATTGGTGATTTTGGGGTATCTTTTTGCTAATAAATGTTTGTGTAAATGGGGGAATTCAGTCTCAGACCTGCTTTTATTGTAACATATAATAAAGGAAAACTGTCCTATATATCCTTGGGCCCACAGTGGCTTGGCTGTTACATCACTCCAACATTGCTTGAGCATTAAAAAACTAATTTTGATTTTTTTAGTAACTGGGTCGAGTTTAAATGCCTATGGAAATGATACCACAATGTGATAATGATCAAATATAAAACTTTTAAATTCCCTTTTCCATAGCAATCAAAAATGCTTTTTAAAATTTTACAGGAAGGAATTTCCTCCTTGTTGCCCTATATTTAGCCCATACCTTAGCCACTGAGGGACATTTTGATGAACTCAAAGAGATGTGGCTCTCATTTGCTTAGCATGCTATTCACTGCAGCTTCAATTTAGACTGTTTTTGGTCTTTGATTATTTTCTAATACATATTCCCTATAGCAGGAAGAATATAGTTCCTAATTAATTGCTGTATACCACCAAGGTTTATCATAAGACTGTGATAGAGGTCAAACAGATAAATTAGTTTAGGTCAGTTTTCACCTCTTCAAAATATTGTTCATTCATTGAGTCCCCCAACAAAGTAAGACCAACTTTCTTAGAGGCAACTATGATGACAGGAAATTTTCCAATTGGCACTCTGAGAGGATAATTACTGTTGAACACTAATTTGCCAATTAATATTGTACAGTCATTAACATGCAATACATACCCTGGAGATTTAGAATGTGAAACCTAAAGTTGACAAGTTACATTATAGCAGAGGTTGGGTTAGAGACTTTGATGTTCTAAGAGTTTTTCATTTTAAAAATTTACTTCTCACATGCCAAAGCAGAAAAGAACATTAAAATAAAAGGATGCTGAGAAATGGGGACAAATTTAAGAGAAGTTATCTTGATTATCATCTTATTCTGTACACTTCTTCCCTTCTTCATGAAAGAGCAAGCATGCTTCTTAAAGTACTGTTCCTGTCTTACATTTATTCAACAGAAAATACTTATCTTTGTCTCTCATATAAAAGACTAGCTAGATCAGCTAGAATGCAAAAGTTAGATCAACACAGTACATATACTCAACTCAGTTCTAGGGAATTTATGTTGGGAAAATCTAAATGTTTAATGAAAGAAATATTCATGTAGAGGCTGTCAATTTTTAGGGTATTAGCACATGACAAGGGTGACATTTTCCCCTCAAAAAATGATACTTAGGAAGATAAACCTTGTTTTGAGAACAAACTTGACAAACTTACTGGTCATTAAACTGATAGTCTTCTGCTACTCTGTCCAGCTATTAAAAGTTTTTTTAATACATATTTTATTGATTTTTTTACAGAGAGGAAGGTAGAGGAATAGAGAGCCAGAAACATCGATCAGCTGCCTCCTGCACCCCCCCCCCCCCACTGCAATGGGGATGTGCCCGCAACCAAGGTACATGCCCTTGACCCTTGATCGGAATCGAACCTGGGACCCTTGAGTCCGCAGGCTGACGCTCTATCCACTGAGCCAAACCAGTTAGGGCTAATAAAATTTTTAAAAGACTTCTGTATCAGTTATAAACAGCACTCCTCCCAGTCTATTCCCTTCCCTGTGCTTTCCCTCCTCCACAACCCTAGTTTTTCCCATAATGCAGTTAATGTGTGGCATATAAGGGCCCACAAGATACTTCCCTAAACTTGTGCCAGTATTTGCTCTGATTGTTCAGTTTCCCTACCATACCAGTTGCTAAATACTTTGAGGATCATTCCTTGTTAGGCGGCCAAAGAAATGAATATAATTATCAAATATCCATGTATTTTTCTAGCTATTGAATAGTACTGCTTGCTGATCTTAATATAAATATTTAAGAAATGTCAAATATGGCATCTCTATTATCAGCAAGTACAATTCAGACTACAAGTGTTTAAATATATCTATTATTATTAAATCTTTCTGAATGCCTTTTGGTTATTCCTTTTAAAAAATATGTAAAATCTGATTGCTCACAACCTCCACTTTTATCTTTCTTCCCTGAAGCCCAGTCTCTGCCATGGCCTTCTCGCTTCTACTCTTATTCCCCTTCAGCTTCTTCTCAACACAGCTCCCAGATCCTGCATAAACAGAGGCTATATCATGTCACTCCTCTGCTCAAACCATCAAATGATTCCTATCTTATCCAGAGTAAATGCCAAAGTGAATACTGTGATCTGCAAGGTTCCATCTGTCCTTATTACATCTCTGAACTCATTTCCTAGCACTCCTCCCTTCATTCACCAGCAATAGTCACACAAGGTGTCTTGCTCTTCCTTGTACATACCAGGCATGCACACACCTCAGAATCTATGCACTGGTTATTACTTCAGGGGCATTAAACATATTTTAGATATTGGTTGAACAAAGCCACTGATTTTTCAAGGAGGTCAACCATAAGTAATTGGAACAGCCATCCAATAATGTACCTGCTAAATATAAGTGGTGTTCTTTCCTGGAGGAATTATTTACCTCAGACTTCTGCATGGCTAATTCATTCAGTTCCTTCAAGTCTTTACATGACCAGGAATGGCATATAGCAGGTCCTCATTAAATATTGGCTGACTAAAAAAACTATAGTTTGTATATAAAGTTTATATATATATATATATATATATATATATATATATATATATATATATGGTTTTCTGCTTAATCCAAAAAATCTAGTAGATGCTCATTCATTCAAAAGAGCAGCTTCCATATAGACACATATGTTATACACACATATATTATGCAATTTAAACCTTCATTATGCATTGACCCCTTATTTTAACAGAGGTATAGATAATAAAACTAGAAAAAAATTTCAAGATTCTACTTTTTCCTGATTTAAATCAGTTTGGAAAATTTTAGTGCATTCGACATCTTGAGAAGTAGCATGGAGGATCAAAATCAAAGATTTCTAAAATTATTTATAATGTTGTTTAAACTATATAGCCATTTAAACTCTCATCATACAAATTCCACTTCTGAACCTGTTTCTTCCCTTTCCTTCTACTGCAGGCTTCCAGCTTGGAGCAAAGGATGCAAGAGGTTCAGTCCTGATAAAGAAGCTTCTACCATAAATCATTGTAAATAACATGCACTGAGATACAGAGAGCTGAGACCCTGTAATGTCATGGTACTGAGGTCAAATCCCAGAAAACTTATGTCCTTTCACATTTGTGTACTTACTCTACTGATGATTGGGGTCATCCTGCATGGGCTTGGGGCTGACCTCTGAGTTACTGTGGTCATACCACTGCTCTGGCTGCTCTTCAGGGATCCAGGACCAACTTCCTCATCATTAAGATCTGATGAACCAGTGCTTCTTATAAATGAGAAAGAACATTCTGAATTAACATGGAAACAGCAGCAACAAAAGACAAAGTCAGGAAAAAGCTTACAAAAGAATAATGATGACATGGGAACTACATGAAATACACCAGAGCCATACCATCAACTATCATGGCACCTCCCTCCTCAAAGACCTTTAAGGGATCACTAGGTTCAACCCTATTTATCTGACTCTGGAGTCTTTGTCATTGAGTTTCATCCTACCCTTCCAACTATATCTTCCACTGCTCACCAGCATTCTCCCAGTCTAGGTTCTTTACTATCCTGTCAACTCACCATGTTCATGATCATGCTTCCACCTATAAGGCTTTTGCTCACGTTCTCCTGATGGGAAATGCCCTATTTGTCCCTCTCTATTCATACAAATCTTCCCCATTCTTCGAGGCTCATATGAAGTCCATCCTCCCCCACCAGACCTTTCCTGTCAGTCATAGGCCTTGTGACTTACAGTTTTTGCCAAACTATGTAGCACTTGACTATACAATACCTTGTTTAGCCGTCTAATTGTTCCACATATGTAGGCCTGGGTGCCTCTTTCAACTGTGAGTACCTTGGGACAGAATTCCTGATGTAGTTACATAATATCTCTAGCACCTTCATAATGCCTCAGTACATATTTAATCAAAGATTGGAAATTATGTTTCTTTTCTGTGTTTAGAGACTGACTCATGGTGTACAGTTAATAAATATGGTATGAAAATAATGACATTTGGTAAATAAGCTTGACTCAATTTCATGTTTGTTAAAAGTTATTCCATTCCACTCAATAATGATTAATAAAAAAACAGTTATAGCCCTTAAGGTGATCATGGATTTTCTCATTAAATGGAGATTCGTAAGTAAATATAAGTTTAGACAATTAGAGTAGAAGAGAGTATTTTATTTTATTATTTACCCTCAATGAACACAAAATATGCTTTGGTAAAACATAATCCTTTATGTATTTCAATCTTTCAGTAAAATTTTAATAATTTATAAGTGCACCTATAATAATGAATTTCTTATTGTAAAAGTGCAGCAGTGATAATGATTAGGACTTAAAGTTGAGACAATAAGAGGAGAGATTTATAAGAATAAAGGAAGGATGTTTTTTTTCAAAAGAATGTTTGTGCATGTGTCATTACCAAAGGATAAATCTGGCAGAAGAACCAGCAGTGACCATCAGAGCTGTCAACCACAGCTGATAAATTTTTTCAAGCCTATGCACCAGAGAAGTCACGAAAATCAAATATGCCCTGATTGATACTACCAGCTGCCGCCACCCTCAATAATTATGCAAATAGCAGCTGCATTTACTGAGTATTTTTTAGATGTTAGACACTTTCCATTCACCAGCATCCCCGTCTTAAAAATGTATTAATGTTCCTATTTTAAAGATGAAGAAACTAAGTCTTGGAGAGGCTGAACAATTATTCCATTAATGTATGAGTGTACATACACACACATGCACCCCCCCAACACACACACATCACAACCACGACCACACTGTCACACAGTTAGTACATGACAAAGTCAGAATAAAAACTGAGAATTTTCTGCTTACTCAAAGCCTGTGCTCTTTTAGTTTCTCATATTGCTTACTCATCATTTCACCAAGATCAACTTGTTACAACCAATTAGGTTCTACACTGATAGAGTGAGATATCAAGAAGAGGATAATCAAAAGATCAGAAGCTGGGGTTAGTTTCTTGGAATGTGATTTTAAAAACTATGAAAATTATCTGGTGGCATTCCTTTGATACTACATAGAAACAGTCTCTGGCTTTGTCTTCCTAGATATGGCACTCTGAATAAATTATAGTACTATGGACTCTTCTCAGGAAGGGTCTAAGACTGTGTCTTTGATTCTGACAACAAGATAATAAAATTTTGTGATTAAATAGAGTAAATGAATTCTAAGTTGGTGATTGTCCTGAGCCCTCCTACCTCAGGTGCTACATTTATACATTTGACAACAGTAAACCATATTCATACTATTCCAAATAATTCTAATCATCTCCGAAATTCCGTTTAGAAAAGACTTAGAGACCTATACAGTAATGCTGTTCTGTGACTATAGGTGTCTACTCTCGGAACAATATTAAAATCTCTCTTCCTACTATTTTAGGTAAAATATTCTTTAAAAAAGAAAGGCTAAGAGTGAATCTCGCAGAAATGAGCCAAGAAGTTATGATCCAAAGGGATACATGTGGACATTTATACTTTTGTCTGTGCTGAAGGTTCTCCCTAACCCAAGTGGGTTTGGAAAAGTCCCCATTATGAATTAGCTCCCACAGCCGCTGAAGTTCCAGCTAGATAGCTCAGCTGTGGGGGTTGTCACTGAGCATTCTGGGGTCTAAACACAAAGCTTGGCCCCCCAGACCGGTCCCTGAAACAGAGAAAGGTGCTCAAAAAACATATGACTATAAAAAGCAGCAGTGTTGCTGTCTGCCAGGGAAAGAAGGCTGGAAATGCAAGCGTCCTCTTAAAGTGTCAACACACAAAATTTCATGTGTAGTGAAATTTTGGGCTCAAGCAGAGGGAGGGCAGAGTGGTCTGGAGCTGTGTAAGAATAATCCATGGGTGGGAGCTCAGGGGTTAGAACTCAGAAGGCAGACACCCTAGCTTCCTGTGCTGAGACATTCCCTCATGCTCCGGAGATCATCTTTCTTAGGTAGAATTTTGTTATCCAGGCAGTTTTTGCCTAGAAAGAAGACAGTTAAACCACCCTATTGAAAAAGGCCTTGATCCATCATGTGAAGTTTCTGGGGCCCATTAATATACGGATAATAACAATTAGCATACATGCAAAAGCAATTTCCCCACCCTGTTGGAAAACCACTCACCCCATCTGTGGACATTTACCTGAGACTACTCAAGGCTGAATTCAACCAGTCTGCAGACAGAGGTGGGTTTCTGGAGGCTTTGCATCTTTACCTGATCTAATTACTCAGAAACAGCATTTGGGTCCCTGCCACTGACACTGCCCCAGATGGTGCAGCCAGCTAGACCTCAAGCAGACGCCACCCTGGACTATGCAGAAAGGCAAAATACAAAGGGAACGTAAGCACCTGAAGGTGACATCTGCAGGTAAAGGGAGTATAGCTCAGAACAGGAACAATAAAGGTGTGAGACTCAAGGCAGACCCAGGCTCTGGGGTAAGGAGCACCCAACCACTGGACTACTAGGGGATTCAACCTCTCAGACCTCAATCAGGTTGCCCAGACCCAGAAAAGGACAGTGACTCACATTCACCTGCAATACATAAACTCCCAGTAGGCTCAATATAGAAACACCAAAGGACCAAATTCAGTAACATCAGAGAAAAATCCAGCAAGCCCCACAAATAGTGGACCCAAAGCACCTGTATAACATCTGCACAACAGCATTGGGGTTGAACCTCACTGGCAGGAGATAAGATGGGAGATCCCTCCAATGAATAGGACATCAACAATCAAGTCCCAATTACAACAGGAGAACCCAAATAACACACACAAGCGGCATTCCTAGAGCATCCAGTTCACGTAAATGAAGAGACTGCACCATGGGACCACTCAAAATACTTTCCACATAAGACTATCCCACAAAGACTGAGAGGCATAACAGTTCTATCTAATACATAGAAGGAAATACAGACAGACAGCTAAAATGGGAGATAAAAAATAACCCCCAAATGAGAGAAAAGAGGAATCTCCAGAAAAAGGTTAAATGAAATGAAGGCAACCAACCTATCAGACATAGAGTTCAAAGTAATGGTTATAAAGATGCTTAAGGAACTTAGTGTGAATTACAAGAGCATGAAAAGGGTAACAGAGGTCATGAAGAAGAACCTGAAATAAATGAAGAATAATATATCTGACATCAAGAATACACTGGAAGGGATTAAAAGTAAACTGGGTGAAGCAGAGGATCTAATCAGCGATTTGGAAGACAAGGCAGATATAAATACCCAATTAGAGGAGCAAATAGAAAAAAAAGGATTAAAAAGCAGGAAGATAGTTTAAGGGAGTTCTGCAATAACATGAAACATCAACATCCACATTATAGGAATACCAGAAGGGGCAGAGGGTAAGCAAGGAACAGACAACCGGTTTAAAGAAATAATGACAAAAAACTCCCAAGCTGGTGAAGGAAAATGTCACACAAGTACAGGAGGCACAGAAAGTCCCAATCAAGATGAACCCAAAGAGTCCAACACCTATACACGTCATAATTAAAATGACAAATGTTAAAGACAAAGACAATCCTAAAGGCAGCAAGAGAGAGACAAAATTATGACTTACAAAGTAGTTCCCATTAGAATGTCAGCTGACTTCTCAATAGAAAGACTTCAGGCCAGAAGGAAGTGACATGGAATAGTCAAATTAATGAAAAGCAACGGCCTAAATCCAAGACTACTGTATCCAACAAGGCTGTCATTTAAAATTGGAGGTGAAATAAAAATCATTCTATAAAAAAAAAACAAAGTTAAAGTAGTACATTACCACCAAGTTAGCAATGCAAGAAGTGTTACAGGGACTGTTTTGAGAAAAAAGAAAAGGAGAAAGGGGATCATAGGAATAAAGAAAATAATAATGGCAATAAATACCTATCAATAATAACCTTAAATGTAAATGGATTAAATGACCCAGTCAAAAGACATATGGTAACTGAATAGATAAGAAAGCATGACCCATATTATATGCGAAATACAAGAGAGCCACCTCAGAACAAAAGACATATACAGACTGGGAGTGAAGGAATGGAAAAATATATTCCATTCAAATAAAAAGGAAAAATAAGCTGGGGTAGCAATACTCATATCAGATAAAATAGACTTCAAAACAAAGACCATAATAGGAGACAAAGAAAGACACTTCATGATAATAAAGGGAATGATTAAAAAAGAAAACATAACCCTTTTAAACACATATGCACCCCAAATAGGAGCACCTAAGTACATAAAAAACTCTTGATGGACTTTAAAAGAGAGATTGACAGCAATACAGTCATGGTAAAGGATGTTAAGACCCCACTGATATCACTCGATTCATCTTCCAGACAAAAAATGAACAATGAAACAAAGGCCTTAAATGACACACTATATGAGATGGATCTAAATGATATTTACAGAACATTTCACCCCAATTGAACATGGAACATTCTCAAAGTTAGATGTTAGAGCACAAACAAGTCTATACAAATTCAATATAATACCAAGCATCTTCTCAGATCAAAATGGCATGAAGCTAGAAATCAACTACAATAAAAAAACTAAAAAACACTGAAATACATGGAGGCTAAATAGCATGTTATTAAACAATGTATCGGTTACCAATGAGATAAAGCAAGAAATAAAAATATTATTGGAAACAAATCAAAATGAACATACAATGACCCAAAACATATGAGACATGGCAAAAGCAGTCCTGAGATGTAAGTTCATAGCACTAAAGGCCTACCCCAAGAAACAAGAAAGGGACAAATACATTATCTAACCCTACAACTCAATGAATTATAAAGAGAATAGAAAGAAAAGCCCTACTCAATGAATTATAAAGAGAAAAAGAAAAAAATAAAGATCAGAGTGGGAATAAATGATATAGAGTAAAAAAAAAACAAACAAACAAACAAACAAAAAAAACCCAAAACCCACACGGTAGAAAAGATCAATAAATACAAGAGCTTGTTCTTTGTAAAGATAAACAAGATTGATGAAACTCTAGCCAGACTCAACAAAAAACAAAGAGAGAGGATCCAAATAAATAAAATCAGAAATAAAAGAGTCAATATAGCAATGGTCAGTCACCACAGAAATAAGAAGGATTGTAAGCAAATACTATGAACAACTATATGCCAAAAAAACTGGACATCCTGGGCAAAAATGGACATATTCTTAGAAACATACAATCTTCCCAAACTCAATCACGAAGAATCAGAAAACCTGAGCAGACCAATAACAACTAATGAAATTTAAGCAGTAATTAAAAAACATCCATCAAACAAAGTCCTGGATCAGATGCATTTGCAGGTGAATTTAACAAACATTCAAAGAAGAACTAATACTTATGCTCCTCTAACTAGTTCAAAAAATTCAACAGGAAGGAACACTTCCAAGCTCTTTTTACAAAACCAGCATAATCCTAATTCCAAAACAAGATAAAGATACTGCAGAGAAAGAAAATTACAGGACAATATCCCTGATGAACACAGATGCTAAAATCCTCAACAAAATATTAGCAAATCAGATACAATAAGATCATACACCAGGATGAACTGGGATTTATTTTGGGGATGCAAGGCTGATACAATATTCACAAATCAATAAATGTGATAAATCACATAAATTTAAAGATAAAAACCACATGGTCATTCAATGCATGCAGAAATAGCATCCAACAAAATCCAGCACCCCTTTTTAAATAAAAACTCTCAGTAATGTGGGAATAGAGGGATCATACCTCAACATAATAATATGACAAACTTACAGCAAACATCATACTTGGGCAAAACCTAAAACCATTTCCTCTAAGAACAGGAACAAGACAGGGATGTCCTCCTTCACTACTCTTATTCAACATAGTACTGGAAGTCTTAGCCACAGCAATCAGATAAGAATAAGATTCAAAAGGCATCCAAATTGGAATGGAAGAAGTAAAACTGTCATTATTCACAGATGACATGATATTGTAAGTAGAAAACCCTAACGACTCCACCAGGAAAATATTAGTCTTAATAAATGAATTCAACAATTAGCAGGATACAAAATCAACATCCACAAATAGATGGCATTTTTATACAGCAATAATGAACTCTCAGAAAGTGAAACTAAAAAAAGCAATCCCAATTACCACTGAAACAAAGAATAATGACATACCTAGGAATAAACTTAACAAAGGAGGTAAAAGTCCTATACTTGGAAAACTATAGGATATTCAAAAAAAGAAATAGAGGAGGATACAAATAAAGGGAAGAGTATCTCATGTTCAGGGATTGGAAGAATTCATATAATTAAAATGTCTATTCAATCCAAAGCAATCTATAGATTCAACACAATTCCTATTAAAACGCCAAAGCATCCATCACAGAGCTAGAAAAAATACTCAGAAAATTTACATGGAACCATAAAAGACCCCAAATAGCTGCAGCACTCTTGAGAAGAAAGAATGAAGTAGGAGGGATAACAATACTGGAAGTCAAACTCTATGACAAAGCAATTATACCCAAAACAGCCTGGTACTGACATAAGAACAGGCATATAGACCAATGGATCAGAACAGAGACCCCATAAATTGACCCACACCATTATGGCCAATTAATATTTGACAAAGTAAGTAAGAACATACAACGGAGTAAACACAGTCTCTTCAACAAATGGTGACGGGAAAACTGGAAAGACACATGCAAAAAGATGAAACTAGACCAGCAACTTACACCATACACAATAATAAACTCAAGGTAGATAAAAGACTCAAATGTAAGGCATGAAGCAATAGAAATCGTAGAGGAGAACATAAGCAGTAAAATCTCAGACATCTCATGTAGTTTAGTGATACATCTCCTAGGGCAGTGGTCGGCAAACTCATTAGTTAACAGAGCCAAATATCAACAGTACAACGATAGAAATTTCTTTTGAGAACCAAATTTTTTAAACTTAAACTTCTTCTTCTTTTTTAATTTCTTTATTGATTAAGGTGTCACATATTTGTCCTAATCCCCCCATTCCCATCCCCCACCTCTCCCCACAGACGCCCCCACCCCCCTGTTGTCCTTACCGTTGGTTAGGCTCGTATGCATGCACACAAGTCCCTTGGTTGATCTCTCCCCCCTACCTCCACCCTCTCCTACCCTCCCTCTGAGGCCCAACAGTCTAATCGATGCCTCTTTGTTTCTGGGTCTGTTCTTGTTCATCAGTCTATGTTGTTCATCATTTCCCCTAGATGAGTGAGATCATGTGTTACTAGAAATATAAGAACCGAATGTGAGACGAGTAATAATAGTTATGCTGACAGGCAAATGAATCAGTCTGTAGTAAGTTTCTTTCTGGACCAACAGTTCTTTTGAGACCCAATTTCAATGTCCACCAGTTCCTTATGTGTACATGTTGGCACTGACTTTTCAGCTCTGGGTGGTGGACAAATGGTGGTAATGCAGGTCCGACTCCCTCTGGTTTGGTCTCGCCCAAATGCAGGGGCGCAGCTTCACTCGGACCTGGGACCCAGCATCACCCAGGCCCTGGGGCACGTGGCCTCACCCGGACCCAGGTGTGTGCGGCCTCACCCGGTCCCGAGATCCAGCCTCATCCGGACCCAGGGGCGCGTGGCCTCACCCAGACCCAGGGGCGCGTGGCCTCTCCCAGACCCAGGGGCGTGGCCTCACCCAGACCCGGGACCCAGCCTCACCCGGCTCCAGGGGCACATGGCCTCACCCGGACCCGGGATCCAGCTTCACCCAGACCCAGGGGCGCATGGCCTCACCCGGACCCAGGTTTGTGCGGCCTCACCCGGTCCCGGGATCTAGCCTCACCCGGACCCAGGGGCATGTGGCCTCTCCCGGACCCAGGGGTGCGGCCTCACCCAGACCCGGGACCCAGCCTCACCCGGACCCAGGGGCGCACGGCCTCGCCCAGACCCGGGGGCACGCGGCCTCACCTGGACCCGGGACCCAACCTCACCCAGATCCAGGTTCACCCAGACCCAGGGGCGTGTGGCCTCACCCGGACCCGGGGGCACGCGGCCTCACCTGGACCCGGGACCCAGCCTCACCCAGACCCAGGG
Organism: Eptesicus fuscus; assembly: GCF_027574615.1. NCBI lineage: Eukaryota > Metazoa > Chordata > Mammalia > Chiroptera > Vespertilionidae > Eptesicus > Eptesicus fuscus. The sequence goes on along the minus strand of NC_072473.1, from coordinate 58,303,969 downwards.
GCGTGGCCTCACCCGGACCCGGGATACAGCTACACCCTGACCCACGGGCGTGTGGCCTCACCTGGACCCAGGGGCGCGTGGCCTCGCCCTAAACTTAAACTTTTTCTAACACCACTTCTTCAAAATAGACTTGCCCAGGCTGTGGTATTTTGTGGAAGAGCCACACTCAAAGGGCCAAAGAGCCGCATGTGGCTCGCGAGCCGCAGTTTGCACACCACTGTCCTAGGGCAAAGGAAACTAAAGAGAAAATAAACAAATAGGACTACCTCAAAATAGAAAGCTTCTGCACAGCAAAAGAAACCACTATCAAAATGAAAAGGGAATCCACTCTATGGGAGAACATATTTGCCAATGATATATCTGATAAGGAGTTAATACCAAAAATATATAAAGTACTCACACAATCCAACTGAAGGAAAACAAACAATGCAATTAAAAAATGGACAGAAAACTTAAATAGACATTCCTCCAAAGAGGACATACAAATGGCCAAAAGACTTAAGAAAAAATGTTCAACGTCACTATTCATCTGAGACATACAAATTAAAACCTATCACCTCACACTTGTCAAAATGGCTATTATAAAAAATCAACAAACAAGTGCTGGCAAGGATGTGGAGAATGCTGTGGGAATGAAGATTGTTGCAGCCACTATGGAAAGAATATACAGTTTCCTCAAGAAAATAAAAAGGGAATGTCCATTTGACCTTGTGATCCCACTTCTGGGAATATATCCTAAACACCTCAAAACACCAATCAGAAAGAATATATGCACCCCTATGTTCATAGCAGAATTACTTACAATAGGTAAGATTTGGAAACAGCCCAAGTTCTCATCCATAGAAAAATGGATAAAAAAGCTGTAGGACATTTACACAATGGAATACTATGCAGCTGTAAAAAAAAGGGACATCTTACCCCTTGGGACAGCATGGATGGGCCCGAGAAAAACAAATATCACATGATCTCATTTATTTGTGGAGTCTAATAAACAAAACCAATTGACCAACAAAATAATACCCAAAGCATGGAGTAATGAACAGACTGGCATACCTTGATGCAGAATTAGGTGTACAAGAAGAGATATGCCAAAGAGCATATATACTTACTAGAGGCCTGGTGCACGAAATTAGTGCACTGGGGTGGGGTCCCTCAGCCCAGCCTGCCCCCTCTCACAGTCTGGGAGCCCTCAGGGGATGTCCTACTGATGGCTAAGCCGCAGTCTGGCCTCCCTCTGTGGGAGATGATCAGCAGGCCAATTGGGATGGCATGGGCAGCAAGTGGCTGTCCCCAACCCCAATTGTGCCACAGCCAATGGTGGCCTCCTTCTGTGGGAGGCAACCCCAGCAGGCCTATCTGGGCCCCTGAATTGCCCTGCTGCTGCTGCTGTCCGTGGCTTTCCTCTGCGGGAGGCGACCAGGTGGGCAATCAGGGGATGGCACCAGCCCCCATTGCCCCACCACTGCTGGTTGCTTCCACTCCCACCCCATCACCATCTCCTCCCTCTGCCCACTGGCATGTGCCTTGGCTGGCCTGGCAACACCTGCTGGTCGGCCCTGCCCCCACTGACTAGTTGTTCTGCTGTTCAGTCAATTTGTATATTACACTTTTATTATATAGTATTGCTTTACTTGGAGGGAGATTTATCCACCAATATGAGCTCTAGAAGGAGTGTTTTTTAAGGTGTGTTCCTACATTTTAACAGGCAACTCAGATGAGTGTTATGCATTGTATTATTTGAGAGGATCTCTTTTGAAGTGTGACACTTCAGTAAAGAGACATTGGCTCATTAAAATTTGCCTCTGGCATGACCACATTCAGTATCTGATTTTTATTGTTAAAAATTGAGTTCCCAATATCTCTTTATCAATCTGTATAGGCTCATAATGTTTCCACATCTTGAAAGTCCCCATACTCACAGAGCATTGAATGACTTCAATAAGTATTTTTAAGGGATCATGCAGGAAAGCTAATTTAGGTGATAGAAATGTGTAGTAGATAGATAATATCTTATATTAGGAGAAAAGATGGCACATTAGCCTTACATGGTGGTGGCTGAAGGCAGAAAAACAAACGTTGCAGCAAAGGAAGAGCACTAATTCTGTCTTCTGTCCTAATTATTTGGCTATTGCTGAACTAAGCAGCTCCCTTACACTGTTCCTTTTACTTGATACCTTCTCTCAATTATTAGAATCACCCATTCAATAAAGTTGCCCAAATTGGAAAACCTAGGCTAATACCATTTGTTTTGTTTGCTTTCATCACTGTGTAATCAGCCAAATAGTTCTGTCAGGTTTCCTCATAAATATGTCTTTGATCCACTGCCTATGTATAGTCCTAGTTCCCAACATCAGTCTCTCTTTTTCTTGGGCCCCAAAACACTGCAGCTGTCTAAATTGATCCTTCCCATAGCCACCAGAATGGTTCACTTAAAATGAAAGCAAGACAAGGATGCTCCCATGCTGGATATTCTTCACTTTTTCTCCTTCTGTGGAATAAAATCTAAGTTCCCTGCTATGGTATATAAGATCCTCAGTGGTCTGTCCTCTGTCTACTTCTCAGGCCACCACAGACCCATGCTTAACTGCTGCCACAGGCGGCCAGGACCCGGGCCTGACTTCCTCTGTGCCGGCCGCATTGGACCCAGGCCTGACTGCCACAGAGGGCGGCCAGGACCAGGGCCTGACTTCTACCCCATGCCCCTAGTGCCCCCCTGCCTATGTTCACTCCTGGGCTGCCTGAGGTGGCGTAGGGCTTGGCCAGCCCTGGGCCCCCCCTGCTCCCCTGCCTGTTTCTGCTCTGGGGCTGCTGGAGCCAGCACAGCGGCAAGGCAACTCAGGCAGTCCCTACTGTCTCTGTCTCCATCTCTGCTCCAGGTCTCACCTACATGCACAGCCTCCTCCTGATCCATCATGACTGTTATGGCATCCTGGCTTAATTTGCATATTACCTCTTTATATATATATATATATATCCCATGGGCCCATGGACACAGGCAATAGCTTAGTGGAGGGTGGGTAGATGCTGGGGAGCTAAAAGGGAGGAAATGGGTTAGGGTTAAGGTTAAGGTTAGCAGGGGAGGACACATATGTAATACCTTAATCAATAAAGAAAAAAACATTAAAAAAGGGAGGAAATGGGAGATTTCTATAATACTATGAACAATCAAAATATATTTTTAAAAAAGAATGGCAATAAATAAGTACATATCAAAAATAACCTTAAATGTAAATGGCTTAAATGTTCTAATCAAAATACATGAGTAGCTGAGTGGATAAAAAAAACATGACCCACATATATGCTATCTACCAGACCCACCTCAAAACAAAAGACTTATACAGAATGAAAATGAAAAAATGGAAAAAATTTTCCAGGCAAATGGAAAAGAAATAAAAGCCTGGGTAGCAATACTCATATCTGAAAAAATAGACTTCAAGGTGAAGACCATAAGAAAAGACAATGAAGGCCACTAGATCCATAGTAAAGGAATCTATACAACAAAGGAATATAATTCCCATAAAAATATACACATCCAATGTTGGAGCACCCAAACATATAAAAATACTTCTGGAGGATATTAAGGGAGAGATGGACAGCAATACAATCATAGTAGGGGACTTTACCACCCCTCTGACATCTCTGGATATATCTTCTAAACAAAAAGTCAACAAGGAAACCACTATCCTCAATGATACACTAAAAGGACTAGATGGAATTATTTCACATTTTCAAAATATTTCACCTCATTGCTACAGAATATAGATTCTTCTCAAGTGCACATGTGACATTTTAAAAAATAGACCACATGTAAGGATACCTGCTAAGGCTCTACAAGTTGAAGAAGATTGAAAACATATGAAGAACCCCCTGGCAATGGACAAGGAGACACCTGATTGGTGGTGTTGCTCTTATATCAATCAGGGGCAAAGCAGATGTACAGTCCTTAGTTCATCCTAGCTTGATGCCTGTGTCGGTGGCCAGAGCTGTTTCATGCCTGAGGCACATAAAAAAAAAATAAAACATATGAAGTATCTTCTTGGATCACGATGGCATGAAATTAGAAATCAACTACAATAAAAACATTCAAACACATGGAAGTTAAATAACATGTAATTAAAGAAGGAATGGGTTACCAAAGAGATCAAGGAAGAAATAAAAAACTTCCTGGAAACAAATGAAAATGAACACAAAACAACCCCAAATCTATTGGCAACAGTGAAAACAGTTCTGAGAAGGAAGTTCACAGCATTATAGGCTTACAAAAAAAAAAAAAAAAGTTACCTTACTCTACAACTTAAAGAATTAGAAAGAGAATGACAAGCAAAGACCGGAGTAAGTAGTAGGAAGAAAATAATAAAGGTCAGAGCTGAAATAAATGACAGAAAGAATAAAAATAATACAAAAGATCAATGAAACTAAGAGCTGGTTCTTTGAAAAGATAAACAAGACTGATTACTCTCTATCCAGACTCATCAAGAAACAAAAGCAGGGGACCCAGATAAACAAAATCAGAAATGAAAGAGGTAAAGGAACAACTGACCCCTCAGAAATACAAAGGATTGTAAATAAATACTGTGAACAACTATATTCCAACAAGCTGGACAACCTGGATGAAATGGACATATTCCTAGAATAATACAATCTCCCAAAACTCAATCAGGAGCAATCAGAAAACCTGAATAGCCCAATAACAACTGATGACATAGAAGAAGTAATAAAAAAAAATCCCAGCAAACAAAAGCCCTGGTCTGGATGGCTTGAAAGGGGAGTTTTACCAAACATTAAAGGAAGAACAAATACCTATACTCCTCCAACTATTGCAAAAAATCCAAGAGGAAGGAATACTTCCAAGCTATTTTAATGAGGCCAGCTTTATCTTAATTTCAAAACCAGATAAAGACACTACAAAGAAAGAATTACAGGCCCATATCCTGATGAACATTACTGCTAAAATCCTTAACAAAATATTAGCAAATTGGATCCAGCAATATATTAAAAAGATCATACATTATGACCTAGTGAGATTTATTCCAGTGATGCAAGGTTGGTTCAATATTCACAAATCAATAAATATGATATATCTCATAAAAAATTCAAAGAAAAAAATCACATGATCATATCAATAGACACAGAAAAGTATTCAACAAAATCCAATACTCATATTTAATAAAAATACTCTCAGCAAAGTGGGAATAGAGGGAAAATATGTCAACATGATAAAGGCCATATATTACAAACCTACAGCCAACATTATACTCAATGGGCAAAATCTAAAACCATTTCCCTTAAGAACAGAATAAGAAAGAGATGTATGCATTCACCACTCTTATTCAACATGATGGTAGTCCTAGCCACAGTGATCAGACAAGAAGAAGAAATAAAAGGCATTCAAATTGGAAAGGATGAAGTAAAACTGTAATTATTCGCAGATGGCATGATCTTGTACATAGAAAACCTTAAAGATTCCACCAAAAAATTACTAGATTTAATAAATGAATTTGGGCATGGCTGGCTTGCCACAATGGTTGAGCATTAATCTGTGAACTAGGAAATCAGGGTATGATTCCAAGTTGGGACACATGCCCAGGTTGCTGGCTCCGTCCCCAGTAGCGGGGAATGTGGGGATGCAGCAGATCAATGATTCTCTCTCATCATTGATGTTTCTATCCCTCTCACCTTCTCCCTTCCTCTCTGATATCAATAAAAACATATTTTAAGACATGAATGAATTTGGCCGTGTAGCAGGATACAAAATCAATACTCAAAAGTGCATAGCATTTTTATACACCAATAATGAATTCTTAAAAAGAAAAACTAAACAAATAATCCTATTTACCATTGCAAAAGAAATTAAGATACTTAGGAATAAACTTAACCAAGGAGGTAAAAGGCCTGTTCTAGGGAAACTACAGGGCATTGAAAAAAGAAATAGAGGAGGATACAAATAAAGGGAAGTGTATGGCATATTCATGGATTGATAGAATTAATATCATTAAAATGTCCATGCTACCCAAGGCAATGTACAGATTCAATGCAATCCCCATTAAAATACCAATAACGTATTTCACAGATTTTGAACAAATACTCTAAAAAGTTATATGGAACCAAAAAAAGAGGCAGCAATCTTGAGAATGAAGAACAAAGTTGGAGGATCACAATACCAGATATCAAGTTATACTACAAAGCCACTGTAATCACAGGAGCCTGGTACTGGCACAAGAACAAGCATATAGAATAATAGAACAAGACAAAGACCCCAGAAATCAACCGAAGCCATTATGCTCAATTAATATTTGATGAAGGAGGCAAGAGCATACAATGGAGTACAGAGAGTGTCTTCAATAAATGGTGTTGAGAAAATTGGACAGATACATGCAAAAAAAGACACTAGACCACCAATATACACCATACGCAAGAATAAATTCAAAATAAATGCATTTGTAAGTCGTGAAACCATAAAAATTCTAGAAAAAACATATGCCGCAAAATCTCAAATATCTCTTGTAGCAATATGTTTATGGATACATCTTCTAGGGCAAAGGAAACTAAGGAGAAAATAAGTAAATGGGACTACATCAAAATAAAAAGCTTCTGCACAGCAAAAGAAACCATTAAGAAAATGAAAAGGGAACCCACTGAATGGAAAAAATATTTGGCAATGATATGTCTGATAAAACGTTAATATTCCAAATATATAAGGAACTCAAACAGCTTACCAAAAGGAAGACAAACAATCCAATTAAAAAATGAGCAAAGGGCCTAAATAGACACTTCTTCCAAGTGGACATACAGAGGGCCAAGAGACATATGAAAAGATGCTCCGTCACTGATCATCTGAGAGATACAAATTAAAATGTCAATGAAATATCACCTCACACCTGTAAGAATTGCTAACAGAACAAAACAACAAATGATAAGTGTTGGTGAGGATGTGGAGAAAAGGGAACCCTAGTACATTGCTGGTTGGAATGTAAACTGATGCAGCCATTATGAAAAACAGTTTCATCAAAACTGTTTCATCAAAAAATTAAATATGGAATTGCCATTTGACCCAGTAATCTCACTTCTAGGAATATATCCTAAGAAACCCATAAAACCAGAGAGAATGTATGCACCCCTATGTTCATAGCAGCACAATTTACAAAAGTTAAGATCTGGAAATAGCCCAAATCTACTGATATAGATTAAAAAGCTGTGGTACATTTATATCATGGAATATTATGCAAAAGTAAAGTAAATAAGATGAATCTCTTACCCTTTGAGACAGTATGGAGTGACCTGGAGAGTATTATTCTATGTGAAAAAAAGCCAGTCATAGAAAGAAAAGTATCACATGATTTCACTCATATGTGGAATCTAATTAACACAATAAAATGATACACAGAGTGGATCCAGAGACATGGAAATATGCAACAGAGTGTGGAATCTTGGAGGGAAGGTGGGGGTGGTGTGTAGGCAGGAGGTGATCAACCAAAGAACTTGTATGGATATATGCATAACCCATGGACACAGACAATAAGGTAGTGAAGTCCTGGCCTGGGGGGAGGGGGCAGGCTGGAGCGGGTCATTGGTGGAAAAAGGGGACATATGTAATACTTTCAACAATGAATATTTTTAAAAAGGTAAATTTAAAAAATAAAATAAAATAAGAAATTGTTTATTCAGTTATCCCAATGTTCTCTGCCAAATTGGAAATTCATGAAGCATTGGAACAATATCATTTTCTAAGAACTTTCACATTTACCAGTTGTCACATAGTACTAGATTAATAATGTTGCCCCCCCCTGCTGGCCTGCTTGCCCCCACCTCCTCTCCCCACTGGCCTGCTCGCCCCCAACTGCCCCCCTGCTGTCCTGATCACCCCCAACTGACCCCCACTGACAACCTGCTCACCCCTAACTGGCCCCCCTGCTGGTCTTCTCACCTCCAACTCCCCCCCCACCCCGCCGGCATGATCACCCCCAATGGCCACCCCCACTGGCCTGATCACCCACAACTTCTGTCCCATCCTGGCTTAATCACCCACAACTGCCCTCCCCTCTTGGCCTCTAACTGCCTCTACCTTGGCCCTGCCACCATGGCTTTGTCCAGAAGAATGTCCAGAAGGTCTCCTGGAAGGTCTCCCAGTCTAGCATATTACCCTTTTATTAGTATAGATAGAGGCCTGGTGCATGGGTGGGGGCTGGCTGGTTTGCCCTGAAGGGTGTCTCAGATCAGGGTGGGGGTTCCCTTGGGGTGTGCGATGGCCTGGGTGAGGGGCCTGTGGTGGTTTGCAGGCTGGCCACGCCCCCATGGGGTGAGGGTTCCTGCTGGGAGGGCATGGCCAGCCTGGGTGAGGGGCTGAGGGCTGTTTTCAAACTGGCCACACCCCCTTCAGGGTGGGGGTTCCTGCTGGGGTGCCTGGCCAGCCTGGATGAGGGGCTGATGACTGTTTGCAGGCTGGCCAGGACCCCAGCAGGGACCCTCACCCCATGGGGGTGTGGCCAGCCTGGGTAAGGGGCTGAGGGCCATTTTCAGGCTGGCCACACCCCCAGTGACCCAGGCCCCCAGCCACTCCTTCAGCCTCGGCCAGGGTGGGAGAGAAGCTTGTCTTCCTCCATTGCCGGGGGCAACCCAAGCCAACTGCTCCCTCCAGCTCAGGGCCACCGCCATCTTTGTTGGGTTAATTTGCATACTTGCTCCTGATTGGCTGGTGGGTGTAGCAGAGGGATTGTCAATTTGCATGTTTCTCTTTTATTAGTGTAGATGCATAGGCAAGCAAGTCACATATCTCTACTACTCAATGATTTGAAGAAAGGCCATCACTGCATCTAAAGTAACCTGAGACTGTAACATAACACATTACATAATACACCTTAGGCAACAGTGAATAAAATAAATTTATTATTTTAGAGGAAGGAAATGTGTTCAATTTAGATCATAGAAATATAACATGCAAAGACAGTGAATCTTTGGGAAATAATTGGAGAAACAAATGAAATAGCAAGGAAGAGGTCAATCATTTTACCACAAGAATGAGATAGATTAAGGATCTATGTTTTTGCAAATGGCACATGATAGATTCTTAACTTTTCTCATTCAGGTGTTGGGATGGTAGGGGTTGGAGGGAAGATGGTTTGACATGGTGTGGTGGGCACACAGTGCAATATACAGATTTTGTATCATAGAAATGTACACTTGAAACCTATATGCTCCTATTAACCAATATCACCCCAATAAATTTCATGAAAATTAACATAGAAAAATGCAGGAAGGGGGAGAGTGAACAATGATGCTCAATTAATACATCATTTCAAATTAGAGGACTGGATCACAACAGTAGATAAAAGTTGGGAAGACTGTCCTGAGAATATCCCTATTAGATGCTCAAAAGATTACATATTATATAAAAATCAATTTATATGGAGTTACATGAGGAAACTCCAAACTTCATGTAACTCCCACTAATATGGTCACAAGCCACTACCCTATTGTTACAGAGTCATAAAGTGATTCTTCTGGGGTAGGGTGGGATGATGGAAAAGCATGTGAGAGCTTTCTGGGGCAATGAAAATGTTCTAAATTTTGTTACAACTGTGGTTTATATGAGTGTGATCTTTTGTCAAAATGCATTGAACTGCATACTTAAGATGTTTAATTATATTGAATGTAAATTACAAAAGTTATTGCAAGTAAAAAATGCAGTTGAAGCTCAATCAAGTATAGCATCAAGGGTCTGGCTGAACTACAAAGTCTCCAAACCTCCCTACATTATTGACACAATAAGGAAAGTCACATGCATATAAAGTAAACATAAATCAGGGGCTGAGTAACTGGTAGTCTGACAAACTGCACCTTTGGAGTGGAGAAGGTCTAAATGAAGTTTGGATGAGATGTTGTAGCTGACATCAGTGCCTCCAGACCCTTCCCTTTAGTACTTACCTCTACCCACAGAATACTATTTACTGGGAATGCCCACAACTCCATGCCTGAGGACTTGTTCAGATTACAAGAGCATGGAGCTCCTGTGCACAGAATAAGTCAGAAGAGACAGGGAGTTAGTGTCCCAGAATCAGCCCAAAATAGTGCTGAAGAGGGTGCTGGTTTATAAGCATGCCAGATTCCTGCTCTCTTGACTGAATAAGTCTGAGGTGTGTTTTGCACTGTTTTCTACAGTTATCCACTGAGGTTGAGCTCTAGTTGCACACAGTGGTAACTGGCTCAATGACACACTCTTTTTAGCTTCCATCCCCTTCCTGGCTCACTTATCCACTCCCCTATCTGTGTTTTCCAAGATCAAATCCTGAATAAATTGCTTGCTCTTGAATCCATATTTCAGAGTTTGCTTCTAGGGGATCACAAATCAAGATAGGTGTGTATGGTGGTCAAAGAATGAGTTTTAAAAGGCATGGTTTTGAGTTATAAATAGAAGATTCTAGCTGAAGAATTATTTGGAAACTCCAGACTTCTTGTAACTCCCACTAATATGGTCACAGTAAATTAACTACTCTTATGAATCCACATTTCCTTGCCTGTTCTATCACATGTCCATAACTTCATGAAAATAAGATTCACTGAGGAAGGAGAAAATGGCGACGGAATAGAGTCGGGTTTGGAGTCTGTTCCTGGGGCGGAGAGTCGGAGCAGCAGAGGCTCGCAGAGGGAGTGTATGTGGGCAAGCCAAGGGACAGCTAAACTCCAGGAGAAGGCGGGGGAGTGCTGGGCAGTGTTCCTCTGACCACGCAGCACCCACAGGGGCTGGGTCCCCTCCTGGAGCTGCGGGCTCGCCGGGCGCCTCGCCATCTTGCAAGGAAAGGAGGATTTTAGTGGAAACCTGACTTGCCGCGACAACTGCAAACACTGAACTGCTGCGAGCACCAGACCACCGGTCCCCTATCAGCGCAAACATTCGGATTCAAAGAAACTCTTCACTGCACCACGGAAAGGTCAGATTTCGCCTGAAATGAGGGGCGGTTTCTAATCCCCGCGGTGGGTGAGGGAAGCGCGGCAGCCGCAGGACCGGCAGGAGCCGGGAGGTCTGTGCCTAGAAAAATCGGCGGCAGTTGGAACTGCCGTGATCTGTGAATGAGGAGGGGGGTCTTCTGAGCTGCTAACAGAAATGACCTCTTGAAAGCAACTCATTTTAATCTGACTAGGAGGGTCAGACTAAGAATTTTCAAAGGAGTGCAGGCTCCTTAGTCTGGTGCACAGACCCACGGTCCGCACACCTGGGCTCTTTCCGACTCTGATTGCTAAGCCCAACACATAGAAAAACCCAGGTGGAAACCCTGAAAGTCTGCAGGGGGAAGGTGTTTTTTCGGAACCTGGGGACCAGAGCTGCGTGTGACCATCAGAGAGGCAGCTCTGACGCGCACACCTCCACAAGCTCTGAGGCGCACACCTCCACAAACCTGTAGTGAGTGCCATAGAGGGGGGAAAAAAAAAAAAAGAGCTAGAGAGGCCCGGAAGTCAATTCAGAAACACTGCCACCCAGGGGCTGAAACGCTAATTGTCTCTGGTGTAATAAAAAATAAATACGAGAAATTAAGACACGGCTGGCTTAAAAAGCAGGACTGGCTTCCAACACTGAGGAGCCGTGGAACGAAGCTGAACTGAAATACCGCCCAGACTGGGAAAAAGGCGTACCAAACAGAATAATAGAGGAAGTGAATGACAGCCGCTACTGCACATTTTAGTCTTCCTATTTTTTAATTTTCAATTCTTTTTTCAATTTTTTAATTTTTTTATTCTCATATTTTTTATTTGCATTTTTTGCATCTTTTACTTAAGAAACTAATTTTTTTTCTTTTTCCTCACTCGATTTTCACCTTTTTAATTATTACATTTTTATTTTCAATCAGCAATATTATTACTATTATTTTACTTTTTTTTTTAATATCATTTGATTTTCTCTTTCTTTTATTTTTGGATTAGTGTCCTACATTCGATTTGCATCTTTCCCTTACTATCGCTTTACCCTATCTCAAAGCTAACATTATGCCATCACTCTCCTCCTAACCTTTCCCCCTTGGTCCCCAGTTTATCTTAACCCTTTCTGGCTTTAGATTTTCCCTACTTTTTCAGTTTACTCCCTGCTAAAACTTCACCCTACTTATATATCTAATTCCCAACCAACTGCTCCAAATCCATACAAACCTCTCTCTACGCTACCTTAAAAAAATTATTTTTCTCTTGGGCCTTTTGTTGTTGTTTGCTTGAATGTTGATTAGATTGAATTTTTATGCTTTTTTATGAGATTGTTTTGATTATTCTTTTTGTTGGTTTGGTTGGTTCTTTTGTTTGCTTTGTTTTTGTTTGTTTTTTACTTTTGTTTTCCCTTGCCTCACTTGATATTAGCTGCTGTTGCAGTTTGTATTAATCTCCAGGCTCGTGTTGCTGGAATTTGCTGGGAATAGTGGTTGTTCTAGTGGAGTTTACTCCCCATATTTATAGTTTGTTCCCCTTTTCTCTCTTAGTATCATTCTTGTCTCTCTTACTTTTTTTTTTCTTCTTTTCTTTTTCTTTTCTGTTATTTCTTTTTCTTTTCTTTCTTTCTGCTCTTTTCCCAAGTTCAGATTCACACTCTTTGTTGTTGTTTTTTTCTTTCGTTGTTGTTCTTTCTTTTTACTCTCCCTCTTCCACTCCTATTCCCTAATTTGTCTTTCTCTGGTGGTTACCTTTATTGGAGGTTATTAATATCGTGAATACAATTCTGTTCAGTGCCTTGTCTGTTGTGCCTGGTTGTGTTGTATTTTATACCTTTAAATCAACGCAAGAGAGAGAAATCTATATAACCAGACATCCGGAGAAGAGAGACCATGAGGAGACAAAGAAATAGCCCCCACAGGAAAGAGAAGCAGGCATCACCAGAAAAGGAAGTAAACGATTTAGAGGCAAACAACCTATCAGAGAAAGAATTCAGAGAAATGGTCATAAAGTGGCTGAAAAGGATGGAAGACAAATTCGACAATATGAGTAAGAACCAAGACGAAATGAAGAAGAACCAAGAGGAAATGAAAAATGACATCACTGCTATAAAGAACTCAATAGAAAGCATCAAGAGTAGACTAGATGAAGCAGAGGACCGCATAAGTGAGCTAGAAGACAAGATGGAAAAAAATACCCAATTACAACAGCTTCTAGAAACAAAAATTAGAAAGATTGAGGAGAGCGTAAGGGAACTTCGGGACAATACAAAACAAAACAACATCAGGATAATAGGGGTGCCAGAAGGAGAGGAAACTGAGCAAACAATAGAAAACCTGTTTGAAGAAATAATAACAGAAAACTTCCCTGATATAGGGAAGAAAAAACCCACACAAATCCAAGAAGCTCACAGAGTTCCAAGCAAAATGAACCCCAAAAGACCGACGCCAAGGCACATTATAGTTAAGTTGGCAAACACCAACGACAAAGTAAGAATCTTACAAGCGGCCAGAGAGAGACAGACAGTTACATACAAAGGAACCCCCATCAGACTAGCAACTGATTTCTCAACAGAAACTCATCAGGCCAGAAGGGAATGGAATGAAATATACCAAGTCATGCAAAGGAAGGGTCTAAATCCAAGAATACTGTACCCAGCAAGGCTATCAATCAAAATTGAAGGTGAAATCAGGAGCTTCACAAACAAAAAAGGACTAAGGGAGTTTATCACCACCAAACCAGCAATGAAAGAAATGCTAAAGGGTCTGCTGTAAAAAAAAAAAAAAAAAAAAAAAAAGAGAAAGAAATAGGAAGCAAAGAAGGTACACAGGGGTATAGAATAAAAATGGCGTCAAATAAGTACCTATCAATAATAACTTTAAATGTAAATGGATTGAATGCCCCAATCAAAAGACACAGGGTAACAGACTGGATAAGAAAACAAAACCCAGATATCTGCTGTCTACAGGAAACCCACCTCAAAAAAAAGGATGCATACAGACTGAGAGTAAAGGGATGGGAAAAGGTTTTCCAGGCGAATGGAAATGAAAAAAAAGCTGGGGTTGCAATACTTATATCTGACGAATTAGATCTCAAAGTGAAGGACATAACAAGAGATAATGAAGGCCACTTCATAATACTAAAGGGAGAAATCCAACAAGAAGAAATAACTCTGGTAAACATATATGCACCCAATACAGGAGCACCAAGATACATTAAAAAACTCCTGGAAGATATCAAAGGAGAGATTGACAGTAATACAATCATAGTAGGAGACTTCAATACCCCACTATCACCATTGGACAAATCCTCTAAACAAAAAATCAGCAAAGAAACATCAATCCTAAATGACTCACTAGAACAGATGGAATTAATCGATATCTTCAGAACATTTCACCCCAAAGCCACAGAATATACATTCTTCTCAAGTGCACATGGGTCATTTTCAAAGATAGACCATATGTTAGGACATAGGCAAAGTCTCTCCAAATTCAAGAAGATAGAAATCATATCAAGTATCTTCTCAGATCACAGTGGCATAAAACTGGAAATCAACTACAATAAAAACAACCCAAAGAAATCAAACACTTGGAGACTAAACAGCATGCTATTAAACCATGACTGGGTTACCAAAGACATCAAGGAAGAAATAAAAAACATCATGGCAACAAACGACAATGAAAACACAACAATCCAAAATCTATGGGACACAGCGAAAGCAGTCCTGAGAGGGAAGTTCATAGCTCTACAGGCCTACTGCAAAAAACAAGAAACAATGGTAATCAATTACCTAACCCAACAACTCAAAGAATTAGAGAGAGAGCAATAAGATAAGCCCAGTGTAAGCAGAAGGAAAGAAATAATAAAGATCAGAGCGGAGATAAACGACATAGAGACCAAAGAAACAATACAAAAGATCAACAAAACCAAGAGCTGGTTCTTTGAAAGGATAAACAAGATTGATGGACCTCTAGCCAGGCTCACCAAGAAGCAAAGAGAGAGGACCCGAATAAACAAAATCAGAAATGAAAGAGGTGAAATAACAACAGATCCCGACGAAATACAAAGGATTGTTACAAAATACTACGAACAACTCTATTCCAACAAACTGGACAACCTAGAGGAAATCGACATATTCCTAGAAAAATACAACCTTACAAAACTCAATCAGGAAGATTCTAAACAGCTCAACATGCCAGTAACTATGGAAGAAATTGAAGCAGTCATCAAAAAGCTTCCGGCAAACAAAAGCCCGGGGCCAGATGGCTTCACAGGAGAGTTTTATCAAACTTTCAAGGAAGAACTAAAACCTATCCTCCTCAGACTATTCCAAAAAATTCAAGAGGAAGGAACACTTCCAGGCTCCTTCTATGAAGCCAGCATCACCCTAATACCAGAACCAGATAAAGACAACTCAATGAAAGAGAATTACAGGCCAATATCCCTCATGAACATTGATGCCAAAATCCTCAACAAAATTCTAGCAAATCGGCTCCAGCAGTACATCAGAAAGATCATACACCATGACCAAGTAGGATTTATTCCAGGAATGCAAGGATGGTACAATATCCGCAAATCAATAAACGTGATACATCACATAAACAAATTGAGAGATAAAAATCACATAGTCATATCAATAGATGCAGAAAAAGCATTTGACAAAATCCAACACCCTTTCTTGATAAAAACTCTTAACAAGGTGGGAATAGAAGGCTCATACCTCAACATAATAAAAGCTATTTATGATAAACCCACAGCAAACATCATACTCAATGGGCAAAAACTAAAACCATTTCCCCTAAGAACAGGAACAAGACAGGGATGCCCACTCTCACCACTCCTGTTTGACATAGTACTGGAAGTATTAGCTATCGCAATTAGGCAAGAAGAAGAAATAAGAGGCATCCAAATTGGAAAAGAAGAAGTGAAGCTGTCCTTATTTGCAGATGACATGATATTGTACATAAAAAACCCAAAAGATTCCATCAAAAAACTAATAGACTTAATAAATGAATTCGGCAATGTAGCGGGATACAAAATTAACGCCAAGAAATCTATGGCTTTTCTATACACCAATAATGAACTTACAGAAAGAGAGACTAAAATCAATCCCATTTAACATCGCACCAAAAAAATTAAGATACCTAGGAATAAACTTAACTAAGGAGGTAAAAGACCTATACTCAGAAAACTACAGGACACTGAAAAAAGAGATAGAGGAAGACGTAAACAGATGGAAGAACATACCATGTTCCTGGATTGGTAGAATCAACATCATTAAAATGTCCATACTACCCAAAGCAATCTCCAGATTCAATGCACTCCCCATCAAAATACCAACAGCATATTTCACAGACCTAGAAAGAACTCTCCAAAAATTCATCTGGAATAAAAAAAGACCCCGACTAGCCTCAGCAATCCTCAGAAAGAAGAATAAAGTAGGTGGGATCTCAATACCAGATTTCAAGCTGTATTACAAAGCCACTGTTCTCAAAACAGCCTGGTACTGGCACAAGAACAGACATATTGATCAATGGAACAGAATAGAGAACCCAGATATCGACCCAAACCACTATGCTCAATTAATATTTGACAAAGGAGGCAAGAACATACAATGGAGTCAAGACAGTCTCTTCAATAAATGGTGTTGGGAAAACTGGACAGATACATGCAAAAAAATGAAACTAGATCACCAACTTACACCATACACAAAAATAAACTCAAAATGGATACAGGACTTAAACATAAGACGGGAAACCATAAAAATACTAGAGGAATCCACAGGCAACAAAATCTCAGACATATGCCACAAGAACTTCTTCACTGACACTGCCCCTAGGGCAATGGAAGCTAAAGAGAAAATTAACAAATGGGACTACATCAAAATAAAAAGCTTTTTTACAGCAAAAGAAACAATCAACAAAACAACAAGAAAGCCCACTGCATGGGAAAACATATTTGCAAATGCTATCACTGATAAAGGTTTAATCTCCAACATCTACAGGCAGCTTATGCAACTTAATAAAAGGAAGATAAATGATCCAATAAAAAAATGGGCAACAGACCTAAACAGAATATTTTCAAAAGAAGACAGAAGAAAGGCCAAGAGACACATGAAAACATGTTCAAAGTCACTTATTATCCGAGAGATGCAAATCAAAACAACAATGAGGTACCATCTCACACCTGTCAGAATGGCTATCATCAACAAATCAACAAACAACAAGTGTTGGCGAGGATGCGGAGAAAAAGGAACCCTCGTGCACTGCTGGTGGGAATGCAGACTGGTGCAGCCACTGTGAAGAACAGTATGGAGTTTCCTCAAAAAACTGAAAATGGAACTCCCATTTGACCCAGTAATCCCACTCCTGGGAATATATCCGAAGAAACTAGAAACACCAATCAGAAAGGATATATGCACCACTATGTTCATAGCAGCACAATTTACAATAGCTAAGATTTGGAAACAGCCTAGGTGCCCATCAGCAGATGACTGGATCGGAAAACTGTGGTACATCTACACAATGGAATACTATGCTGCCATAAAAAAGAAGGAATTCTCATCATTTGCAGCAACCTGGATGGGATTGGAGAACATTATGCTAAGTGAAATAAGCCAGTCAATGAAAGAAAAATACCACATGATCTCACTCATTTATGGATAGTAAAGAACATTATAAAGTGGTGAACAAAAAGATAGATACAGAGACAGTAAAGCATCAAACAGACTTTCAAATTACAGGGGGGAAGTTTGGGAAAGGTGGGGGAGTTATGAAATCAAATGAAGGACTTGTATGCATGCATATAACCATAAACAATGGACGCAAAACTCTGGGGGGGGGAGGGCATGTGTGGGTGTGGGGTGGGGGGGTAATAGTAAGATATGTACACATATAATACCTCAATAAAAATATTAAAAAAAAAAGAAAGAAACAGAAGACAAACTGAAAAAAAAAAAAAGATTCACTATTCTAGGATACCATGGCTTTGTGAATTGCTTTATGCTGCTAACATTTGTGACAGCTTGTGGCTATGATTCCCCACCCCTTATTGTTACTAAGGAGTTCTGAGATCACTCAAAGTAGGTTAAAATAGAAAGAGGAATTAGCACCAAACAAATGAACAAAGGCAAAGAAATGGTGAAAGTAATTTTCCTTTGGAAGATAGTCCTTATAGCCTTTATCCTTCTGAGTCACAAAACTACCACAGCTAGTATTATGGAATAAAATTCACATTCTGTTAGAGATATAAATTTGAACAATTTTTAAAGCCTGGTAAGTAAAGGAGTTTGTTAAGTGCATTAGCAACTAGGTAAATAGCTTTTTAATTTTTTTTATTGATTAAATTACAAATGTGTCCTTATCCCCTCCTTGCCCACTCTTCTCCCCGACTCATGCCCTCCCTCCCCGCCAGTGTCTGTGTCCATTGGTTATGCTTTTATGCATGCATAAAAGTCCTTTGGTTGATCTCTCCCCTTTACCCCCACTCTCCTCTACCTTCCCTCTAAGGTTTGACGGTCTGATCCATGCTTCTCTGTCTCTGGATCTGTTTTTGTTCATCAATTTATGTTGTTCCACAAATGAGTGACATCATGTGATATTTATATTTCTTTGACTGACATATTTCACTTAGCATAATGATTTCCAGTTCTATCCATGCTGTTGCAAATGGTAGGAGTTCCTTTCTTTTTACAGCAGCGTAGTATTCCATTGTGTAGATGTACCACAGTTTTTAAATCTACTCATCAACTGATGGGCATTTAAGCTGTTTCCAAATCTCAGCTATGGTGAATTGTGCTGCTATGAACATAGGGGTGCATATATCCTTTCTGATTGGTGTTTCTAGTTTCTTGGGATATATTCCTAGAAGTGGGATCACTGGGTCAAATGGGAGTTCCATTTTTAGTTTTTTTGAGGAAACTCCATACTCTTCCCCACAGTGGCTTCACCAATCTGCATTCACATCAGGAGTGCACGGTGTTCCATTTTCTCCACATCCTTGACAGCACTTGCTATTTGTTGATTTGTTGATGATAGCCATCCTGACAGGTGTGAGATGGTACCTCATTGTTGTTTTGATTTGCATATCTAGGATGATTAGTGACTTCGAGCATGTTTTCATATGTCTCTTGGCCTTCCTTATGTGTTCTTTCGAAAAGGTTCTATTTAGGTCTGTTGCCCATTTTTTTTTATTGGATTGTTTATCTTCCTTTGGTCAAGTTGTATGAGTTCCCTGTAAATGTTGGAGATTAAACCCTTATTGGAGGTAACATTGGCAAATATGTTCTCCCATGCAGTGGGCTTTCTTGTTGTTTTGTTGATGGTTTCTTTTGCTGTGCAGAAGCTTTTTATTTTGATGTAGTCCCATTTGTTTATTTTCTCATTAGTTTCCATTGCCCTAGGAGCTGTATCAGTGAAGATATTGCTTTGGCATATATCTGATATTTTGCTGCTTGCGGATTCCTCTAAGATTTTTATTGTTTCATGTCTTACGTTTAAGTCCTTTATCCATTTGGAGTTTATTTTTGTGAATGGTGTAAATTGGTGGTCTAGTTTCATTTTTTTGCATGTATCTGTCCAATTTTCCCAACACCATTTATTGAAGAGACTGTCTTGACTCCATTGTATGTTCTTGCTTCCTTTGTCAAATATTAATTGAGCATAGTGGTTTGGGTCCATTTCTGGGCTGTCTATTCTATTCCATTTGTCTACATGTCTGTTCTTGTGCCAGTACCAGGCAGTTTTGAGCACAGTGGCTTTGTAATACATCTTGATATCTGGTATTAAGATCCCTCTTACTTTTTTCTTCTTTCTCAGGATTGCTGCAGCTATTTGGGATTTTTTTAAAATTCCAGATAAATTTTTGGAGAGTTCATTCTAGGTCTATGAAATATGCCGTTGGTATTTTAATGGGGATTGCATTGAATCTATAGATTGCTTTGGGTAGTATGGACATTTTAATGATGTTGATTCTACCAATCCATGAACATGGTATGTTCTTCCATCTGTTTATGTCTTCCTCTATCTCTTTTTTCAGTGTCCTGTAGTTTTCTGAGTACAGGTCTTTTACCTCCTTAGTTAAGTTTATTCCTACGTATCTTAATTATTTTTGTGCAATGCTAAATGGGATTGTTTTTTTAATCCCACTTTCTGTAAGTTCACTATTGGTGTATAAAAATGCCATAAATTTTTGGGCCTTGATTTTGTATCCTGCTACATTGCCAAATTCATTTATTAAGACTAATAATTTTTTGAGCTAAATAGCTTTTTATCTATACAAAAAACAAATCAGTACTGACTTTTTAGATATAATCTTGGGAGAATTAGAATACTCCCACTTTGCTATATTCAAATTACTAGTGAAAAGGTGCTGCTTAATTTGCATTTTAACTGCAAAGAATTCTATGAAAATTATATTTAGGAGAAAAAATAATTTTACTTCTAATGAAAAAAATAAGAGTGATCATATATTGATAGAATGGTTTTCATAAACTCATTTTGCCAAAATAATATGAGGAAAAATGATGTTTTAAATCATAAAAGTATCAAACAAGCCTCATTTACTGGAGAGAGAAAGAGAGAGAGAGAGAGAGAGAGGGAAAGAGAGAGAAAGAAAGAGAGAGGGAGGTAATGGGAGAGAGCAGGTTTGTGAAAGAGTGTGTGTGCCAGCAGGAAAGTAAGCACATGTGCACGCATGCACAAGAGTGTGCGCCAGAGTGAGTGTGCACACAACGGTTTATGCTGGGAATGAAGGTGAGGATTAGCTTAGCTTAGGGCTAGCTTGAATAGTTTGGTCTCTGCTTTTGAATCAGAGGCAACAAATACATCTTTGAAGTTTCATAGAGACTATGACAGTCAGTCCAAGACCTCCTGAAGAGCAGTGAAAAGTGTTTGGACAAAACCGTATGTTTGGTATATGTTTGGATGGGGGGGGGGGGGGAGAGGAAGTATGAGAAACCAGTTGGTTATGAGAATGTAGCAGTCCCATGGTAAATGCTTACTTTATCCTCCAATGTCATGATATAAATCCTGCTGAAAACCATAGCATCCTTTTTCATTTTTTACTGAAGAGAGTGAATTTTAAATTCAGTTCCATTTTCCCTTTATGTTTTTTGAGATCATTGTTGACATTCTACCCAGATCCCCTTGGACCTCTTGCACAGCTTGATGTGTTCATGCCTAGCTTCTGAGTGCTTTCTGTTAATATTTTGCACCTGTGAGCTTCAGAGATATGCACTTTAGCACTAGGGCTAGAAGCCTAGAAATGCCTTGGAGTGTGTCTGCAGATCCTCATAGTAGAGTTGTCAGGTAAAATACAGAACTCCCAGTGAAATTTGAATTTCATATAAACAATAAATAAGTTTTAGTATAAATATACCAATATTTATATAGTATATGAATGAAAATAGTATTTCGTTGGACATACTTGAAAAAAAAAGTTGTTTATCTGAAAATTAAATTTACCTGGACATCCTATACCTTTATTTGCTAAGTCCATAAATCTATCCAAGGGAATTAATATTCAATGCACTAATTGTTATAGGAGGGCAATAGTCTCCTCAAAATGGAAAAACACAGAGATATAATTTACACTCCAGAGCCACTGGAAGGATCAAGCTAAGTCCTCAAACTCAGACCCCACCTGAGAGAGCACATTGCTTAGCTTCTTTCCCTTCTTTAATTTGCTTCTCTTAGTCCCTTACTGAATCCTCCTGGAATCATTTTATTAATAAGTCACTTGTTTATGAATTCTGGTCCAAGGGTCAATTTCTGGGAGAGCATGACTTAAAATAGATATCTCACAAATCATACCACATCGATAACTCATCACAAGGTAAAGGGGGTTAGAAAGTGCATTGAAGAGCATTCTGATTATTAACAATAGTTTACTTTTATGTGTATTTTTAAAGTCTTCAGTCTCCTATGTCAACTCCCTAGCAACCAGTGAAGAGCATGCTCTTCTAAGAGGCTGCCAGGGTTTGCCTAACCCATTCATTCCTTTCCTTTTTTGAAATGACTAAAAAGAAATAAAGTCAGCGAGGTATCTGATAAAATATCATTCCAACTGTGATATGGTGTGAGTTTTAAAAAATAATGCCTAAACTGTTCCAGTTAAAAAGCAATGAGCCACGATAAAACATACATTGTGGAGGAGAGGAGACAGGGAAAATAATTGCTAAGGTCAGGTAATAGACCAGAGACTAGGATCTTATATTCTCTTTAGGGTGTTCCATCATCTAAAATGAATTACAGTGGAGAATGAAGTTCTGAAAGAAATCCTGCCAGTTTTACTATTGGCTTTGAAGAATTACTGGATCTTCAAGAAAACAAAAGGGAGTTAACAGCTTTAGGTGATGGGGGTTAAGAAAAGATGGGCCACCTCATGTCCCAACTTTCTAAGGAATAATTTTGGGACAATGTAACTCAGCTCACTGGGGCATTATACTAATGAGCCATCATTGTAATAAATGCAGGTTCTAGGCAAAGAACATTTTTCTCTACTCAGCTCCAAAACATCTTTACTCTCTTAATGGGAAAACATTGTTCTTGGCATGCTTAAGCCAAAGCACCCCTGAGAACTATATTCTGATTATCTGTAAACCATTTCAGGTATTTACAATTTAAAAGATACAGTCTACTTAGGGACATCTTTCCAGTTTACAACAAAAACAAGAAACCCCTGGGTCAATACGCCTGTATTTGGTAAAACATGTCCATCTGGCTTTATGGCTTTACTAGAGGCTTGGTGCATGAATTTGTGCACAGGTGGGGTCCTTCTGGGTGGCCTGCAGAGATCGGGCTGAAACGAAACCCGCAGCCCAACACCGCCTGCAGTTCCTACCTGCTGCTCCCGCTCATCCCGGCCCCACTGCGCCCAATCAGTCCCGACTAGGAGAGGCTCGTGCTGCCACAGCTGCACTCACCAGCCATGAGCCCTGCATCTGGCACCCTCCCAAGGGGAGTGGCCTGTGGGATTGGGCTGAAACTGGCTCTCTGATATCCCCTGAGGGGTCCTGGATTGTGAGGGGGCACAGGCCAGGCTGAGGTATCCCACAGGTGCAATTGGGCAGGTGAGGGATTGCGGGAGGGCTCCAGGGCATGTACAGCCCATCTCACTCAGTCCTAATTTGCCGGACCCCAGCAGCAAGCTAATCTACAGGTCGGAGCAACCTGGTGGTCAGTGCATGTCTAGCGAGCAGTTGAGCAGCTTTAGCATATCATTAGCATATTATGCTTTGATTGGTTGTTCTGCCGTTTGGTCTATTTGCATATTACCCTTTTATTATATAGGATGGTTATTTATACCCAGTAGTAGATAAGGCACAAGATTAAACCCAGGCAGATAGACTCTGCAAGAATAGTCCGAGCACTGTGATATTAGAGAGCATGCCCCTTATTATTGTTGAGTAACTGTAAAAATTTATTTAAAATTGAATAATCTAATTGTGTTTGTTGGGTGTGGGGAATTTTTTTTCAAGGAACTCCCTATTTCCTCTTTGTATATATAATGTCTCTCTTAAATGATAGCCTGAAGTGTAGCCAAGATGGTTCATCCATGGAGTCCCTGAGAGGCTGAGCAAAAATAGCAACACTAAGTTTTTTGTTTATCATCTGTAAATAATTTTGACGTCTGATAGTCAGGAGTTCAACAATGAAAAAAAAAGTTTTTGTGGGACACAACATTGGGCTTCCTTTAGGGAAATCAAAGGTAACTATTTCAAGGGCAAAGGCAACCATGGTTTAAATTTTATTGTAAAGGAAATAATCTATATTCTTGAAAATTTTGAAAACACCGATTATAGTGATGATTTTTTGATAGTGGATAAATGATTTATTTGATCCTTCCATATGTTTTTCTGTGCAGTTTTACATAAAGTAACACTAGTTTGCAGAAATGCTTAGAAAAACAACAACAACACAGGTATGGAGAGTCACCACGAAAAAAAAAAAAAAAAGACCCAACCCTCAAAAGAGTGTCCTCTCTAGAGGGTTTGCTGTTCTACATTCTAAACTGAATAATGGGGAGAATGTAATTCTGCTTGCATAACCTAAGAAAGTTCTACTTCTTTTTAAAATATATTTTTATTGATTTCAGAGAGGAAGGGAGAGGGAAAAAGAGATAGAAACATCCACTGAGCCAAACAAGCTAGAACAGGGAGTTCTACTTCTTGGCTTTGTAGAATTGCTGCAGCTCCAAGCAAGCAAAAGTAAGTTAACGTTTGGAAGAATCAGAGAAACATGAAGGTAGATCTTTTTCTTATGACTTTGAAAATACACTAATCATAAAAGTAAGCCTTAACTTGTGCCCCAGCAAGATAAAGAAAATCAAGCCTGATATAAAATGATTGGCTATGCTCTTGGCTATTCTTTCTATTTCTCTTTACTTTGCTTGGCAAGGTGATAGCTCTGTATAGAGGATATTCTCACTTGGCTCCACTGATAACAAGTTAGAGGAGGTGGAACTAGAAAGATGCTGAATTTATGAAAGTTCTCTAAGGCAGTTCAAATAATGTTAGTAATTTTTTAAAAGCTACAATGAATATATATGACGCTTAGAGCTTTCTTTTTTCAGAAGGTTTAGCAGAAAAAGATCAAGAAATCAATTAAAAGAATTTATTTCCCATTTGAACTGCAGCCCTGAGTCCCAAAACATAAAGTCTGATCCCTGCAGGAAACACAGATGATTTCAATAGCTGTACTTCCAGA
Source organism: Eptesicus fuscus (assembly GCF_027574615.1). Classification (NCBI taxonomy): domain Eukaryota; kingdom Metazoa; phylum Chordata; class Mammalia; order Chiroptera; family Vespertilionidae; genus Eptesicus; species Eptesicus fuscus. The sequence goes on along the minus strand of NC_072473.1, from coordinate 58,279,358 downwards.
AGAAGTATAAGTGCTTTCCATTTCAACTAAAAAAATATCCTCCTGGCCTTTCACATTGTTATAGGGGTTTTCCAAGAGGTGATACTTCACAGGCACCTAGAAGTAGTATTTGGATGGAAATACACCAATCTTATCCTCAGGCTATACCATTGTCCAATCTGTCTTACCTGTCTGAACTGGGGGCTGACTTTAAACAACGAAAATTTTGGCTATCTAATTCCATGCTGTAGTTCCACCCACTTTCAATTTTGGATTTATGATGATTTCTCCTCTGGTTGCTGATCTGAACTTGCTAAGAAGAAATCTGAAGGTATATAAATAACTATATTTAAAAGATAAGAACTAAAGCATTTTAAAATATAATTTCAAAAAATACCATTTTTAGTACTTTCAACAGTAAATGATTTTTCAATAAAGTGGCCTTGGGACTAAGAGGTTGTGGGGAATTCCCATGCCTCTACAGTATAGTGTCAAAGGTAGTGGTAGAAGAAGTTATGATATTTTCCCAAGGCCATCACATTTGCTGGTAAGCCAGGCCTCTGTCCATACTAAGAAAAATGCAACTGACTTGGAATTCACCACTCCCTGGGTTAAGCCTGTTTTCAGGAGTGTTGAGAAGAAAGAGCTTGAATTCACTTTGCTAGAGAGGGGAGCTCAGATGATCCTCTGGGATAAACTGAGGTGGCAGCTTATTAGACTGCAGCTTCATAACAGCCTTCTTACTTTGAACTTCTTACTTTCTGCCAAGTCCCCTGAGCATAAAGTGATGCCTGGCAAATACTAGAACCCAACCAATTTCTGTAGAGTGACTAAATCCATGTGGTTGGAACTATCTTTATATCTTCTATAACATTTCTCCCTGTGGTAATAAAGTATGAACAATTAAGTGTCTGATATAGGATGAGATCTGATTGCATTTCACTAAATTATTTAGACTTGAGCAAAAATAGCTTTTAGAAACTAAGATTCAAGTCATGATCCAAGCTACCGAATGCCCCAAACATAGGGTTTTCAAATGTGCTTTAATAAAAAAGTTATATTATTTTTGTGATGGCTCTGGGAGAGACCAGTTCATTTACTCAACATTCTATAGTTTTCTAAGGGGGAAATGTATCCAAAGGTATTAGGACAATATTGATGGAGTCTGCCAAGTTATCTCTGTTTCAAAAACACCAGAAGACTGTCTTGTCAAAAGCTTCAATCTAACTAGAAAATTACATTTTTTTTTTGTTGAGAATAGCACTTTATATAATCTTAACCTATCCTGCTCTGAGACCCACCTTGCACATGTCCTCACCTCTGACCTTCTACTTAAGGTGACTCCTCTACCTTAATCACTCTCCCCCATTTTGCTATCTTGGACCCCAACTATCTTTCAAAGTCCTCATCAAGTCCCACTTACAATTTGATGTCTTTCCTGATGGCCCCTGTGTCCTCCTGACAATGATTACCTATGCCACTTATTTAACATTTACTGCCTTGTGACATTTCTTGTAGTTAATACCTTGCCTTGTTTTAGAAAGGCTTTCAGGCAGCTCATATTATCATCTTATAGTTTCCTAAATTTCTATACCTATTAAAATTTCAGGTATGTACCTATTCTCCCCATCTAAGTGTTTATATTCCTTGAAGAATGAGGACCATCAGATCACAATTCTGAGTTCCAGTGAGGCTCAATCCAGTGCTATGACTATTTTTAAAAACAATTCCAAGTGTATATAATTCCTTGTGCTGGACAGTTACTTATTTTCTCCAAGCTCCAAGCTCCAAGCTCAGCACTTTGCTGTAAACCTATTCAGTGATGCTTAAACTGGGGTCTGCAAACTACAGCTCCTAGAAGCAAGCACCTGTGAGTTCTGAGTTACTTATTCAATCAAGTCATTGATTGTTTTTGACAAGCCAGGGACCATGCTGTAGCACAAACACACACACACACACACACACACACACACACACACACACACCAAAAAAAAAAACCAAACCAAATAAAAACACAAAACAAAAAACACACACAAAAAACAGGTCCAGTACCAAGGGAGCTTACAATTAAGTTTGTGTGTGTGTTTGTGGGGGGGGGAGTCAGTGTCTGTGTCAGAACGCAATGTAAGGAATGATGCACAGGCACAAGGCATTGTAGGAGTCATGAGGAGTGACAAATGCAACATGATAGGAAGAATCAATACATGGGATGTATAGTCACTCTAGGCTATCTTTTCCATTCATCTTTACTAATTAATGAAGACACGGTTAGTCATAAGTGTTTTAGTTAGAGGACATTTAGGTTTCATTCCTACTTGCAGTTCAAAATTCTAAAAAATAAAAAAAAGACAACTTTCTGTAGAGCCAGAAAAAGTCTCAAACACTGGCAGTTTCTCACATTGATTTCTGCTGAGAAAATGATGCAATGCTACCTGGAAAGTACCACAAAGTGATTTGGTGCATATTAGAACTCACACTACCTCAGCCACAAAACTAATCAACAGCTGCCTGAGAAAGGAAAACTGAAAAATGCTGTGAAACAGCAGTTTGACTTTTGGTCCTTATAACCATCATTTTATATGCCACTTTTCTCCCTTGGTGGAACTCTCTTGTCCCCAATTTTCCAGGGCCTCCATGAATCTTATTTCCTGATGTGTCTCCTATTCCTATTCTCAGTACCTGACACATATATTTACTTTGTGAATTGTTACTGTAGTAGCCAAATGTGATTTTTCTCCTTAAAGAAGCCTGTATTTTAAACAGGGGATATAATATTTTCTGTCCAATTAATAAGTATTTGATTTGGATATTTCACATATCAGCACTCAGGATGGGGGGAGGCGTGTTGACATTCTACAACGAAGTCAGTCATCACCTCTTTATATGCAGGACTGGCCAAGAACTTGAAATGTACCTAGAAGACATGGGAACCACTTGGTACATGTCTGGATATGTCAAATGCAAGAAAAACTCTTAGATGTTCAGATCAGAGGGGACTTGTATTCATCGAAGACTAAAAGTAATTAAAACTGCATTTCCTTAGGAGAATGTAACCTTGGTTGAGTCTCTGAACTTCTCTGGGTTACTGAAGTGACACCAGACTTCAAATACTGAGGAGTCTTTATTTCAGAGGTGTCTGGAATAAAGGTAAAAAATTCCTGTGGAAAGGCTGTCTTACCCCTTTCTCTTGGACTCATCATGGCTGGCCTTCTGCCCAGGAGAAGGTGAAGTATTTGACTTTTCTGCATTCTGGTGGTTTTTCTCTTGGCTTTGTATTTCCTTAGCTCCTCATTAAAATAATCAGAAGATAAATTTACATACAAAATGGCTAGAGATGAGAACAATTTTCTATTCTTCATTCACTTTCCTATATTATTAGCACAAGGCAAAGAAGTCTTTAATAATTGTCAATGATCTTTCCAACCCTTCCTGCCAGACTTCAAAACAAAGGCATTAGTCACCAGTATCTTCTAGGAACAGGCCAGAAGATACCTTTACTATACCACACATAAGGAATATACTCCTAAACACAAGTTTTATCCAGTATTTAACAATTAAATTATAGTCTAAATGCACAGAATAGCATTCTCAGGGTGGGCTGTTTTATTCACATTTGGTGACAGTATAATTCTTCATTGAGTGAAACTGCCCTGTGCCTTTCAGACTATGGAACATCTCTGACACCTGACTGCTAAATTCCATTAAACCCCACCCTTGCATTTCTAAATGCTCCCCTCAATTGGGGGAGGGGGCACAATGCACAATATTACGCTTTGGTTGAGAACCACTGGATTATAAACAGTAACATATAAAAGAAATCTGGAAAACATTTTGTTGAAAAGTCAAGGATTGCTTTCACAATGTGACAATGTGAATTATTTAATTCATGTGTTTTGTGTTACTTCCTTTAATATTTAGTAAAATATTGTAAGTTAATTTAGTTACAAAACTATCTATGATGAAGATAAATACCTCCTTTAAGAATCTGTGTATCAGATATATAGAAAATCACTGTGTATTTTTTCTACTGATTTCCTTTTCCCTTGTATAAATTGCAAATTTAGATTTCATGTTTTAAAATGACCTGAGGGATTCAGAAATTCAACTGTGGTCATTTGCTATATAATAGAGGGAAGTTACTTAGCCTGCCAAAATGAAGATTAAAACAATTTTGAAACCAAATAATTGCTTTAATTACCTGGATTTCTTCTTAAGATGGACTGTCGGACAACATCAGTGCTTAGAACATTGACTTGCTTGAAACGTTTTGCCTTTTCTTCAAAAAACCATTCACCAGTTACAATCCTAAGCTGCCTGCACAGGGCAAAAAGGAGGAACATTGAAATTCAGTTATTTAGCTAAATATATATCTCTCAAAAACCCTGAATTAAATAAAAAATAGGCAGTTATTTATAGAGTTCATATCAATCTCTGCAGTATTCTATGGTGGTTATTGTGGCCAGTATTAGTTGAATATATACTATGTACCAGGTACTGGGTGATTGCTTTTCATACTTAATATATTTTTATCCACATAACAACTCTATATAAACATTATTATACCCATTTTATAGATTAGGAAACTAATACAGAACAATAAAATGACATGTCCCACATCACATAGCTGGTAAGTAGGAGAGTTAGGATCCCATCCCAAACAGTCTGGCTTAGGGTTAAAATTCTTAACCACTGAATAAGTAGGTAAACAATTTTCAGTGGAAACAGTGGGGGACACATGAAGATTTTGAATTAAAAAGGGGCCATGATAAAACTGTTTAAGAATGGAGCTTGAGCCAAGATGGCGGCAGAGTTGAACGGCTGATCTGTTGCCTCGCATGGCAGTTTGGGAAATACAACTAAAAGATGGACTGGTGAGCTTGGAGACTCCTGCTCGCGCATGGCAGTTTGGGAAATACAACTAAAAGATGGACTGGTGAGCTTGGAGACTCCTGCTCGCGTCTCCCCAGGCCGGGCGGCTGCTCCTCTCAGTCAGCACCTCAGCCAGGGCCATGAGCTCGTGGGCGGCCGCGGACTCAGCGCAGTGGCTCTCAGTGAAGGAAGAGACCATCTTTCTGAAGGATGGGCCCATCCGCGTCACCGACCTGGCCAAGCTGCCCAGTGAGATCCTCGGGGCCCCGGTGGCCGCCGACACCGACTTGGAGGATTTTTAGGATTTCCCATCTTACATTCAAGTCCTTTAGCCATTTTGACAGAGGAGAACCAAGAAGGCAGCAAAGTTAAACAAATGAACTGCGCCGCGCACAGCAATTTCAAAAATACAACTGGAGGACAGAGCATCTGCCACCCAGAACCACAGGAGAGCTGGCTGAATGGTGGATTTACAGCTAAGAGGGAAGAGGAAAGAGCGAACTCGGAAGGGATAAGGTGCGGAGGCGCGTGGGTCTGGCTGGTGGCAGGGGAAGGGTCGTGCAGCTTTTTTTCCAACCCTAGGGGAGATTAGCTCCCCATCACCCTGAAATCCAGCTTCTGGGGACTCGCGGGAGACGCAGACGCCTGTGGGGAGAGGCTGGACTCTCGGCCTTCGTGTCGGAGAGTGGGAGTAACTTCCTTGCGGAGGTGCGCCCAGCAATCAGTGTTTGCTGCACTGGAGTGCGGAACGAGGGGGCTTAGAAACGTGGAAAGCAGAAAAAGCAGACTTGCAGCCATTGCGGTTTGCCACACTATGGCCTGGTGGCGCCCTGAGACCCTGCCCCACCCTGGGACCTGCCCCGCCCTGGGACCTGCCCCGCAAGTCTTGCAGACCCTCCCCACACGTTTTTCAGGCCCACCTGGGCTCCAAGCAGCGGCTTTTGCATGTGGGTGGCCTGCCCTGTGGCAGCTTGACCAGATGAACTGCGGTTTTAGTCGGACTGCTCCAGGGCCGCTCAGACAGGAGGAGGAAACTGCAGTTTTTGTTGTAATTCCTGCTGAGTGGCCTCAGGCAGTAGCTGACCTACACTCAATTGGAGACCAGAAACGAGGGCATCTAGTGATCGGTGTGAGATGACATCAGATTTCAACCACTCGCATAAGGGACACATTCAAGAGGAAGACTCAGTGAGCACCAAAGCCTTGCTGCACCAAGACCCGGCCCATAAACGTGTCTCCTGCACAACAACTCTTCCTTTATAGACACAGAGGGTCCTCATGGCCAATTGGCCTGGAGGACAATTCCTCCCAGTGACACCAACAACAATCAAGACTTAACTACACAAAGGAGGACAAAGATGGAGGCATAGGGCGGAAGCCTGATTGTTGCCTGCCACAACAATTTTGAGACTGCGACAGGAGAGCAGAGCAGACACCATCCAGAACCACCCGAGGGCTGGCTCAGCAGATGCTCTACAACTAGAATAAAAGAGAGGGGTATGCGGGATGATGCTGATGCCGGTGACCCAAAGACCACACTTTAAGAACTACGGCTCAGGAGACACAATGGCGGCCTGGAACGTGCTCGGTGAAGTTCCCCCGGCGGTCTCCGGCTGAGGGGATGGCTCTACTCGCTGCCGAGCACGGACAGACGAGCCCCTGGGAGACATGGGGTAGGAGACTCTGCGCTTGCTGACCTCCGAGTCCTTCAAGAATCTCAATGCCTGGAAAGCGGCCAGGTGCACACGCTCGGCAACCGGCCACTGCTGCAGACCCAAGGGCCGACGCAGCGACCCTGGACCAGCCCGCCACCGTGCACCGGGCACACCGGAGCTTCGCCGAGCCCACCGCCCAACGAGTTCTGTGGCAGCCACCCTGGAGCTCTGAGAAAATGGCCGAAGGAATTGCTGAGAGGGAATTGACCAACAGGAATTGGGATCAAGAAGACGAAACCCTGCTGGGTCCCAGGTCCAGGTGAGGCCGTGCACCCCTGGGTCTGGGTGAGGCTGGGAACTGGGTCAGGGTGAGGCTGGGTCCCCGGTCTGGGCAAGGCCGTGCGCCCCTGGACCTGGGTGAGGCCGCACGACCCTGGGTCCGGGTGAGGCTGGGTCCCGGGTCCGGGTGGGGCCGCCCCCATGGGTCTGGGTGAGGCTGGATCCTGGGTCCGGGTGGGGCCGTGCACCCCTGGACCTGGGTGAGGCCACGCGCCCCTGGGTCCGGGTGAAGCTGGATCCCGGGTCCGGGTGAGGCCGTGTGCCCCTGGATCCAGGAGAGGCTGGGTCCTGGGTCCGGATGAGGCCTGTCACACCTGGGTCCGGGTGAGGCCACGCACCCCTGGGTCTGGGAGAGGCCACGCAACCCTGGGTCTGGGTGAGGCCCCATGCCCCTGGGTCCAGGTGAGGCCACGCGCCCCTGGGTCCGGGAGAGGCCACAAGCCCCTGGGTCCTGGTGAAGCTGGATCCCAGGTCTGGGTGAGTCCATATGCCCCTGGGTCCAGGAGAGGCTGGGTCCCAGGTCCGGGCGAGGCTGCGCACCCCTGGGCTCGGGTGTGGTCACACGCCCCTGGGTCTAGGTGAGGCCTCACGCCCCTGGGTCTGGGTAAGGCTGGGTCCCGGGTCTGGGTGAGGCCACACCCCTGGGTCCGGGTGAGGCTGGGTCCCAGGCCCGGGTGAGGTCACGTCCCTGGGTCCAGGTGATGCCACGCCCCTGGGTCCGGGAGAGGCCATGTGCCCCTGGGTCCGGGTGAAGCTGTATCCCGGGTCGAGGTGAGGCCGTGTGCCCCTGGATCTGGGAGAGGCTGGGTCCTGGGTCCGGTTGAGGCCTCACGCCCCTGGGTCTGGGAGAGGCCATGCGCCCCTGGGTCCGGGTGAGGCCACGCGCCCCTGGGTCCGGGTGAGGCCACGCGCCCCTTGGTCCGGGTGGGGCCACGCACCCCTGGGTCCGGGTGAAGCTGGATCCCGGGTCTGGGTGAGGCCATGTGCCCCTGGATCCGGGTGAGGCTGGGTCCTGTGTCCGGGTGAGGCCATGCGCCCCTGGGTCTGGGAGAGGCCACGCACCCCTGGGTCCAGGTGAGGCCTCGCGCCCCCGGGTCCGGGTGAGGCCGTGTGCCCCTGGATCCGGGTGAGGCCGCGCGCACCTGGGTCCAGGTGAGGCCACACGCCCTCTGGGTCCAGGTGAGGCCACATGCCCCTGAATCCAGGTGAAACCGTGCCCCTGGGTCCGGCCGAGACCAAACCAGAGGGAGTCGAACCTGCATTACCACCATTTGTCAACCATCCAGAGCTGAGGGGTCAGTGCCGACATGTACACATAAGGAACTGGTGGACATTGATATTGGGTCTCAAAAGAACTGTTGGTCCAGAAAGAAACTCACTACAGACTTTTTCATTTGCCTGTCAGCATAACTATTATTACTCGTCTCACATTCAGTTCTTATAAGTATATCTCTAGTGACACATGATCTTGCTCATCTAGGGGAAATGATGAACAACATAGACTGATGAACAAGAACAGAACCAGAAACAAGGAGGCATCGATTGGACTATCGGGCCTAAAGGGAGGATAGGGGAGGGTGTGGGGAGGGGAGAGAGATCAACCAAAGGACTTGTGTGCATGCATATGAGCCTAACCAATGGTTAAGTTCAACAGGGTTTGGGGCATCCGTGGGGAGGGGTGTGGGATGGGAATGGGGGGATGAGGACAAATATGTGACACCTTAATCAATAAAGAAATAAAAAAAGATAAATAAAAAAAACTGTTTAAGAATGATAACTTACTATAATATGATGATGGGGTTAGAGTAAAGAGAGAATGGGACAAAGAGACAGATTGGCCATGGCAAGAGTCCAGGAGAGATATGACAAGACCCATGCTAGGGCAATGGCAAGACTAATGAGAGGAAAGGAAAAAATTTAAAATGTAGGTGGTAAAAGGGCTTGCCTGAATTTTACAATCACATCTCTGTGAAGATAAAAAATAAGGATCTTTGAATAAGCAAAGGCATCTTTTAAGCCCCATGTGTAATAGTAACACAAACTCTTTAACCCAGTAACACAGGCCTATTACCAGAACATGGCCCATCTCTTTCATTGGGAAAATAGTATTCAATAACCACTGTCCCAACACTTGTATGGAAGATTATAATTGAAAATGAGGTTGAAAGATAGGATTCAGTCATATAATGGAAATCTTTGAATGTTATGCTAGAGTAAGAATGCCATTCTGGAGGCATTGGGGGAACTCTGGCAGTTTTTTTAAAGTTTAGTTTGGATCATATAATCTCTGGAACATTATATGGAGAAGGGAAAAGCCAGAAGCAGACAGGTCAATTGGGATGTTATTGCAATAGATGACATAGAAAATTATGAAGATGTAAGCCAGGGTATCATAGGGGCAAGGGGTGAAAAGAAAGATGTAGACACTTGGGTCACTGAGGATGAGAATCAGCAAGACTGGTGATAAGTCCAATATGGTGGCTGAAGAAAAGTAGCTGAGAGTCAAATAGAGATTTCTAGCTCCAGAATATTATACTCATGTAATTCAGTAACTGATTGAACTTAGAAAACAACAATTGCATCCTAAATATAAAAATCACTCCAGAAAAATATGCCAAATTATTGCCAAAACATTTACCCTGAAATCCTATTTCTGAACACAGGAGACAAATGTAAGTTATAAACAATTCCTTTACTGAGGAAAGAATAAACATGCTATCCTCAGAGCAAATTATTCATTGAAAAGAAAGACCATAGCATGTACATCTCAGATTTATTCCTACGTTGCTAGATCACCTAATGAGAAGCAAGGACTTTTGAATTAGCTCCAAAACTGTATAAAATATGCGTATAAAACATGTCAAATCTAAGAAGATCTAATCTAGAAACACCAAATGTTTGAATGGGTTAAATTATTTTTGGATATATCTCAAGTGCTCTATGGACTTAAATATCATTATTATGTTAAAAATCTAGGTGATAATTGTGCTACTCTAGATTCTAAAACTATCTCCTCAAGGTTCCCATTCCCTAGTTATTAAGCCAAATGCTAATCTAGCTACTGCTATGATTAAACTTTGTTGATGGAATTAAAATTTCTAATCAGCTCAATCTAAAATAGGGAGATTGTTCTAGATTATCTGTATGGGGCCAAAGTAATCACTAAACCTTTAAAAACAGGAAGAAGAGGAATTCAGTTGCTGAGAAGAGAGATTTCAAATATGAACAAGATTTGATGTGCTGAGAGGACTCTGAGATATAGAGGTCCACATGAAGGACCACAGAAGGAGGCCTCTAGGAGCTAAGGATGGCTCTTAGCTAATAGCTAACGAGAAAATAGGAGCCTCATTCCTACAACTACAAAGAATCATATTTTGCTCACTGCAATGAACTTGAAAGTGGAATTTACCCAGAGCCTTCTGATAGGAGTTTAGCCATCCCATATCCTGATTTCAGTCTTGTGAACCTTGAGTAGAGAATTAAACCAAACCAACTCAGATTTCTGAAATATAGAATTGTGAGATAATATATTTCTGTTGTTTTAAGCTGCTAAAATGTGCTAGTTTGTAGTGGTGGCAATAGAAAATTAATACACTAATAAAACATAGAAATTATATATATATATATATTTAAATCCTCACCCGATGATATTTTTTCCATTGATTTTTAAAGAGAGGGAAAGACAGAGAGAAATATCAATGTGAGAGAAACACATTGATTGGTTGCCTCTAGCAACCGCCCTGACCAGGGCCTGGGCTGAGGAGGACACTGCAACCAAGGTATGTGCCCTTGATTGGAATCAAACCTGGGACCCTTCAGTCCACAGGCTGATGCTCTATCCACTGAGCTAAACCGGCTAGGGCCAGAATTACACACACACACACACATATATATGTATATATTCAGTTCAGGAAATGACTTGCACAGTTTGTGAGAAAATAAATACAGAAAATTCAGAAAAGCAATAGGGCAGAGGTCGGCAAACTGTAGCCTGTGGACCAGATTCACTCAACTACATGTTTTTTGTTGTTGTTGTTTATTTGTTTTTGTTTTTTTCATTTTTAAAATATATTTTATTGTTGATAGTATTACAGATATCTCCTACTTTCCCTCCTTACCCTCCTCCTCCCAGCCCCTACCCAAACCTCCAGGTCTTCATTACCCTATTGCCCATGTCCATGGACTATGCATACCTATATCTATCTATCTATCTATCTATCTATCTATCTATCTATCTATCTATCTATCTATAAGCATAATATGCAAATAGACCAGACAGTGGAACAACCGGTTGCTATGACACATACTGACCACCAGGGGGCAGACGCTTAATGCAGGAGCTGCCCCCAGCCCATAGGACCCGATCACCCTATTGAAGCATGCTGGCCAACCTCTCAGTCCCTCCCCCAGGCCAGCAGGCTCCTATCGCCTGATGGGGAATGGGGAACCCGGGGTGGGTGGCAGCAGGCTAACGCTGCTTGCCCCATACACAGATGGCGTTGGCAGCAGGGGTTGGGTTTGGCTGCCAGCAGCCAGGGAAGATCGGCGCTGATTGCAGGCCAGGCCTAGGGACCCTATCTGTGCACAATTTTGAGGGCTGGGCCTCTAGTAAGTTTATAAGTTCTTTGGTTTATCTCTTCTGATCCATCCAACCCCACATGAGGTATGTTTGTTTGTTCCATGCCTCCCTGCTTAGGGTCCTATTTTTTTGGTCAATTCATTTTGTACATTATATTGCACAGATATGTGAGATCATGTGATATTTGTCTTTCTCAGATTAGTTTATTTTACTTAACATAATATTTTCCAGGTCCATCCATGCTGTCCCAAGGGATAAGAGATCCCTCTTTTTACAGTACATAGTATCCCATAGTGCAAATATCCCTCAGTTTTTGTTATCCATTCATCTACAGATGAGCACTTGGACTGTTTCCAAATCTTACCTATTGTAAGTAATGCTGCTATGAACATAGGGGTGCATACATTCTTTCTTATTTTTTTTTTGGGGGGGGGGCTCTTAGGGTATATTGCCAGAAGTGTGATCCCGAGTTAAAAGGAAGTTTTCATATTTAATTTTTGAGGTAACCCTATACTGTTTTCTATAGTGGCTGCAACAATCTGCATTCCAACTGGCAGTGAACTAGTGTTTCCTTTTCTCCACAACCTTGCCAGCACTTGTTATTTGTTGATGTTTAGATGATAGCTATTCTGACAGGTGTGAGGTGATATTTCATTGAGGTTTTAATTTGAATTTCCTGAGAATTAGTGACTGAGCATTTTTTCATATATCTCTTGGCCATTAGTATGTCCTCTTAGGCCATTTGTATGTCCTCTATTGAGGTCTTCTGCCCATTTTTTAATTGGATTGTTTGTTTTCCTTTTGTTGATTTGTATGAGTACATTATATATTTTTATATTTACCCCTTATCAGATGTATCATTACCAAATATGTAATCCCATTCAGTGGATTCCCTTTTTTTTTTCTTAATGATTTCTTTTGCTATGCAGAAGCATTTTAATTTTTTTTATTGAGGTATTATATGTGTACATATCTTACCATTACCCCCCCACCCCACACCCATACATGCCCTCAGCCCCCAGAGTTTTGCGTCCATTGTTTATGCTTATATGCATGCATACAAGTCCTTCGTTTGATTTCATAACTCCTCCACCTCTCCCTAACTTTCCCCCTGTAATTTGAAAGTCTATTTGATGCTTTACTGTCTCTGTATCTATCTTTTTGTTCATCACATTATAATGTTCTTTATTATCCATAAATGAGTGAGATCATGTGGTATTTTTCTTTCATTGACTGGCTTATTTCACTTAGCATAATGTTCTCCACTTCCATCCAGGTTGCTGCAAATGATGAGAATTCCTTCTTTTTTATGGCAGCATAGTATTCCATTGTGTAGATGTACCACAGTTTTCCGATCCAGTCATCTGCTGATGGGCACCTAGGCTGTTTCCAAATCTTAGCTATTGTAAATTGTGCTGCTATGAACATAGTGGTGCATATATCCTTTCTGATTGGTGTTTCTAGTTTCTTCGGATATATTCCCAGGAGTGGGATTACTGGGTCAAATGGGAGTTCCATTTTCAGTTTTTTGAGGAAACTCCATACTGTTCTCCACAGTGGCTGCACCAGTCTGCATTCCCACCAGCAGTGCACGAGGGTTCCTTTTTCTCCGCATCCTCGCCAACACTTGTTGTTTGTTGATTTGTTGATAATAGCCATTCTGACAGGTGTGAGATGGTACCTCATTGTTGTTTTGATTTGCATCTCTCAGATAATAAGTGACTTTGAGCATGTTTTCATGTGTCTCTTGGCCTTCCTTCTGTCTTCTTTTGAAAATATTCTGTTTAGGTCTGTTGCCCATTTTTTTTATTGGATCATTTATCTTCCTTTTATTAAATTGCATAAGCTGCCTGTAGATGTTGGAGATTAAACCTTTATCAGTGATAGCATTTGCAAATATGTTCTCCCATGCAGTGGGCTTTCTTGTTGTTTTGTTGATTGTTTCTTTTGCTGTAAACAAGCTTTTTATTTTGATGTAGTCCCATTTGTTAATTTTCTCTTTAGCTTCCATTGCCCTAGGGGCAGTGTCAGTGAAGAAGTTCTTTTGGCATATATCTGAGATTTTGTTGCCTGTGGATTCCTCTAGTATTTTTATGGTTTCCCGTCTTATGTTTAAGTCCTGTATCCATTTTGAGTTTATTTTTGTGTATGGTGTAAGTTGGTGATCTAGTTTCATTTTTTTGCATGTATCTGTCCAATTTTCCCAACACCATTTATTGAGGAGACTGTCTTGACTCCATTGTATGTTCATGCCTCCTTTGTCAAATATTAATTGAGCATAGTGGTTTGGGTCGATATCGGGGTTCTCTATTCTGTTCCATTGATCAATATGTCTATTCTTGTGCCAGTATGAGGCTGTTTTGAGAACAGTGGCTTTGTAATACAGCTTGAAATCTGGTATTGAGATCCCACCTACTTTATTCTTCTTTCTCAGGATTGCTGTGGCTATTCGGGGTCTTTTTTTATTCCAGATGAATTTTTGGAGAGTTCTTTCTAGGTCTGTGAAATATGCTGTTGGTATTTTGATGGGGAGTGCATTGAATCTGTAGATTACTTTGGGTAGTATGGACAGGACATTTTAATGATGTTGATTCTACCAATCCATGAACATGGTATGTTCTTCCATGTGTTTACCTCTTCCTCTATCTCTTTTTTCAGTGTCCTGTAGTTTTCTGTGTATAGGTCTTTTACCTCCTTAGTTAAGTTTATTCTTAGGTATCTTAAATTTTTTGGTGAGATGGTAAATGGGATTGCTTTTTTAGTCTCTCTTTCTGTAAGTTCATTATTGGTGTATAGAAAAGCCATAGATTTCTTGGCGTTAATTTTGTATCCCGCTACATTGCCGAATTCATTTATTAAGTCTATTAGTTTTTTGATGGAATCTTTTGGGTTTTTTATGTACAATATTGTCAGGAGCCAAGAGTTGGTCAAAGGATTAACTCTGACGTTACTTCAGTAAGTTACTGAAACTAGGCCCACTTCCTCTTGCCTGAGGACAAAGCATTCCTTCTGTAGCCGCCCTTCAACCGCCACACCCTTTATCTATAGTCAGCACCCTTTACGACTTTAGCCGATTATCTAAGGGTCAGCCCCCACCCCTCTAGAAACCACATATAAGGAACGCTGTAAAAAATAAAATTTTGAGGCTTGATCAGAAACCCCTTTGTCTTGCCTCCATTCTTTGCGTCCCTTGTCTGTCTCTCATTCTCTTAGGTGTGCCGCCTCGGTACCCCCGTTAGAAGACCCCGCTGGCCGGGGCATTTCTGGCGCCCAACGTGGGGCCCGAGAGTCGGCTCTCCGGGGAACATCTGCACATCGGTCCGGCCGGACACCCTCTTGAGTCGCCACGGAACTCCCGTGAGTGAAGACTCGTCCCTTGAGTCGCTGCGGAACTCCCGTGAGTGAAGACTCGTCCCTTGAGTCGCCGCGGAACTCCCGTGAGTGAAGACTCGTCCCTTGAGTCGCTGCGGAACGCCCGTGAGTGAAGACTTGTCCCTTGAGTCGCCGCGGAACGCCCGTGAGTGAAGACTCGTCCCTTGAGTCGCCGCGGAACGCCCGTGAGTGAAGACTCGTCCCTTGATCCCCGCGGAGCTGCCCGTCTGTGAGTATGATCGCAGTTGAGTTTTGCAGATGATTTTTTCAGACAAAGATTTAAGAGTGAATTCCTTGTGAGAATGAGTTTTTATGCCCTTTGACGGATTTCCTACACTTTGAGCTTCTCGATTCAACCTCCAGTCCGCTAATAAGCACTCGTCTCGCCGATCCGGGAAGAATTAAGGGTACCGCGATCTGGCTGAGCGAGAACTCTGAATCACCCTGAGGAGTAATTTGTCTCTGGTCGGTTCCTCGTCACGTCTCTCGCAAACCCTGAGCTCGCTTTGTCTTAGTGGTCGTTAACCTGGCATGGGGCTTATACATCCCGACCTATGATACGCGAGCAGGGGCCTTTGGGCAAACTGAGATTGTTGACGAGACAACTGTCCTAGGCAACGGAAACTCAGGGCTGACCTGGCACGGGGTTTATACGTCCCAGAGGCTTATGTGGAGGAGGCAAAAAATTGAGAAGCTCCCACATCGACATGGGCACCTCTCTCAGTTCTCACGAGGTATTCCTCGGTGGGCTCAAGGAGTCCCTCAGGACGCGAGGAGTAAGGGTAAAAAGAAAGGATCTTAGACATTTCTTCTCTTTTATTCATGAAACATGTCCCTGGTTTCCACTAGAGGGCACCATCGATTCAAAGCGATGGAAAAGAGTGGGCGACGCCCTTCAGGATTATTATGAGACTTTTGGCCCAGAGAAAATTCCTATCTCTGCCCTTTCTTACTGGAACCTTATACATGATATTCTTAAAGTTCATCCTCTAGATCCTGATATAAAAGATATAATAAAAACAGGAGAGACAGTCTTAAAAGATAGTTCCCGCCCGCCCTCGGCTTGTCCGTCGGTCGCGGTAAATATGCCAGAAAACCCACCTCAAAAGGATCTTATGGAAGAAATCAAAGAAACTCATCCTACCCCTAGCACTAAGGTCCCCAGTATCTATCCCTCACTTAAAGGTTTAAATAAGACCCCCTTAGATGATAAACTCTCCCCGGAAGATCAAGAAACCCTTGATGAACAGGCTGCTCATTGCCACGATGGTGAAGATCCCTGGGGTCTCACTGCTCCTGCTCTTCAAGAGCCTCCTAATAAAGCTTACAAACCCCCACCATACAACCCCCCCACCTTTTACTATCCTCCTCCTTTCCGTGCTACAGCTCCAAATCTACCCTTTAATTCTGACCCCATCAGACAAGCTAAAGTCTCTCTTACCCGAGACATATCCTCTTTAAAAGAAATCCTCCAAAAAAAAGGAGAACACCTCCAGCTTATTAAAGAAGTCCAAGCCCTCGAGGCAGAACTTATCACCCTCTCTACTAACCCAAACCCTTCCAAAACCGTCCCAAAAAACCTGAAATCAAAAACCACCCTCCATGCTTTTCCCGTCACCCGCAGTCAGGGTTCCCGGCCTACGGTCGTTGAGGAAGAAGAAGAAGGCTCTGACTCTCAAACTCAAAATCCAGACTCAGACAATGAAGCTTCAGACACTGAAGACCCCAACCCTAGCCAGAGTAACACATCTGAACAAAAATACCGCCGCCTTAATCTTAAACATCTTAAAGATCTTAAAGCCGAGGTCAATAACTATGGCCCTACAGCCCCATTTACCATCACCCTTCTCGAAAGCTTAAGTGACAAATGGCTCACACCTAATGACTGGCTATCCTTAGCTCGAGCCACGCTTTCAGGAGGTGATTATGTCCTTTGGCGTACAGACTTTGTTGAAAACTGCCGAGAAAGAGCCCAACGTAATAATGAAAGTAAAAACTCCCGCTCGTGGACCAGAGATAAACTTCTTGGCAGACCCCCCTATGAAACCAATGAAGTCCAGGCCAAATTTCCCCCTGGTTTACTAGCCCAAATCCAAGTCGCCGGTCTTAAGGCTTGGCGCCGTCTCCCCCCTAAGGATTCTGCCACTACCTCGCTAGCCAAAATTTGCCAAGGGGCTGACGAGCCTTACAGTGATTTTATCAGCCGCCTCACGGATGCCGCTGAAAGATTAGTTGGGGGAGGTGAAACGGAAAGTGCCTTTGTGAAGCATCTCGCTTATGAGAATGCTAACCCTATCTGTCAAGAGACGATAAGACCTCATTGATGTGGCAATCTCTCTGATTATATTAAACTCTGCTCCGGAATAGGTACCTCCCACGCCATTGGATTGGCTATAGGAGCGGCTCTAGAAAATTATACCCGAAAACAGCCAAATACACAACAAAAAACCTGCTTTAATTGCAAACAGCCAGGACACTTCATAAAGTATTGCCCCAGTGGCAAACAACCACGGGCTCCCCCAAAGACCGCTTGCCCTCGGTGCCAACGCGGTCTCCACTGGGCTAATGAATGTTACTCAAAAACAGATATCGAGGGTAAAGCCCTTCCACCCCAGCAGGAAAACTCCTCGAGGGGCCAGCCCCTGGCCCCGAACACAGTGCCGAACCAAGGGGCCATGAGGGTTCCCACAACAGATCCTTCCCGCCCAGGCATCAGCTCCCTCTGCCGCGCCACCCCAGGAAGCGCAGGACTGGACCTCTGTTCCGCCTCCGATACAATATTAATACCAGATCAAGGCATTCAACTTATTTCCACTGAGGCTTTTGGACCCTTGCCTCCAGAAACATTTGGTTTAATCTTAGGGCATGGTAGTTCCTCCTTGGCCGGCCTTCAGGTTACCCCAGGGGTCATTGACAATGATTACACCGGGCAGATCACCATTCTAGCTTCAGCCCCCTCAGGGCCCATATCCATTTCCAAAGGACAAAGAATAGCTCAGCTTATCTTACTTCCCCTAAACTCCACCAATAAAAGTAATATTCAACAACCTAGGTTGGATTCTGCCTTTGGTTCCTCTGATATCTATTGGGTTCAACAGATTACTACTGAGAGGCCACTACTCACTCTTGAATTAGACGGAAAATTTTTTAAAGGTTTAGTAGATACTGGGGCAGACGCCACGGTAATATCAACCTGATACTGGCCCCCCAGTTGGTCCTGCGAAGCCTCTGTAACACATCTTAAAGGCATTGGCCAATCTACCAACCCAAAACAGAGCGCAAAAATCCTAACCTGGAAAGATACTGAGGGTAACTCAGGGCAAGTCCAACCTTATATTGTCCCAGGACTACCTGTTAACCTATGGGGACGAGACATTCTATCTCAATTAAAGCTCATTATGTGTAGCCCCAATGAAATTATTACCCAACAAATGCTTAACCAAGGCTTTTTACCAGGACAAGGACTAGGAAAAAATAATCAAGGCATCAAACAACCACTTTCTATAACACCCAAAAATGACCGATTAGGACTAGGAAATCAAAATTTTCCATGACGGTCATTGACTTTCCAGTACCCCACGCAGATAAGATCAAGTGGAAATCTGATTCCCCTGTGTGGGTAGATCAATGGCCATTAACTAACGAGAAACTTACAGCCGCCTCAAAGTTAGTACAGGAGCAATTGGCCGCTGGACATCTAGAACCTACAACCTCTCCATGGAATACTCCAATATTCATAATTAAAAAGAAATCTGGATCTTGGCGTCTCTTACAAGACCTTAGGGAAATTAATAAAACCATGTTCACAATGGGAGCCCTTCAACCTGGGCTCCCTTCTCCTATTGCCATTCCCATTAATCATTTTAAAATAATTATAGATTTAAAAGATTGTTTCTTCACTATCCCTCTTCACCCCCAAGACCGAGAACGTTTTGCATTCAGCCTCCCAGTCACTAATTTTAAAGGCCCTATGCAACGTTATCAATGGAAGGTTCTCCCTCAGGGCATGGCAAATAGCCCCGCCCTGTGTCAGAAATTTGTCGCACAGGCCTTAGACCCTCTCAGGCCTCGATGGCCCTCTATCTATATCATTCATTACATGGATGACATCCTATTAGCAGGGGCTGCCCCCTTCGAGGTACTTAAATGTAGTCAGGAATTAAATCATCGACTTTCCTCTCTCGGGTTACAAATTGCCCCAAACAAAATTCAACTAAAAGACCCTTACTATTATCTCGGCTTTGAACTAAACTCAAACAAAATCACTACACAAAAAATTCAACTCAAAACATCCCATTTACAAACCCTCAATGACTTTCAAAAGTTCCTAGGTGACATTAACTGGCTCAGGCCTTATCTTAAACTAACAACAGAAGAACTAAAACCCCTCTTCAATACATTACAAGGAGACTCTAATCCTTTATCCCCTCGCCAACTCTCTCCAGAGGCAGAAAAAACACTCCACATCATAGAAACAGCCATTCAACAACAACAAATCACATTCATATCCTATAATAAACCCTTTATGCTCATCATCTGCCCGACACCCCATACCCCTACGGGAGTCCTATGGCAAGACAACCCCCTCTTATGGATCCACCTACCCTCTTCCCCATCTAAAGTTCTTACTACATATCCCTTCTTAGTTACTAAACTCATAAAATTAGGTAGAGAAAAAGGTCGCCAATATTTCGGCAGAGATCCTGACCAACTCATTCTCCCCTACACCAAGGAACAGATAAACTGGCTCTCTCAAAATGAAGATGATTGGATTATATCCCTCTCTTCATTTCAGGGTAATATTGATAATCACTACCCCTCTCATAAACTCCTTCAATTTACCCGACTACATCCATTCATCTTCCCTAAAGTAACTTCCATCACCCCTTTAAAAGAAGCTTCCTTGGTTTTTTCTGATGGGTCCTCCTCGGGCATGGCAGCATACGTTATAGACTCACAGTGCTACAGCACTAAATCCCCATTCCAATCTGCCCAGCTTGTAGAACTTTTTGCCATTTTACAGATTTTTAAAATCCTAGATAATACCCCTTTCAATCTTTATACAGACAGTGCCTACATAGCACTTTCAGTCCCTTTACTTGAAACAGTCCCCTATATTAAACCGTCTACTAATGCTGTCCCTCTCTTTCACCAACTTCAATCCCTTATCCTGAAAAGACAAACTCCCTTCTACATTGGGCATTTAAGAGCTCATACCGACCTCCCCGGCCCCCTCTCCCAAGGTAATTCACTCGCAGATAAAAGCACCCGCCTAATATGTTCCCTCACCATAAATTCTGTTGCTAAGACCGAGCACTGCCATGCTCTCCATCACCTTAATGCCCATACGCTCCGCCTTCTATTTAAAATTACCAGAGAACAAGCCAGACAGATTGTTAAAAACTGCCCAGGATGTGTTACCCTCCTGCCACTCCCTCATCTAGGGGTTAATCCAAGAGGTCTACTCCCCAATGAAATATGGCAAATGGACGTTACCCATATCTCTGAGTTTGGCAATCTCAAATATGTCCATGTAACCATTGATACCTATAGTGGATTCATCTTCGCCACTCTCCATAGTGGCGAAGCTTCTAAAAATATCAGCACATGTCCTTCCGTGTATCACCACTATAGTTAAACCTCAAAAAATTAAAACAGACAACGGGCCTGGATATACCTCCCAAGCATTCCAAAACTTCTGCCATCAATTCCAAATCAAACATGTCACTGGCATTCCCTATAACCCTCAAGGGCAGGGAATAATAGAGCGGGCTCACCAAACCCTTAAAAATACCATAACTAAACTCAAAACAAACAACATTTATCCTACAAAAGGCTCTCCCCGCAATATCCTTAATCACGCATTATTTACCCTCAATTTTCTACAACTAGATAGAAATGGAAAATCTGCTGCAGACCGTCTTTGGCACCAAGAAACAAAAAATCAATATGCTAAGGTTATGTGGAAAGATCCACTAACCTCTAAGTGGCATGGTCCCGATCCGGTCCTCATTTGGGGACGAGGATCCGCCTGTGTCTATGATACACAAGAGGAAGGACCGCGATGGCTACCTGAACGCCTCGTCAAGCCAATTAACCCCCCAAAAGAAAAATAATCTCACATCCAGGGAAATTATCCCTGAGACAAATTTATCTTCTCTCTACAGGTCATGAAAACAATTATTGAAGTCCTACTGCTGGTCCTAATACCAATGACCTACAGCGGTTTTGGTCCTCCAGTTAACCATGAGAAACTACTCTTAAAAATGTTTGGCAATCCCTGTGAATCTAGCCTATATAGCCCTGCCAGGGGATGAGCCTGTTCCCCTACCCAGTCTTGATTACATTGCTGGGCGTAGTAAATGGGCTGTCCAACTCATCCCCTTACTCGTTGGTCTAGGGATCTCTGGAGCCGTAGCTTCCGGCACAGCAGGTCTAGGAGTAGCAATACACTCCTACACAAAACTCTCTAATCAATTAATTGATGATGTCCAAGCTTTTTCAGGGACCATTAGTGATCTTCAGGACCAAATTGATTCTTTAGCAGAAGTCGTATTACAAAATAGAAGAGGGTTAGATTTGCTCACAGCAGAACAGGGAGGGATATGTTTGGCTCTACAGGAACGATGCTGCTTCTACGCCAACAAGTCTGGCATCATCCGAGACAAGATCAAGAAGACCTCGTCAAGAGACGAAAAGAGCTATTTGAGAACCCGCTCTGGAGTGGACTTAATGGACTCCTCCCCTACCTCCTCCCCATCCTTGGTCCCCTTATTGGTTTTCTCCTTATTCTTACATTTGGCCCTTGGGCATTTAGAAAAATAACCGACCTCATAAAACAGCAAATAGATTACTCGGATTACCAAGAGCTCGAGCACCCCCGGACCCAGACTTGCTCCTTCCCTACGGGGACAGCATCTTAACCAGAGGGATGCTTACCTACGCTCTAGCCAGAGCCAGAGGTATGGGTATCGAACCGGGTGCAGAGCAAAGCATTGCAAGGGAAGGTTGGGATATTTTTCCAACCTCCTCTGGATTTCCCTGAGAGTATACCTGGTTTGCATAGAGGTTGACATCGATAAAAATAATGGCTCTGCCTCTCCTCCCCAAAAGATGTCAAGAGCCACACACAGTGGGTATGCAAAGCCCACGGGAGGAACCAGGTCAATGTCTCCTCGGTCGATTAATGCCCACTCCCGTTTCTTAAACAGAGAGGGAGGAGATGTCAGGAGCCAAGAGTTGGTCAAAGGATTAACTCTGACGTTACTTCAGTAAGTTACTGAAACTAGGCCCACTTCCTCTTGCCTGAGGACATAGCATTCCTTCTGTAGCCGCCCTTCAACCGCCACACCCTTTATCTATAGTCAGCACCCTTTACGACTTTAGCCGATTATCTAAGGGTCAGCCCCCACCCCTCTAGAAACCACATATAAGGAACGCTGTAAAAAATAAAATTTTGAGGCTTGATCAGAAACCCCTTTGTCTTGCCTCCATTCTTTGCGTTCCTTGTCTGTCTCTCATTCTCTTAGGTGCGCCGCCTCGGTACCCCCGTTAGAAGACCCCGCTGGCCGGGGCACAATATCATGTCATCTGCAAATAAGGACAGCTTCACTTCTTCTTTTCCAATTTGGATGCCTGTTATTTCTTCTTCTTGCCTAATTGCGATAGCTAATACTTCCAGTACTATGTCAAACAGGAGTGGTGAGAGTGGGCATCCCTGTCTTGTTCCTGTTCTTAGGGGAAATGGTTTTAGTTTTTTCCCATTGAGTATGATGTTTGCTGTGGGTTTATCATATATAGCTTTCATTATATTGAGGTATGATCCTTCTATTCCCACCTTGTTGAGAGTTTTTATCAAGAAAGGGTGTTGGATTTTGTCAAATGCTTTTTCTGCATCTATTGATATGACTATGTGATTTTTATCTCTCAGTTTGTTTATGTGATGTATCACGTTTATTGATTTGCGGATATTGTACCATCCTTGCATTCCTAGGATAAATCCTACTTAGTCATGGTGTATGATCTTTCTGATGTACTGCTGGAGCCGATTTGCTAGAATTTTGTTGAGGATTTTTGCATCTCTGTTCATGAGGGATATTGGCCTGTAATTCTCTTTCATTGAGTTGTCTTTATCTGGTTTTGGTATTAGGATGATGCTGGCTTCATAGAAGGAGCCTGGAAGTGTTCCTTCCTCTTGAATTTTTTGGAATAGTCTGAGCAGGATAGGTTTTAGTTCTTCCTTGAAAGTTTGGTAAAACTCTCCTGTGAAGCCGTCTGGCCCCGGGCTTTTGTTTGCCGGAAGCTTTTTGATGACTGCTTCAATTTCTTCCATACTTACTGGCATGTTGAGCTGTTTAGATTCTTCCTGATTGAGTTTTGGAAGGTTGTATTTTTCTAGGAATATGTTGATTTCCTCTAGGTTGTCCAGTTTGTTGGAATAGAGTTGTTCCTAGTATATTGTAACAATCCTTTGTATTTCGTCGGGGTCTGTTGTTATTTCACCTCTTTCATTTCTGATTTTGTTTATTTGGGTCCTCTCTCTTTGCTTCTTGGTGAGCCTGGCTAGAGGTTCATCAATCTTGTTTATCCTTTCAAAGAACCAGCTCTTGGTTTTGTTGATCTTTTGTATTGTTTCTTTGGTCTCTATGTCGTTTATCTCCGCTTTGATCTTTATTATTTCTTTCCTTCTGCTTACACTGGGCTTATCTTGTTGCTCTCTCTCTAATTCTTTGAGTTGTTGGGTTAGGTAATTGATTACCATTGTTTCTTGTTTTTTGCAGTAGGCTTGTAGAGCTATGAACTTCCCTCTCAGGATTGCTTTCGCTGTGTCCCATAGATTTTGGATTGTTGTGTTTTCATTGTCGTTTGTTGCCATGATGTTTTTTATTTCTTCCTTGATGTCTTTGGTAACCCAGTCATGGTTTAATAGCATGCTGTTTAGTCTCCAAGTGTTTGATTTCTTTGGGTTGTTTTTATTGTAGTTGATTTCCAGTTTTATGCCACTGTGATCTGAGAAGATACTTGATATGATTTCTATCTTCTTGAATTTGGAGAGACTTTGCCTATGTCCTAACATATGGTCTATCTTTGAAAATGACCCATGTGCACTTGAGAAGAATGTATATTCTGTGGCTTTGGGGTGAAATGTTCTGAAGATGTCAATTAATTCCATCTGGTGTAGTGAGTCATTTAGGATTGATGTTTCTTTGCTGATTTTTTGTTTAGAGGATTTGTCCAATGGTGATAGTGGGGTATTGAAGTCTCCTACTATGATTGTATTACTGTCAATCTCTCCTTTGATATCTTCCAGGAGTTTTTTAATGTATCTTGGTGCTCCTGTATTGGGTGCATATATGTTTACCAGAGTTATTTCTTCTTGTTGGATTTCTCCCTTTAGTATTATGAAGTGGCCTTCATTATCTCTAGTTATGTCCTTCACTTTGAGATCTAATTTGTCAGATATAAGTATTGCTACCCCAGCTTTTTTTTCATTTCCATTCGTCTGGAAAACCTTTTTCCAGCCCTTTACTCTCAGTCTGTATGCGTCCTTTTTTTTGAGGTGGGTTTCCAGTAGACAGCAGATATATGGGTTTTGTTTTCTTATCCAATCTGTTACCCTGTGTCTTTTGATTGGGGGATTCAATCCATTTACATTTAAAGTTATTATTGATAGGTACTTATTTGACGCCATTTTTATTCTATACCTCTGTGTTCCTTCTTTGCTTCCTATTTCTTTCTTTCTTTCTTCTTCTCTTATTTTTTTTACAGCAGACCGTTTAGCATTTCTTTCATTGCTGGTTTGGTGGTGATAAACTCCCTTAGTCCTTTTTTGTCTGTGAAGCTCCTGATTTCACCTTCAATTTTGATTGATAGCCTTGCTGGGTACAGTATTCTTGGATTTAGACCCTTACTTTGCATGACTTTGTATATTTCATTCCATTCCCTTCTGGCCTGATGAGTTTCTGTTGAGAAATCAGTTGCTAGTCTGATGGGGGTTCCTTTGTATGTAACTGTCTGTCTCTCTCTGGCCGCTTTTAAGATTCTTACTTTGTCGTTGGTGTTTGCCAACTTAATTATAATGTGCCTTGGTGTCGGTCTTTTGGGGTTCATTTTGCTTGGAACTCTGTGAGCTTCTTGGATTTGTGTGGGTTTTTTCTTCCCTATATCAGGAAAGTTTTCTGTTATTATTTATTCAAACTGGTTTTCTATTCCTTGCTCAGTTTCCTTTCCTTCTGGCACCCCTATTGTCCTGATGTTGTTTTGTTTTGTGTTGTCCCGAAGTTCCCTTAGGCTCTCCTCAATCTTTCTAATTTTTGTTTCTAGAAGCTGTTGTAATTGGGTATTTTTTTCCATTTTGTCTTCTAGCTCACTTATGCGGTCCTCTGCTTCTTCTAGTCTACTCTTGATGCTTTCTATTGAGTTCTTTACAGCAGCGATGTCATTTTTCATTTCTTCTTGGTTCTTCTTCATTTCCTCTTGGTTCTTACTCATATTGTCGAATTTGTCTTCCATCCTTTTCAGCCACTTTATGACCATTTCTCTGAATTCTTTCTCTGATAGGTTATTTGCCTCTAAATCGTTTACTTCCTTTTCTGGTGATGCCTGCTTTTCTTTCCTGTGGGGGCTATTTCTTTGTCTCCTCATGGTCTCTCTTCTCTGGATGTCTGGTTATATAGATCTCTCTCTCCGGCGTTGATTTAAAGGTACAAAATACAACACAACCAGGCACAACACACAAGGCACTGAACAGAATTGTATTCACGATATTAATAACCTCCAATAAAGGTAACCACCAGAGAAAGACAAATTAGGGAATAGGAGTGGAAGAGGGAGAGTAAAAAGAAAGAACAACAACAAAAAGAAAAAAAAAAGTGTGAATCTGAACTTGGGAAAAGAGCAGAAAGAAAGAAAAAAAGAGAAAAAGAAAAGAAAAAAAAGTAAGAGAGACAAGAACGATACTAAGAGAGAAAAGGGGAACAAACTATATATATGGGGAGTAAACTCCACTAGAACAACCACCATTCCTAGCAAATTCCAGCAACACGAGCCTGGAGATTAATACAAACTGCAACACCAACTAATATCAAGTGAGGCAAGGGAAAACAAAAGTAAAAAACAAACAAAAACAAAGCAAACAAAAGAACCAACCAAACCAACAAAAAGAATAATCAAAACAATCTCATAAAAAAGCATAAAAATTCAATCTAATCAACATTCGAGCAAACAACAACAAAAGGCTAGAGAGAAAAATAATTTTTTTAAGGTAGCGTAGAGAGAGGTTTGTATGGATTTGGAGCAGGGGGTTGGGAATTAGATATATAAGTAGGGTGAAGTTTTAGCAGAGAGTAAACTGAAAAAGTAGGGAAAATCTAAAGCCAGAAAGGGTTAAGATAAACAGGAGACCAAAAGGGGAAAGGTTAGGAGGAGAGTGATGGCATAATGTTAGCTTTGAGATAGGGTAAAACGATTGTAAGGGAAAGATGCAAATCGAATGTAGGACACTAATTCAAAAATAAAAGAAAGAGAAAATCAAATGACATTAAAAAAAAGTAAAATAATAGTAATAATAATGCTGATTGAAAATAAAAATGTAATAATTAAAAAGGTGAAAATCGAGTGAGGAAAAAGAAAAAAATTAGTTTCTTAAGTAAAAGATGCAAAAAATTAAAATAAAAAAATTAGAATAAAAAATTAAAAAAAGAATTTAAAATTAAAAAATAGGAAGACTAAAATGTGCAGTAGCAGCTGTCATTCACTTCCTCTATTATTCTGTTTGGTATGCCTGTTTCCCAGTCTGGGTGGTATTTCAGTTCAGCTTCGTTCCACTGCTCCTCAGTGTTGTAAGCCAGTCCTGGTTTTTAAGCCAGCTGTGTCTTAATTTCTCATATTTATTTTTTATTACACCAGAGAAAATTAGCGTTTCAGCCCCTGGGTGGCAGTGTTTCTGTATTGACTTCCGAGCCTCTCTAGCTTTTTTTTTTTTTTTCCCCCTCTATGGCACTCACTACAGGTGTGGAGGTGTGCGCCTCAGAGCTGCCTCTCTGATGGTCACACCCAGCTCTGCTCCCCAGGTTCCGAAAAAACAACTTCCCCCTGCAGTCTTTCAGGGCCCCTCCACCTGGGTTTTTCTATGTATTGGGCTTAACAATCAGAGTCGGAAAGAGCCCAAGTGTGCGGACAGTGGGTCTGTGCGCCAGACTAAGGATACTGCACTCCTTTGAAAATTCTTAGTCTGACCCTCCTCGTCAGATTAAAATGAATTGCTTTCAAGAGGTCACTTCTGTCAGCAGCTCAGAAGACCCCCCTCCACATTCACGGATCACGGCAATTCCAACTGCCGCTGATTTTTCTAGGCACAGACCTCCCGTTTCCTGCTGGTCCTGCGGCTGCCGCGCTTCCCTCACCCAGCGCTTCCCTCACCCACCGCGGGGATTAGAAACCACACCTTATTTCAGGTGAAATCTGACCTTTCCGTGGTGCAGTGAAGAGTTCCTTTGAATCCGAATGTTTGCGCCGATAGGGGACCGGTG
This sequence comes from Eptesicus fuscus, assembly GCF_027574615.1. Lineage (NCBI taxonomy): Eukaryota > Metazoa > Chordata > Mammalia > Chiroptera > Vespertilionidae > Eptesicus > Eptesicus fuscus. The sequence goes on along the minus strand of NC_072473.1, from coordinate 58,252,035 downwards.
GTCTGGTGATCGCAGCAATTCAGTGTTTGCAGTTGTCGCGGAAAGTCAGGTTTCCAATAAAATCCTCCTTTCCTTGCAAGATGGCGAGGCGCCCGGTGAGCCCGCAGCTCTGGGAGGGGACCCAGCCCCTGTGGGTGCTGCACAGTCAGGGGAACACTGCCCAGCACTCCCCCGCTTTCTCCTGGACTTTAGCAGTCCCTTGGCTTGCCCACATACACTCCCTCTGCGAGCCTCTGCTTCTCCTACTCTCCGCCCCAGGACCAGACTCCAAACCCGACTCTATTCCGTTGCCATTTTTTCGCACTCCAGAAGCATTTTAATTTGATGTAGTTCCATTTATTTATTTTCTCTTTAGTGTTTTTTGTCCTTGGAGATGTCCATAAACATATTTCTACATGAGATGTCTGAGATTTTACTGCCTATATTCTCCACTAAGATTTTTATGGTTTCATGCTTTATATTTAAGTCTTTTATCTATTTTGAGTTCATTCTGGTATATAATGTAAGTTGGTGGTGTAGTTTCATCTTTTTGCATGTACGTGCCCAGTTTTCCCAGCACCATTTGGTGAAGAGACTGTTTTTACTTCGTTGTATGTTCATGCCTCCTTTGTCAAATATTAATTGTCTATAATGGTTTTGGTCAATTTATGGGGTCTCTGTTTTGTTACATTGGTCTATATGCTGGTTCGTGTACCAGTACCAGGCTGTTTTGGTTATAATTGCTTTGTGGTATAGTTTGCTATCTGGTATTGTAATCCCTTTTACTTTGTTCTCCATTCTCAAGGTTGTTGAAGTTATTCAGGGTCTTTTAGGGTTCCATATAAGTTTTTGGAATATTTTTTCTAGCTCTGTGAAGTATGCTATTGGTATTTTAATAGGGATTGCAAGAATCTGTAGATTGCTTTGAGTAGTATAGATACTTTAATGATATTAATTCTTCCAATCCATGAACATTGTATACACTTCCATTTGTTTGTATCTTCCTCTATTTCTTTTTTCACTGTCCTATAGTTTTACCAGTACAGGTCCTTTACCTCCTTGGTTAAGTTTATTCCTAGGTATCTTATTTTTAATATTGCAATAGTAAATGTGGTTGCTTTTTAAATTTATCTTTCTGAGAGTTCATTATTGGTGTATAAAAATGTCATGAATTTACAGATGTTGATTTCATATCTTGCTATCTTGCCTAATTCATTTAATAAACCTAGTAGTTTCCTCGTAGAGTCTTTAGGGTTTTCTATGTACAATATCATGCCATCTGCGAATAATAACAGTTTTACTTCTTACTTTACAATTTGGATACCTTTTGTCTCTTGTCTGATTGCTGTGGCTAGGACTTCCAGTACTATCTATACTAATAATAGCCTAGGGCCATCACAACCGGATGGACAACTGAACACCTGGGTCCTGGTGGTGACGGCGGTGGCGACAGGAGTCAGGCCTGAGTCCCAGTGGTTGTGGCAGCGGTGGAAGTCAGACCTGGGTCCATCACCAGTTAGGAGGCATCTCAGGATGAGGACCATCACCTCAGCCAGAACTCAAGATGGTCACCTGGCCTGGCCTGGCCCCTCCTCAGAGGCAGCCCCTTTTCTCTATGTACACTGCAGAGGACAGACTAAGAGGCTGGGGCCATGGTTCTACATCCCTACCCTAATCCTCTGACCCCCTTCGCCTGTGGACCCCACAGAAGGGTATGTATGAGAGCCCTTCCCCCGCTACTTCTCACCACTATCTCCAGCCATTCCTCAGCACACAGGCATATCGGCTTTCAAACTTGCCCTACTCACTTCCTCTCTCCCCCTTCCAGAGCCTCTGCTCTGGATGGGGCCTTTGGAATCCAGAGTTCTGGGGTTTTACAACAAAGCTGGGGTGGGAAAGGGTAAACAGCACCAAATATGGCTGATATGGCCACCCACCTCTGCCTCAGCTTGACCAAATAGTTCAGCCTCAGAATGTGGCATTCAGAGGGGATCCCTACTTCCCCAGCAATGGCTCTAGGACCTTGACCCCAGTACCAACCTCCTCTCCCCATTGGCCCTCCCCACAGCTGGTGCTTGCTGCAGCTCCGTGTGCCTTACTTAACCACCCCTTCCCTTCCTATTCCTACAAAGGAGGCTTCATCTTTGTATGTTATATTCATATAAACTCTGTAACATTTTGGAAAAATAAAAAATAAATAAATAAATAAACGATGACCAAGAGAATGCTGCAGTCAATGTCTGGAGTCCTTCTCAGGAGAATGGAGAGAAGGGAGAATGCCATTAGTTGGCCGATGCGAAGATATTTCTGAATGACTGCCTGGTGTGTGACAGTTATGTGACTGCAGAGAAAAGTGTCCAAGTTTCACAGCAGAACACCAAGGACTTCTTCCGTGTTCTGAACCTTTGATTTGGTTTTCAGAATTCCCTGCTCCCCATCTGTTGGCTCCCTCCCTCTGATGGGTGCTATCGTCATCACAGGGGTGCAACAGAATATTGTATCTCAAGAGGATTGCCCCAATGTACGTATCCTTTTATCCAACAATGAAAAAATCCCAAAGAATAAGAATGGAGACAGACTACTGTCCTTTAGGCTTAAAAAACCCGGGAAGTGTCCTGCAAAGAGCTGAAACTTGGTTCTGTCCATACACCTCAGAGAGATAGGATGAGGAAATGGCCTGGTTTGGCCCTGACTTTACCCACTTATGTTACTCTTGAAGGTGTTTTTGCCACAATGTGAATAAACTGCCACCTTTTGGAATAAGGGCTTATACAAAAGTCTGCATTCCCAACTTTTCTTGAAACAGATCTATGTTCTGCAGCTATGGCCACTGCCCTGAGACCAGATCCTGTCTCTGGGAATCAGGGGACACTGGATTCCCCCTGTGCCCTTTTACATTCAGGGATTAAGCTGAACTCACTTTGGGGGAGGCCTGGAAAGGATGACAGGTGTCACAGGTGGAAGGATGGAGAATGGAGTCTTTTAGAAACTGCCAATAAATTTAGTGAGACCCTCAAGAATATAAATAAGGACCAGTTAGAAATTAAGCATACACTGACTGAAATAAAAAATAATATACAGAGATCCAACAGCAGACTAGAAGATCCTGAGAATCAAGTCAAAGATTTGAAATACGAAGAAGCAAAAAACACCCAACCAAAAAAGCAAAAAGAAAAAGGAATCCAAAAATATGAAGATAGTGTAAGGAGCCTCTGGGACTTCAAGCGTAAAAACATCCGAATTATGGGGGTGCCAGAAGAGAGAGAGCAATATATTGAAAACTTATTTGAAGAAATAATAACAGAAAATTTCCCCTACCTGGTGAAAGAAATAGACTTACAAGTCCAGGAAGCGCAGAGAACCCTAAACAAAAGGAATCCAAAAAGGAACACACCAGGACACATCAAAATTAAAATACCAAGGGCAAAAGACAAAGAGAGAATCTTAAAAGCAGCAAGAGAAAAACAGTTAGTTACTTACAAGGGAGTACCCATATGATTGTAAGCTGATTTCTCAACAGAAACTATGCAGGCCAGAGGGAGTGGCAAGAAATACTAAAAGTGATGAATAGCAAGAACCTACAACCAAGATTATTCTACCCAGCAAAACTATCATTTAGAATTGAAAGTCAGATAAAGAGCTTCACAGATAATAAAAATCTAAAGGAGTTCATCACCACCAAACCAGGATTATTTGAAATGCTGAAGGGTATTCTTTAAGAAGAGGAAGAAGAAAAAAGTAAAGATAAAAATTATGAACAGCAAAGTGACAACAAATACATATCTATCAAGAAGTGAAGCTAAAAATTAAGTGAATAAAAAATCTGATGAACAGAATAAACTGGTGAATATAAAAGAATCAGGGTAATAGAAAGAGAGTGGACTGACAATTATTGGGGGGAAAGAGGTGTAAGGGATGCGGGAAGAGACTGGACAAAAATCGTAAATCTATGGATGAGGACAGTGAGGGAGGGGGTAAGGGCAGAGGCAGGGTGGGAACCAGTAGAGGAGAGCTATGGGGGAAAAAAGAGGAACAACTGTAATAATCTGAATAATAAAGATTTATTAAAAAAAAAAGAAAGAAAGAGAATTACAGGCCAATAACCCTGATGAACATTGATGCTAAAATCCTCAACAAAATTCTAGCAAAACAGATCCAGCAGTACATTAGAAAGAACATACACTATGACCAGGGATGCAAGGCTGGTACAATGTCCACAAATCAATAAACATGATACATCACAAGAACAGACATATAAACCAATAGAATAGAATAAAGAACCCATAAATCGACCTAAACCACTATGCTCAATTAATATTTGACAAAGGAGGCAAGAACATAAAATGGAGTCAAGACAGTCTCTTCAATAAATGGTGCTGCGAAATTTGGTCAGACACATGCAAAAAAATGAAACTAGACCACCAACTTATACCATACACAAAAATAACCTAAAAAATGGATAAAGTACTTAAATATAAGATGGGAAACCATAAAAATATTAGAGGAATCCACAGGCAGCAAAATCTCAGATATATGCCAAAGCAATATCTTCACTGATTCAGCTCCTAGGACAATGGAAACTAAAGAGAAAATAAACAAATGGGACTACATCAAAATAAAAAGCTTCTGCACAGCAAAAGAAACCATCAACAAAACAACAAAACCACTGCATGGGAGAATATATTTGCCAACGACATCTCAGATAAGGGTTTAATCTCCAAAATTTACAGAGAACTCATACAACTTAACAAATGGTAGATAAACAACCCAATCACAAAATTAGAAAACATTGATCAGATGTGCAAACCTCAGAGGGAAGGTAGGGGAGGATGGGGGTAAAGGGGAGAGATCAACCAAGGGACTTGTATGCATGTATATAAGCATAACCAATGGATACATACAACAGAGGGTGAGAGTGAGGGCAGAATTGGGGGGTGGTGGGGAGCAATGGGGGATAATCACACATTTGCAATAACTTAATCAATAAAAAAAATAAAAAATAAAATAAAACTTTGGCACATCTACACAATGGAATACTATGCTGCTATAAAAAGGAAGGATCTCCTACCATTTGCAACAGCATGGATGGAGCTGGAGAGCATTGTGCTAAATGAAACAAGTCAGTCAGAGAAAGATAAATGTCACCTGATCTCACTCATTTGTGGATTATAATGAACAACATAAACCAATGAAAAAAAACAGATCTAGAGACAGAGAAGCATCAATCAGATTGTCAAACCTCAGAGGCAAGGTAGGGGAGGGTGGAGGTAAAGGGGAGAGATCAACCAAAGGACATGTATGCATGCATATAAGCACAAGCGATGGACACAGAAAACAGGGGGTGAGGGTGAGGGCAGGACTAGGGGGATGGAGGGACAGTGGGGAAACAAGGACACATTTGTAATACCTTAATCAATAAAGAAAAATAAAAAAATAAAAATTAAATAGCACATTTATACAATGGAATACTATGCAGCTACAAAAAAAGAAGGATCACTTACCCTTTGAGACATCATGGAAGTACCTGGAGAGTATTATGTTAAAACTAGAGGCCTGGTGCATGAAATTTGTGCACTTGGGTTGTCCCTCAGCCCAGGCTGCACCCTCTCCAATCTGGGGCCCCTAAACCAGCAGTTGGACTGCCCTCTTACAATCCGGGACTGCTGGCTTCTAACAATTTGCCTGCCTGCCTGCCTGCCTGATTGCCCCTAACCACTTTTGCCTGCCAGCCTGATCACCCCCTAAGCGCTCCCCTGCTGGCATAACTGACACCTAACTGCTCCCCTGCCAGCCCAATCATCCCCAACTGCCCTCCCCTGCAGGCCTGGTTGCCCCCAACTGCCCTCCCCTGCCGGCCACCTTGGGACAATGTGGGGATGGCCATCTTGTGATTACATGGGGTCATCCATCTTGTGAGGCAAAGGCGTAAGGGTCAATTTGCCTATTACCTCTTTATTATATAGGATCCATTGGGGACTGACCATGAGAATTCTCATGTTTTCATATTACACAGTGTTTTACAAAGTATCATACTTTAAAAAGATATTAGCTTGTAAGAATATGTAATAATTAACTTCAAAATGAAAAAAAAACCCAAAAGTACCTCAACATAGTAAATGCCATCTATGATATAAAACCACAGCTAATATAAAACTCAATGGTGAAAAACTGAAAGCTTTTCCTCTAAGATCAGGAACAAGATAAGGATGTCCCCTCTCACCGTTCTTATTCAGCATAGTCCTGGAATTCCTAGCCAGAGCAATAAGGCAAGAGAAAGAAATAAAAGACATTCAAATAGGGAAGGAATAAGTCAAACTGTCACTTTTATCAGATGATATGATTCTGTATATAGAAAATCCTAAAAACTCTGCGAAAAAAACAACTATTAGAAACAATAAACAAATACAGTCACATTGCAGGATGCAAATTCAATGAGCAAATTTCATTGCCTTCCTGTATACTAACAACAAAATTTCAAAAAAAAATTCACTTTGTAATTGCAAACAAAAGAATAAAATATCTAGGAATAAACTTAATGTATGTGAAAGTACTATATCTATATACTGAAAGTTACAAAGCATTATTAAAAGAGATTGAAAAAGACACAACAAAATAGAAAATATTCCATGTTCATGGATTGGAACAAACAACATAGATAAAATGGCTATATAACACAAAGCATTATACAGATTTAATGCAATACCCATCAAAATCCTAATGTCATTTTTTAAAGAAATCGAACAAGAAATCATCAGATTTGTATGGAACCATGAAACACCACATATAGCTAAAGCAATCCTGAGAAAAAAAGAATAGAGCTGGAGGTTTCAGGCTACCCGACTTCAAATTATACTGCAGAGCTATGATAATAAAAACATCATGGTATTGGCAGAGAAACAGACACACAGATCAGTGGAACAGAACGGAGAACGCTGCTATAAAAGCACATGTATGTGGACAGATAATTTTCAACAAATGAGCCAGAAACACACAATAAAATACAGATAGTCACCTTAGTAAATAATGCTGGGAAAATTGGAAGGACTAATACAAATGAATGAAACTGGATTATAGTTTGTCCCCATGTACAAAAACGAATTTAAAATGAATCAAAGAACTAACTATAAGACTTGAAAAAATAAGATATGTAGAAGAAAACATAGGTACCAAACTTATGGACCTTGGCCATAGAGTCTATTTTGTGAACTTGACCCCAAAGGCAAGGGAAATAAAGGCAAAAATAAATGAATGGGACTATAGCAAACTAAAAAATTTCTGCACAGCAAAGAAACTGACAACAAGCAAGGAGGCAGCCAACCAGGTTGGAGATGATATTTGCAAACAAACAATTAAACCCAACAAGGGTTTAATTTCCAAAATATATAAAGAACCCATGAAACACAACACCAAACAAACACTATCAAAAAGTGGGCAGAGGCAGGTTGAGGGTTTGATCCCCAGTAGGGAGCATGCAGGAGCAGCCTATTAATGATTGACTTTTCTTTTAATTAATTATTTTTGAAAGTATTACATATGTCCCATTTCCCCTAATTGATCCCCTCCAGACCGCCCTCATCCTCCAGCCCCGGTCTTCAGCACCCTATTGTCTCTGTCCCTGTGTTATACATATATGCATACAAGATCTTTGGTTGATAGCATGGATGGAACTGGAGAGCTTTATGCTAAGTGAAATAAGCCAGGCAGAGAAAGATAAATATCATATGATCTCACTCATTTATGGAATATAATGAATAACATAAACTGATGAACAAAAACAGTTCCAGAGACAGAGAAACATTAATCAGACCATTAAACCTCAGAGGGAAGGTAAGGGATCTTGGGGGTCAGGGGGAGAGATAAACCAAAGGACTTGTATGCATGCATATAAGCCTAACCAATGGACACAGACAATAGGGGTGAGGGCATGAGAGGGGTAATATGGGGAGTAATAGGGGAATAAGGACACAAATGTAACACTGTAATCAAAGAAATTTAAAAAATAAAAAATAAAGACAAAAAAAAAAAAGAAAAGAAAGATCTTTGGTTGATTACATCCAACCCACCCATCCTCCCCCGCCTTCTCTCTGAGATTTGTCACTCTGTTCCATGCTTCCATGTCTCTGGATACACACAATTCATAGTGTATTTTGTTACTTAGATTCCACATATGAGCGTGATCATGTGACACTTGTCTTTCTCTGACTTACTTCACTCTCAGGATCCCTCCATGCTGTCTCAAAGGGTAAAAGATTACTCTCTTTTACTGCTGCACAGTATTCCATAATATAAATGTACCAAAGCTTTTTAATCCACTCATCTACTGATGGGCACTTGGGCTGTTGCCAGATCTTAGCTATTGTAAATTGTGCTGCTATGAACATAGGGGTGCATACCTACTTTCTGATTGGTGTTTTGGGTTTCTTAGGATATATTCCTAGAAGTGGGATCACTGGGTCTATGGCAATTCCATATTTAATTTTTTGAGGAAACTCCCTACTATATTCCATAATAGTTGCATCAGTCTGCATTCCCACCAGCAGTGTACTAGAGTTCCCTTTTCTCCACATCCTCGCCAGCACTTGTCATTTGTTCTTTGGTTGATAGTAGCCATTCTGACATATGTGAGGTGATTCTGCATTGTCCTTTTAATTTGCATTTCTCTGATGATCAGTGACTTTGAGCATTTTTTCATATGTCTCTTGGCCATCTCTATGTCCTCTTTGGAGAAGTGTCTATTTAGGTCTTTTGCCCATTTTTAAATTGGATTGTTTGTCTACCTCTGTTAAGTTGTATGAGTTCCTTATATATTTTGGATATTAATCCTTTATCAGATGTATCATTGCCAAATATGTTCACCCATACAGTGGGCTCCCTTTTCATTTGCTTAATGGTTTCTTTTGCTGTGAAGAAGCTTTTAATTTTAATGTAGTTCATTTTATCCTTAGTTTTCTTTGACTTAGGGGATATTTCTATAAACATATTGTTATGAGAGATATCTAAGATTTTGCTGCCTATGGTTTCTTTTGGATTTTTATGGTTTCATGACTTACATTTAAGTCTTTTATCCATTTTGAGTTTATTCTTGTGTATGGTGTAAGTTAGTGCTCTGGTTTCATTTTCTTGCATGCATCTGTCCAATTTTTCCAATACCATTTATTGAAGAGACTGTCTTGACTCTATTGTATGCGCTTGCCTACTTTGTCAAATATTAATTGAGCATAATTACATGGGTCGATTTTTGGGTTTTTTCTTCTGTTCCATTGATCTGTATGCCTATTGATGTGCCAGTTTTGATTACGGTGGATTTGTAGCATGTTTTGATATCTAGTATTGTGATTCCTCCAACTTTGTTTTTCTTTCTCAAGATTGCTGCTGCAATTCGGGGTCTTTTTTGATTCTCTATAAAATTTGGAGTGTTTGTTCTAGCTCTGTGAAATATGTCATTGGTATTATAATAGGGATTGCATTGAATCTGTAGATTGCCTTGAGAGGTATAGCCATTTTAATGATGTTGATTCTACCAACCCATAACACGGTATATTCTCCCACTTGTTTATATCTCCTTCTATCTCTTTTTTCAATGCCCTGTAGTTTTCTGAGTACAGGTCTTTTGGCTCCTTGGTAAAGTTTATTCCTAAGTATCTTAATTTTTTGTTACAAGGGTAAATGGGATTTTTTGTTTCGGTTCTCTTTCTGAGAATTCATTATTGGTGTATAAAAAAGCCATTGATTTTTGGGTGTTGATTTTGTATCCTACTACATTGCCAAATTCATTTATTAGATCTAGTATTTTATTGATAGAGTCTTTAGGGTTTTCTATGTATAATATCATGTCATCTGCAAATAATGAGAGTTTACTTCCTCCTTTCCAATTTGGATGCCTTTTATATCTTCTTCTTACCTGATCGCTGTGGCTAGGACGTCCAATACTATCTACACGAATAAAAGAGAAACATGTAAATTGACCATACCTCCACTATGCCCACAAGCCACGCCCACCAGCCAATCAGGACTGAGTATGCAAATTAACCCAACAAAGATGGCTGTGGCCATGGAGCAAGCAGGAGGCTTGGATTTCCCTGGCAATGGAGGAAGCCAAGCTTCCCTCCCCCTCTGGCCTGCCCTGGCCTCTGCTCAAGGCTACAAAGTTTCAATTATAGAAGATAAATAAATCCCACATACCAGGGTATCTGCTTGGGTTGCCGCAGGGCATGGCCAGCATGCAAACCACCACAGGCCCCTCGCCCAGGCCAACCCACGACCCAAGAAAACTCCCACCCTGATCCGGGACACCCTTCAGGGCAAACCAGCCGGCCCCCATCTGTGCACCAGGACTCTATCCTATCTAATAGAAGAGTTATATGCAAATTGACTGTCACTCCAACACACAAGATGGCTAACCCCATGTGGTCAAAGATGGCTGCCCCCATGTGGACACAAGATGGCCACCACAAGATGGCCAGCAGGGGAGGACAGTTAGAAGAGACCAGGCCTACAAGGGAGGGCAGTTGGGGGCGATCAAGCTTACAGGGGAGGGTAGTTAGGGGTGACAAGGTCAGTAGAGGAGGGAAGTTGGGGGCAACCAGGCCTGCAGGAAGGGCAGTTGGGAGGGACCCAGGCCTGCAGGGCAGGGCAGTTAGGGGTGACCAGGCCTGCAGGGAGGGCAGTTAGGGGCAATCAGGCTGGCTGGCGAGCCATTAGGCATCAATCAGGCTGGCAGGAGAGGGGTTGGGGAGTGATCAGGCAGGAAGGCAGAAGCAATTAGGGGCAATCAGGAAGGCAGGCAGGAAAGCATTTGGGAGCCAGTAGTCCTGGATTGTGAGAGGGATGTCCAACTGCCCATTTAGGCCGTATCCTAATGGGATCGGGCCTAAACGGGCAGTCAGACATCCCTTGATGGGCCCAGATTGGAGAGGGTGCAGGCTGGGCTGAGGGACACACCCACCCCCATGCACGAATTTCATGCACCAGGTCTCTAGTGTTGAAATAATAGTGGTGAAAGCAGACATCCCTTTCTTGGTCCTGTTGTTAGGGGAAATGCTTATAGTTTTTGCCCACTGAGTAAGATGTTTGCTTTAGGTTTGTCATATATGGCTTTTATCATATTGAGATATACTCCCTCTATTTTCATTTTGCTAAGAGTTTTCTCAAAAAAGCATGTTGGGTTTTGTTGTATGATTTTTCTGAGTCTATTGATATGATCATGTGATTTTTGTCTTTCAAATTATTTATGTGATGTATCACATTTATTGATTTGCAAATATTGTACCAGCCTGACATCCCTGGAATAAATCCCACGTGGTCATGGTGTATGATCTATTTTATTGCTGGTCTGATTTGCTAATATTTTGTTGAGGATTTTAGCATCTATGTTCATCAAAGATATTGGCCTATAATTCTCTTAATTTGTAGTATCTTTATCTGGTTTTGGAATTAGATAATGCTGGCCTCATAAAAAAGAGTCTGAAAGTGTTATTTCCTCTTGGATTTTTATAAACAGTTTGAGAAGTATTAGGTGTTAGGTTTTTTGTTTTGTTGTGTGTGTTTTGTTTTTTTTTAATTTTTGGTAAATGTCTCCTGTGAAGCCATCTGGACCCAGGCTTTTGTTTGCTGGAAGTTTTTTGATTACTGTTTCTAATTCATCAGAAGATGTTGGCCTATTTAGGTTTTCTGATTCTTCCAGTTTCGGTTTTGGCAGATTGAATTTAATTCTTTATTGTTAAAAGTATTATATAAGTCTCCTTTTATCACCATTTACTTCTCCCCAGCTGCCTCCACACCGCAGAACATGACCTACTCTGAGAAGGATAGGTTTTAGTTATCTTTGAATGTTTGGTAAAACTCCCCTGTGAAGCCCTCTGGCCCTGGGCTTTGGTTTGCTGGGAGCTTTTTGATGACTGCATTAATTTCTTCCTTAGTTATTGGCCTTTTGAGATTTTTTAATTCTTCTTCATTGAGTTTTGGAATGTGGTATTTTTCTAGGAATATGTTCATTTCCTCCAGGTTGTCTAGTTTGTTGGAATAGAATTGTTCATGGTATTTTTTTTTTTTTACAATCCTTTGTATTTCTGTGAGGTCTGTTATTATTTCACCTCTTTCATTGCTGATTTTGTTTATTTGGGTCCTCTTTCTTTGTTTCTTGGTGAGCCTGACTAGAGGTTTATCTATCTTGTTTATCCATTCACAGAACCAGCTCTTGGTTTCATTGATCTTTTCTATGTTTTTGTTTGTTTTTTGTCTCTATGTCATTTCTTTCTGCTCTGAACTTTATTATCTCCTTCCTTTTTTCACTCTGGGCATTTCTTGTTGCTCTCTTTCTATTTCTTTAAGTTGTAGAGTTAGATAATTTATTACCATTTTTTCTTGTTTTTTGAGGTATGCCTGTAATACAATAAACTTCTCTCTCAAGACTGCTTTCACTGTGTCCCATAGGTTTAGGATTGTTGTGTTTCCATTGTTATTCATTTACAGGATGTTTTTAATTTCTTCTTTGATCTCTTTGTTAGCCCAATCATTGTTTAATAGCATGCTATTCAGCCTACAAGTGTTTGAAAATTTTTTATCATTTTTATTGTAGCTGATTTCTAATATTATGCCATTGTGGTCTGAGAACATGCTTGATATGATTTCAATCTTCTTGAATTTGTAGAGACTTTGCTTGTGACCCAATATGTGACCTATCTTTGAAAATGTCCCATGTGCGCTTTAGAATAATGAATATGCCATAGGTTTGGGATGAAATGTTCTGAAGATTTCAATTAAGTCTTTCTGATCTGTTGAGTCATATAGGATTGCTGTTTCTTTACTGATTATTTTGTCTTGAGGATTTTTCTATGAGGTCAGTGGGGTATTAAAGTCCCCAACTGTGACTGTATTGCTGTCAATATCTCCCTTAATACCTTCCAGACGTTTTTTTAAAATGTATTTGGGTGTTCCTGCATAGGGTGAATCTATGTTTACCAGAGTTATGTTCTCTTGTTGTATCAATCACTTTAGTATTTTGAAGTGCCCTTCTTTATCTCTTTTTATGACCTTCAGTGTTTTTTTTTAATATTTTAAATTTTTTTATTGTTTAAAGTATTACATATAGTAGTACATATATCTCCTTTTTTCCTACATTGACTTTCCCCCAGGCTCCCCTACCCCCTGTCACATGCCCTCAACCCAAACAAACCCCCAGTGTCTTGTGTCCATTGGTTGTGCTTATATGCATGCATACAAGTCTTTTGGTTGATCTCTTTCCCCCCTCCCCAACACTCCCCAGCCTTCCCGCTGTAATTTGACAGTCTGTTCGGTGCTTTACTGCCTCTGTATCTATCTTTTTGTTCATCAGGTAATAATGTTCTTTATTTTCCATAAATGAGTGAGATCATCAGGTAATAATGTTCTTTATTTTCCATAATTGAGTGAGATCATGTGGTATTTTTCTTTCATTGTCTGGCTTATTTCACTTAACATAATGGTCTGCAGGTTCATCCATGCTGCTGCAAATGGTAAGAATTCCTTCTTTTTTATATCAGCATAGTATTCCATTGTGTAGATGTACCATAGTTTCTAATCCACTCCTCTGCTGATGGGCATATAGGCTGTTTCCAAATCTTAGCTATGGTGAATTTTGCTACTAGGAACCTAGGGGTGCATATATCCTTTCTTATTGGTGTTCCTAGTTTCTTGGGATATATTCCTAGAAGTGGGTCAAATGGGAGTTCCATTTTTAGTTCTTTTGAGAAAACTCCATACTGTTCTCCACAGTGGCTGCACCACTCTGCATTCCCACCAGCAGTGCACGAGGGTTCCTTTTTCTCCGCATCCTCGCCAGCACTTGTCGTTTGTTAACTTGTTGATGATTGCCACTGTGACAGGTGTGAGATGGTACCGCATTGTTGTTTTGATTTGCATCAATCGGATAATTAGTGACTTTGAGCATGTTTTCATATGTCTCTTGGCCTTCCTTCTGTCTTCTTTCAAAAAGATTCTATTTAGGTCCGTTGCCCATTTTTTTATTGGATCATTTATCTTCCTTTATTAAGTTGTATAAGTTCCCTGTAGATGTTGGAGATTGAACCTTTATCAGTGATACCATTTGCAATTATGTTCTCCCATGAATTGGGATTTCTTGTTGTTTTGTTGATGGTGTCTTTTGTTGTGCAAAAGCTTTTTATTTTGAATGTACTCCCATTTGTTTATTTTCTCCTAAGTTACCATTGCCTAGAAGCGGTATCAGTGAAGAATTTGCTTCGGCATGTCTGAGATTTCTCTGCCTGTGGATTCCTCCAGTTTTTTATGGTTCCCCATCTTATGTTTAAGTACTTTATCCATTTTGAGTTTATTTGTTGTTTCTTGTAAGTTGGTAGTCTAGTTTCATTTTTATGCATGGATCTGTCCAACTTTCCCAACAGCATTTATTGAAGATACTGTCTTGACTCCAATATACGTTCATGTCTCCTTTGTCAAATATTAAGTGAGCATAGTGGTTTGGGTCAATATCTGGGTTCTCTTTTCTATTCCATTGGTCTATATGTCTGTTTTTGTGCCAGTACCGGGCTATTTTGAGAACAGTGGCCTTGTAATACAGCTTGAAATCTGCTATTGAGATCCCACCTACTTTGTTCTTCTTTCTCAGGATTGCTGTGGCTATTTGGGGTCTTTTTTTATTTCAGATGAATTTTTGGAGGGTTATTTCTAGGTCTGTGAAATATGCCATTGGTATTTTAATGGGGAGTGCAATGAATCTATAGATTGCTTTGGGTAGTATGGACATTTTAATGATGTTGATTTTACCAATCCATGAACATGGTATGTTCTTCCATCTGTTTACGTCTTCTTCTATCTCTTTTTTCAGTGTCCTTAGTTTTCTGCATATAGGTCTTTTACCTCCTTAGTTAAGTTTATTCCTAGGTATCTTAAATTTTTTGGTGTGATGGTAAATGGGATTGCTTTTTTAGTCTCTCTGTCTGTAAGTTCACTATTGGTGTATAGAAATGCCATAGATTTCTTGGCGTTAATTTTGTATTCTGCTACATTGCTGAATTGATTTATTAAGTCTATTAGTTTTTTGATGGCGTCTTTCAGGCTTTTTATAAACAATATCATGTCATCTGCAAATAAGGAGAGCTTTACTTCTTTTTCCAATTTGCATGCCTTTTATTTCTTTTTCTTGTCTAATTACAATAGCTAATACTTCCAGTACTATGTCAAACAGGAGTGGTGAGAGTGGGCATCCTTGTCTTGTTCTTGTTCTTAGGGGAAATGATTTTAGTTTTTGCCCATTGAGTATTATGTTGGTTGTGGGTTTATCATATAAATATCCCATAGTTTTAGGGTGGTTATATGTTCATTTTCATTTGTTTCCCAGAAATTTTCTTCTCAAGTGTACATGAGTAATTATGAAAGATAGACCACATGTTAGGGCACAATACAAGTTATACAAATTCAAGAAGATTTATATAATACCAAGCATCTTCTCAGATCACAGTGGCATGAAGATAGAAATAAACTACAATAAAAAAAATCAATAACACTCAAATATATGGAGGCTAAATTGTATGTTATAAAAAAATGAATAGTTTACCAAAAGCAGATAAAGACAACGCAATGAATGAGAATTACAGGCCAATATCCCTCATGAACATAGATGCCAAAATCCTCAACAAATTCTACCAAATTGGATCCACCATTATATAAGAAAAATCATACACCATGACCAAGTAGGATTTATCCTGGGGATGCAAGGATGGTACAATATCCGCAAATCAATAAACGTGACACATCACATAAACAAATTGAGAGATAAAAATCACATAGTCATACCAATTGATGCAGAAAAAGCATTTGACAAAATCCAACACCCTTTCTTGATAAAAACCCTCAGCAAAATGGGAATAGAGGGATCATACCTCAACATAATAAAACCCTTATATGACAAACCTATAGACAACATCATATTCAATGGGCAAATCTAAAACCATTTCACCTAAGAACAGGAATGAGACAGGGATGCCCACTTTCACCACTCCTTTTTGACATAGTACTGGAAGTGCTAGCTATAGCAATTAGAAAAGAAGAAGAAATAAAAGGTATCCAAATTAGAAAAGAAGACATAAACTATCATTATACACAAATTACATGATACTGTACATAGAAAACCCTAAATATTCCCTCAAAATTATTAGACTCAATAAATGAATTTGGCAATGTAGCAGGATACAAAATTGAGGCCAATAAATATATGGAATTTTTGTACACCAATAGTGCACTTACAGAAAGAGAGATTTAAAAAAAAACTACCCATTTACCAATGCACCAAAAAAATTAAAATACCTTGGAATAAACTTAACTTAGGAGGTAAAAGACCTATACACGGAAAACTACAGGACACTGAAAAAAGAGATAGAGGAAGACATAAACAGATGGAAGAACATACCACGTTCCTGGATTGGCAGAATCAACATCAATAAAATGTCCTTACTACCCAAAGCAATCTATAGATTCAATGCACTCCCCATTAAAATACCAAAGGCATATTTCACAGACCTAGAACGAATTCTCTAAAAATTCATCTGGAATAAAAAAAGACCCTGAATAGCTACAGCAATCCTGAGAAAGAAGAACAAGGTAGGAGGGATCTCAGTACTAGATATCAAGCTGTATTACAAAGCCACTGTTCTCAAAACTGCCTGGAACTGGCACAAGAACATACATAGAGACCAATGGAATAGAATAGAGAGCCCAGAAATTAACCCAAACCACTATGTTCAATTAATATTTGACAAAAGAGGCAAGTCTCTTTAATAAATGATTTTGGGAGAATTGGACAGATACATGCAAAAAAAAAATGAAACTAGACCACCGACTTACACCATTCATAAAAATAAACAAAACCTGGAAAAAGGACTTAAATGTATTTTTAACCATAAAAATCTTAGAGGAATCCATAGGCAGCAAAATCTCAGACATATGCCGAAACAATATCTTCATCAATATAGCTCCTATGGCAATGGAAACTAAAGAGAAAATAAACAAATGGGACTACATCAAAATCAAAAGCTTCTGCACAACAAAAATCCACCAACAAAACATGAAAGCCCACTGCATGGGAAAACATATTTGCCAATATTATCACAAATAAGGGTTTAATTCCAACATTTACAGAAAATTCATACTACTTGACAAAAGGAAGATAAGCAACCCAATCAAAAAATGGGTAATGGGCCGAAACCGGTTTGGCTCAGTGGATAGAGCATCGGTCTGCGGACTGAAAGGTCCCAGGTTCGATTCCGGTCAAGGGCATGTACATTGGTTGCGGGCACATCCCCAGTAGCGGGTGTGCAGGAGGCAGCTGGTCGGTGTTTCTCTCTCGTCGATGTTTCTAGCTCTCTATCTCTCTCCCTTCCTCTCTGTAAAAAAATCAGTAAAATATATTTAAAAAAATGGGTAATGGACCTAAATAGATACTTTTTGACATAGGACATACAGAAGGCCAAGAGACATATGAAAACATGCTCAAAGTAACTAATCATCTGAGAGATGCAAATCAAAACGACAATGAGGTACCACCTCACACCTATCAGAATGGCTATCGTTAACAAATCAACAAATAGAACTCCCATTTGACCCAGAGATCTCACTTTTAGGAATCTATTCAAAGAAACTAGAAACACCAATCAGGAAAGATATATGCACCCCTATGTTCATAGCAGCACAATTTACAATAGCTAAGATTTGGAAACAGCCTAAGTGCCCATCAGTTGATGAGTAGATTTAAAAACTGTGGTACATCTACACAATGGAATACTACGCTGCTGTAAAAAGAAAGGAACTCCTACCATTTGCAACAGCATGGATAGAACTGGAAATCATTATGCTAAGTGAAATATGTCAGTCAAAGAAATATAAATATCACATGATGTCACTCATTTGTGGAACAACATAAATTGATGAACAAAAACAGATCCAGAGACAGAGAAGCATGGATCAGACCGTCAAACCTTAGAGGGAAGGTAGAGGAGAGTGGGGGTAAAGGGGAGAGATCAACCAAAGGACTTTTATGCATGCATAAAAGCATAACCAATGGACACAGACACTGGCAGGGAGGGAGGGCATGAGTCGGGGAGAGGAGTGGGCAAGGAGGGGATAAGGACACATATGTAATACCTTAATCAATAAAGAAAAAAATTATGGAAGTAAACTATAAAAAAGGGAAAAAAGAATAATTGATCAGCTGCCTCTTGCACACCCCACAGTGGGGACCGAGTCCACAACCTGGCATATGCCCTGACCGAAAATCGAACCATGACCTCCTAGTTCATATGTGGACGCTCAACCACTGTCATTCTGGCTTGGCTTGAAGGGTATTCTTTAAGAAGAGGAAGAAGGAAAAAAGAAGAAATTGAAGGAGGAGGAGGAGGAGGAGGAGGAGGAGGGGGGGGGAGGAGAAGGAGGGGAAAAAGGAGATATTAAATACATATATATCACAATTGAATCTAAAAATCAAAATAAATAAACAAGGAACCTAATGAACAAAATAAACTGATAAATAAAATAGAACAATTGGCATGAAAATGTGGAACAGACTGATGAATCTCAGATGGAAGAGAGAAGGGGGTTGAGAAGAGATTAACCAAAGAACTTATATGCAAATATGCATTACCTATGAACACACACAATAGGGTGGTGAAGGCCTGTGGTGGGGTGGGAACTGGATGGATGGGGACAATGGGGGAAAAACAGGGACATCTGTAATACTCCCAATAAAAATTGAAAAAAAGAGAGACTCTCACAAGATCATAGAGCAGCATGAGATGTCTTTACATGTCATGACTATAAGATCAGTTCATGAATACCATGTCAAAAGTGTTTAATCTTTTGTTTCCCTGTCATGTAGCTTTCATATTTGAGGTCTTTCTGAGTTCAACTGGGGTGCTAATTAGGAAAAATAATCATTATGACTGTGTTTTGACAGGCAATTACCTCAGCTAACATAATCATGTGCAATTTTTTGTTTGTTTTTTAAATTTTATTTTATTCTTTAAAGTATTACAAATAGTAGTACATATGTCCCCTTTTTGCCCGATTGACCTTCCCCCACTTCCCAGCACATGCCCTCACTCCCCACAGTGTCTTGTGTCCATTGGTTATGCCTATATGCATGTATACAAGTCCCTCGGTTGATCTCTTACCTCTCCCTCTCAATCCTCCCCAGACTTCCCGCTGCAGTTTGACAGTTCGTTCCATGCTTCTCTGATTCTGTATTGTTTTTGTTCATCAGTTTATAATATTCTTTATTATCCATAAATGAGTGAGATCATGTGGTGTTTTTCTTTCACTGACAGGCTTATTTCACTTAGCATAATGCTTTCCAGTTCCATACATGCTGTTACAAATGGTAAGAATTCCTTCTTTTTTATAACAGCATAGTATTCCATTGTGTAGAAGTACCATAGTTTTCTAATCCACTCACCTGCTGATGGGCACTTAGGCTATTTCCAAATCTTAGCTATGGTAAATTGTGCTGCTATGAACATAGGAGTGCATATATCCTTCCTGATTGGTGTTTCTGTTTTCTTGGGACATATTCCTAGAAGTGGTATTACTGAGTCAAATGGCAGTTCCATTTTTAATTTTTTGAAGAAAAGCCATACTGTTTTCCACAGTGGCTGCATCACTCTGCATTCCCACCAGCAATGCACAAGGGTTCCTTTTTCTCCGCATCCTCACCAGCACTTGCCTTTTGTTGATTTGTTGATGATAGCCATTGTGACAGGTGTGAGTTGGTACCTCATTGTTGTTTTGATTTGCATCTCTCAGATGATTACTGACCTTGAGCAAGTTTTCATATGTCTCTTGGCTTTCTGAATGTACTCTTTCAAAAAGTGTCTATGTAGGCCCTTTGCCCATTTGTTGATTGGTTTGTTTATCTTCTTTTTGTTAAGCTGCATGAGTTCACTGCAAATGTTAGAGATTAAACCCTTATTAGAGATAACATTGGCAAATATGTTTTCCCATGCAGAGGGCTTTCTTGTTGTTTTGTTGATGGTTTATTTTGCTGTAGAGAAGCTTTTTATTTTGATGTAGTCACATTTATTTATTTTCTACTTAGTTTTCATTGTCCTAGGAGCTGTATCATTAAATATATTGCTAAGACAAATGTCTGATATTTTGCTGCCTATGGCTTCTTCTAAGGTTTTTATAGTTTCCCATCTTACGTGTAAGTCCTTTATCCATTTTGACTTTATTTTTGTTTATGGTGTAAGTTGGGGATCTAGTTTCATTTTTTCGCAAGTATCTGTCCAGTTTTCCCAACACCATTCATTGAAGAGACTGTCTTGATTCCATTGTATGCTCTTGACACCTTTGTCAAATATTAATTGAGCATAATGGCTTGTGTCGATTTCTGGGTTCTCTGTTCTGTTCCTCTGGTCTATATGCCTGTTATTGTGCCAGTACAGGCACTTTTGAGAAGAATGGCTTTGTAATATAGCTTGATATCTGGTATTATAATCCCTCAACCATTGTTCTTTCACATGATTACTACAGCTATTGAGGGTTGTTGTTTTTTTTATCCAAGTTAATTTTTGGAGAATTTGTTCTAGGTCTTTGAAGTATGCCATTGGTATTTTAATGGAGATTGCATTGAATTTATAGATTGCTTTGGGTAGTATGGACGTTTTGCTGATGTTGATTCTACCAATCCATGAACATGGTATATTCTTCCATTTGTTCATGTCTTCCTCTATCTCTTTTTTCAGCATCCTGAAATTTTCTGAGTACAGGTCATTCCTCTCCTTGGTTAAGTTTATTACTAGGTAACTTAATTTTTTTTTGCAATATTAAATGTGATTGTTTTTTTAATTACTCTTTCTGTGAGTTCATTATTGATGTATAGAAAAGCAATAGACTTCGGGGTGTTAACTTTGTATCCTGCTACATTGCTGAATTCATTGTCTCATAGTTTTTTGATGGAGTCTTTTGGGTTTTCTATGTACAATATCATGTCATCTGCGAATAAGGACAGTTTTACTTCTTTTCCAGTTTGGATGCCTTTTATTTATTCTTCTTATCTGATCGCAATGGCTAGTACTATGTTGAACAGGAGTGGAGAAAGTGGGCATCCCTGTCTTGTTCCTGTTCTAAGGGGAAATGCTTTTAGTTTTTGCCCATTGACTATGCTGTTGGCTGTGGGTTTGCCATATATGGCTTTTATTATGCTTAGGTATGATGCTCCTATTCCCACCTTGCTGAGAGTTTTTATCAAGAAAGGGTGTTGGATTTTGTCAGATGCTTTTTCTACATCAATTAATACGATTATGTGATTTTTGCCTCTCAGTTTGTTTATCTGATGTATCACATTTATTGATTTGCGGATATTGTACCATCCTTGCATCCCCAGAATAAACCCCACTTGGTCATGGTGTATGATCTTTCTGATGTACTGCTAGAGCCGATTTGCTAGAATTTTGTTGAGAATTTTGGCATCTATGGTCATGAGGGATATTGGCCTATAATTCTCTTTCTTTATCTGGTATTGGGATTAGGGTAATGCTGGCTTCGTAGGTATACCTTAATCCTCTTGAATTTTTTGGAATAATCTGAGGAAGATAAGTTTTATTTCTTCTTTGAAAGTTTTATAAAACTCCCCTGTGAAGCCGTCTGGTCCCAGACTTTGTTTGTTGATTACTGCTTCAATTTCCTCCATAGTTATTGGCCTATTCAGATAATTTTATTCCTCCTGTTGAGTTTTAGAAGGTCATATTTTTCTAGGAATATGTCCATTTCTTCTAGGTTGACCAGTTTGGTGGAGTAGAATTGCTCATAGTATTTTTTTTTTTTTTATGATTCTTCGTATTTCTGTGTGGTTAGTTGTTATTTCGCCTCTTTCATTTCTGATTTTGTTTATTTGGGTTTTCTCTCTTTGCATCCTGAATCTAGAGGTTCATCAAACTTGTTTATCCTTTCAAAGAACCAGCTCTTGGTTTTATTGATCATTTGTATTTTTTTTTTTTTTGTCTCTATGTCATTTATTACTGCTCTGATCTTTATTACTTCCTTCCTTCTGCTCACACGGGACTTTTCTTATTGCTCTCTTTCTAATTCTTCAAGTTGCAGAGTTAGATGGTTTATTACCAGTTTTTCTTGTGTTTTTTTTTTTTTTTTTTTTTTTTTTGTGTGTGTGTGTGTGTGTGTGTGTGTGTGTGTGTGTTTTAAGGTAGGCCTCTAATGCTATAAACTTCCCTCTCTGGAATGCTTTCATTGTGTCCAAAGATTTTGGATTGTTGTGTTTTCATTTTCATTTGTTTCCAGGATTTTTTTTTATTTATTCTTTGATGTCCTTGGTAACCCACTCATTGTTTAATAGTATGCTATTCAGCCTCCAAGTGTTTTAATTTTTGCAATTGTTTTTACTGTTGTTTATTTCTAATTTTATGATATGACTTCAATCCTCTTGAATTTGGAGAGACTTTTCCTGTGTCCCAGTATGTGGTTTATCTTTGAAAATGTCTCATGTGCACTTGAGAAAAATATATATTCCGTAATTTTGGGGTGGAATGTTCTGAAGGTGTCAATTAAGTCCATCTGATCTAGTGAGTCATTTAGGATTGAAGTTTATTTGCTAATTTTTTGTCTATAGGATTTATCCAGTGATGTTAATGGGGTATTAAAGTCTGCTACTATGATTGTATTGCTGTCAGTCTCTTCCTTGATATCTTCTAGAAGTTTTTTTTTTATGTATTTGGGTGCTCCTGCATTGGGCACATAAATGTTTACCAGTTATATCCTCTTGTCTTATTGATCCCTTTAGAAGTATGAAGTGGCCTTCCTTGTCTCTTGTATGGTCTTCACTTTGAGGTCTATTTTGGAAGATATAAGTATTCCTACTCCTGCTTTTTTTTCATTTCCATTTGCCTGATATTTTTCCATCCCTTCACTTTTAGTCTGTGTGAGTCCCTTGTTCTGAGGTGCGTCTCCTGTAGACAGCATATATATTATGTTTTCTTATCCATTCAGTAATTCGATGTCTTTTGATTGGAGTATTTAATCCATTTATATTTAATATTTTTATTGATAGGTACTTGTTTGTAGACAAGTTCCTTGCCTGTGTTCCTTCCTCCCTTTCTATTTCTTCCTTTTACAGTATTCCCTTTAGCATTGCTTGCATCGCTGGCTTGGTAGTGATAAACACCCTTAGCCTTTTTTTGTCTGCAAAACTTCTGATTTCCCCTTCAATTTTGATTGATAGTCTTGCTGGATAGTGTATTCTTTGATTCAGACCTTTGCATTGCATCACTTTGTAGCCTTTAAGATTCTCTCTTTTTGTTAACATTTGCTATTGTAATTATTATGTGTCTTGGTGTGGATCTTTTGGATTCATCTTCTTTGGGGTTCTTTGTACTTGTGTAATATGTTTCTTCCCCATATTAGGGAAGTTTTCTGTCATTATTTCTTCAGATAGATTCTCTAAACCTTGCTGATTTTCTTGTCCTTCTGGCATGCCTATTATATGTATGTTACTTCATTTTGCATTGTCCCAAAGCTCCCTTAGGCTCTCATCCAGCTTTTTAATTTTTTTCTCCAGTTGCTGTTCAGATTGGGCTTGTTTCTGTACCTTATCTTCTAAATCACTAATTTGGTCCTCTGCTTCTTGTAGTCTACTGTTGAAACATTCCATGTCATATTTGATTGTAGCTATATCACTTTTGTTTTCTCCCTGCCTTTTGCATAGGTTGTTGGGTTTTTTCATCCATCTGGTTTATGAACTGTACAACCATTACTCTAAGTTCTTTTTCTGTGATGTTGCATGCCTCAGTTTCACTTATTTCCTTTCTTGGCGATTCCTCTTTTTCTTTCCTCTGGGTGTTGTTTCTATGTCTTCCCATATAACTATCACCAGAAGGTCCAATCACCGAGTTGTGGGGGTCTGAGCTGTGTGCTGTGGGAGCTTCGTGCCACCTAAGTGTCACTGAAGAGCTCTGTCACCCAGATGTGTGGTTGCTGTGGGTCTGTGGG
Organism: Eptesicus fuscus; assembly: GCF_027574615.1. Taxonomy (NCBI): domain Eukaryota; kingdom Metazoa; phylum Chordata; class Mammalia; order Chiroptera; family Vespertilionidae; genus Eptesicus; species Eptesicus fuscus. The sequence goes on along the minus strand of NC_072473.1, from coordinate 58,228,053 downwards.
AGCTCGGCTTGCTCAGGATCGGAGTCACTGGTGCTCAGTGCAGCCTCATGCATACACCTAGAATCAGATACCCCACATGCACCATGCTGAAAGAGACCCCCATGTTGTGTGCCAAAAATCTGAGTCCCCTAGTATGCACCAGGAGTCAGTTTCCCGCTGTGCCCATGCTGAGAATCTAGTATGGAGTCTGTCACTTGGTGTGGCCTTGTACTGAGAATTAGGTCCCTGTGTGTGCATGCACCAAGTATTGGAGTTACTGGCTCTTAGTGTGTGTGTACTTAAAATAAGGGATCCCATGAACGAGTGATGAGAAACAGAGTAAAGTCACTGGTGCTCAGTGCTGTCTCTCGCATGGAGAATGAGGGTTTCCTATCTGCTTGGGGGACCAGGTTGCACAGCAGGCCTGTGTCAGAGGAGATCCAGTCTTGCACTGCAAGAGACAGACTTCCGTGTGCCCTCATCCAGAGTCAATGTCAGGTGGCACAGCCTCCCTGTGTGGGCATGAGGTCTGGTCATGGGACTGCGCACTGCAGGAGCAAACTCTTCGTGTCTGCTCATCCAGGCTCAAATTCAGAGTAGCCTCCCTATGTAGTCAGGAGGCCTGCTTATAAGGGGAGTGTCTAGCAGTTCCTATGCAGCTGCAGTGGGCCAGTGGGCCAGTGCTCTGTGACTCACAGAAATCTCTTGCTGGGCTGCCTGGAGTCTTGGTGTCGCTGGGTCTTGCAGCTGTGGTGGAAGGTCTTTTACTCAAGTGGCTGAAGGGTCCCGGTTTGTGTCTGAGACCAGATTGGGTGGTGGCAAGGCTATGATCCTAGTCTCAAGCAGCTCTGTTCTTCAAAATGGCATGGTTTCTGTGCTGGCAGTGTCCTCCCTGGTGTGTTTGCAGTGGCAGCAGGGTTTTGCCATTGAAGACTGCCCAGTTTGGCAGCCCCCTGGAAGACCTGCAGGACCTGACTGCCCCTATCTCTCTCTCTCTCTCTCTCTCTCTCTCTCTCTCTCTCTCTCACACACACACACACACACACACACACGTCCAGACATTCCTCCATCATTCCCTCACTCTCTCACACACTCTCCCTCCCTACCTTCTTGCTGGTCACCATCTTTTCTCCTGCCTCATGTGGAATTTTATAGGACTCGTTAAGACAGCAAAATGAACAAAATGGTTGTGTCAGGGTCCCTTTCGTTCTGTCTCGATAGAGTTCATTTTAAAACCGGACCTATAGCAACCACCTTTTTAGAATCAGAGGGGGTTGGAGAAAATCTAAATGGATTTACAGCCATTGTAACAGCTATCTTCCCTCCATCAGTCCTTGCTCCAATCTTTTGAGTGCCACAGAAATAAAATCTCTGCTTTTACCCAATACAAGATAAATGACAATAAAGGTTGTGCTTCCAACTGATTAAAGAATGAGTCATGTTCTGACTCATTTCACCTCTTAGAGGTCAGGGTGGAAATTTCACTTTTATGGCCTATTAAACATGGAGATAGCCCATTGGTGCTGTGGCATTCTCTCACAACAAAGGGAGTTCACTGCCAATAAAATATCATTCATGCTTCCTTTTCAAAACTACTCCATTAATAGCAAACAAGAGACTTCTAATACTGAATAAATAAGTCTCTGAGATCACACACATTAGTAGCTTGAATATTGAAGAAGTAATGGTCTCTGTTTTTAGTTTTTAAAATGGTGAGGCATTTCTTAAAATTCTTTATTGTTTTAAGTATTACATCAGTTTCCTTTTTCTCCCATAACTCCCAGCCCCCAGCACATGTCCTCACACCCCTACTGTCTGTGTCTATTGGTCATGCTTATATGCAAGCATTCAAGTCCTTTGGTTGATCTCTTACCCCCACCCACTCCCAAGCTCCCCTGCCTTCCTTCTGAGGTTTGAGGTTTGATGGTTCTATGTCTCTGTATCTATTTTTCATCATCACTTTATGTTGTTTGTTATATTACACAAATGAGTGAGATCATGGGATTTTTATCTTTCTCTGACTGGTTTATTTCACTTAGATTAACGCTCTCCAGGTCCATCCATGCTGTTGCGAATGGTAAGAGTTCTCTCTTTTTCACAACAACATAGTAGTCATTTACTCTCCCCCTCTCCCCCTCCCTGCTGTCCTGTCAAATTAGGGATTTTTATATGTCAAATTAAACACTCATTTCCAGCTGTCACAGTAGGCTATAACTATAAGATGTTGTCATAGAGGTATAAGAATCATACATTAAAAGCTGTTTCTTCCTTAGGACATTTTAATGCATGAAGACAACTTATTCTAATGCTGAGACAATAATCTAAAAAACTCACCTTCCTCAGACTATGAAAACATGAAGTTAGTCCATATTTTTATATATCTTTGTATCCTTATCCCCTAGTATACCAACAGGTGTAAAAGGGTTTAATAGAGGGTTGATGGATGGATCAGTTGGGTAGGTTTATGTTTGGGCTTATTAAGCTATTGCTTCACCAAAAAAAAGAAGTACACATGATTCAGGTATTCTATGTTAGTATATTAACATGTCTTAATTGAAGTCATAGGACTTTTAATTTGATGTTATTTATTTTTACATCCTCCAGTCAACAACTAGTCTTTTAGTTATGTATTTCTATGATAGCTGGAAATTTACTCTCTTCAGAGGACAAATGTATTTGGCATGGCTCATAGTTGTTGTTTTTTAACTCCATGATCTTAACAGTGAAAAACCACACTTGTTCCATAACTTGTTTAAGCCTGAAATGTTTTAAGTAAAAGTTGCCATCTGTTAATTTGCTCATTAATTAACTTACTCTTATTCATCCATCCATCTAATCATTTAATAAATATTCATTGAGTACTCACCATAGGCATTATTTTTGCTGTAGAATTATACCAGTGAACATTATAGACAAAACTTATATTCTAATGGAGGAAGAAAGATAATAAACAAGATAATTAAGCATATAAGTATTAAGGGAAAAAACACAGGAAGTGGTGACAAAGGGGATGGCAAAAGGTTTACAGTTATGAGTCCATAAAACACAGAGTTTATTTTTGTATTATTATTATATTATTTATTTGTTTTACAACTGTAAACATACTTTGTCCACCTCTATATTAGTTTAGGTAGTCTACTTTTATTATAACCAACCTCCAAATTCCATTTATTTAATACATTAATAGTTTATTTCTTAATATAAACTAATGTGGATCTGATAAGATTTAGGGGAAAATTTGTGTGAATTAGACTTGAAGTTACCATCCATACTGACTAGCAGATGAGTTGATGGCAAAATTTTCAATTAATGGTGTGTGAATACATAAGCCCCTTGGGTCTTGTATTAAAAAGTATGCTTCAGTAATTGCAAGTGGCATTTACAAGTTAAAGACAAAATTATCCTCCCCAAACAAAAGCTTGAGGCAACTACTGATTGGCTGAAGGGCTCATGAGTCATAGTTTTAGTTACTGCTCTCTGAGCCAATGAGGGTCCAGGTTGTAGATAAAAGGGTCAATGGAATAAAAAATGGAAATCATTAAATACTAGGGATAAAATAAAATAATATTGTGTAAGAATTGGAAAAATGGTCAGAAATTCCTTATAAGTCCTCAGATTCTGCAATTGGAAGGTCAGTTATTTATTAAATTTCCTTCTCCATTACCCTGAAATAGGAAACTTCACCTTGGCAGAATCTGGTAGGAAAAGAGCTAGATTCAGAAACAAATGAAGAAACTTATTCATGCCAATTTTACTAACACACATTCTAACTTCAGCATCCTTATTTCCACTATGTATAAAATATAAAACCAATTGCTTCTAATACCTAAATAGGTATATTTTAAGACCTTGGAAGATTATTCCCTAGGAGTAACTTTAAACCAAAAATAGATCAGCTCTCACAGGGACTGAGTATCCAATTTTGAAATCAGCTTAATCCTTGATTTGATTAAGGTAATATTGAGTATCTAGTGGCCCTATCCTAACTCCCCATTAGAAGAAAAACATATATTCTCAATTATACATATTATTACACAAAATATCACTATGCTTTATAATTTTTCAATTGTACAATTTTTGAATTTGTTTACTAATAAAAATTATCAGGTTTATGAGAACATAAGACATGATCAAAACCAACAGAAACAACAAACAATAGAATCAGTCTCATTTGGGACTTAAATAATGGAGCTATAATTCATAGACATTAAAATAATTACAAATAATTAATTCAAGAAATCATAGGAAAAGAGTGAGGTCAGCAGAGAGTTAGAAAATAGCAAAAACAAAAGCAAAATTCTAAAACTGAAAAACACAACTGACTTTATGATATAAATAAATGAATTTAAGAGCAAATTAGACATAACCAAAAAAAATATTAGTGACTTGAAAGACAAATCAGACAAAATTATAAAATTAATTCAGAGATTAAAAGAATAGGAAATATGGAAGTGAGTATAAGAGCTATATAGAAGATGTTTAATACAGCTCAGAAATGTATTTGAAGGACCTGGAGTAAAGAAAAGAGAAGATGGGGGGAAAGTAATATGTGAAAAGATATTATCTGAGAAATTTTCAAATATGGCAAATGGCATTAATAGGTGCAGATTTAAGATACTCTAGAAAACTCAAGATAAACAAATACAATGAAAATCAGACCCAGCCATATTATAGTAAGTTGAAAACCTGACAAGAAAGGGGAAAATATTAAAAGCAGTAAAAGAAAAGTATTATTACCCTCACAGGAGCAACAGTAAGCATATTGACATCTGATTTCTTAACAGGAATAATGGAAATCAGAAGCCAATAGAGTGAATAACTTCAAATTACTAAAAGTTAATAACTTCTAACCTAGAGTTCAATAACTGGCAAAAAAAACATGTTTGAAAATTAAAAATGAAATAAATCCACACTAAGGAAAAACAAAAATTGAGAATATTCATCACTAGCAGAACTACACTGAAGGAAATACTAGAGGCTGTACTTCAGACAGAAGAAAAATTATCCCACATAGAAATATAGATATGTAGTAATACAAAGTATGGAACAATGGAAAGGGTAACTATGTAGTAAATTTAAGTGAACATTGACTATAAAATAACAATAATATCTTGTGGGATTAACTGTGTTATAGACTGAATGGTTGTGTCCCCTACATAATTCATTTGTTGAAACATAATCCCTAATCTGATGGGATTAGGAGGTTAAGCCTTTGGAAGTGATTACTATCCTTATAAAGGGGACCCCAGAGAGCTTCCTTGTCCCTTCCACTATGTGAGGACATAGCAAGAAGACAGCTAGCTATTTATGATCCAGGAAACAGGCCCTCACCAGAAAACAAATCTGCCAGAACATTGATGTTAGATTTTCCAGTCTCCAGAACAGTGAAAAATAAATTTATGTTGTTTGTAAGCAGCCCAGTCTATGGTATTCTGTTAGGTTGCCTGAATAAATCAAAGTGTGTGTGTATAAATAAATACATATGTCTATATATGTTTGTGTATGTGTGTATAGTTATGGATAATATACAGATATTTAAAATATACAAAAATAACACTAAGAGGGGAGCAAAGGGAGTTAAAGTACCATATTTTGCAGTGTATAAGAAGACTGGGCATATAAGACGACCCCCAACTTTTCCAATTTAAATATAGAGTTTGGGATATACCCACCCTATAAGATGACACCCAGCGTATAAGACGACCCCCGACTTTTGAGAAGATTTTCCTGGGTTAAAAAGTCATCTTATACACCGGAAAATATGGTATTTTAACGCCTTGGTATTGTCTCAGAAGTACAAACAGTACTATTCTAGAGATTACAATATACATTCTTGATTTATTAAAATCTAATGTAAATATAAAATACTTAGACAATCTAAATGAAGGGAAATAAGTAGAGAGAAAACAGACTAGATGGAACAAAGAGAGAATGAGTACATAGGTGGTAGATTTTAAGTAAAATATGTAATTCAATTACTACAAAGGGAGTACATATCCTAATTAAGTTATAGTTGTTGGACAGGATTTAAAATATACACATATTTGTATGCTGCTTATAAGAGACACACCTTAAATATAAAGAAACAAAAGGTTGAAAGTAAAAGGAAAAAAGAGGATTTACCCAGCATACACTTACCAAAAGAAACTGTTGTAGCCACACTAATTACAAACAAAATAAACTTTAAGGAAAAAATTAGAACCAGCAATTAGAATGGACTTTTCATAATTATGAAGGTTTCTGTACATAATCCTAAATATTTAAGTGCTCAAGACTATATTTTCAACATATAAAAGCAAATATTATCAGAATTAAAAGGATAAATAAAAAATCCACAATAATTATTGAGAGATTCTAGGATATATTGCCAGAAGAAAATTCCAGCATGTCAGCAGGGCTGAATCATCTGGAAATGGCTGAGGGCATTTCCCCAAACCTGAAAAGGATGCATAAATAATTGCTTGCTGCCAGACAGATGAGGGCATTTCAATCTACATGTTATTGCCTCCTCCTGGCCAAACACCTGAACAGCCTTAGGCAGTTCTTCCAATCTGACAATGGATTCTGAATACTAAACCCTGGCCTTTGACATGTATATCTACCTTGCCTTAGGACAATTTGTGTTAATAAAAAGCAAGGGGTCCTGAGACAAGGGAGAACTTGGTTTCTTTAGCCAAGCTCCTCTGGCCCCCTAAATGCCTTCCAAAATTATGTTTTGTCTCTGGGGTCTTGATTATTTTACACTCAGCTGCTTCTCCAGATTCCTGAACCCTTCTAGATGCTGAGAAACACACACCGGCATTAATGGCACCTGACTCAAGGACATCTGGAGGAGAAGAATTTGCTTGAGCAGATAAAACAGCACCATTAATGATGGTAAAATTAACTGTGCTTACAACTCATGTTTAGCTTCAGAAGCTCGTGGATCCATAAGTGCATGAGTAATTCTTTTTGTTTAAGTCAGATTATAATGGGGAAGAATTTGGTTAAAAGGCCAAATTATAAACAAATTGTAATATTAAAAGGTACTTTTTAAAATCAGGCTGAAAAAAGAGTGCCATGATCATCCTTAATGTGATTTCTTGTTCAAATAATAAAATACCTAATTTGTATTGAGGATCAAAAATCTGTAATTTCTAAAAAGCCTCCAGATCCTCTGCTTCTGATCTCAAAATCGGCTGGAGAGGGCAGAGCTATCAGCTATCTGTCGAAAAGAGATTCTCTAATGCTGTTTAAAAATTACCGAAGAATGCATTGGGATAAGCACATGTTGGCAAATATAACTCTGAAATCTAGTCATTACTTTGACTAGAAAATGGAATAGAAAAAGATTTAGGAAAAGAACTTTGATTTGGTCTTGTTGATCTGTTGTTATCTATTAAGCATGCCTTTAATTTAATTGGAAAGAGAAATTCGGCCAGGTCAGTTGCTAAAATTTCCCCCAAAGCAAGCAGGATGTGGGCAAAGGAAGACACGTGGTGATCCTGTGTGGACACCCACTCCCCGAGTATGCTATTTTAAAAAGTCTAATTCTCGCCATGTTCGTAATTTAAAAATTTTACAAAATTTAAAAATGTGTCTGGGATTTCTATGCACATGTAATGAGAGAAGATGGCTTAAAAACAAATGTGCACAACTGTCTGATTTTGGATATTAGATAGGTTTTGAGCTAAACTTAACTCTCTTTGTGATGGTACAGAATAAAACCCCAAAGACTGTTTTTTCCCTCAGAAAGATGGTGGATTTGATCCAGGGAAAAAATATAGGCTAGGTTCTAGCAACAAGATTGGTATTGGTATTTACTGGCTATGCCTTTTGTTAATTAAGAAGGCTGGCTTCCCAGGGCAATCTCTAAGGGAAGAATGTGACAATTTTGCATTATAATAGCTACAAGTTTGCTTCTTGACTTCCCCTAGCAGAAAAAATATGGTCATTTTAAAATCAAGCAGCTAGGCCCTCACCAGCCAAAAACATAAGTTTCCCACTGGCAGCAACTTCTAAAGACAAGCTTGCTTCCTGGCTTCCCCTCCTTGGGGCTGGTCACATTTCCAGGAGAAAGAATGTAACTAATTTGCATTTGAATGGCTACAGACCTGCTACTGAACTGTAGCAGCTTAATCTGAGAAATGCTAAATATTTGACTTGCTAACTCTAAAAGTTTAAGGTTCAAATTAAATTGGGAGAAATTATATAGTTGTGGTAACTAAATGCCTAAAGTATAGAAATTTATTTTTGAGAAAATAATTTTTGTATTTTCTCTGAAATAATTAGGAATTCAAAATACTGTTGCTTATTGGTCTAAGTAAAAAAGAATGATTAATTCTGTGATCTCAACCAAATTTTTAATATAAAAACAGATTTAAATGATATCTTTTAAGATAATTATAAAAATATTAGAGGCCCAGTGCACAAAATTCGTGCATGGGGGTGGTGGTGGGTGTGTCCCTCAGCCCAGCCTGCACCCTCTCCAATCTGGGACACCTCGAGGGATGTCGGACTGCCCGTTTAAGCCCGATCACGGTAGGATTGGGCCTAAACGGGCAGTTTGACATCCCTCTCACAATCCAGGACTGCTGGCTCCCAACTGCTCGCCTGCCTGCCTTCCTGATTGCCCCTAACTGCTTCTGCCTGCCAGCCTGATTGCCCCCTAACCACTTCCCTGCCAGCCTGATTGATGCCTAACTGCTCCCCTGCCAGCCTTTTTGCCCCTAACTGCCCTCCCCTGCAGGCCTGGTCACCCCTAACTGCCCTCCCCTATAGGCCTGGTTCCCCCCAACTGCTCTCCCCTGCAGGCCTGGGTCCCCCAGTTGCCCTTCCCTGCAGGCCCGGTTGCCCCCAACATTCCTCCTCTGCCAGCCTGGTCACATCTAACTGCCCTCCCCTGCAGGCTTGATCACCCCCAACTGCCCTCCCTTGCAGGCCTGGTCCCTCCCAACTACCCTCCCCTGCTGGCCTGATTGCCCACTGATAGATCCTCCCTTCCCCCAACTGATGGACGGAGTATGACGTAAACTCCACCTGCAGCCGGACATTCCTGAACACCTTATATGGACTGTACATTGAACCACCAATCAGCACCTGCCATATAAGTCCCCAATTCCTAAATCCCTAGGCCCCTAACCATGTACCTTATATGAAACCACCAATCAGCGTGGGCTGAGTGCCCTAAGCCTTGTCCCCTCTTTTCCTCCCCTTAAAAGGCACTCTCACCCAGGCAAGCACTCTCTCTCTCTCTCTCTCTTCCCTTTCCCCTTCTGGAAGGCGGCTGGCAGGGTGATCTCCAATAAAGCCTGTGTCCTGGTATCCCATGGTCTCCGGCCCTCTGTTTCATCTTTCATCATGGTGCTGAACCTGGGTGAGCATGGACTATCCTCGAACCTAGCCCCGAGCTTCTGACTCCTGCTCTGGCTCTGCTCGGTGGCATAGTTCTGAGTCAATTGGCCTGCTCAGAACACTCCTCAAACCCTGCCGTGCCAGGACACATGGGAATCTCGTCGCTTCCTTCTAACCGGTAGGCTTCAGGGATTTTCCCAACCCCCCCCCCGCCCCCCCTGGTTCCCTTGACCTGGAAGGGCCTCAGAGTTTCCCGATTATGAGCTACACATTCTATGTCACACGTTCTACGTTCTACGTTCTACGTTCTACGTTCCATGTTCTACGTTCTACGTTCTACGAAAGCCCAGGTACCTGGCCGGGAAAACTCTGTTCTACTCCATGGGAAAGGTTTGGGGTTGACGACCTTGCAACCTTCTCCTGTCCTATTTTCCTACAGGTTGGCAGAGGGAAAAGAAGGACGCTTCTTATTCCTTCCCCAACTTCTCGGTGGCCCTTTCCATCCGGTCATGGGAACCTCTCAATCCAAACCCTCTCGTAACCTCAAAGAAGCTCTACCTGGCCACAATATAAACTCGACAATGTCTCTCTGTGGCCTGAAAATTCCAATATTCTCCAAGATCTAGATAATTTTGCCACCGGATTGGGAAGCATTCGAGATTCCTATGAAACAGGCTTTCTCCTCCCCACCCACCATCCCGCTCTCCCCCCTTGCTTTATTCCTCATGTTCTACCCATCAGATCCTCCTCTGGAAGTCCTCTTTGTCCTCTCAAACCCCTTTCTCCGTCTTCTGACTCTTTCAACCCAGTGGATCGTTTCTCTCCACGTGTCTCAATCTTGCCACCTCCTTACAATCCTAAACCTGTCCCTCTCTGACTAAACACTTTTTTTCCCAGGTCAATGCCACCAGAGTGGAGTGCAGGAGTCCTTGGAGGACTCCGGGAGTACGTTTAACTTTTTTTTTTCCTTTACACACACTGGTCCCGCCCACTGACCGTGGCAGCGGCATTTACAGGCCCTTCCTCTCCCTCAGGGTGTTCACTTCCTAAGCATCAGTCTCCCTGAAACATCCCTCCTAGTCCCGCCCTCATTTTGGGAGGCAGGATGGGGCATTTCTACCTCTGAGAATTCTAACCCCCCCCCTCCTTTCCCTGTGCTCTCCACCTTATCTCCGCTCCTGTGGCCTCCATCAAACAAATTTACAGGTGGCTGGCCATTTCCCTTCTCACTCTCTGACCTTTCTCAAATTGAAAAACGTCTAGACTCTTTCTCTTCAGACCCTCTTAGCCAGCAGATGCCTTCTCCCCAGTCCCTGAGCCCAAATCCTGAGAACCTGAGCTCCAAAACAGCCTTTCCCATCTAACACTCATTCTCAGGCCCAAAGACTGCCTTCCTCAACAGCTTCTTCTACTCTCACATCCATTCTACCCCCGAGGAAGGCAACAGGAACTGAGAGCACACTCTTTGAGTCCACGTCCCATTCTCTATGTCCAGCCTCACAGATTGGGAGGCATCTCAGGTTTCTTTTTCCACTGACCTGACCACCTTTACTCCAGGACATACTGTCCTCCTATCCCATGGTCTCTGGCCCTCTGTTTCATCTTTCACCCACAACTGCCCTACCCTGCTGGCCTGATCCCTCCCAACTGCCCTTCCCTGCTGGCCATCTTGTGGCGTCTATCTTGTATCCACAAGGGGGCAGCCATCTTTGACCACATGGGGGAAGCCATCTTGTGTGTTGGAGTGATGGTTAATTTGCATATTACTTTTATTAAATAAGACTAGTAGCCTTGTGCACAAAATTCAAGCACATTAAAAGGGAATTAATTAGAGGAAATATTTTAATATTTCTATTTGCCCTTTCTCTATAATAGAAGTGTCAGAGATGAAAGAAAATTGGTAAAATGTATATAAAGATCTTCCTCCTGTCAGAGTCTGGGCCACACCACGGGACCCAGAGTCAAGTCCCCAACCACCCATGCATGCCTCAAAATCGCACGAGACCAAGACCTGGCCGGCCCCACCCCCATTGGGCGAGATCCAGACCTGGCTGGCCCCACACCCATCAAGTCCTGCCAGGCAGCGGGCGCAGCCTCAGGTCCCTTGGCACATGTTGGGCGGAGGGCGTGGCCTGAGGTTCCCCATCAAGCCCTACCGGGCAGGGGGTGCAGCCTGAGGTCCCGCGTCAAGCCCTGCCAGGTGGACGGGTGGCACAGCCTCAGGTCTTCCACCCCAGCCAAGCACCACACAGCCTCAGGTCCCTGCTGATTGCTTGTTACGGGAACCCTGCCTCCTCTGTGGGTACAGCCATCTTGTGTTACGGGAACCCAGCCTCCACTTTGAGTGCCGCCATCTTGTGATGGTGTTACAGTGTGAGGGTCAATTTGCATGTTACCTCTTTATTATATAGAATATAATCTTTAAATTATATATATATATATATATTTAATATTATATATATATATATGTATATTTGATGGTCTTTCCAAGCTAAATTTTAAGACTAACCAAGGGATGATATTTGGAAAACTCCAAGGGCCCAGAGTGATTCAAAAAATTTGTTCCTTCTTAAAAGAAATATTTTTGAATTAAATCAATTTAATATACTTGAAATCACATGGAAAGCTTTGTAAAATAAAAATTAATGACTATATTTTACTTATATACATATACTTTAAATATTATGAATGTTTTAGCCTCTACAGAGGGCAAAATAATCCTTAAATATAGCCAAATTTTTCAACAGCAGTAACATTTTAAAGACAAAAAACCCCCAAGCAACCTTCATTTTAAATAAGCTTGGGGTGAGGAAGCATCTATGCCTCATGTCTCAAACGTATAAATTTTTACTTGCTTTGCTTTTTTAATAAAGATGCCTACTTAAATTATTTAATAAATTAGCTTTCTAAAATATAATCAAGGTCTCATATAAATTAAGTTATATGAGAAGCCAAAGTTTTTATAAGCAATTGTATCCTAGAAAAGTCTTCTAAGAAAATTACTGAAACCTCCCATAATCCCTCTGTATATGCGAATAAGCCAAAGGGAGTACTCTTCAAAAATAATATTCTAAGCTTAATAAAAAGGAGAAATTTAATATTTTTGAAATCTTGGGGAGATGGAAGATGGCGGCTGCAGGACAGAGTGGAGAGAGAGGAAGTGAGTGAGTGAGGGTATAAAAGGAGAGTGTGTGGTTGTGCGTGGGGTGTGTGACAGTGAGTGAGGGAAAGTTAAATCTTGCAGGAGCAGCAGGGGCTGGCAGAAAGCCTCTCCTTGACAAAGAGAGACTACCACCACTGCGGGCACTCCCGGGATGGCGGGACCCTAGCACAGAGGGAGCCCACGCCATCTTGAGTGGAAAACGGCCTTATGTAGAAACTCACCAACACCACCAATAATACAGGCCTTGGAACTGCCCCTCAACCCAGCACCCACTCCAGCCAATATTCTGCTACCCCAGCTGCAGACTCGCGAACCTGGGACCTCCACCTCCAAAGACACAGCTTTCCACAGCTGTAAGTGCAACTCCCCCTCCCCAACAGCAGAACCCCTGTTTCCCTCCTGCGCGTACACGAACACGCACTCTTGTGGTCTCATCCCAAGGAGACTCACTCCGGGTTTGCACCCGAGGGTGAGATTCTGTGCAGATGGGGCCCCCCACCCCGCAGTGAAAATTCCTTCTTCCTTCTTCCTGGAGGGTTGCCAACATTAACCCCCGATACGCAGGCACTTGCTCTTTCTCAGCCCCAGGTCACTTTACTCACGGTTTGCACCCAAGGGTGTGATTCTGTGCAGAGAGGGGCTCACGGCCCCTTAGTGAAAATTCTGAATTCCCTCTTCCTGGAGGGTTGCCCACATTAACCCCAGCTACTCAACCATAGTGGCAGGACCCCTTGAAGTGCATCAGAGCTCTGCAACCAGAGAGCGCGCCTCCACAGATACTAACACACTGAGCCCAACCAACCACAGGGCACTAGTGGACGCCACTGTGAGCTCTCCTTGGGTGTGATCTTGAACAAGCAGGGGGCGCAAACCCCTCCAGCAGTAGAAGCTTTGAATTCACTTACCGTGAATACAGGCCCACAGGCACCCCAATTACCCGGCTACACTGCCAGGGCCCTTCAGAGCCCTTCAGTGTGCCTCACTGGCAAAAGTACCGAGGGTGCTCCTGTAAAACACTGCTGGGAGTAACCACCTATCCACCACAGGTGCAAGAGAAAAAGCTGGGTCTGCTCACCCCATGACTGCAGATCTCAGGGCACCACAGCCACGCCTTTCAAAGACAAGATCCCCTGAGACCTGACACCTCAACGGATGGTACCTGGGGGCCACTGTGAGTCCCTGCTGGGCATGTGTGATTACAATTAAGGGTGCAAGATGGCAAAACTTGAGATACTCCCACCCACAGCTACTGACAACTAGACACCGCAGTTGTGCCTCTCAAGCTCGCAGGCCTACATCAAGCGAACCCAAATAGTTTGAGTAGGAGCTACACTAGATTAACAAACCCAGGAAAACTGAGATGAATCCAGTAGCACCATCCCCAAAAGAACCTGGGCAGCAAAGCAACTGGATCTACAATTAAAACATTACAGGAAAATATGGGAGGACAAAAAAGAAATCCCCAAAGGAAAGAAAAAGAAGAATCACCAGAAAGGGAATTAAATGAACTTGAGGCTAGCAGCCTAACAGAGAAAGAATTCAGAGTATTCATTATAAGGATGTTTAAGCGGATGGATGACAAATACACACAACTCAATGAGAACTATAAGGAGCTGAATGAAAATGTCACCAACATGAAAAGAAACCAAGAGGAGATGAAGAACGACATAGCTACAATAAAAAACACAATGGAAGGCCTAAAGAGTAGAGTAGAAGAGGCTGAGGATCGCATCAGCGAATTAGAAGACAAGGTAGGAAAAAACACACAAACACAACAGCAACTGGAAAGAAGACATAAAAAGCAAGAGGAGAGCCTAAGGGAGCTATGTGACTACACAAAACCAAAAAACATTCGAATAATAAGGAAAAAAGAAGGAGAGGAAGAGAAACAAGAAATAGAAAACCTGTTTGAAGAAATAATGACAGAAAACTTTCCTAATATTGGCAAGAAAAAAACTATCAAAGTCCAAGAAGCACACAGAGTCCCAAACAAATTTAACTCCAAAAGACCGACACCAAGACACATCATAATTAAATTGATGAACACCAACAACAAAGCAAGAATCTTAAAGGCTGCAAGAGAGAGACAGAAATAACATACAAGGGATTTCCTATTAGAATATCAACTGATTTCACAACAGAAACACACCAGGCCAGAAGGGAATGGAATGAAATATACAAAGTGATGCAAAACAAGGGACTGAATCCAAGAATACTATACCCAGCAAGGCTATCATTCAAAATTGAATGTGGAATCAGAAGCTTCACAGATAAAAAAGGGCTAAGAGAGTTCATCACTACCAAGCCAGCAATGCAAGAAATGCTAAAGGGACTGCTGTAAAAAGAAGAAAGAGAAAGGCAAGAAGAAAAACAAACACTAAGAAAAAATATGACAACAAACAGGTACTTATCAATAATAACATTAAACGTAAATGGATTAAATGCACTAATCAAAAGACATAGGGTAGCTGAATGGATAAGAAAACATGACCCACATATTTGCTCTCTACAAGAGACCCACCTTAGAGCAAAGGATTCACACAGACTGAGAGTGAAGGGATGGAAAAACGTTTTTCAGGCAAATGGAAATGAGAAAAAAGCTGGGGTTGCGATACTTATATCAGATAAAATAGACCACAAAGTAAAGGCCATAATAAGAGATAAGGAAGGCCACTACATAATACAAAAGGGAGCAATTCAACAAGAAGATATAACTCTGGTAAACAAATATGCACCCAATGCAGGAGCACCCAAATACATAAAAAACCTCCTGGAAGATATCAAAGGAGAGATCGGCATTAATACAATCATACTAGCGGACTTTAATACACCACTGACATCAATGGATAAATCCTCTGGACAAAAAATCAGCAAAGAAACAGCAATTCTAAATGACACACCAGATCAGATGAACCTAATAGACATCTGTAGAGTATTTCACCCAAAGTAATGAAATATACATTCTTCTCAAGTGCACATGGGACATTCTCAAAAATAGACCACATATTGGGTAACAAGCAAAGTCTCCCCAAATTCAAAAAGATAGAAATCATATCAAGCATTTTCTCAGACCACAATGGCATAATATTAGAAATAAAATACAATAAAAACATTCCAAAAAACTCAAACACTTGGAAAGTAAATAGCATGCTACTAAATAATGAATGGGTTATCAATGAGATCAAAGAAGAAATTAAAAACATCCTGGAGACTAATGACAATAAAAACACAACATTGCAAATCCTATGGGATACAATGAAAGCAGTCCTGAGAGGGAAGTGTATAGCTCTACAGGCCTACCTCAAAAAACAAGAAAAAATGGTAATAGATTATCTAACTCAACAACTCAAAGAATTAGAAAAGGAGCAACAATAAAAGCCCACAGTGAGCAAAAGAAAGGAAATAATAAAGATCAGAGCAGAAATGAATGACATAGAGACCAAAAAAACAATACACAAGATCAACAAAACCAAGAGCTGATTCTTTGAAAGGATAAACAAGATTGATGAACCTCTAGCCAGGCTCACCAAGAAGCAAAGAGAGAGGATCCAAATAAACAAAAACAGAAATGAAAGGTGAAATAACAACAGACCCCACAGAAATACAAAGGATTGTCAAAAAATACTATAAACAACTCTATTCCAACAAATTAGAAAACCTGGAGGAAATGGACACATTCCTAGAAAAACACAACCTTTGAAAACGTACTCAGGAAGAGACTAAAAATCTCAATAGGCTGATAACTATGGAAGAAATTGAAGCAGTTATCAAAAAGCTTCCAGCAAACAAAAGCCCGGGGCCAGACAGCTTCACAGGGGAGTTTTACAAAACATTCAAGGAAGAGCTAAAACCTATCCTCCTCAGACTATTCCAGAAAATTCAAGAAGGAACACTTCCAAGCTCCTTCTATGAAGCCAGCATCACCCTAATATCAAAACCAGATAAAGATAACACAATGAAAGAGAATTACAGACCAATATCCCTCATGAACATAGATGCCAAAATCCTCAACAAAATTCTCACAAATCGAATCCAGCAGTACATCAGAAACATCATACACCACGACCAAATAGGATATATCTCTGGGATGCAAGGATGGTACAATATTCACAAATCAATAAACGTGATACATCACATAAACAAATTAAGAGATAAAAACCATATAGTCGTATCAATTGATGGAGAAAAAACATTTGACAAAATCCAACACCCTTTCTTGATAAAAACTCTCAGCAAGATGGGAATAGAAAGATCATACCTCAACATAATAAAAGCCATATATGAAAAACCAAGAGCCAACATTATACTCAATGGGCAAAAACTAAAACCATTTCCCCTAAGAACAGGAACAAGACAGGGATGCGCACTCTCACCACTTCTGTTCAACATAGTGTTGGAAATACTAGCCATTGCAATGAGACAAGAAGAAGAAATAAAAGGCATCCAAATTGGAAAAGTAGAAGTAAAACTTTCCTTATTTGCAGATGACATGACACTGTACATAGAAAACACTAAGACTCCATCAAAAAATTATTAGACTTAATAAATGAATTTGGCAGAGTAGCAGGATACAAAATAAATGCTAAGAAATGTATTGCATTTCTATATACCAATAGTGAACTTACAGAAAGAGAGACTGAAAAAGCAATCCCATTTATCATCACACCAAAAAAATTAAGATACCTAGGAATAAACTTAACTAAGGAGGTAAAAGACCTATACACGGAAAACTACACAACACTGAAAAAAGAGATAGAAGAAGACATAAACAGATGGAAGAACATGGATTGGTAGAATCAACATCATCAAAATGTTCATACTACCCAAAGCACTCTACAATTTTAATGCACTTCCCATTAAAATATCAATGGCATACTTCACAGACCGAGAATGAACTTTCCAAAATTCATCTGGAATAAAAAAAAGACCCTGAATAGCTACAGCAATCCTGAGAAAGAAGAACAAAGTAGGAGGGATCTCAATACCAGATTTCAAGCTATATTACAAAGCCACTGTTCTCAAAACTGCCTGGTATTGGCACAAGAACAGACATATAGATCAATGGAATAGAATAGAGAACCCAGAAATAGATCCAAATCACTATGCTCAATTAATATTTGACAAAGAAGTCATGAACATACAATGGAGTCAAGACAGTCTCTTCAATAAGTGGTGTTGGGAAAATTGGACAGATACATGCAAAAAAATGAACCTACACCACCAACTTACACCATACACAAAAATAAACTCAAAATGGATCAAGGACTTAAACATAAGACAGGAAACCATAAAAATACTAGAGGAATCTACAGGCAGAAAAATCTTGGACATATGCCAAAAGAACTTTTTCGCTGATATTGCTCCTAAGGCAATTGAAGCTAAAGAGAACATAAACAAGTGGGACTACATCAAAATAAAAAGCTTTTGCACAGCAACGGAAACCATCAACAAAACAACAAGAAAGCCCACTGCATGGGAGAACATATTTGCCAATGTTGTCAACAATAAGGGTTTAATCTCCAACATTTACAGGGAACTCATGCAGCTTAACAAAAAGAAGATAAACAACCCCATCAAAAAATGGGCAACTGATCTAAATAGACACTTTTCGAAAGAAGACAGAAGGAAGACCAAGAGACATATGAAAACCTGCTCTAAATCACTAATCATTAGAGAGATGCAAATCAAAATGACAATGCGGTACCATCTCACACCTGTCAGAATGGCCATTATCAACAAGTCAACAAATGACAAGTGCTGGCGAGGATGTGCAGAAAAAGGAACCCTCGTTCACTGCTGCTGGGAAGGCAGACTGGTGCAGCCACTGTGGAGAATAGTATGGAGTTTCCTTAAAAAACTAAAAATAGAACTCCCATTTGACCCTGTGATCCCACTTCTAGGAATATATCCCAAGAAACTGGAAACATCAATCAGAAAGGATATATGCACCCCTATGTTAATAGCAGCACAATTCACCATAGCTAAGATTTGGAAACAGCCTAAGTGCCCATCAGCAGATGAGTGTATTAAAAAACTGTGGTACATCTACACAATGGAATACTACGCTGCAGTAAAAAAGAAGGAGCTCTTACCATTTGCAACAATATGGATGGAGATGGAGAACATTAAGCTTAGTGAAATAAGCCAGGCAGAGAAAGATAAATATCACATGATCTCACTCATTTGTGGAATATAATGAATAACATGAACTGGTGGGGAAAAAATAGATCCAGAAACAGAGAAACATCAATCAGAACGTCAAACGTCAGGGAAGAAATTGTGAGGTAACCAGTAACCCAAGAATGCCTGAGAAATCCTTTCTAGCCACGCTAGCAATCATCAGATGTACAGTAATTTTACCTGGGACAAGAGGGTAAGTATTTTGGTCTTATGCTCCTGACCCTTCATGGGTAAGACCCCTTACGTGGGCTGATCCCCTGACTAATGTAATTACCAATAATAGCAAACACCTTGTTCATCCAGGAGGTCCATGGGTGGGGCAAGAAAGTATAAATACACAGGGGTCTCCACACAGCTTCCGTTTTGTATGACACAAAATCAAAACAATGCCCCTTTGTGTGTACAATTAAAGAGAGGTTTCTGGCTTGTGTGGACACTAAAGAAAGGGTGTCACTACTATCACTACTTGCCTCCGGTAGAGGTGCAGAAAATGTAACTAAGACCTTGTCTAAATAAAAAGAAATGGACAGCCAGTTTGAAAGGGAATTGGCATGGACTAGGACAAAGAATATCCTTACATGATATTTTTCTACACTGTCATTAAAATTTTTCCCAGATTTGGATCACCCCCATTAGTTATAATAGTTCCTTACACCCTTGGGGATAAAAAAAAAATTATTGGTACTTCATCTCATGATAAAATTGAGCACCATGTAATGAACCTAAAATAGTAATATTATAGTGCAAAAAATTAAAATTTAAAAGCCATCAAGACTACATAATAAAATTTTCAAAAGCCTCCTAACATTTAAATAAAAAAGGAGGGGATAGTAGAAGAATATCATGTAAGGAAAAATATCCTGTAAGTAAATTACATCTAGAAAATTAATACTTTAGAAAATTAATTGTAAGTCTAAAAGCAAGAAACCCATGAAAAACACACAAGGTATCAAAACAAGCCAGAGGAAAATCATTTGGGCAAAAAATGAAATAGAATCCCAAGTCAAATTTATAGAAAATATTTCTTTATTAACTTTTGGTCAAGAATATGTTTGTAGTTCCTCCCGGAGCTGCGGGCTCACCGGGCGCCTCGCCATCTTGCAAGGAAAGGAGGATTTTATTGGAAACCTGACTTTCTGCGACAACTGCAAACACTGAACAGCTGCGAGCACCAGAACACCTGTCCTCTATTGGCGCAAACATTCGGATTCAAAGGAACTCTTCACTGCACCACAGAAAGGTCAGATTTCGCCTGAAATAAGGTGCGGTTTCTAATCCCCGCGGTGGGTGAGGGAAGCGCGAGAGCCGCAGGACCGGCAGGAACTGGAGGTCTGTGCCTATAAAAATCGGCGGCAGTTAGAACTGCCATAATCCGTGAATGTGGAAGGGGGTCCTCTGAGCTGCTAACAGAAGTGACCTCTTAAAAGCAACTCATATTAATCTGACGAGGAGGGTCAGACTAAGAATTTTCAAAGGAGTGCAGGCTCCTGAGTCTGGCGCACAGACCCACTGTCCGCACACTTGGGCTCTTTCTGACTCTGATTACTAAGCCCAATACATAGGAAAACCCAGGTGGAAAAACCCTGAAAGACTGCAGGAGGAAGTTGTTTTTTCGGAACCTGGGGAGCAGAGCTGGGTGTGACCATCAGAGAGGCAGCTCTGAGGCGCACACCTCCACAAACCAGTAGTGACGGCCATAGAGGGAAAAAAAAACAACAAAAAACCTAGAGAGGTCCGGAAGTCAATTCAGAAACACTGCCACCCATGGGCTGAAATGCTAATTTTCTCTGGTTTAATCAAAAATAAATATGAGAAATTAAGACACAGCCGGCTTAAAAACCAGGACTGGCTTACAACACTGAGGAGCAGTGGAACGAAGCTGAACTGAAATACCGCCCAGACTGGGAAACAGGCATACCAAACAGAATAATAGAGGAAGTGAATGACAGCTGCTACTGCACATTTTAGTCTTCCTATTTTTTAATTTTTAATTCTTTTTTCAATTTTTTAAATTTTTTATTCTCATATGTTTTTATTTTCATTTTTTGCAGCTTTTCCTTAAGAAAATAATTTTTTTCTTTTTCCTCACTCGATTTTCACCTTTTTAATTATTACATTTTTATTTTCAATCAGCATTATTATTACTATTATTTTACTTTTTTTTAATGTCATTTGATTTTCTCTTTCTTTTATTTTGGGATTAGTGTCCTACATTCTATTTGCATCTTTACTTACCCTATCTCAACACTAACATTTTGCCATCACTCTCCTCCTAACCTTTCCCCTTTTGGTCTCCTGTTTATCTTAACCATTTCTGGCTTTAGATTGTCACTAGTTTTTCAGTTTACCCTCTGCTAAAATTTCACCCTACTTATATATCTAATTCCCAACCCCCTGCTCCAAATCCATACATACCTCTCTCTACGCTACCTTAAAAAATTATTTTTCTCTCCGGCCTTTTGTTGTTGTTTGCTTGAATGTTGATTAGATTGCATTTTTATGCTTTTTTATGAGATTGTTTTGATTATTCTTTTTGTTTGGTTGGTTGGTTCTTTTGTTTGCTTTGTTTTGGTTTGTTTTTTACTTTTGTTTTCCCTTGCTTCACTTGATATTAGTTGGTGTTGCAGTTTGTATTAATCTCCAGGCTCGTGTTGCTGGAATTTGCTGGGATTAGTGGTTGTTCTAGTGGAGTTTACTCATCATATATATAGTTTGTTCCCCTTTTCTCTTAGTATTGTTCTTGTCTCTCTTACTTTTTTTTCTTTTCTTTTTTTTCTGCTCTTTTCCCAAGTTCAGATTCACATTCTTTTTTTTTGTTCTTTCTTTTCACTCTCCCTCTTCCACTCCTCTTCCCTAATTTTTCTTTCTCTGGTGGTTACCTTTATTGGAGGTTATCAATATCATGAATGCAATTCTGTTCAGTGCCTTGTGTGTTGTGCCTGGTTGTGTTGTATTTAGTACCTTTAAATAAACGCTGGAGAGAGAGAACTATATAACCAGACATCCAGAGAAGATAGACCATGGGGAGACAAGCAAATAGCCCCATAGGAAAGAAAAGCAGGCATCACCAGAAAAGGAAGTAAACGATTTAGAGGCAAAAAACCTATCAGAGAAAGAATTCAGAGAAATGGTCATAAGGTGGCTGAAAAGGATGTTAGACAAATTCGACAATATGAGTAAGAACCAAGAGGAAATGAAGAAGAACCCAGAAGAAATGAAAAATGACATCGCTGCTGTAAAAAACTCAATAGAAAGCATCAAGAATAGACTAGAAGAAGCAGAGGACCGCATAAGTGAGCTAGAAGACAAGATGGAAAAAAATATCCAATTACAACAGCTTCTAGAAACAAAAATTAGAAAGCATGAGGAGAGCCTAAGGGAACTTCGGAACAACACAAAACAAAGCAACATCAGGATAATAGGGGTACCAGAAGGAAAGGAAACTGAGCAAAGAATAGAAAACCTGTTTGAAGAAATAATAACAGAAAACTTCCCTGATATAGGGAAGAAAAAACCCACACAAATCCAAGAAGCTCACAGAGTTCCAAGGAAAATGAACCCCAAAAGACCGACGCCAAGGCACATTATAATTAAGTTGGCAAACACCAACGACAAAGTAAAAATCTTAAAAGCGACCAGAGAGAGAAAGACAGTTACATACAAAGGAAACCCCATCAGACTAGCAACTGATTTTTCAACAGAAACTCATCAGGACAGAAGGGAATGGAATGAAATATACAAAGTCATGCAAAGGAAGGGTCTCAATCCAAGAATACTGTACCCAGCAAGGCTATCAATCAAAATTGAAGGTGAAATCAGGAGCTTCACAGACATAAAAGGGCTAAGAGAGTTTATTACCACCAAACCAGCAATGAAAGAAATGCTAAAGGATCTGCTGTAAAAAAAAAAAAAAAGAAAAAAAAAGAAAAGAAAAGAAAGAAAGAAATAGGAAGCAAAGAAGGAACACAGAGGTATAGAATAAAAATGGTGACAAATAAGTCCCTATCAATAATAACTTTAAATTTAAATGGATTGAATGCCCCAATCAAAAGACACAGCGTAACAGATTGGATAAGAAAACAAAACCCATATATCTGCTGTCTACTGGAAACCCACCTCAAAAAAAAGGATGCATACAGACTGAGAGTAAAGGGATGGAAAAAGGTTTTCCAGGCGAATGGAAATGAAAAAAAAGCTGGGGTAGCAATACTCATATCTGACAAATTAGATCTCAAAGTGAAGGACATAACAAGAGATAATGAAGGCCACTTCATAATACTAAAGGGAGAAATCCAACAAGAAGAAATAACTCTGGTAAACATATATGCACCCAATACAGGAGCACCAAGATACATTAAAAAACTCCTGGAAGATATCAAAGGAGAGATTGACAGCAATACAATCATAGTAGGAGACTTCAATACCCCACTATCACCATTGGACGAATCCTCTAAACAAGAAATCAGCAAAGAAACATCAATCCTAAATGACTCACTAGACCAGATGGAATTAATTGACATCTTCCGAACATTTCACCCCAAAGCCACAGAATATACATTCTTCTCAAGTGCACATGGGTCATTTTCAAAGATAGACCATATGTTAGGACATAGGCAAAGTCTCTCCAAATTCAAGAATATAGAAATCATATCAAGTATCTTCTCAGATCACAGTGGCATAAAACTGGAAATCAACTACAATAAAAACAACCCAAAGAAATTAAACACATGGAGACTAAACAGCATGCTATTAAACCATGACTGGGTTACCAAAGACATCAAGGAAGAAATAAAAGACATCATGGCAACAAATGACAATGAAAACACAACAATCCAAAATCTATGGGACACAGCGAAAGCAGTCCTGAGAGGGAAGTTCATAGCTCTACAAGCCTACTGCAAAAAACAAGAAACAATGGTAATAAATTACCTAACCCAACAACTCAAAGAGTTAGAGAGAGAGCAACAAGAAAAGCCCAGTGTAAGCAGAAGGAAAGAAATAATAAAGATCAGAGTGGAGATAAACAACATAGAGACCAAAGAAACAATACAAAAGATCAACAAAACCAAGAGCTGGTTCTTTGAAAGGATAAATAAGATTGATGAACCTCTAGCCAGGCTCACCAAGAAGCAAAGAGAGAGGACCCAAATCAACAAAATCAGAAATGAAAGAGTTGAAATAACAACAGACACCACCGAAATACAAAGGATTGTTAAAAAATACTAGGAACAACTCTATTCTAACAAACTGGACAACCTGGAGGAAATGGACATATTCCTAGACAAATACAACCTTCCAAAACTCAATCAGGAAGAATCTAAACACCTCAACAAGACAGTAACTATGGAAGAAATTGAAGCAGTCATCAAAAAGCTTCCGGCAAACAAAAGCCCGGGGCCAGAGGGCTTCACAGGAGAGTTTTACCCAACTTTCAAGGAAGAACTAAAAGCTATCCTCCTCAGACTATTCCAAAAAATTCAAGAGGAAGGAACACTTCCAGGCTCCTTCTATGAAGCCAGCATCACCCTAATACCAAAACCAGATAAAGACAACACAATGAAACAGAATTACAGACCAATATCCCTCATGAACATAGATGCCAAAATCCTCAACAAAATCCTAGCAAATCGGCTCCAGCAGTACATCAGAAAGATCATACATCATGACCAAGTAGGATTTATCCCAGAAATGCAACGATGGTACAATATCCACAAATCAATAAACGTGATACATCACATAAACAAATTGAGAGATAAAAGTCACATAGTCATATCCATAGATGCAGAAAAAGCATTTGACAAAATCCAACACCCTTGCTTGATAAAAACTCTCAACAAGGTGGGAATAGAAGGATCATACCTCAATATAATAAAAGCTATATATGATAAACCCACAGCAAACATCATACTCAATGGGCAAAAACTGAAACCATTTCCCCTAAGAACAGGAACAAGACAGGGATGCCCACTCTCACCACTCCTGTTTGACATAGTACTGGAAGTATTAGCTATCACAATTAGGCAAGAAGAAGAAATAAGAGGCATCCAAATTGGAAAAGAAGAAGTGAAGCTGTCCTTATTTGCAGATGACATGATATTGTACATAAAAAACCCAAAAGATTCCATCAAAAAACTAATAGACTTAATAAATGAATTCGGCAATGTAGCGGGATACAAAATTAACGCCAAGAAATCTATAGCATTTCTATACACCAATAGTGAACTTACAGAAAGAGAGACTAAAAAAGCAATCCCATTTACCATCGTACCAAAAAAATTAAGATACCTAGGAATAAACTTAACTAAGGAGGTAAAAGACCTATACGCAGAAAACTACAGGACACTGAAAAAAGAGATAGAGGAAGACGTAAACAGATGGAAGAACATACCATGTTCATGGATTGGTAGAATCAACATCATTAAAATGTCCATACTACCCAAAGAAATCTACAGATTCAATGCACTCCCCATCAAAATACCAACAGCATATTTCACAGACCTGGAAAGAACTCTCCAAAAATTCATCTGGAATAAAAAAAGACCCTGAATAGCCACAGCAATACTGAGAAAGAAGAATAAAGTAGTAGGGATCTCAATACCAGATTTCAAGCTGTATTACAAAGCCACTGTTCTCAAAACAGCCTGGTACTGGCACAAGAACAGACATATAGATAAATGGAATAGAATAGAGAACCCAGATATCGACCCAAACCACTATGCTCAATTAATATTTGATAAAGGAGGCATGAACATACAATGGAGTCAAGACAGACTCTTCAATAAATGGTGTTGGGAAAATTGGACACACACATGCAAAAAAATGAAACTAGATCACCAACTTACACCATACACAAAAATAAGCTCAAAATGGATACAGGACTTAAACATAAGACGGGAAACCATAAAAATACTAGAGGAATCCACAGGCAGCAAAATCTCAGACATATGCCACAAGAACTTTTTCACTGACACTGCCCCTAGGGCAATGGAAGCTAAAGCGAAAATTAACAAATGGGACTACTTCAAAATAAAAAGCTTTTTCACAGCAAAAGAAACCATCAAGAAAACAACAAGAAAGCCCACTGCATGGGAAAACGTATTTGCAAATGCTATCACTGATAAAAGTTTAATCTCCAACATCTACAGGCAGCTTATGCAACTTAATAAAAGGAAGATAAATGATCCAATAAAAAAGTGGGCAATGGACCTAAACAGAATCTTTTCAAAAGAAGACAGAAGGAAGGCCAAGAGACACATGAAAACATGCTCAAAGTCACTTATTATCCGAGAGATGCAAATCAAAACAACAATGCGGTACCATCTCACACCTGTCAGAATGGCTATCATCAACAAATCAACAAACGACAAGTGTTGGCGAGGATGCGGAGAAAAAGGAACCCTCGTGCACTGCTGGTGGGAATGCAGACTGGTGCAGCCACTGTGGAGAACAGTATGGAGTTTCCTCAAAAAACTGAAAATGGAACTCCCATTTGACCCAGTAATCCCACTCCTGGGAATATATCTGGAGAAACTAGAAACACCAATTAGAAAGGATATATGCACCCCTATGTTCATAACAGCACAATTCACAGTAGCTAAGATTTGGAAACAGCCTAGGTGCCCATCAGCAGATGAGTTGATCAGAAAACTGTGGTACATCTACACAATGGAATACTATGCTGACATAAAAAAAGAAGGAATTCTCATCATTTGCAGCAACCTGGATCGAATTGGAGAACATTATGCTAAGTGAAATAAGCCAGTCAATGAAAGAAAAATACCACATGATCTCACTCATTTATGGATAATGAAGAACATTATAAACTGATGAACAAAAAGATAACAGAGACAGTAAAGCAACAAATAGACTTTCAATTTACAGGGGGAAAGTTAGGGAGAGGTGGGGGAGATAAGAAATCAAACGAAGGACTTGTATGCATGCATATAAGCATAAACAATGGACGCAAAACTCTGGGCGGTGAGGGCATGTATGGGTGTGGGGTGGGGGAATAATGGTAAGATATGTACACATATAATACATCAATAAAAAAAGAAAAAAGAAAAAAGGAGTTGAGGCCTCGCGCACTTAGGCCCGGGTGAGGCCACGTGCCCCTGGGTCTGGGAGAGGCCACGCGCCGCCGGGTCCGGGTGAGGCCATGTGTCCCTGGATCCGTGTGAGGCCTCGTGCACCTAAGTCCGGGTGAGGCCACGCGCCCCTGGGTCTGGGAGAGGCCACGCACCCCCGGGTCCAGGTGAGGCCATGTGTCCCTGGATCCGGGTGAGGCCTCGCGCACCTAGGTCCGGGTGAGGCCACGTGCCCCTGGGTCTGGGAGAGGCCACGTGCCGCCGGGTCCGGGTGAGGCCATGTGTCCCTGGAACCGGGTGAGGTCTCGTGCACCTAAGTCCGGGTGAGGCCACGCGCCTCTGGGTATGGGAGAGGCCACGCGCCCCTGGGTTGAGTGAGGCCATGTGTCCCTGGATCCGGGTGAGGCCTTGCGCGCCTAGGCCCGGGTGAGGCAACGTGCCCCTGGGTCTGGGAGAGGCCACGCACCCCAGGGTCCGGGTGAGGCCATGTTTCCCTGGATCCAGGTGAGGCCTCGCGCGCCAAGGCCCGGGTGAGGCCACGTGCCTCTGGGTCTGGGAGAGGTCATGCTCCCCTGGGTCCGGGTGAGGCCATGTGTCCCTGGATCCGGGTGAGGCCTCGTGCACCTAGGTCCGGGTGAGGCCACGTGCCCCTGGGTCTGGGAGAGGCCATGCGCCCCTAGGTCCTGGTGAGACCATGTGTCCCTGGATCTGGGTGAGGCCTCGCGCACCTAGGTCCAGGTGAGGCCACGCACCCCTGGGTCCAGGTGAGGCCATGTGTCCCTGTATCCGGGTGAGGCCTTGCGTACCTAGGTCCGGGTGAGGCCACGTGCCCCTGGGTCTGGGAGAGGCCATGCGCCCCTAGGTCCGGGTGAGACCATTTGTCCCTGGATCTGGGTGAGGCCACGCGCCCCTGGGTCCGGGTGAGGCCACGCATCCCTGGATCCGGGTGAGGCCACGCGCCCCTGTGTCTGGGAGATGCCACGCGCCCCTGGACCTGGATGTGGCTGGGTCCCTGGGCCCGGGTGAGGCCACGCACCCCTGGGCCCGGGTGAGGCCATGTGCCCCTGGGTCCGGTTGAGGCCTTGCGCCCCTGGGTACGGGTGAAGCCGGATCCTGGGTCCCGGTGAGGCCGTGTGCCCCTGGATCCATCCGGGTGAGGCTGGGTCCCCAGCCCAGGTGAGGCCACGCCCCCCTTGGGTATGGGTGAGGCCACGTTCCCCTTAGTCTGGGTGAAGCCGTGCCCCTGGGTCCGGCCGAGACCAAACCAGAGGGAGTCGGACCTCCGTTACCACCATTTGTCCACCATCCAGAGCTGAGGGGTCAGTGCTGACATGTACACATAAGGAACTGGTGGACATTGAAATTGGGTCTCAAAAGAACTGTTGGTCCAGAAAGAAACTCACTACAGACTGATTCATTTGCCTGTCAGCATAACTATTATTGCTCGTCTCACATTCAGTTCTTATAAGTATATATCTAGTGACATATGATCTCGCTCATCTAGGGGAAATGATGAACAACATAGACTGAGGAACAAGAACAGAACCAGAAACAAGGAGGCATCGATCGGACTATCGGGCCTCAGAGGGAGGATAGGGGAGGGTGGGGGGAGGGGGAGAGATCAACCAAAGGACTTGTGTGCATGCATATGAGCCTATCCAACGGTTAAGTTCAACAGGGGGTTGGGGCATGCGTGGGGAGGGGGGTGGGATGGGAATGGGGAATGAGGACAAATATGTGACACCTTAATCAATAAAGAAATTAAAAAAAAAAACAAAAAAAACAAAAAACAAAAAAAGAAAAAAGAAAAAAGGAAAAAGAAAAAGAATATGTTTGTATATTTTCAGAAATATACAAATCCGAGACCATGTGGATTCCAGCAACAGAGAGGAATCGACAGGACTACTCCAGCCATGAAGACAGAAGAGAAGCAGTCCAGAGATGGAAGACGCTGATGTGGCCTTCCCATACTAGCAGTTAGCAGCTGTGCATCACTGCAGGTTGCCCAGGACCAAACCAGAGAGAGTCGAACCTGCATTACCACCATTTGTCCACCATCCAGAACTGTAATGTCAGTGCTGACATGTACACATAAGGAACTGTTGGGCATTGAAATTGGGTCTCAAAAGAACTGTTGGCCCAGAAAGAAACTCACTACAGACTGATTCATTTGCCTGTCAGCATAACCATTATTGCTTTTCTCATTTTCACTTCTTATAAGTGTATTTCTAATAGCACATGATCTCACTCATCTAGGGGAAATAATGAACAACATAGACTGATGAACAAGAACAGACCCAGAAACAAGGAGGCATGGATCAGACTGTCTGGCCTCAGAGGGAGGGTATGGCTGGGTTGGGGTAAAGGGGAGAGATCAACCAAAGGACTTGAGTGCATGCATATGAGCCTAACCAGTGGTTAAGGACAACAGGGGGTGGGGGCATGCGTGGGGAGGGGGGTGGGATGGGAATGGGGGGTTGAGGACAAATATGTGATACTTTAATCAATAAAGAAATTAAAAAAATTAAATGTTATCAAGACTGAATTGTAAAATTTCCAAAAACCTCTTAATATTATTTAAATTAAAAGGGGGGGGGGATAGTAGAATAATCCCGTGTAAGAAAATTACATCAAGCCTTAATTGCTTTACATGTTTTACTTTGAAAATTTTTTTTTCATTTGTAATGTTGATAGCAAGATACCCAAAAAACACGCATGGTGGTGTCAGAATTATCCAAAGGAAAATTGGTTGGGCAAAAATGAAAGGATCCCAAATCTAATTTATAGAAAATATTCCCTTATTAACCTTTGGTTGAGAATATTTTTGTATATTTCCAGAAAACTCCTCCAAGCCCCTGTGGATTCCTGCAACAATGGATCCCAGAGAGGAACTGACCAGATTTTTCCACCACAGAATAGCAGTGTCCCCCAAGAAAAGAGGAGAGACAGTCCAGAGATGGAGATGGTGAAGACTCCTTGCCATAGTAGCAGTTAGCAGTTGTGTGTCACTGCAGGTTGCTCAGGATTAAACCAGAGAAGGTTGGACCTGCATTGCCACCGTTTGTCCACCATTCAGAACTAGAATATCATTTCTGGCATGTACACATAAAAAAACTGTTGGACATTGAAAAAAAGGGGACTCAGAGAATTGTTGGCCCAGAAAGAAACTTACTGCAGACTAATTCCTTTAATGCCTGACAGCAATTTAAAGGGTATTGATAGAACTATATTCTTTCCATTGAATTTGAAAATCTTAAAACATACATTCTTGTTAAATTTATAAAATAAAAAAGGGTGAGATTCTGGAAGCCAATTCCAGCATGTCAGCAGGGCTGAATCATCTGGAAATGGTTGAGGGCACTTCCCCAAACCTGAAAAGGATGCATAAATGATTGCTTGCTGCCAGACAGATGAGGGCATTTTAATCTACCTGTTATTGCCTCCTCCTGGCCAAACACCTGAACAGCCTTAGGCAGTTCTTCCAATCTGACAATGGATTCTGTATACTAAACCCTGGCCATTGATGTGTATATCTACCTTGCGTTAGGACAATTTGTGTTACTAAAAAGCAAGGGGTCCTGAGACAAGGGAGAACTTGGTTTCTTTAGTCAAGCTCCTCTGGCCCACCAAATGCCTTCCAAAATTATGTTTCATTTCTGGACTCTTGATTAATTTACACACACAGCACCTTCTCCAGATTCCTGAACCTTCTAGATGCTGGGTCAAGACACATCGGCAATATATCTCTCCTAATATCAGATAGAATCCTATATATAAATTGTCCCCTAGGGAGTTCAACCAACTGGGAGTTCAACCATTCGCTATGGTATGTGCTGATCACCAGGTTGTGGCATGGAATCAAGAAAGGGCCAGCCAGCAGCTGGCAGCTGGTGGAAGGAAGACCCCGGATGGCCCTGATCAACGGCCAGGCCTAGGAACCCTACCCATGCATGAATTTTATGCACCAGGCCTCTAGTATGTAAATAAAATATTAGTAAGGATATAGAAGATTTTGACAACATGATTCACAAGTATTTAGTAGACTAATTTAGGACATTCAAATCAATAACTGCAGAATGCATTATTTTCAAAGATATAAGAAACATTTAATAAAATCAACCATTTGCTGGTCAGAATTTCAAAGACTGAATTCATAAAAGTATGATATATTATTACAGTAGATTTAAGCTAGAATTCAATATAAAAAACAGATACCACCCAACTGGCATGGCTCAGTGATTGAGCATCGACCTATGAACCAGTAGATCACAGTTCAATTCCCCCTCAGGACATTTGTCTCTGTTGTCCATTCAATCCCCAGTGTGGAGCCTGCATAATGTAGCCAATCAAAGATTCTCTCTCATTATTGATGTTTCTATCTCTCTGTCCCTCTCCCTTCCTCTCTGAAATAAATGAAAATATATATCTTTTAAAAGTTTAAGAAAAAAATACATAAATTCCCCATCAAATCTGATATCAAGGAAGACAATAGTAAATAACTCAGGATTAAAGAAAAAATTACAATAGAAATTAGAAATTAGAATTAAATCTATATCATAAAAATTTATATTAAAATGTATGAAGTGGAAAGCAGACACTTCTCCGCGGCTGGTGCGGATGTGGAGACCATGCCATTTTGAGAAACAGAGCTGCCTGAGACTAGGATCCTGGCTTCAGACACAAACCAGGACCCTGCAGCCACCAGGGACAGAGAATTGCTATCACAGCTTCAGACCAACAAACAACAAGAATCCAGACTTCCAGGCAGATTTCCGTGTGTCAAAGAGCCTATCCACCTCCCCGCAGGTGTGAGGATAGCACCATAGTAACTGATAGACCCGCCCCTCGCCCAAGCTGCTGAGTGCCCTCAGGCTCGAAGATAGCGCCATAGTAACTGATAGACCCGCCCCTTGCCCAAGCTGCAGAGCTTTGCTCAGGGACTCGCTCCCCCTTAGGGAATTTGGCATAGGACAGAAGCAGCTCCCCTTCGGGGAAATCTGACAGTGCGCACAGAGGGCTCCCCTTTGGGGAATTTGGGGGAATTTGACTTGTGGGTCACAGCTCCCCTTCTGGAACCTTAGAGCGCGCAGAGGGGCTCCCTGTTGGGGAATTTGCCGCCCAGGACGGACTCCGCCTTCCTTCAGGGAATCTGGAAGGGTGTACGGAGGCAGCTCACCTTCAGGAATTTGAGAGTGTGTGAAGCCCTAGCCGGTTTGGCTCAGTAGAGAGAGCACAGGACGCAGCTCCACTTCAGGGAATTTGGCACGCTGGACACAGCTGCCTGGGATCCCTGACTCACAGCGCATTCACACTAAGAGCTAGTGACCCAAATTGTTGGTGTATGCACACACAGGGACCCTGATTCTCAGTGGGAAACCACACAAGGCAACAGAGACTCTGACACTCGATTCTTGGTGCAGACACAGGGAAACTCTGACTCCTGGCACATGCTAAGGATCTCATTTTCAGCACATACCAACAGTGTGGTGCAGACAGGGCCCCTGATTCTAAGTGTGCACACAAGGCCACATGGAACACTGGGGAAACTGACCCTGGGCAAGTCTGGTTCCCACCAACCAAAGACAGCCACACGTCCTAGTGTCAGAGTACTTCAGTGAAACTCGGGTGGAGCGAAGTCCCCAGAGCACACAGCCCAGGACCATGCAAACGGAAGCTTGAGCTTTCTGATGATAGCCAGAATGGGGAAACGAAATAACTCACAGAGGAAAGAAAATGTGGAGTCGCCAAGAAAGGAAATTAGTGAAACTGTAGCTTGCAACATGACCGAAAAGGAGTTCAGAGTAATGGTCGTGGAATTTATACATCACATGGATGAGAAAATCAACAACTTATGCAAGAATCAGGAAGAAATGAAAAGTGATATAGCTACAATCAAAAACACCATGGAAAGTTTCAACAGTAGACTACAAGAAGCAGAGGACCGAATTAGTGAGTTAGAAGATCAGGTACAGAAACAAGCTCAATCTGAACAGCAATTGGAGAAAAAAATTAAAAAGCAGGAGGAAAGCCTAAGGGAGCTTCGGGACAACATGAAACGAAGTAACATGTGTATAATAGGGCTGCCAGAAGGACAAGAAGAGCAGCAGGGCTTAGAAAATTTATTTGAAGAAATAATGACAGAAAACTTCCCGGATATGGGAAAGATAAAAGTTACACAAGTACAGAGAGTCCCAAGCAGGATCAACCCCAAAAGACCCACACCAAGACATGTCATAATTTCAATGGCAAATATAAATGATAAAGAGAGAATCTTAAAGGCAGCAAGAGAGAGACAGAGAGTTACCTACAAAGGAACACCCATCAGATTGTCAAATTAGTACTCAACAGAAACACAACAAGCTAGAAGAGAATGGAAGGAGGTATACAAAGTGTTGCAAAGCAAAGGACTGAATCCAAGAATACTATATCCAGCAAGACTATCAATCAAAATTGAAGGGGAAATCAGGTCCTTCAAACACAAAAAAAGGCTCAGGGAGTTTATTACCACCAAACCAGCAATGCAAGAAATGCTAAAGGGAATACTGTAAAAAGAAGAAATAAACAGGTAAAAAGGAATACAGACACAAAAATAGATATGACTACAAACAAATACCTTTCAGTAATAACTTTAAATGTAAACGGACTAAATGCTCCAATCAAAAGACATCGAGTGGCTGAATGGATAAAAAAACATGACCCATATATGTGCTGTCTACAAGAGACCCACCTCAGAACAAGAGACTCACACAGATTGAAAGTGAAGGGATGGAAAAATATCTTTCAGGCAAAAGGAAATTAAAAAAAAGCTGGGATAGCAATACTTATATCTGACAAAATAGACCTCAAAGTAAATGCCATAACAAGAGATAAGGAAGGCCACTTCATAATACTAAAGGGAGAAATCCAACAAGAAGAAATAACTCTGGTAAACATATATGCACCTAATACAGGAGCACCCAAATACATAAAAAAACTCCTGGAGGATATCAAGGGAGAGATTAATAGCAATACAATCATAGTAGGAGACTTTAATACCCCACTATCACCATTGGGAAAATCCTCTAAACAAAAAATCAGCAAAGAAACATCAATCCTAAATGACTCACTAGACCACATGGAATTAATCGACATCTTCAGAACATTTCATCCCAAAGCCACAGAATATACATTCTTCTCAAGTGCACATGGGTCAAATTCAAAGATAGACCATATGCTGGGTCACAGGCAAAGTTTCTTCAAATTCAAGAAGATAGAAATTATATCAAGCATCTTCTCAGATCACAGTGGCATAAAACTGGAAATCAACTACAATAAATACAATCTAAAGAAATCCAACACATGGAGACTAAACAGCATGCTGTTAAACAAGGACTGGGTCACCAGAGAGATCAAGGAAGAAATAAAAAACATCATGGCAACAAATGACAATGAAAACACAACAATCCAAAATCTATGGGACACAGCGAAAGAAGTTCTGAGAGGGAAGTTCATAGCTCTACAAGCCTACTGCAAAAAACAAGAAACAATGGTAATCAATTACCTAACCCTACAACTCAAAGAGCTAGAAAAAGAGAAGCAAGAAAAGCCCAGTGTAACCAGAAGGAAGGAAATAACAAAGATCAGAGCAGAGATAAATGACATAGAGACCAAAGAAACAATACAAAAGATCAACAAAACCAAGAGCTGGTTCTTTGAAAGAATAAACAAGATTGATGGACCTCTAGCCAGGCTCACCAAGAAGCAAAGAGAGAGGACCCAAATAAACAAAATCAGAAATGAAAGAGGTGAAACAACAACAGACCCCACTGAGATACAAAGGATTGTTACAAAATACTACGAACAACTCTGTTCCAACAAACTGGACAACCTGGAGGAAATAGACATATTCCTAGAAAAATATAACCTTCCAAAAATCAATCAGGAAGAATCTAAACAGCTCAACAGGCCAGTAACTATGGACAAAATTGAAGCAGTCATCAAAAAGCTTCCAGCAGCCAAAACCGGTTTGGCTCAGTGGATAGAGTGTCGGCCTGCAGACTGAAGGGTCCCAGGTTCGATTTCGGTCAAGGGCACGTACGTTGGTTGCGGGCACATCCCCAGTGGGGAGTGTGCAGGAGGCAGCTGATCGATGTTCCTCTCTCATCGATGTTTCTAGCTCTCTAGCCCTCTC
Source organism: Eptesicus fuscus (assembly GCF_027574615.1). Classification (NCBI taxonomy): domain Eukaryota; kingdom Metazoa; phylum Chordata; class Mammalia; order Chiroptera; family Vespertilionidae; genus Eptesicus; species Eptesicus fuscus. The sequence goes on along the minus strand of NC_072473.1, from coordinate 58,193,144 downwards.
CCTTCCTCTCTGTAAAAAATCAATAAAATATATTAAAAAAAAAAAAAAAAGCTTCCAGCAAACAAAAGCCCGGGGCCTGACGGCTTCACAGGAGAGTTTTACCAAACATTCAAGGAAGAACTAAAACCTATCCTCCTCAGACTATTCAAAAAAATTCAAGAGGAAGGAACACTTCCAAGCTCCATCTATGAAGCCAGCATCATCCTAATACCAAAACCAGATAAAGACAACACAATGAAACAGAATTACAGACCAATATCCCTCATGAACATAGATGCCAAAATCCTCAACAAATTTCTAGCAAATTGGCTCCAGCAATACATCAGAAAGATCATACACCATGAACAAGTAGGATTTATCCCAGGAATGCAAGGATGGTACAATATCCGCAAATCAATAAATGTGATACATCACATAAAGAAATTGAGAGATAAAAATCACATAGTCATATCAATTGATGCAGAAAAAGCATTTGATAAAATCCAAAACATTTTCTTGATAAAAACTCTCAATAAAGTGGGAATAGAAGGCTCATACCTCAACATAATAAAAGCTATATATGATAAACCCACAGCAAACATCATACTCAATGGACAAAAATTAAAACATTTCCCCTAAGAATAGGAACAAGACAGGGATGCCCACTCCCACCACTCCTGTTTGACATAGTACTGGAAGTATTAGCTATTGCAATTAGACAAGAAGAAGAAATAAGAGGCATCCAAATTGGAAAAGAAGAAGTGAAGCTGTCCTTATTTGCAGATGACATGATATTGTACATAAAATATCCGAAAGACTCCGTCAAAAAATTCATAGACTTAATAAATGAATTAGGCAATGTAGCAGGATGCAAAATTAATGCCAAGAAATCTATGGCCTTTCTATACACCAATAGTGAACTTACAGAAAGAGAGACTAAAAAGGCAATCCCATTTACCATCGCACCAAAAAAATTAAGATACCTAGGAATAAACTTAACTAAGGAGGTAAAAGACCTATTCGCGGAAAACTACAGGACACTGAAAAAAGAGATAGAGGAAGACGTAAACAGATGGAAGAACATACCATGTTCATGGATTGGTAGAATCAACATCATTAAAATGTCCATACTACCCAAAGCAATCTATAGATTCAATGCACTCCCCATTAAAATACCAAAGGCATATTTCACAGACCTTGAAAGAACTCTCCCTAAATTCATCTGGAATAAAAAAAAGACCCCGAATAGACACAGCAATCCTGAAAAAGAAGAATAAAGTAGGAGGGATCTCAATACCAGATTTCAAGCTGTATTACAAAGCCACTATTCTCAAAACAGCCTGGTACTGGCACAAGAACAGACATATAGATCAATGGAATAGAATAGAGAATCCAGATATTGACCCAAATCACTATGCTCAATTAATATTTGACAAAGGAGGCATGAACATACAATGGAATAAAGACAGTCTCTTCAGTAAATGGTCTTCGGAAAATTGGACAGATACATGCAAATGAAGCTAGATCACCAACTTACTCCATACACAAAAATAAACTCAAAATGGATACAAGACTTAAACATAAGATGGGAAACCATAAAAATACTAGAGGAATCCACAGGCAACAAAATCTCAGACATATGCCGAAAGAACTTCTTCACCGATACTGCCCCTAGGGCAATGGAAGCTAAAGAGAAAATTAACAAATAGGACTACTTCAAAATAAAAAGCTTTTTTACAGCAAAAGAAACTATCAACAAAACAACAAGAAATCCCACTGCATGGGAGAACATATTTGCAAATGGTATCACTGATAAAGGTTTAATCTCCAACATCTACAGGCAGCTTATACAACTGAAGAAAAGGAAGATAAATCATCCAATAAAAAAATGGGCAACGGACCTAAATAGAATTTTTTCAAAAGAAGACAGAAGGAAGGCCAAGAGACACATGAAAACATGTTCAACATCACTAGTTATTCGAGAGATGAAAATTAAACAACAATGCGGTACTATCTCACACCTGTCAGAATGGCTATCATCAACAAATCAACAAACGAGAAGCGTTGGAGAGGATTCGGAGAAAAAGGAACCCTCGTGCACTGCTGGTGGGATTGTAGACTGGTGCAGCCACTGTGGAGAACAATATGGAGTTTCCTCAAAAAACTGAAAATGGAACTCCCATTTGACCCTGTAATCCCACTCCTAGGAATATATCCTAAGAAACTGGGAATACCAATAAGAAAGGATATATGCACCCCTATGTTCATAGCAGCACAATTTACAATAGCTAAGATCTGGAAACAGCCTAGGTGCCCATCAGCAGACGACTGGATCAGAAAACTATGGTACATCTACACAATGGAATATTATGCTGCCATAAAAAAGAAGGAATTCTCATCATTTGCAGCAACCTGGATGGAATTGGAGAACATTATGCTAAGTGAAATTAGCCAGTCAATGAAAGAAAAATACCACATGATCTCACTCATTTATGGATAATAAAGAACATTATAAAGTTGAACACAAAGATAGATACAGAGGCATTAAAGCATCAAACAGTCTGTCAAATTATAGCAGTAAGATTAGGGAGAGGTGGGGAAGATAGAGATCAACCAAAGGACTTGTATGCATGCATATAAACATAAGCAGTGGTTGCAAAACTCTGGGGGGTGAGGGCATATATGGGAGTGGGGGAAGGGCAATGGTAAGATATGTACACATATAATACCTTAATAAAATAAATTTTAAAAGAGCAACATATTTTATTATAATTAAATGTGTGCATATAAATATATATGTATATGTTCATGTTCATCAAGAAATTAGTATATGCTCATCAAAGATAATTTGGAAAACTAAAAAATGAAAATCACCAGAACATATCACTGTTATAATCTTTTTAAAATAATTTTTCCCGTTCATTCTGATAAAGTTGTAATTAAAATAGTTTTTTTAAAAATGTGAAAAAATAAAAGAAAAGAAAATGTATGAAGTTCAACTAAACAATGAAAGCAGGGTAATTCAATCCTTAAATGCATATTTTAGAAAAGAACAAAGGCTGAAAAACTAAGTATCTAAGCATTTGTATAAAAAATTGATAATGAGGAATAAATTAAACCCAAAAAAGGTAAAAGAAAAAAAGAAAGAACATGGCAGAATTCAATAATTTTTTTTAAAAGTATGCAGTATGGCAATAAAAATATCTGTGTTATAAAAAAGCTAAACAGTTCACAAATGACATAATTGTCTGTAAAGAAAATCTGAAAAGCTTCTCAGAAACTGTTATAATTAATATGTGGATTTAACAAAATTACTGGATACAAGGTCAAACTAATCAAGTCAATTAAATTTCTAAAATTGCATATCAAAACAAGCATTTAGAAAATAAAAAATTTAAAGGACACTATTTATAATAAAAATAAGTTACTTGAAATCAATCTAATAATGTGTGTCTTGTACCAGAAAACTATAAAATATTATTGAGAGAAATTAAAGAAGAATTAAATAAATGTAGGGGCACATAATGTTTGTGGGTTGAGACTAAATATTGAAAGATGTCAAATCTCCTGTGAAATTATCTATTGATGTAATGCAATCCTGATAAAAATGCCAGGAATGTTTGTTTTGTGGAAATGTAAAGGTGTTTTTTTTAAATATACATTTTTATTGATTTCATAGAGGAAGGGAGAGGGAGAGAGCAATGGAAATATCAATGATGAGAGAAAATCATTGATCCACTGCCTCCTACATGCCCCACACTGGGGATCAAGCCCAAAACCCGGGCATGTGCCCTGACTGGGAATTGAACCATGACCTCCTGGTTCCATAGGTCGACACTCAAGCATTGAGCAATGTCATCTGGGCATAAAGGTGTTTTTAAAATTTTTATGAAAATACCAAGGGCCATAAATAGCCAGGGCATTTTGAACAGAAACAAAGTGGCAAGTCTACTGGATATAAAATCCTATATAATAAAAGCTTAATATGCTAAGTGTCCAGTCATCTGTTCAAACAATCAAAGTATAATATGCTACTGATATGCTAAGGTCACTCAACTGCTTGTTATGACATGCACTGACCACCGGGGCAGACAGACGATTGGTCAACCAGTCGTTATGATGTGCACTGACAACCAGGGGGTAGATGCTCTGACCAGTAGGTTAGCTTGCTTCTAGAGTCTGGATTGGGACTGAGCAAGATGGGCCAGACATGCTCTGGAGCCCTCCTTCAGTCCCTCCCTGCCTGGCCAACCTCCCACATCCCTCCCCAGTCCTGATCATGCACTGTTGGGGTCCCTGGGCCTAGCCTGCACCCTCTCACAATCCGGGACCTCTTGGGGGAATGTCAGAGAGCCAGTTTTAGCCCAAATCTGCAGGCCAGGCCAAGGGACCCCACTGGTGCATGAATTTGTGCACTGGGCCTCTAATTATATTATAAAGCCACAATAATTAAAATAATGTCACATTGGCACAATGTTAGTTACATAATGGAGTGGTCAGAAATGACACTTGATTTTTGAAGATATTACGCTGTAGAGCGGTGAATAAATGATGGCCTCTTCAATTAATATTGTTGGATCAAGTGGATACCCACATTAAAATATAAAAATCCCTAACTATAGCATACACAAAAATCAATTCCATGTACATTGTAAATCTAAAGGTAAAAGGTAAAATGATAATTATGGAAGAATACATAGGAAAATATTTTTATGATGTGAGAGTTAGAGAGTTTTCTTTATCAAGATACAAAATAAATCTAATCATACAGGAACAGATGAACAATTTGAGTTACTGAAAATTAGAGATTTCTGCTCATCAAGTGGCACAATTAAGCAGTTGTGTTAATGTTAAGGTCAAACTAATCAACCTTTTTGTTGTTGTTAATCCTCAGCTGAGGATATTTTTTCCATTGGTTTTCAAAAGTAAAAGACAAGTCAAAAGGTGGGAGAAGATATCTGTAATGCAAGTAGCAGCTTATAATCAGAATATTTGAATAATTTGTTCCAAAGAGTCAATAAAAGACAGAAAACCCTATAGGAAAAGCAGACAAGGGACTTTAACTAGTACATCACAAAAAAGGATTAAGAAAAGAATTAAGAAAATATTCTCATTTTCATTAGTAATAAAGAAAATGCAGCCCTAGCCAGTTTGGCTCAATTCTGGTCAAGGGCACGTACCACAGTTGCAGGCTCCTCCCTAGCCCCAGCCCTGGTGGGGGCACGTGTAGGAGGCAACTAATCGATGTGTTTCTCTCACATCAATATTTCTCTCTGTCTTTCCTCTCTCTTCCACTCTCTCTGAAAATCAATGGAAAAATATCCTCAGGTGAGGATTAAAAAACATGCAAATGAAATCCACTACAATCCCAGCAAAATTACAAAAATTAAAAAAAAACACAGTGATGGTAAAAAGGTAAAGTAACTATGACTCTCATGCATTGATAATGAGAGGGTAACACGATATTACCACTTTGAAAAACTATTTGGCATCATCTACCGAAAATGAACATATGCATATTCTATGACCCAGGAATTTTATTCCTATGTACATATGGAATAGAGATACATATACATGTGCACCAAGGGACATGCACAAATATATTTATAACAACAGTGTTTGTAAGGGGTGAAAGCTGAAAGCATCCCAATGTCCATTAATGATAGAATGGTATATAAACCCTTATCCTATATAATAAAGAGGTAATACGCAAATTGACCATCACTCCAACACACAAGATGGCCACGCCATGTGGTCAAAGATGGCTGCCCCCATGTGGACACAAGATGGCTGCCACAAGATGGCCAGCTGGGGAGGGCAGTTAGGGGCAACCAGGCTGGCAAGAGAGGGAAGTTAGGGGTGACTGGTCCAGCAGGAGAGGGCAGTTGGGGGCGACCAGGCCTGCAGGGGAGGACAGTTAGGGGTGATAAGGCTGGCAGGGGAGTGGTTAGGGGTTGATTAGGCGGGTGAGCGGTTGGGAGCCAGCAGTCCTGGACTGTGAGAGGGATGTTCGATCAGGCCTAAACTGGCAGTTGGGCATCCCTCGAGGGGTCCCAGTTTGGAAAGGGTGCAGGCTGGGCTGAGGGACACCCCCCCATGTACAAATTTCGTGCACCGGGCCTCTATTATATTTACAAAATGTGATAGCATAAAACAGTGAAAATGATTAAACTGCTATATGTAGCAAAAATGGATTAGTCTCACAAATAAAATGTTAACCCAAGTAAGTTATAAACAAATACACACTGTATAAATTGATTTATATAATGTACAGACAGACCTCAACTTACAATGTTTTCACTTATGATTTTTCAACTTTACAATGGTACAAAAGAGATATGTACAATAAATTACATGGGATATTCAACACTTTACTATAAATGGGCTTTGTGCTAGATGATTTTTGCTAATGTAAGTGTTCTGAGCATGTTTAAGGTAGGCTAGGCTAAGCTAGAATGTTCTGTAGGTTAGGTGTATTACAAGCATTTTCAAATTAGGTATTTTCAACTTCCAATGGGTTTATCTGGATGTAACCCCATTGTAAATCGAGGAGCAACTGGATAAAAAATCAAAACTAATCTATGGTGTTAGCAAGATAGTGCTTATTAGTTGGGGAATTAAAAGGGAGTAGTGATTTGGAGGAGGAATGAGAAAGGCTTCTGGGGTGTTAGTGAGGTTTAATTTCTTTACTTGAGTGATAGAGTCACAGATATAATGATAGTCCACCAAGCTGTCCACCAGTGCTTCTCATCCAGGGCCAGCTTTTGCTCCTCAAGGGATATGTCTGGAGTAATTTTTCATTGTCATGATTGGAAAGGGGAAGGAGTGCACTGGCATCTACTGGATAGAGGCCAGGACTTCTGTTAGACATCATACTGTGCATAGGACAGTCCCTCCCTTCCCAGCAAAGAATCATATCATCTAAACTATCAATAATGCACCCCTCGCCAGTTTGGCTCAGTGGATAGAGCGTTAGCCTGCGGACAGAAGGGTCCCAGGTTTGATTCCGGTCAAGGGCACATGCCTGGGTTGTGGGCTCGGTCCAACGTGCAGGAGGCAGCCAATCAATGATTCCCTCTCATCATTGATGTTTCTACCTCTCCCGTCCTCTCTGAAATCAATAAAAATATATTGAAAATCTTTAAAAAATAAACTATCAATAATGGTAAAATTCAAAAACTTATTCATTTGTTATTTGTGCCCTTTTGTGTATGTGAGTTAACTCTAGTAAAAAAAAATAATAAAGGCCATGCACATATATATTCATAAAGCAGCATATACTGTATATCCATACAGGAAAAGGATGCTACTTTCTATGTTTTCCTATTTTTTTACTTTACTTCTTATTGTTGTTTTCTGGTGGTTACTAAGAACTGAGAGGGACAAATACTCCTGGAAAATTGTATGGAAGTAAAACTAAAATTGAAGAAGGTATGCCCATTTATTTATTATTTCCTCTGTGATTTATTATTTTACTATACTGTAGTAAAAGCCTTTATATTCAACTCTGACATGCTAAATTAAGTAGATCAGAATTGGAGAAACCCATTACTTCACACTGAGACAAACTTTTTGTTGTTGTTAATCCTCAGCTGAGGATATTTTTTCCATTGCTTTTCAAAGAGAGTGGCCGGAAGGGGGGAGAAAGGGAGAGAGATAAAGAAGCATGGATATGAGAGAGACACATCTATTGGTTGCCTCCAGCACGGGCCATGACCATGGGTAGAAAGTGAACTCGCAACCTAGGTACTTGTCCTTGATCTGGAATTGAACTAGTGACCCTGCGGTCCACAGGCCACTGAACCAAACCGACCAGGACCAAACATTCTCTCTTTTTTTTTCATGTTACAGATGTCTCTCATTCCACCCCCCCACCCCGCCCAAACATTCTGAAGGATTGCCCAAGGTCTGAAACAGCAACTTTTTGCATTTCTTACTTGAGTCACAGATATTTCTTACTTTTTAAACATATATATATTGATTTCAGAGAGAAAGGGAGAGGGAGATATCTATATCTATATCTATATCTATATCTATATCTATATCTATATCTATATCTATATCTATATCTATATCTATATCTAGATCTAGATCTAGATCTATATCTATATAGATATCTATATCTATATCTATATCTATATCTATATCTATATCTATATCTATATCTATATATATATTGATATATCTATATATAAATATATATATTGATTTCAGAGAGAAAGGGAGAGGGAGAGAGAGATAGAAACATCAATGATGAGAGAGAATCATTGATCGGCTGCCTCCTGCACGACCCCTACTAGGGATCGAACCCACAACCCAGGCATATGCCCTTGACTGGAATCGAACCCGGGACTCTTCAGTCCACAGGTTGACACTCTATCCAATGAGCCAAACCAGCTAGAGCCAGATACAGATTACTTTTAAGTAGAAAGAAAAGTGCATTATTGATACTTTTCCTGTACAGGTATATAGAGAAATACACAAAGTAAATACTTTTATTTTATGAGAAAAAATAAGAAGATATCTAGTATTATTTGTGCATCCTGATTTGCAGATTCCTAAACTCAATTTACAAAAAGAATACAAATGTCAACAAAAGCTATATTGCAACCCATATGTCAATGATTTCAAAATCAGTGTTCATTCCCACAAATCTATAGAAGGATGTTTGCTAATTAGGGGAAGGAAACACTAAAAGGAATTTACTTATGTTGGACAAAATATTAAAGATGGTTACTTAAGTATATTAATGCATTCAAAGAAAGTAATAAAATAACTTAAATGGTTCATTTCTCTAGAACTGTTTCTCTTAATCCAGTGTAAAAAACATAGCATGAATTGCTCATTTCAGGATCACTTTTGAAAAAGTACAGGAAAAATAACATAGATTAAATAATGCAATCACTGAATATAGGAATCCTCAATAGAACACACTAGCCTTTATTCAGAGTGGTTAGAGATGGAAGGTCACTCACTCTGACTACTAAACTATTCACTTTTCTCTTAAAATTATCCTCTTAACACCTATAAGAGAATGTGTTAGTGAGAGGAAAAGATAAACTTAACTAAACCAAATCAAATGAACCTGAAGTGACTTCAGCACCCTCCAACTCCTCAACCACAGGAAACAGATCAATACGAAGTTGCCTTGAGATGAGATTATTAGGCACCTCCTAGGATAGAGGAGATGAAGTGACTTTGGGAGGGAGAAAATATATTGGTTGGTCCAGGGAGAGACTTTTCAAAAGGATGGAATTAGTAGGATCCAAGATTAGTAGTGACCACATCAGGCTTAGACTCTAGTTTAATTAAACTTAGAAAATAATGATTCTTGACTTATATCCAGGTTGAAATAGAGAATCCTGTGACCATTTTACTCCAATAGGCTAAATGCAGAGGTGAATGAGAACATCCTCTCCCTTCGCCCTTTCTCAAGAACTAGGTTGGCAAAAATTCAGGAACTACTCTAGTTTTGTCTCTCAGCTGATGTGGAGAGAGCAGCCCGGAAATTTCATATCTATCTTTCCACTTACCCTAAATGTCTCAGGGTAACTGTCTGTGCTTTCTGAGAAGCCACATAGAGCCAAGTGGGGCTCTAATAGAAGAAAGATCCTGTGTGGTTTTCAAATGCAGAAAGAGACCTCATTCTGTCAGGCTTCTAATTTTACTATATGTTATAGTGTTAAACAATAAAAATACTGTTATCTTTGACTCTGTATATGTCTCTGTTTATCTATTCCTCTCTCTCTCTCTCTCTCTCTCTCTCTCTCTCTCTCTCTCTCTCTCTCACACACACACACACACACACACACACACACACACACACACACCACTGCCAAATGTCAAAGCCTTGATGAACCCATGATTGAGCTATACTTATAATTCCACATTCTATCCAAAAATTTTAAATACTCTTTTTCTTTCTTGTTTTTCCCATTTCAACCCCTTTAGTCTTCAAATCTGGCTTTCCAAGCAAAATCAAGAAACTCACGTGACTTTGGCACAGACAGTGCACTTCCAGCTTCCATCAAGGCCCGAGACCCGACATTCACTGCACACCCTCAGTGAGCAGGCCTGGCATGGGTTTCCCCGGTCAAATATTAAGCCCAGGTTTCTCTGACAGTGAACACAGACTCTGTTGGTCTCTTGTTGAATCTTCCCACTTCTACGTTTTGCTTCAAAGAGTTCGTTTTTCAGCTTTCTGTAAGGAGAAGGGGAACATCACTTTAAAAAAAACAAAGAGAGGGATATTTTCATTTGGAAGAACATTTAAAAGAATCAAGTAGTCAGAGCCAAATAATTTCAGAAAACACAATTTCTTCCTCTATAGTCAACAATTTTTTATATCAATAGTTGAAAAGCATGTTTGTGTTTTACTTTTGAATTTTGACATCCTTCCTGAGCACTACTACTTTGAAATTAGTATTTATTCACATCTACTCTAACTTATCCAAGATCTTTGATGCCATAATATTGGAGCACAACCCTAGCCAAGAGGCATGCACAATGTCATGTTCTTTACTTGCCTAGATATACTATATGGAGGAAGAGTGTGAAATCAAGCTTGGCAACATGGGAACTTTCCTTAGGTGATCCAATGAAGAGATTGCTACAAAGACATTGCCTACTATTTCAAATCTAAATGCTTATTCTTATCATATGAGGGTATCCAAAAATGTCCCTTAACCTATGGGCTTTGCTGTCAGACATACCAAGTTGCATCATGAATTAGCTGTCCAACCTTAGAAAATGATTTACTGACTCAACCTGTGACTCTTTGTTTTTAAAATGGGGGTAATAAAATTCTTATTCTTATTATATTATTTTCTGTTTTATAAAATAGTTTTTCAAATAGATTTTCATTGATTTCAGACACAGGAAGGGAGAGGGATAGAGAGATAGAAGCATCAATGATGAGAGAAAATCTTTGATTGGCTGCCTCCTGCTGGAGATCAAGCCTACAACCCAGGCAGGTGCCCTGACTGGGAATCAAACTGTGACCTACTGGTTCATAGGTCAACATTCAACCATTGAGAACCACTGGCTGAGCTATTATTTTCTGTTTTTTAGATTAAATGACATAGCCTTGGCCTGCATGGCTCAATTGTTAGAGTATCGGCCTGTGGACCCAAGGATTGCAGGTTTCATTCCCAGTCAAGAGCACATACCTGGGTTGCAGGTTTGGCCCCCCAGCCCTAGTTGGGGCATGAGTGAAAGGCAGCCAATCGATGTGTCTCTCTCACATTGATGTTTCTCTCCTCTCTCCATTCTTTCTACTCTCTCTAAAAAAAAAATCAATGGAAAACATATCTTTGGGTGGGGGTTAACAACAACAAAAAAGATTAAATAGTATAATATATAAAGTTACCAGCACAGTTCTTGGCACATAGGTACTAAATAAATGCTATTTCCATATCCATTTTTTTTACTACCTGATATGTATATTTATATACAATTTAGAAGATAACTATTCAAAGTGTGGTCCTTGTTCTGAAAGTGTCAGCATCATCTGGGAGTTTGTTAGGAATGGAGCATCTCAGGCCCTACCTCAAACCTACTGGATCAGATTCTGCATTTTACAAAATCTCCAAGTGATTAAAGTTTCAGAAGCACAACTTTGGAACAGTTGTTATCAGATTTGGCTATGCACTGGAATCACCTGGGAAGATTTTTAAAAATTACGCTGATTTTCAAGCCTCCCCCCCGCCACTAGCATATAATTGGTTTAGGATGTGGCCTATGCAATGGTATTTTTAAAAGATTCCTTATTTATTCTATGTATTGCCAAATTTGGAAAACAGATGACAGATTCATTCCACTTAAATGCTTCACAGACATACAATTCTTTTATGTTATCCATATCCAATCCCTTCTTCAACATAACATTTGTATGTTTTAGAAGAAAATAATCCCAGATTCATCCCACACATCTCATACTTTTTCCTTTTACATTTGTGGAACTGTGCTTCATTATACCACACAATACTAGTATCTCCCCAAAGGCAGGAATAATGACTTCAGTTTCTTGTATATACTGCTCAGGACCTAGTTCTGTGCTAAATTATAAGATACTTAAATGTTTAAAACTATTTATAATCTCTTTGGGGCCTTCAAATAACTTGTAATGTATTATGAGTCTCATGTTAAAGATTGTACGCAGTATATATAAAACCAGAAACCAGGTCTTTTATTTATTTATTTTTTCAGAGAGGAAGGGAGAGGGAGAGAGAGAGAGAGAGAAGAGAGAGGAACATCAATGCTGAGAGAGAATCATTGATTGGCTGTCTTCTGCAGGCCCCACACTGGGGATGGAGCCCGCAACCCAGGTATGTGCCCTTGACTGGAATCGAACCCAGGACCCTTTAGTCCGAAGGCCGACACTCTACCCACTGAGCCAAACCAGCCAGGGCAGAAACCAGGTCTTTTAATCCCTTGCCTAATGAGAGATTCATAGATGGGGAATTATAAAAGTGAAGAGTAAGGGTTCCAAAACCTTTGATTGTCTCACTCATTTATCCAATGAACATTTACTAGGTGCTTATTATGTACTGGGAATTCTGATATTCAGAGAGGAAAATAAGTCAAACAAGATATCTACTAAAGATTCCCATTATCCTCCATATTATTCAAGAAAAGGACAAATAATGCAAGATGATTCATATGTTGCAACAGGCGGCTATACAGAAATCTCTTCTATCTAAACACAAATGACAACCTACACCAGATACTTTCTTAATCCCTGATTTAGAGCTTAAAAGTACCTTTATGTCTTTTTTTCCCATGAGCAACTGGCTCATGAAATTAAGTGTAAGAAAAGTAAATCCATATGATTTACTTTTGAAAAGTTATAAAAGCTACAAGCTTTAAAGAAAAATAATGCATTATCATTTTAAGACCACAACTATATTATTTAGAGAAGCACTTCAGGGCACAGGAGAAATAAAACATTGCCAATTCAAAATCTATAACAATTCTTGCAACAAGGATAAAGAAACAAAGTGATCAAAATGGGTAGAAAAAAGCTAGAAATCTTAGACAGCAGTACTATCCAAGTGGGCTGGGGGTGGGAGGAGAGTACTAAACCGAGACAATGGGATGTTCTAGGATTTTCCAGAGGTAAATTCTCTTCTGGAAGAAAATTCTATAATCAGGTGCCTGAAGTTTAACCACTTAGAGTGAGAACTCTTGGAGAATTTAAGGTCATAAAGACAAACATTTATAGTACATTTTTCTTTGTGCTCTACTGACAGGACTTTAACAATCAGTTTTCACCAAGTTCACAGTTCTGGAGTCTGAAAAGACTTGGGGTTCTGTATAAATCAGGCCACGGGAAAAAAATAACAAATGCCCAAACACACTAGCTGGGAAATTCCTAAGTCAATAGGTACTAATTGTGCCACATATTCTGGAGGGTCTATAAGACATGTGGGAAGAATTCCATAGGCTGGCACAAACTTTGAAGCAGCTTACTAATTTTTCAAATATCTCTTAAAAATTGACCCAATTCAATTGTGTCTAAGATAATTCACATGAAGTAGACACAGCCATTTTCAGTCACTCAAGAAGAGGATAAAAGTAGTCAACTGCAACTATGAAAAGAAAGTGTGCATGCATATAATCACAACCAACAGACGCAAGACACTGGGGGCATAAGGACAAGGGAAAGTGCTGTGGAATAGGGGAGGCCAGGGGGAGGCCAGCGGGGGGAAAAAAGAGACATATGTACTACTATTTGTTATACCTTAAACAATAAAATAAAAAAATAAAAAAAAATAAAAGAAAATGTGCAATTGGAGAACTGGTACCAAGGAGAAAGGGAAGTATAGGGAACTAGAAGAGAGCAATAGGATGGGAAATGTCTTTTCCCTCTGCTTTACTAGCCAGCACTTACAAAACAATATGGACCTTATTTGGCTCCTGCATTGCTGACCCAATCCTAGGAACTATCTGAGGAAGGTGTTTCAGGGATGTTCATCTCTCTCATACACGTAAGTAAGAAATATTTCTAGATCCAAGTAACAGATTGAGAAAATTAGTTTCACCCCATACTATGATAAGAAATATATAAAAATGCTAACATTGGTATGGTTTGTGTGGTAGGACAATGTATATGTTTTCTCTTTTATTTTCTAAATTTCAAATATAATTTTATTAATATTATAATTTTTAAAGTATAATAAACATTGAAACAAAAAAGAAAAAAGTAAATTGGTTTCATATTTCCCCCCATATAACAAGAAATTCATAATGAGCATTAGTTTAGTCTACAAAATCAGGTCATTAAGCATTCCTTTCATCCTGATAGTCTCTAGTCTCTAATGTATGATTTAACATTCTTAAGCAAAATTCCCAGACAGCTCCAGCATAGCATCCACTTTTAAGGCAGGAATAAGGAGGAAGGGGTGTCACATGAAGCTGTATCTTAACAGAAAAGCAAAAATTAACTAAAAAGTTCTCACATCAGATTTCCCCTTAAGTTTCCTTGACCAGACAGTGGCACATCACCACCACTAGCTGCAAGGGAGGCTAAGAACGTGGAACAAGTTGGACTGCACATCCCTGCCCACTTGACATTAGATGTGGTATTGTGATTGGCATTGATCCATGAAATATGGCATGGGATTCCTTCCAGTTAAAAACTGCAAAAAGTGAATGCTTGGTTTTTCATAAGCCCTCCTCTTCCCTTGGAAAGTGGCAGTGTCTCAAATTGTGTCTGCTCTGTAAATATGGGTCTTGGTCTGAGGATGCCATGAACTATAGTCCCCAGCCATCCTGTTTTAGATGTATAGGATGAGAAAACTTTCATTATTTTAAGCCACTAAGAATTTGAGGCTATTATTGCAGCATCATTTAGCCTATCCTGACTGATAAACATATAGTGTAGCCCTTCATCTGGTCGGCTCACATATATCCTTTTTACTTCAGCTTTACTGTTGCTTCCCAGAGAGGCTTTCTCTGACAGTCAAATCTACAGAAGATTCCCATCTTATTCTCGCTCACAGAAATGTGTTCTTTTTCTTCACAGCACATACGGTAATTTTTTAGAAATATATTTTATTGATTTTTTTACAGAGAGGAAGGGAGAGGGATAGAGAGTTAGAAACATCGATGAGAGAGAAATATCGATCAGCTGCCTCCTGCATACCTCCTACTGGGGATGTGCCTGCAACCAACATACATGCCCTTGACCGGAATTGAACCTGAGACCCTTCAGTCCACAGGCCAATGCTCTATCCACTGATCCAAACCAGTTAGGGCAGGCGTCCTCAAACTATGGCCTGCGGGCCACATGTGGTTGTTTTGTTTTTTTACTTCAAAATAAGATATGTGCAGTGTGCATAGGAATTTGTTCATAGTTTTTTGTGTGTTTTATTTTTAAACTATAGTCCGGCCCTCCAACGGTCTGAGGGACAGTGAACTGGCCCCCTGTTTAAAAAGTTGGAGGACCCCTGGGTTAGGGCCTTACCATAATTTTTAATTATACCTTTATTTGGCTGTTTTTAACTGGTTTAATTGTCTCACTAACTCCTCTATTAGGGCAAGACTATCTGTTTTGTTCAGCACATAAGCAGGGGCTGGAACATCCTATATAATAAAAGCCTAGGTGGCATCAGGCCCTCACATGACACTCTCACACAGCATTGCCACAAGATGGCCACCACAGGATGGCTGCCACAGGATGACTGCCACAAGATGGCCGTGTGCAGAGCAGAGGTGGGGACCAGTAGCCACTCCACTTGGTGAGGCCTGGTGGTCCCGCGGTTCTGCACGGCATGGAGGAAGCTGGTCCTGGCATCTCCGCCACCTTGAGCAGAGGAGGCAGGTTGCAGCAAGGGAAGGCAGTTGTGGATGATCGGGCCCTGGCAGGGGAGGGCAGTTGGGGGCGATCAGGCTGGCATGAAAGGGCAGCTGGGGGCTATCAGATGGCAGGGGAGGGCAGCTGGGGGTGATCAGGGTGGCAGGGGAGGGCAGTTGGGGGCAATCAGGCCAGCAAGGGAGCAATTAGGCATCAATCAGGCCAGCAGGGGGTGATCAGGCTGGCAGGCAGGCAAGCAGTTAGGAGCCAGCAGTCCCGGATTGTGAGAGGGATCAGGTCTAAATTGGCAGTTGGACATCCCCCGAGGGGTTCCCAATTGGAGAGGGTGCAGGCCGGGTTGAGGGACACCCCCTCTCCATGCATGGATTTTGTGCACCGGGCCTCTCGTAATAGATAACATTTAATTAGATGAATAAGAGAAAGCATAAGTAAAAGGTAACAAGAGGAGAAAGTGGGGGAGGGGGGTGGAGAGAAGGAAACTCAGCCATGCTGCTTATTGGGAATCACTGGGTATTCCACTTAACCTCTCTGGGTCTCAGCTACTTCAACTTCAAAATGAAGATAATTCTATTCCAATCTTCATCTGAGGGTGTTTGTGAGGGCCAGAGTCAATAAAGTATGGTAGTGTGCTTTGTGAATTATAGATGATTTTACAAAATATAACCATCATTATTAAAAAGAGAATGAGCCCAGCTGGTGTGGCTTAGTGGTTGAGCTTCGATCTATGAACCAGGAGGTCATTGTTTGATTCCCAGTCAGGACACATGCCTGGGTTGTGGGCTCGATCCCCAGTATTGGGCATAGAGAAACAGCTGATCAATGATTCTCTGTCAACATTGATGTTTCTATCTCTCTCTCTCCCTCTCCCTTCTTCTCTGGAATCAAGAAAAATATATTTTTAATAAAGAGAATGAGAAGATAAAAAATGTGCAATGTTGGATTAGTAGGAATAAATTAAAATTAAAATTGGCTTAAACTGAAATCAAACACACTTTGAAAAAGTAATGCACACCTGATGAAACTACAGGATGTTCTCAATTACTTGATAAGAATTTCCAGAGCTTTTTCCAACTTCCTTAATCTCATTTCTACACCTTTGTTCAGTAAGCAAAACTATTTTGATTCTGAAAAATATATAATTCCCCTATTTTTTATTGCTGAAAGAGAAGCAAAGAGTATGGGAGATGGATGGAAAAGAGTAGTACAGATAAGTATGGCCTAAAGTCAATGGTTAAAAACTGATAAAAACTATAAAGAAAAAACAAACTATTGAACACATTTAATTTCTGTTAACATCAATTCTTCATTAGAGATAAGCTCAGAATGCTCTTGCATTTTAAAGTATCAGTTTAAAGTATCCTTGTTGCTGCACAGATACATTTATATTAACATGTGAATTTATTACCTATATTTAATTGAAATCTTAAATATTGAAAAGATGAACTATCTCAACTGCAGTTGAATGATAGAATCTCTTCATTTCTATATTCTGGTGATATACTAAACTCATGTTTTTCTATTCCATTATCAAAAATGTTCAATGCAGGCCTGGGTGAGGCCACGCGCCCCTGGGTCCGGGTGAGGCCACGCGCCCCTGGGTCTGGGTGAGGCTGGGTCCTGGGTCTGGGTGAGGCCGCGCTCCTGGGTCCAGGAGAGGCCATGCACCCCTGGGTCCAGGTGAAGCCACGCACCCCCAGGTCCGGGCGAGGCTGCGCGCCCCTGGGTCCGGGTGAAGCTGGATCCCGGGTCCAGGTGAGGCCTCGCGCACCTGGGTCCAGGTGAGGCCACGTGCCCCGGGGCCCGGGTGATGCTGGGTCCCAGGTCCGGGTGAGGTCGCGCGCCCCTGAGTCCGGGTGAAGCTGCGCCCCTGCGTCCAGGCGAGACCAAACCAGAGGAAGTCGGACCTGTATTACCACCATTTGTCCACCATCCAGAGCTGAAAAGTCAGTGCTGACATGTATACATAAGGTACTGGTGGACATTGCAATTGGGTATCAAAAGAACTGTTGGTCCAGAAAGAAACTACAGACTGATTCATTTGCCTGTCAGCATAACTATTATTGCTCATCTCACATTCGGTTCTTATAAGTATATTTTTAGTAACACATGATTTCACTCATCTAGGGGAAATGATGAACAACATAGACTGAAGAACAAGAACAGACCCAGAAACAAGGATGCATCGATGTGACTGTCAGGCCTCAGAGGGAGGGTAGGGGAGGGTGGGGGTAGGGGGGAGAGATCAACCAAAGGACTGTGCGCATGCATACAAGCCTAACCAATGGTTAAGGACAACAGGGGGGTGGTGTGGGGGATGGGAATGGGGGATGAGGACAAATATGTGACACCTTAATCAATAAAGAAATAAAAAAATAAATAAATAAATAAATAAATAAATAAATATTCAATGCATTACAAAGACTACTTGTTTTATCTTTGCATAGACACATTCCTTTCAAATCAGGTATTGCTTTTCTTAAAATTCCTATCACATCTGTGTCATTATTTTTCTTTCATTACCATATCTAGTCCCAATTGTACATTTTTTTGCACCAAATAAGATAGGAATTTTAGAATGGAAGCAATTTGTTGCCTGGAAGAGGAAGCCACAGAAAAGTATCTTTGATTCCTTGATGTCTTTAAACAACCCTCAATCTCATCTAGAAAAGCACATCAAGTCTTAAGAAGAGAGGATGAAAAATTGAGGACTATATACTAGTGGCCCAGAGCATAAGGTTCTAAAGTCAGATGATCTGGATTAAAATCCTGGCCTTACCACATATTTACTTAGAGACATTTAGAAAATTACTTAACTTCTCTTCTCAATACTTAAGGAGACCTAGCCTCCCTTACTCAAAATATTCCTTCTGTAAAGAAAATCATAATAGCTACAACCTCATAGGCTTATTGTGAACATTAAGTAAAATGTTAAGCACAGCTTGACACATAGTATTTGTGGACTAGACAATTCTGGTATGTGTCTCCCAATATCTGTTCTCCCCTTCTCTGTTAGTGGAATGTCTAGCCAGGTTCATCACCACTCAGAATAAAAACTGTATTTCCCAGTGTGCCTTAGATTTTGCCATGAGACTAAATGTTGGCTAATGTGATGTGATCAGAAATGATTTAGGCAGCCTCGAGGTCATATCCCTAATGGAAAAAGCCTTCCTTTCCCTCGAATCCTTCCTCCTTTACAAAGGCTGGGATGAAAACATAGGGGTAAGCCATCTTGGATCAAGAACTAGACTCTCTAGATGATGGAGCAACTAAAGAAAAGGTGCTCAGAACCATGCTAAAATGGAGCCACCATAATAATATCACAAAACTGGCAATCAACCAAGACTTTTCAATTAGAGAGAAAAGTATTTTTTTTTCTTGTTTAAGCCTTACTAAAATGTGTCTGTCACCCACAGTCTAGCCTATTTCCCAACAAGTAAAATAAGAACTCAGTAATATTAGCTTGTTATGTTATTGTCCACTAGCAGAGATATTGCTATTAGGTTATGCTTCAGCCTCTGTTGCAATACCTTCAAGCTAAATCTTTGTCTAGAGCTAGAGTTTCATATCCCTTTAAGAGAGCAAAGCCATGTAAAACTGATGAAAAATACTGTCTAACCAGAAATGAGACAAAAATCACTTGAGAAAATATATGCATAAAGAATAATGTCCCAGCAGCCAGATGTCAATGGTGTTGTGGAGCGAACGTGAGTGAACAACCACTGGAGTCCAGACCAGATTAAAATTTAAGGAGCCTTTATTAGCCGGCTGGCCGGCCGGCCGGCTGGCTAGCCAGCGACTGCTCTGCCTTTCTCGATGCAGGGAGTCCAGAGAACAGCAGCAACCCTTTGTTCAGGACCACTTTTAAACCCATTAACCACATCCTGTTTTTGCAGAACAAGTAACCCAAAACAAAACAGTTTTTCCCAAGCAACGTCAGAGTCATGCCATTGACAACCATGTTATTCATAAGGTCATCTTGTTCTTTAGAAAGCTGACAGTGTTCTATGAAGGAAGGCCTACGTGCTGGGAAGGGGCCATGAGACCCTATCTCAAGGCCTGGCTTGGTGTCAGCACTGACAACTCTATCTGGGGCATAGTCCACGGCCTCTCTGGAATGGGCAAAAATTCCCACTCTCCAACAAATGGCTGCATACTAGTACTTCCTAGCACTTTTGACTTTTGTTCACATCCAGAGGCAATGCCATCAACACTGAGGTTATTTTATATTTGCATAAGGGAAATCCAGTGGTGACCAGACCTCCTTTTTGTATTCTGAATATAAAAACATTATTTTTTTTCATTTTGATTGTAGCTTCTCTGTGCTGACCTTATTATTAAAACCTAAGTTCACAACACTTAGTCAAAATAATGACAGGCACTCTGCTTTACATGTCATGTCATTTGACAGTAACCCATGCTAAAGATATAATGGTTCCCATTTCATACATTTAAAAACATGCAATCTCAGAAGGAAAACTTGTTATGGTTTACAAAGTTATCAAGTGGTGCAGTCAGGATTCAGATCTAGAGCGTTATATTCCAACATCTGCACTCCTCCCCGATACCAGACACCTCTCCTGAGTTCTCAGTGTATTAAAATAGTTTTGTTCAGAAAAATATTATCAACAACTTCTATTTTTTACCTAGTTATCAAAACCATGCTAAGCACACTCAAAGTTATGCATCAGTAAACATTAGGGGCTTTTTCCTACCCTGCTTCTTCCACCAAATGGCATCTGCCCAAGGGGCCTCTTATCACAGAGTCTCTCATAGCAAACATTCCCCAATGAAGCTGTTTTCAACAAACACACACATGGCTGCCTTTCTCAAGTGGGAGGGAGGCAAAAGCTCCCGACTGCACTGAACTCCAGTTCCGGGAGAGACTCTGGGGACCCTGACTCATTCGGGGAGAAACTGGACTGTCTGGCAGTGGGCAGAACTCGAGGGCAGCTTTCTGTCAGAGGTGCTTGCAGCGATTACCACGGGACACTGAGACACAAGCCTATTATGGCAGGGCTGTTGGGAAACCAATGCTGTCTGCTCCGCCTTGAGACTCTGCCCCATTCAAGCTGAGCACAGAGGCTTTTGCAAGTCTTGCCCCGTAAGGGTGTCTCCAGCACAGAAGTTCTCCCACCGTAGACATAGCTGATCCTCACAGCCATTGGCCTGGAGGTCAATTCCTCCCAGTGATACCAACAACAATCAAGGCTTAACTACAACAAGACTGTGCACACAGCCCACAAATGGGTGCACCAAGAGTGTCCACCTCAGGTAACTGGGGAGGCTGAGCCACTAGGCCCTATAGGACACCTAGCACACAAAGCTACTCTACCAATTCAGGGAAGCAGCGAAAATGCAGAGACAAAGAAACTGATCACAAATGAAATAAATGGAGGAAAGCAAATGACTGGATATAGAGTTCAAAACCACAGTTATAAGTTTTTTCAAGAATTTCCTAGAAAAGGCCTACAAATTTAGCGAGACCCTTGAGGATATGAAAAAGGACCAACTGGAAATTAAACAAACATTG